>NC_080637.1:3610000-4210000 GCF_027579445.1 Ammospiza nelsoni
TCCTCTGGGTTTAAAAACTGGCAGGGAAAAGTAGTTTCCTAAAAAACACCGAATTAATGAGATAAAAGCCATTGCTCAGGAGTCCCTCATAGGAAGGGTTGCAGGCAGAGCTGTGCAGGGCTCCCGGTGTGCTGCAAATCTCCGCAGGGGATTTCAGAGAGCACACGGAGCTGGCAGGGATTCAGGGAAGTGATGCAGCAGATATGCTCAGCATCTGGCTTTTAGGGTACAGAACTATGGATTTGAGCAGGTTTGATTGGGGCATTGTAGCCAATCCTTCCCCTTCATTCCTTTGCATCTGAAAATACCTGGGACTGGGATGTTTAAAGAAAGAGGTTTGTACCCATGGGCAGTGATACAAAGCAATGTAATAATAATATTGGCACATTAAGTGAGGCCTGTTGTATTTAAGGAGAAGAAAAATAAGTATTTGTGGTGTGGGCCTAATTATCCAGCTTTAAATGAATTTTCATGGCTTCATAATCTGTATTCTTGTGGTCTGTCAGACTTCTGACTTCTTGCTTTGAGTCTGCATTGCTTTATTGGTCTGTATGGTATTTTCCAGTGCAATATAATGCGTTTTTACTTCAGTTATTTTAGCTGGTTTAGTCTATCTTGTCACATCCACACAGGATACACATTATCCTCACCTTAACTGGGAACATAATACAGCTTTCACGGTCCTGAGGGCAGGATGAGGGTTGTTCCCGTTAGGTGTTGTAGAGAGCACACTAAGCAAAGTGCTGTTCCAGTCTGGAAATGCAAGGGAATATTCCTCACCAGCCCCCTGACACAATTATTCCCTTGTAGCAGAAGTTACTGTAATTCCTTTTGCCAAAAAATGCTGATAAAGCAGAGGCTGTTAGGAGGGAGATCCATAAGGAGTCTGGAAAGTGTGATGTAAGGATTAGTAATAGAATTAGCAAGCTGCTGTAGCAGTTCTGCTGCAGTTTGTCTTAAATTACAACACCTCAAACATAAGCATCATAGTTCCTTGTCTCACTGCACTGCTGTGCTGTAGTCTGAATCTGTTCTGTCTTTCCTGTTACTGTCTTTCTAAGCACTTTCAAAATTCTTTTAATTCTTCATTTTTTATCAAGAATATCACCAAATTTTCCATGCAAATACAGAAGTAGCTCAGGAAGGGTTGTGTATTTTAAGCTTCAGCCCAAAATAATGCTTAGCTGTGTCTCCCTGTACATGCACCACGTACCCTCATTAGAAATATCCAGTACTTTGCTTTTAAAGCACATAGATGCCCAGTTTATTATATCCATGCTGGATTTTTGCCCTTGGGTGTGGAACTCAACTGCCTAGGCCAGAATTAGGAAATAATTCCTACAAGTGATGTGAAAAAAAGTCCTGGATCCCAGGGCAGAGCTCCATTCCCATTCCTGGGACAGAACAAGACTGGAAAGGCTGGGGGGACCCCTGAGGTGTTGGGAGGGTGGCAAGGGTGTGGATGTCATGGGTTTTTGGAATCAGAATAAGCACTGTAGAGAGAGACACTCCAGAGGGGCCTTGTTTATGTCACCTTAGACAGGGATTTGGGCATCAGTTGCTCTGAGGTTGTGTGCGCCTGGCAGGGAGCACAGGGAAGCTCAGCTTTGGTGTGGAGCAGCCTCTTGGGTACCAGGAGCCACACAAAGATGCAGAGATGTGTTCAGCCTCACATTTTGCATCTGTGCTGCTCCAGTTTTCCAGGGTGGAGTGAAGCTGAAGGCTGAACAGGCACAGAAAGGGGCTCTCCTGCTTTTCAGGTGGTGCTTCAGGGCCTGACCACCAGGGCCTCTGTACAGCCTTGTTTTGGAAAGGGCTCTGGTGCTGGGATGGATTTGGGTGGATTTCAGGCTTTTTCAGGGCACTTAGTGGTGTTCAGGCTGCTTCTTTACCACAGCAAAGTCTAGGTGAGAAGCAGGTTCCCTCACACCAGCTGGGACACCTTTGGCTGTGGTACAGCACACACTGATGCCCCAGCAGCTCCTGAATAGAAAGTTCTATCCCTCCAGAGTGTAGGCACCTAAATCCTGCCAAAATCCAGGCAGAGCTGAGACAGGCCACGTGGCTGATGGCTGCAGGGTCCCAGTCTCATGGCAGGGGACACTGGGGTCAGCCACGAGTCCCTGCCTGGTGCTGCATCACCCATGGAACAGGACTGGCCTTCCCAGAGCTCCAGCCCTGTGTGTAAAGAAAAATTTTATGGCTTGTTACTGAAACCTAACTTAATTTTCCTGTTAATGAAGCTGTAATTGCAGTCCATTACTGTGATCATGGTTCAGCTGGTTGCCCTCCTTGGCTGAGGGTGCATCCAGTGCTGTTTTCCCTCTGTGCTGGAAGGGCTGGTGAGTGTGAGAGGCAGACCTGACCTACCTGGGGTTGCTCCCACCTTGGCCCTGCTGCAGGTGCTGCCTGAAACCTCCATCCCAACACCCATCCAGAGCTCTCCTCCCAGCTCCTGCTTTACACATGGCCTTTGGAGTGCAGATATGTTCAAGGGACTGTCAGGTTTCATATTTAAAGGCTTTCCTCTTCTATTTTTTTTTCTAAAGCTTTACTCTGTCAAGGCCTGTGCAGCTGGCGTTACACAGCACATACTTTATTATCCCAGTCATCACTTCAACCATTTAATCCTTTTAACCTTCACAGTGGCTACAGTAGGAATTATGGGGAGTGAATTTCCTCTTGAGTGAATTTCCTTGGCCACTGTTAAAACCACAGAGAAATCCAGAGTAGCTCCATGAATAAAGGGATCTCTTGATGGAACTGTTTGCAAAGGACTGGAAGGGCTGAAAGAAATGAGAAGTCAGTGTAGCTGCAGGGAAATGGCTGTGGGGACACCACCATGGGCTGGCAGCTGCCACATCCCTGCACCCAACTTCCCAGACCTGTTCCAACCACAGAAAAGTTAATTCAGAACAGTCAGCCCTGCTGGGCAGGGAAAGGACCTTGCTGCCAGATGCTATTTGTGTTGTACATTATCTCCATAGGTTTTGCATCTGCCTTTCCTGCAGTTTTAATTTTTGCCTTCAAAATTCCCTTTTTCTCATTGTGTCTAGTAATTGAATTTGCAAAATACTACAAAGTGACACTAGGATGTGCCTGTTAACAGAGGAGAATAAATTAATTACACGCTGTGAACTAACTGAACTCATTTAGTAATTGATGAATTAACTTATGTCTACAAATAGGAGAACTTGAATGCTGGCAGAACAAACAGTGAAATCTCTCATTGACTGAATCACTAGAGTTTTTTAGGTTCTTTTTCCTTAGTTCAGTAATGGCCACATTTTTAGAATTAGGAAGTTATACCAGTCATTTGCAATTTAGGGTTCACCTCTGTGATTCCATCCTACACCACTTCCAGACTGACATCTGCTCTTGAATTCATTGGAAACTTTGACGTTTCCAGTTGCTTTTTCTTAACCAAATATCAACACTAGTTCTTCATCCTTCCTTTTTTACACTGGTCAGACTTTCAACATCATCAGTCATTTGAGATTCCATCCTGACTGGATAACCATGATTTCTGGGGTTTTTTTGTGGTCTTCTTTAATCATATTTTTAATGTGCACAGTGGTGTTATGTTCTCTCTGCGCACATTCTGCATCTCCTCTCTTCCCAGATTTCCACTGCAGTAATGGATCTGATTATTCTCTCTCTTTTTCTGTAGTTAAGTTCCAGACCTGCACCTGTGTGCATCATTTTGTTTTCCTTCCAGGATGTTTGTGTGGCTTGTACACGTGGATTGATAGCAATCTGCTGCAGCTCAGTTCTGTATCAATAGAAAGGAGCTTTCTGCCATCCCAACTCTCTGTAAATGCCACAAAAACACCTTTGTGTTCAAGCCTCTGTTTTAAAACTTTATCTTCCTATGATGCCTGCAGTAGAAAGGCTGTTAATCTGCCTTTATATCAGGTTTTATTGTCTTATTATTCCTTATACTTTCTCTTTTTTTTTTTTATGTCTCTCTTTCTTGCCTCAGGCAGTAAACTAGAAAACCAAGGTCATTTTGTTCTGTTTTATATGAAGCTTCTAGATCAGTGTGTCTTGATCTCTGTCCTGCTGCTGTAGTTTCCTTCCTTGGAAATCGCTGAGAAGGTAAACACCTACTGCACAAACTGAGTTTCTCAGGTCCCAAAGAAAATCAGAACTTCATCCATCCTTTAATGCTCCAGTTATGAGATGCTGACCTTGTTTGCAGCTTCAAAAGGTGGAGCCAGTTGTGGGGAGGAGAGTACAAAGATCAGCAGTAATTTGGATGTTCATTGTGTTTTCTGATGGACAGGGACATATTTTTCTAACGCAACTAGAGTTGTTCAATGGAGGTTGTAGATCAAAGCAAAACCAAATTTATTTTCAGAATCCACCAGCCCCTTTCCCATCCCTTGCCTGGCTGTGTTCAATACATGGAGCATTATGTTGTCCTCTAATTAGCTCTGCAATTTCCATGGTGTGTGCCAGCATCAGTGTTCACTGTTGAAGCACAATGTCTGCTTTTATCCTCATGATGTGACTGTCCTGCCACAGAAGTCACATGCACAAACTGAGTAGTGAAAGGGGTTCGGGGGAAGGATATTCAGTAAATATTCTAAACTGTGCATGACTGTGCAGATGTGATTGATTGCAGCACTGCCAGATGCTCACCAGTTGATCCAGATGATCCTTGCTCAGCATGGAGTGATCCCTTCTCATCTCCTGGATCTTCCAGTCCTTAGCAGGGCATTGATCAATCCCTAAAATCTTTATTTTTACCATAACCATGTGACATCCCTGCATTTCATGAGGGGAGGCTGAAGTGGAAATTCAAACATGCATCTAAATAAACCATTTTATAAATTCCAGGTGCTGATCTCCTCTTGCATATGCCAGAGGAATATGTTGTTTGAAGGAAAACCTGCTTATAAATCTGTGCAGATTGAAAGGTAAATAATTTCTGTTTCCAGTACACTGATGAAGTAAGATCTCTGCACTGGTTGTTTTTCCTGCTATGAAGTATGTAGTATATAAATGTATCTGACATATGTATTTGTCACTGTGCAGCAGCAGAATGTAGGAAGTGAATATCTGTAAAAAATACTGATTTCTGCTTCATAAAATCACAGAATGGTTTAGAAGGGACCTTCAGGACCATCTAGTTCCAACCCTCTTCCATGGGAAGGTACACCCTCCACTATCCCAGGTTGCTCATTGCCTCATCTGGCTTCTTTGCTTCCTCTGCATAACAAGGAAGAGTTCTAAAGTGCTTTGTTTCACTCTGAAAATATTGCTGGCTTGGCTTTCAGGGGTTTTTTTGCAGTGTCATATGTGATGGGAGGAGTACAGAATATTTGTCTTTCACTGAAAGGTCCTCAGCAGTGTGTTCCTGAGGCGTGGGAATTAGGCTGAGGTTAAAACTTGAAGTGGTCTGATTGAACTTCCTATCTTTCTTAATTGTTATCTTCTTTCTGTGTGATAATTTTAATTTCGCTTCCTCTTGGGTAATCGTGGAGTAGTCTGAGTCTGTGTTACATCAGACAAAAAAAAAAAAAAACACAGCCTAATAAAAGTTTTGGTGCTGTTTGCCGTTAGTTTTTAAAGATCCAGAGGAGCAGTTCCTTCCAGGTCACTTTGCATGCTCTGACAGACAAAGTGCCACGATGAAGTGTGGGGCAGCACAAATTAATCCAGTGCTGGAGATAAGCAGAGGGGCAGCAGTGCCTGGCTTGGAGAGCTCACTTTGTAGGGACACAAGTGGCTGTGATCCAGCTCATGGCACAAACAGCAGGTGTGGCTTTGGAGTGCTTCATGACAGGGGCATTTCTGCTCAGGGCTGGGATTAGAGCTTCTATTGAAACTTATATAACAGCCACGGTGCCAGGGTGGTTGCTAAAAATGATGCTCATCGCTCTTACGTCCCATAAGCTGTAAGTCAGAAGAACTATTTTAAGCTGAAGAAATATTTTGGTTGTTTTTTATTCTTAATGGCCATTCTTTTTCTCCCAGACCCCATTGAGGTGATTTTAAATGTGTCAGGGAGCAGTGGCAATGAAAATATGTGCTTTTATAATGTAAGGACATGGACAATCAACAGTGAGTTTTGTTGTGGGTGGCTGCTTCATTATCATACCCTCATTAACATAACTCAGCAATCAACAGGGAGCTACATATTTTATTATGGCTGTCCTGTCCAATTTCTAAAATACAACATCAGCTGCTTTTTATCCAGAAGATGGTGATCCATTTGGGAAAAAAAAAATCCCCACTATTTTGCTGCCTCTGCTGCCCCAAAGGTTGGTGTTCTGCAGAAGGAGCAGTCAGCTGCTATGGTGATGGGCACAGGGTGGGAATGTGGACAGAAATAGAGGGAGGCTGAAGCCAGACTGTTCCTGCTTCCTTATGGTTTCAGTAGCCCTCTCTGAATTGGATGGAGACTGATTCCAAGGATTTCACAGGTTATTTGTGGTTTTCTGCCTCAGATTCTCACAATTAGCACAAAATAATACTCAGGCAAAAAAAAAAAAAAAAAAAAAAAAAAAAAAAAGAGAGTGAGATTCTCAAATGGATAATGTTTGTACAGGATGGACACAATTCCCTGCAGAGCAGCTTGTGCCTGTTGTGCTGGGATTTGGATGCACAGAAATCTCCCTCCTCCCATCCAGACTGAAGTCAGTTTTTGGTGATGCATAATTCATATCCTGAAGCCTTTGTCACAAAAACATCTTACTGCCTTCCCCCCAGCTTGATAAGCCTGCTTTTGTATTTTTAGGATTTCCTTCCCTGCTAATCCCCAAAATCAGCCTGATGAGGTTTCAAAACAGAGTTCAGAGTAAATCTGAGACAACTTTTACGTCAGGGATGTTGCTGTGTGCAGCAGGTGATGCTCTGGCACCTGCTATTCATGGATTCTGCCTCCACAAAGAATTGCTTCCCTGTGGCACCACTGCCACAGTCAGTGCACAAGTGGACTGCAGCTCGAGGGATTCTGCCAGGAGGTTTGGATGTATTTTGGATACATCTCACAAGGAGTGCCTACACATATTTTGTTGTGAAACAAAGACAGCAATTTTTTTTTTTTTGGTGAATTTTTGGTGAGCTCTAATCCAAAATTACTCTTTCCAAAGGGAGCATGGTGCCTGTATTTAGTGATGGGTTAGTGGCTCACCTCGATTGCCTTGCACTCAAACAAGTACAGATTGTGAGGAGTCATAACGTGGGTAAAAATCTGTGTAAAACCTGCAGGAAAAGAAAAAAATGATTCTCAAGTTGTGTTTTAATTCATCCTTTTGCAGAACAACACAATTCAAACAACTTCTGGTGTTTTCTTCTTCCAGATTCTGAGGACAAACCTGTCAGTAATGAATTGTTCCAGAAGTACACAAAGAAAGCTCTGCATGGTAGAAGCTGTTTTTCCTCAGGTACAGCACATCCCTGTCCCTCCTTGGCATCAGTTGTTGCAAATACCTTGTAGCCATCACACCTTTGCTGCTCAGAGCTTTGAGGAGCATTGAAAGTACAGAGAGAAATGCATGGTGTGCCTGCATAATGGGTAAATTGGATGTTTCACTAGTGGGAAATAATTGACTGCATTTGAGGGCTCTTTGCCTGTTCCAGGGGATTGTTCCCCAGATCTCTTCACTTCTCAGTGCAGCTAAACAAAACACAGGAAGGAATGTGAAGTACTGTTATCAGTGTAGGAATCTTTTCAGTAATGGTTCTTATTATTTTCCTCCCAAATGATCCAAATGCTGGTTTTTTTTCTTGCTGTTTATATAAAGACACCACAGACCTTCTGATGATGTTAAATTCCAGCTGTGGAGGCTTT
Source organism: Ammospiza nelsoni (assembly GCF_027579445.1). NCBI lineage: Eukaryota > Metazoa > Chordata > Aves > Passeriformes > Passerellidae > Ammospiza > Ammospiza nelsoni. The sequence continues at coordinate 3,617,802 of NC_080637.1, forward strand.
GATTGTTTCTTGCACGTTGCTCATTTTAAGATGACAGAATTGTTCAGTGAGAGAAATTCAAATGGAAAAATTCAGGCAGACAGGCCTGTGGGGAAGGTTGAGCCCTGTGTAAAAATCCAGTAAAACTTGAGTAAGAACCTCAGAGTTCAGTGTATTGATTTTCTTGTGAAAGTTCAAGAACTGTGTTTTCTTGCAGGCTGAAACTCATCTCAGCTCCTCATGACCAGCTGAGCAAGAGAGATGGGATTTGATGCTGTCCAAGGTGTAATTCCACAGTTCATGTCTTCTGCTGGTGCCAGCTTAATCAGTTTCTGCCCACTCCCAGCCATTCATTCCCAGCTCAGCAGCAATGCAGTGCCACCTCTTCCCTGACCCTGTGGAAAACCAAATGACTGAAAATAACTCGGTCAAGGAAAGAAACTCTTCATTTTTTCCCTTTGTATTAGAATCATTTGAATGAATTTCATGGCCCACAGGCAGTGGTGTTGGTGCTGCTGAAGGTGACAAGAAATGCAGCATCAGAGGCAGCAGTGAGCACTGAGGGTGTCCCAGAGCTGTGTGATCTTGCCGTCAACAAAAATCTGCTCTGGGACCATATCCTGAATGAAGGGCTTTCACTAGCCACAGGATTATTTATTCAACTGCTGCTTTTCATTTATTTTATTAAGGAAGATTAACATCTTCTCGTTAGGGCAGGTTTGTGTTTTTTTTTGCTTGAGGAGATAAACCATCTCTGTGAGAAGTCAGTCAGCTTTGTGAACAGCCATGAAGGTCAATAAAGTCTTGGCAAACACAGTAGGTATTTATTCAGCATTGAAAATTAAAAACATTTTTCCTGCTTGTTTAGTGAAGGGAACAAAAAAAGACAAATTACAGAGCGGATGAGCTCTCTTGATAGTTGGAATTCATTAAGCTGGTGGTGAAAACGCTGGGGGATTGATGGTGCAGAAAAAGAAAAGATGAAGCAGCTTTTCCCCAATAGCTGTGGCTTAAGTTCAAGTTGAAAATGACCAAAAAAAAATAAAAATGCCTTAAAGACATCTGTAACTGACTTCACAATCCCAGTCTCTGTCTGGGTAGACAGTTCTTTCTCACTGCAGTTTGTATTAATTGGTTTTTCAGTTGACAGATAATTTCTCAGTGGCTCCTCCATCTCCATTATGCCATGGGGTGTCTGCAGCAGCTCATAAATGAGATCCATGGCCAGACATTAAGTAGGAAGTTCACACAGTCCCTTCCCATGGCACAGACAGAGCAGACTTGTCACTCTGTCATCTTCCCTCAGCTACACATTTTATTATTCAAATAAAAAAAAAAAAGGTTTAAAAAGTTCCAGTAAGTTGAACAGTTTGTCAGATGTGATGTTCTCGCAGGCCATGGTCTGCAGATTCTGGCTCTGCCTTTCAGATGGATCATAAAGCTGTCATGAGTGCAGCTCTAACAAAATCCATTTACACAGCTCCTGTTATGGCAGAGCATGGAAAGGAAGCAGTAGGACTTATTTTTTAATTAATTTCCTGTACAGAATCATTAGTCCACCATGGAAATCTTTCCAAGTCGCACCCAGTGCATGCTCTGTGTGATTATCGCTGATGAATGGGATAAAGTGGCCACAGCTGACACTTGGAGTCACAGACAGTTCCCATGTCATTCCAAGAGCAGGAATTCTGCATTTCATCATCAGAAAAGAGAGAGTTCCCTACTAAGTGTTTAAATGCAGCTAAACCACCTGTAAATCACTAGAATTATTCAACAGCAAAACAAAGCCTTTGTAAACTTCATTCTTGCAGTGCTTTAATTGCAGTCAAAACTTTACTCATTCAAGTGATCCCATCAATGTCAAATAAAAGCATGAATTGTGAAGCTTGTAAGATTAGAGCTTAAAGTCACTGACATGTCATTCCCATAATTTTCTCTGGAGGATTACAGAACACTTAATTTGTGACTGCAGAAACCTAAGTGCAATCAGATGTTCTTCCATCTACACTTTTTCATCTAAGTCATTGAATTCTGGGTTGGTTCTTTCCTGTCTCCCAAGTTCTTACTTGTAAATGTGAAGACACTAACTGCTCTGTTCTTCTTCTTCCCAGTTCAAGGAGGAAATTGCCCTCAGCTCTTCAGTCATTAAATCTGGGAAGGATGGAGCAGTCCAAGCTTTGAAAATGTTTTAAAACTTCCAGCACCTAATTAGAAGGAGGCATCTTGGAGCAGCACAATAGCTCTCTATCTGCAGTTCATTTGGTTTTCCAATTTAGAAATGACAGTTTACAGCCCTGATGCCAGCGTGTTTCTCATTAGCCTGTTCTAGGAGCACGCAGAGTTGTTACAAGTTTTGAAAGATGCTTTCTTCAAAAGTGCAAATGATATTAAATGGCAGAATTTGCTCTCTGGATAGCCACATGGAGAAGCTGTGGTCTGCAGCATCCTAAGGTTGGTGGTAAAGGCAGAGCCAGGCAGTTGGACCTCAGCTTCAAATCCGTGGATGTCGTGGATGCAGCTGCATGGAAAAGATGCTGCAGTGGGAATTAAGCTTGTCCAGGGGGGACAGTTGTGAATTGTCCATGCTTTCCTTGTTTCACAGATGGATCTCTGGTTTCTTGGGCTTTTCCCATGAGGATTTTCTTGGAGAGGAGTGTGTTAGCTGTGCTGCTGACAGATACCCTTGTGAGAACTGTCCACACTGGCTTGATTTTCCCTCTTCAGGAGTTGGATTCCTGGTCTGAGCTGGTCGGGTTTATTGTCCTTGGGGTAAATGAAGACAGAGCTGTGTGTCAGCAGGTGATGAAACTTTAGGAACAGGTGTAGTTATATTTTTTATGTGGTTTTCTGCCCCCATTAAGAAGGTTTGCCTGTCCTCAGTACTCGGCAGATGGGTTCACCTTGCATGGTGGTTTAGAGTTTGGAATGTCAGTTCTACAAGGACTGGCTGAGGGTTGAAAAGGAGACTCAGGGAAGACCTTATTTACCTGAAGACCAACATTTACCTGAGAGGAGGCTGTGGTGAGGTGGGAATCAGCCTCTTCTCCCCAGTAACAAGTGACAGGACAATGGCAAACAGCCTCAAGTTTCACCAGCAGAGGTTCAGGTTGGACATTAGGAAAAATTTCTTCCCTGGAGGAGTGGTTAAGCATTGGAACAGGCTGAGGGCAGTGGTGGAGTCACCATCCCTGGAAGTGCTCGAAAAACAAGTGGGCCTGGCCCTTCATGATAGGGTTCAGTGAGCATGGTGGTATTAAATCAAAGGTTGGACTCAGTAATCTTGGAGGTCTTCTCCAACCTTGTTCTGGTGCAGAATGCTTGCCAAACCATGCAACCTCACTGGTTCTGTGGTTCTATTTAACTAAAATCAGCTTTCCCAGGGCTTCCAGAGGCAGATATGGAGCATACCCAGGTGCAATAAACTGCAGGAGGGAAAAAATGAAGATGCTTCATCCTTCTTGAAAACACTACAGCAAGGCAAAATTCTGGACTTCTGCATGGCTGAAGGAAAAAAGAGTTTGGTTCTGCCTGCACTTGAAAGCAGCTTCATTTCACCCATTAGTGTTTTGTGAGCCTGTGTGGAAGATTCCCAGGCCAGCTGCAAGCTCAGGGCAGAGCCTGGGGACACGGGCACAGCTCTGTCCTGCTGCTTCCTGCCTGCTCTGCTCCACACAGGCACTTTCTGGACAGAAAAGCTGCACAATAAATCCAGTGCTGATGTGGCCTGGCGTGGTGACAGCTCTTCCAGTAACTGCAGGAACTGCCTGCTTGTGCAGAGGCCCAGCCTGCTCTGATGTGTTGTTTTCCTTAAAATGTTGTTTCTGCACCAGATGGGGCACACGGCGTCTTTGTGCCTCCCTCTGCCATGCAGGCACTTTGTGGTGCCTTCTGTGCCCCTGCCCAGGGTGATTTGTTCCTTTCTGAGAGGCTGTGATGGACCTGAGTGCTGCCCAGAAGATGTCACTGAGAGCAGGGCTGTGCAAACACTCGAGACTTGCTCGACATCGCTCTGCAGATGGGCTTTGGTCTGATGTTTGTGCTGCCAGCTGAGATGAGGGGCTGCAGAGAGGTTATGAAAAAAAGGAAAAAAAATCAGTTTGAAAGGGAGTAAATTGTCTAGAACACACTTCACTAGCAGATTTCCAGGAAACAACCCTCTGTCAGACTTCTTAGAAGCTGTGCTGGCTCCAGGTGCTAAGTGCCAGGTCTGAATAGCCCTTAATCAGCTCAGTCCTTAGCGTTAGGTTTGGAGAAACACTTTTCCCCTAATTTGCAAATCCCACCTCAGCCAGAGCCTGCTGACAGGTGGGCAGGTTTCCAGGCTCTCTGCACACCTTTGGGATGAATATTCAGCCTTCAGGCACTGACGTGCAGCTTCTGTCACACGCTGGTCTTGGTGCTGCTGCTGTTGAAATGAAGATTTGGTAACATCTCATGTGTTTTGCTGTCACAAGAGGGAGTTCTGCAGCAGTGCTGCCCTTGCTGGTGTGTCTGGATGTAGTCTTGCTGTGGGCAGAGCTCAGCAGACAGAATGTGTTAATAGAAGACAGCAGCACAAGCAGGATGAAGGTCCTTTATTCCTTGTTAAAGCCTTGTACATGTTGTTCAAGCTTGACTAACAAAATTCCTCTTGAGTGACACTGCTGCAAGCAATTCTCTTGCTGTTGGTAGCACTGTAATAAAAACCAGAAGTGAGCATTTGAGTGACTCAAACCAAAATCAAGGGTAAGAATAAGAAAAAAGCATCAACTGTTTAACAGGAAAAATAAAAACCCGACGTGGCTAGGTATTCTTCTGTGGCATTTCCAATTTATTGTTACAGGAATATCCTCCCAGCTAGACTCAAGCTCCCTCAGGAAGCTGGTTTCATATGGTGGTTTAGATTTAACTATTCATTGTCTAGCACCATTTGAAATCAGTGTTCTTGGAGGAAGAATGCCTGCCTTCATCAGGGAAATGGACCCTCGGGAGCCTCAGAGGAAAAGAAGAGAAAGTCAACATCTTCCTTTTGTGGTTCTGCCATTCCATTTAACCTCCACCCCCAAACAAAGTTCCTCAGTGGGTCTGTGACCCAGGTGACCCCTGGGGGAGCAATGCACAGTCATTTCAAAGGCAGAAATTCTGCTGTCATCGTGTTTGTAACATTTGTGAGTGGTGAGCAGCAACTTCAGAACCCAAGAAGATTTTGAGACAGAAACGAGGCAAAAAAGTAAAATACAGAATTGTAGCTCATTATTGAAGATGTTGATTTTAATGCCCCAACTAGTGAAAACAGCATGGTGAGGAATAAGGAGGGAGCTACATGTTCTCTAAATTCTTAACTCAAAACCTGTTTTCAGCCTTACCTAGATGTATTTTTCTTACCACTCCATCACACTTGTAAATGCTTTGTGCATGTATCATACAAGACAGACAATGAAATTTGAGACAGGTAATTCTGCATTGAAGCACTGGGAGTTCTGGATGCTGTTTGCATCCCTCCTGTGTGTTTGGCTTTTTGTTGTGGCATGCTTGGCAGATCAGAATGTGTTACTTATTTTGTGTGACAAGACCTGCCAGAGTGCAGGTTGGTGGTTGGATGTGCTCATGGAAATGGCCAGCAACTGAGAATTAGACCACAGGTGGTTGGTCATATTGTCCAAGTCTGCTGAAATCTGGAGAAGTCTTTCAGATTTTTTTTAAGTATTTTACTGTACTAAAAAATGTGTCTAATGGTTGATGTTGAAAATTTTCACTGTCTAAATCTCTGTTTTCTCACCAGTGCTTTAATAACAATTATATCAAGTATTTGGGGATTCTCCAATGTCAAATGCTGTCCAGCACATAGCTCTTCATCCTTGCAGATCTCCATAACCCCTTTAGAGGATGACTGATTTCTTTTGGTGTTCAGAGTCAATAATAATTTCTAGCACCATTTGAAATCGGTTATAGTGATTGGGGAATTGCACCTCGAGAATTTTCACAGAAGAGGCTCCAGAGAGAAGCTTTAATGGTATGAAAACAGGGAAGTGTGTTATTTTAGTGAAAGGAATTGCAGAAATGCTACAAGTTTAAACTCTTGAGAGGTGGAGAATTGTAAAAATGTATAACCCAAGATCTTGGTTTAGCTCCTCTGTGTGAAGATGATCCTTGGAATGGTTTGGAAAACCTTACAGAGCTGGGAGGGAAGATCAAGGGAGATGGTTTCCCAGTGTGGATTTTGGATCAAAGAAGAAGAACCCCACCCTGCTGGCTTAATGATCTGTGTGTGAGGTATGAGGAAATAAAAGGAGCAGCAGGAAACCTTCCAATCTGCAGCTCCCATACTCTGGATGTGCTGAAAGCAAGATCTCATGGAGGTCTTCCCTGCCAGCCTGAGAGCTTCTCCCATTCTCCTCTTGTACTCTCCTTACAGAGTCAGCCATAAACAACCTCAGTCACCTCTCCAGGGGTGTTTAATGTATGAATTCCTCTGAAATTTCAGCTGTTCAGAGACTCAGCTGGCTGGAGGCAGAGTCAGAGGTGGGTCCTGTCCCCAGTTCCAGCAGAATCTCATATCCAAGAAGATAATCTCTGAAAATCATCCTTCAATCAGCTGATCATTTTACATCCAGCTTTTTGGGAGTTAATAACACAGCCAGCCTACAGCAACACATCACACAGCAACCTGCAGCAAGGCATCCCTGTAGCAGGGGGTGTTTTCCTGGATGTCCTGGTGAGTTCAGCAGTGTACTGCTTTTCCCATTATTCCATATGGGGTAACAAAAAAAAAAGGGGGGGTTTGTAAACAAATGGACCAACTTTTGAAAATTCAGAGGAATTTTTAAGGTTGTGGCTGGTTGTTGGAAACAAATCTACCTTTTTTTTTTATCCTCTCCAGTTTTTTTTTATGTATATGAAAGTATATTGAAAGCTGGAGAAGGAATTTTGGCAAGGAGATGGGAGTGACAGGATAAGGGGGAATGGCTTTGAACACAAAGCAGGGTTAGGTTAGATATTAGGAGGAAATTTTCCCCTGTGAGGGTGGTGAGGCCCTGGCACAGGGTGCCCAGAGCAGCTGTGGCTGTCCCTGGATCCCTGGAAGGGCCCAAGGTCAGGTTGGATGGGGCTTGGAGCAACCCAGGGTAGTAGAAGGTTATTGGAATTCAGTGGCAGGATGGGTTGGAATGAGTTGGTCTTTATTTCTAATTAAGATAATCAAAAACCAAAAGGGACTTTTCTGACCTCTTTCAAGTCTCTTGCTTCCCCTCCATTCATGAAATCTACCCTCATGCTCTCTGTTCAGACAGAGCTTTGAGAAGTGGTGAGTACTGTGTTTAGTACCAAAGACTGTAGTTTAAGCCCTTAAATTAATGGAACAAATTACTGAAATATGGAAAACATAGACTGGCTAGCAGCATGGGGGTTCTGCAGCAGCAGGATGCAGAGCTCTGCATGTTTTAGGGGGTTTGACAGATGTTCTTGTGCAGGTTAAAAGCTGTGCAGGATTAAGTGGTGTTGGAAGTGTGACTTGCCACCATGTTATAAGTACATCCACTGCCTAAGTAGCTCCCATGCAGACAACTGCTTAAATGATTTCTTGTGGGAAGTCCTTGAAGGAGCAGATGGATCTGTTTGGAGTTTTGCTGCTTGTGCTGTGCTTGTAGGATCAAAATGTCTGGACTTCAAGGAAACTTGTTAACACAAAAACTAATCTTAAGGTTCAAACCAGTTACAGAGTGGTGCAGAAACAGCTGAAGAAGGTTAATAACATTTTGATTCTTTCTGTTGAAAGGCAAGAGGTTCTTTGCACCCTACAGTCAGAAAAATGGAGCTGCCAAGTGCTTGGATCTCGTGAAAGTGAGATTTTCAGACGAGGGCACTGCTGGTGGTGTGCCTGAGTGCTCACACACAGGATTGTGTCCTGCTCATGGTGGATCTTTACAGCAACAGGAGCAGAAAGGATGAAAAAAGGAAGAAAAATGCCTGATGAAAACAGAAGCATTTCAGCATAAAATATGCCTGAGGAAGAGGGAAGCGTATGCAACTAGTTGGTTTGTTTTGTTTTGTTTTTTAATTTATCCTATTTGCTCTCAACTCCTGGCCTTTTAAAAAAGTGAAGCTACTGGAAGACAAGTCTTCAATGCCACAGAGATTTGGGTGCAAAATGGCACCTACAAAACCTGCACCTGCCAGTCAGGTACCACAATGGGAAACTTAAATTATTTGTTTGCAAATCCTCTCCATCCTCCCGTTTACAGACCCTGCAGCAGTCACAAAATGCAATGTACAGGGAGATTGTTTCCATGGCCAGAAAAGTTTGTCCCGTTGCCAGTGTTCTGGAATGATGTTAAAATGAAATCAACACTTGGACTAAGCCAAAAGCAGCACTGGAAGTCAACTGCTTCTCCCAAAAAACCCTCTCGCTTCTGGATCAGTATAAAATGTGCTGGATGAGAGGGAGAGAAAAATAATGTCTGTTGGGAAATTTTTAATACAAAAATGTTTCAGAAATGTCTGACAGTGTACACATTTTTTATTAATGAATCCTAAACCCCTTCATTCTGCTACTTCAAGCCGAAATTTCAATTGTTGCAATTAATTTGTCTGAAATTTTTGTGATCTTGGCATCACAGTCTCAAAATGTCAGGCTTCTACATAAGGATGTTCTGTGAAATCCACTGTATATTGGGAATCTGGGGGGAAAATAACCTGATCGTGTTGAGCAGGGGCTTGGGGTGATAGTGAAAAACTGCTTTGTTTTCACAGCAAATAAGTTGAGGGTCAGAACTATAATTTTCATTATAATTGATAAAATATTCAACATTAATTGATGAAACATCCAGGCATAAGATGCTTGTTAAAGAGTGGAACAGTAAATGAAACAAAATTGTGATATTCTGTAAGATGCTCCCTGATTCTTTCAAGTCTATTTGAGACTTCTTAACCAAAAATATTTGGGATTTCTTAACCAAGAATTGTGTGGGATCTGCTGTGTCCTTAGCACACATTTCCAGTGGCAGAATGGGCAGCAGAGGTATGAGGAGGATAAATTTGGGAATTGTGGCTTTTACTGTGGGCTGGTTGAGTCCTGCTGGGACCTTTGCTGAGTATGAAGCAGCAGAGGCTTGTGTTGGCAGAGCTTTGCTGTGCAGTAAAACTGGCTGTTAGAGCTCACAGCAGTGTGAAGGTGCCAGCAGAGCAAATTCTTCCTTGTTTGGGTAATCCTAATGAAAATAGTGTTAGAATTTCTAACTATCTGGTGAATCAGATCCAGTGAGGGCAGTGAAGCCAACCTGGGTTAAGCTGCCTGCAGCAGGAGGTTGTCACTTTTCAGGTGTCACCAGGACAGCTCTGCTCTCCTGGTTTCTGACAATGGTCCATCAAACTGCTGGGTTCTCTTCTCCAGGTGCTGCAAGTGCATCTCCACTGGAGACATCCAGAACTTTGGGGCTTCAGGCAGAAAAGCTGGACCAGCTGTGTGCTCCCACCTGTGCTGCTGAGCAAGAGGATGTTCAGTGTGTAATGGTCAGTGGAGTGGTTACAGACCCTGGGTCAGAAGATATTCCCACTCAGCTCCTTGAAATAGGAGACAAAAAATGTTTTTCCTGATGTCATTCTCACTCTACTGGATCTCCAACAACTTTCCAAGAACAGTCCATGGAGAGATGTGTGGCTGCCTGCTCTGCTGCCTGGATTGCTGGGTATTTAAGTTCTCTTACATGCAGTTTCTGTGTTGCCTTCTCAGCATCATGTCTGTCTCCCCTAAAGGATTCTTCTCTGGAGAACCTGCCATGGAAGCAGATGATTTGTCTTCAGTTCTGGGGACAAGTCAATAAAACCATTTTCTCTGTGTCAAAGAAGTTTTTTAAAGCCCCCTTGGCAAAAAAAAAAAAAAAAAAGGAGAGGTGAGCCTTGGGATCACAAAGATTTGAGTTCAGTATTTTGGTGCTAGTGAAAGACACAGGTTGGTTTGGGTTGGAGGGACCTTAAAGCCCATCCAGTTCCATCCCCCTGCCATGGCAAGGACACCTTCCACTGTCCCAGGTTGCTCCAAGCCCCGTCCAACCTGGCCTTGGACACTTCCAGGGATCCAGGGGCAGCCACAGCTGCTCTGGGCACCCTGTGCCAGGGCCTCACCACCCTCACAGGGAAGAATTATTCACATATTGTTGGAGAGGAACAATTTTTTTTGCTCTCTACTTTCCCAAAGCAATCAGTGTGTGAAGCCCTGTGTAATTCTGGCTGGAATCCAGCCTGGAAAGCCAGACACTGACCCTGATTTGGAGCAGCACAGCCTGGGATGGAGTGGCTGGGAAGGGGCATCAAAGCCCTGTGTGGAGGAGCCGGCTGTGACAACAATTTGCCAAGCAACACGTGGCAGAGTGTGGACATCAAGAGGAATGTGACACAACTGTTTTAACTCCATTGCTTCAAATATCATCACTGTCTGTCCTTCTATAACACTACTGCATAAAAACCCAGTGGGATTTATTTATAATTGATGATTTTATGTGGAAGATACTCCAATGCCACCGTGCGGATTAAATCCCAGAACAGACTGACGGGTGTGAAATCCATGAGCACAGGTGAGTGAGCTGCTCTGTTAGTAGCCTGCAGAGGACCACAAAGTGATTTCCTCAGATTTTACCATGATTTAGTCTTCAGTCTTGCCTGTCCTTACTGTGAAACACACTGGGCTAGATACTTCCCCATATGGTCCATCATTACTAAAAATACCATGGAGTGATGGGATTGCCTGCTGAAAGGTGCCAAAATCCTTCTAAATCCAAACCTGCTTAAAAATCACCTCTGGGAAAACCTCAGTTTTTCAGGAAATTCATGGGAATTATCACAGATTTTCAGGCTTCCAAATAAGTTGTCACGTAAAGACTCTCCACTGTGTTTGCAGTGTGAGAACTGAAATCACAACTTGAAGGGGAAGAGAAATTCAGTGCAAGTAAATTTTCAAGATTTCTCTATGCAAATCAAAATTCCAGTTGGAGAACTTTGGAGTGAAACAATGGTGTAAAACCCCACCAGTTTTTAGTTGAGATTAGCCTGGAAAGTTTAAGGCACTCATGAATAATTTATGAACCAGTCTTCCCACGGATGAGCAGCAGGACGAGAGCGTGGCTACGTTTGTCACTGTATTGAGATGTTTCCTGGCAATGGTGGAATTTTTATGGTGTTCTTTCTCATAATGGAGTTGTTGCTTAGCTTTTAATGTCCCAAATGTAAACAGATCTGAGGAAGCAGATCGTTAAAAACGTTTAGAAAGGGCGAATGAAAAAGTGAAGTACTTGCGTGCTGCGTTCCAAGCAAAGCCTATAAATCACCGCCATCGGAATTCTCTGACAAGGAGCAAATGGTTTTATGGACTCACAGAAATGGCATTGGGAGGAATAGTGAAAAGATTAATATTTTTAAATCATGGCAGAAGAGCAGAGGGAATAACCCAAGAAGTTTGAGAAGCTGTCCTGTGATCTGGTTTAAATTTTAACACTTTGGTTTGACAAATTCAAAATCTGATTCAAATCTGCTTTGTCATCTTCAGCTCCAGTCTCCAAAGCCATGGGACCAGCTGTCTTCACTGCCTGGTGCTCCTGCTTTGGCCAGGCTGGGAATGCTTAAATCCACACAGAGGTTTTATGTGTAGGAGCAGCTCAAGAAAAAAGGGTTAAAAAAAAAAAAAAAAAAAAAGCAGTTTTCATTTGGTTTTCAACCCTCAAATCTGCTTTCTAAGCTCAAATTTGGGTTTGCAGTGTTCAAGCCTTCAAGACTCACTTCAGTGACCCATCGCCATGTGCTGGGCGGGAAGCCGGGGATCCCATGGGATGCAGGGGTGGAGATGCCAACCCCTGAATGGTTGCAGGGGGATAGAGGAGTTCTCCCTGGCTGCCCTGGCCCTGGCAGATGTGAGACGCTGCCTTGGCACGGGCAGGGCTCGTCGGGAGAGGCCGTGGGTGGAGAGGAGCTGGCAGCGATCCCGGAGCCGCTGGGAAGAGGCTGCGCGGGGGAGAGCGAGCTCACCACCCACCTCGGATGAAATCATGGAACGGGCAAGTGTGAGGAAGGGCTGGTGAGGAGAAGGAGACCTAAAAAAAAAAAGGGGAGGACAGGAGAGGAAGGGTGCTGGACCAGCAAGGAGGGTAGTTCCTGTGCTGGTGGGTTTGGTTCTCACAGGAGTCACTTGTAACAGATACGGAGCCGGAATAAGGGCAGGAATTTGTCACAGGAAGGTTTGCTCCAGCAGCATAGAAAAGAACTTTGATACCTGACCCCTTTAATGAAAATTCATTAACGTGTGTTTGAATGGAGAAATGATTGCTCTCAGGCAGGCTGCTGCTTCCCCAGGCTAACCTCTAACCAAGCTTGGACCAAGGAAAATGCATTCCTCGAGTGAGGAGAGGGAGGAGATCTCCTCTGGAGCTGGCTGGTTTATAAGAGTGTTTTTAAGGACTGCTGAAAAAGAGACTTGATTTTTCCACTTTCCTTAAGGAAGAAGTGGGTTTCCTTGGTGTCCCAGTTGGGTGAGCACATTGTCTCATCCTTACTGTGCATTGTCTCATCCTTACTGTGCACACCGACAAGGAAAAAGTCCAGTGTGGATTCCTGTTGCACTTTGAGACTGAACATTGCCCAGTGTGAACTCCTTGGATTTTTTCCCCCCAATATTTATCTGATTTATGATAAATTACACCACTCAGGAGAGTAAATCTTTCGATCCAATGAGAAGACCTTCAGTGTCTGTGTTTTCCACATGGATTTGTGTCCAAGCTGCCTCCCTGCAGCTCATCCCACATCGTTTCTGGAGAGCTCGGGCAGGCGAGGAGCCAGTGGAAGGAGCGGGTGTCCCTGGAGTGATCAGCACGAGGTTTTGTCCAGTGCACCCACTGAATACAGCCTGGATCTTCTGCTGGGTTTTGCTGGATCCTTTTTATTCCTTGAAAACACAGTTCAGGACAGAACTGTCACGGTCTGACTTTGAGGAATGGGATTCTCAGCACTTCTGTCTTTGCTCCAGCCGGCGAAAACTGATGCGTAAGACTCCTTCTCCCCCCTTAACGCCAGTGGGTGCAAAGTTGTAACTGTTTCAGGAAAGATACAGCCCCAAAAAAAAAAAAAAAAAAAAAAAAAAAAACCAACCAAACAACATTTCCCTAGCTCATTTTCTTTTCCCAGAAAACCAGATGGATGAATCATTACAACAGCAGCTGTGACAGGGGACCAGACAACAGACTGAGCCCAAAGCCCAGCCCAGTCAAGGCAAGATGAAAAACTGTCCAAGGATTTACCAACCCTCCCTCCCACATCTGTTTTAAAGGAGCAGGACTCCAGAATTAGGGCATGTGGATTTTATCCTTCCTCTTGCATCCTCCATAGCAGCAAGAGCAGCCATTGCAGAGACCAGGGTGTGATAAATCCATCAGGATCCAGCAGTTAAGCTCAATGAAGTAATGTGATGGTGTGGTCAGTGATGATCACCAAAACAGAATCACAGAATGGTTTGGATTGGAAGGGACCTTGAAAATCCCTTAGTTTCAACTTCCCAACAATTCCACTAGACCAGAGTGGTCCAAGCCTTGTCCAGCCTGGCCTTGGGCCCTTCCAGGGATCCAGGGGCAGCCACAGCTTCTCTGGGCACCTGTGCCAGGGTCTCACCACCCTCACAGGGAAGGATTTCTTCCCAGTATCCCACCTAACCCTGCCCTCTGGCAGTGGGAAACCATTTTCACTTGTCTTGTCACTCCATGCTGTTGTCCCAAGTCGCTCTCCAGCTCTCCTGGAGCACCTTAGGCACTGGAAGGGGCTCTCAGATTTTCCTGGAGCCTTTTTTTTCCCCCAGCTGTCCAAGCCTGGCCCCAAAGCAGAGGGCCTGCATCCCTACAAGCATCTTTGTGGCCTCCTCCTGATTCACTCCAACGCATCCCTATTTTTTCCTCTGTTGTGAGCCCCAGGGCTGGAGGCAGCTCTGCAGGTGAGATCTCACCTGAAAAGGAGCAGAGGAGCCAGAATTCCCTCCCTGACCTGCTGCCCACCGTTGTGAAGCAGCCCAGGACTGGGGCTGTGTCTGGGCTGCCCTCAGCCATTGCTGGGTCATGTTGAGCTTCTCATCCACCAACACCCCCACATCCTCCTCCCCAGGGCTGCTCCCCGTCCATTCTCTGTTCTTGGAATTGCCCAAGCGCAATATCTCCAGCTCCTTAGACCAGAGGAAGCAGCCTGGAGGCTCTGTTTGCTTGTGCCAGGCTTTCCTCTGCAGGCAGGGTTATTTGTGAGATACGTAGACATGCTCTTAATATAGCAGAGTCCTATGCGTAAAATGCATCAAAATAACCCCAGAAGTGACAAGGTTGAGACAGCATTTAGAAGTTAAGAGATGCCTGCCTTCAGGCTGCCCACAGAACCCTTGTGGGCATGTGTGGTTCATCCTTAATTACACTTTTGGGAGGTATTTTTTATTCCAGAGGACACTGCCCCGCTCCCCGCACGCGATGCTGGTACTCACTTGCTGAAAAGACATTCAGGGTTTGGGTGGTTTTTTTTTCCTTCTTCATCTCTGCAGCATCCGAGTGCTTTGGCTGGAGCAGTTGCTCTGATGACATCTTCTTTCTTTTCTTTTCCTTGGTGAGTCTCTATTGTGGTTTCTGCTTTACAAACAAAGAACCAGAGCACAGAGAAATGAAGGTCAAAGAATCTATTAATTTCGGGTGCCCATTTTGAAGTAGCCAGTGCAAGATATTCAGGACTCTGTGTTCAAAGCACAGATTCCTCTCATGCCTTTCTTTGTTTTCTTCCAACCCCCTGCTTTGTTCATTGCCCTCTTCCAACTTCTGCCTCTTGGGCGCTGTAATTACGATTTTTAAATTCAAATGCTGCTCTTAGCTTTCGAGTGTTTTCATCGCTGACTGAAAAGCTGTAGCTGAGCTCCTCTAGGCAGCAAATGTTCCCTTTCTCTCAAGGTAAACAACGAGTCAGGGAAGGTCACTGCAGGTAAAAAGCCACAGGTCTGGAAGCAGAGAGCAGGACATAATTCAAGCCAAAGTACTCAGGAGCAATGTGGAGATCTCTTCACCTCTCCTACCCTCTGTGGCTCCTGTGAACCCTGTCACAGAGCAAGGGCAGCACAAAAAGGCTGGATCTGGGATAAAAAAACCTGAGGGTTACCTCAGGTGCTCAGGACTTGGGTCCATTGCTGCTTTAGCAGAGGCAGCGATGGAGGAATTGTGTTTGGGGAAGCAGAGCCGAGCACGGCAGGAGTGGGAGGGCAGAGGGAAGCCAGCGGTACCCAGCGTGTGCTTCTTGCGTTGGGAATAGCTTGTGCTTGTGGGACTTGGTCAAACGCCAGGAAAACCCTGAGGGCGAGGCCGCAGTGCTCCTCCTGAGATGTTCCAGCCCCGGAGCCCTTGGGAGCAGCAGTGCTGAACACTGTGTGCTCTCAGTGCCCCGGGCACGGCCGCGTCCGTCCGCACTCGGACACGTGTCCCGGGCTCCCTCCAAGCTGCAGCCTCAGCACATCCACCTTTCGCTGCTGCTGCAGAGTCCTCTGGCCAGGCAGGGTTTGGCTGACCGTGTCCCATGTCTGAAAACACTCTCCAGCCTCAGCACTTCGCACTTGGCTTTGGCAGAGGGAAGCAGTGGGGCAGTGAGGGGAGGATTTGTGAGGCTGCATTAGTGCATTTAGTGCATTAGTGCTGGTGGGTCTGCAAAGGATCTATCCCAAATGCAGGACAGGAGCTGGGGAGATGAGCACAGCACCAGTGAGCTGAGACCTCAGAAGGCCCCTGGAGTGTGGGTTTGAGTAGGAGAGTGCTGAGAAAGACTTGGGAGCAGGAGGAATGGTAATTCACCATGGAACAATGCCTGGAGGGCTCTGAAGGGGACCTGGCACCCATCTGTCCAGGCATTTCCTGCTGCCACAGGAGATTCCTGTGCTCCTCCTTGCTGCTTCCTCCACCTCTGGATCTCTGCATCACTGTTGCTGTTGGAAACACCAGTATTTCATAAGCTGGAGAGCTCAGGGCTGCAGAGACAGCACAAAAGCAGCTTGAGGACATGCAGAAGCAGGAAAACCATTTTTATTTTTTTTTATTTTAATCAAACGTGCATAGACATGTTGAGTCCAAGGAACATCTTAAGTCTAGCCACCCGCTCTGAGCAGGACTGTAGCCAGGGTATCAGCCACTTTCTGGCCCTAAATCACCTAAGGATGGGGGGTACAGTTTAGGTGTCTCAGGGCAGCAGTGTCTCCCAGCAAGAGCTGGATGTCTCCCACATGCAGCCTGAGCCTCCTGTGTCCCACTTTGCCCCTGTTGCCTTTTGTCACAATCCAACACAACAGGGAGGAATCTGGCTGTGTTGTAGCCAGTTCTTAGCCCACCATCATCTCCTCAGGGCTGTGCAGGGCTTTCTCCCCACTGCCAGCACCATTTGCTCACAGTGAAAGCACAGAAAGCCTCCTTCAAACCCTGCTGTGCTCCCCCCAAGCCAGGGCAGCACCCAGAGCATCCGTGGGCACACCTGTGGGGGATGAGTCCCCAGCAGCAGCATCTCCCATGGGACCAGCCCTGTCTGCCACGCTGGGACCTTTCTGTCCATGTGGAGGGGTCCAGAGAGCAGCTCAAGCTGCCCCCAAACCAAACTGGGCAGATGTGAAACCCTGGAGGGGGCATCTGGTCCAGATTTCCTGCTAGACCCAGCCCCATCCAGGAGACAACATCCAGAGCATCCTGTCCTGCCCTTGGAGGGGTGGCAGCAGGGTTGGGCCAGGGCAAGGAGTTGGACACACCACTCGTGTTTTCCATGCTAGAAACCTTCCTACGTGCCAGTTTGTGAGGATGAAGCTGCAAATCAGCAGGAAAAGCTTCTCAGTCATCACCATCCGGGGGAAAGAGCTGTCTGGGAGGAGAGATAAGGGGTGCGTTGGTGGTCCTTCATTGTCCCCTTCCTCCAGGCTTCATGCTGGTGATGTAATTAGTGATTAATAGAAATATTTTCACTTTTAATTTCACAATGAATATGAGCAAGGCGAGCCCAGATGCAAATAGGAGCCAAGGCCGTTCTGCAGGGACCTCGGGGGACTCTCTGGCCACCCCACACTGAGTCACCACAGCCCCCGGGAACCCCGTGCAGGACCAGGAGGGTGACAAGGGGACGGGTGACAAGGCAGAGCTGCCTGCTGAGAAAAAAAAAGTCCCCAGTTTGTTGGTTTAGTAAGGAGAGGAAAATAGAAGTTAATGCTGCGACCTAGTGGAGAAAAACCAGACGTGCAGAGTCACGGCAGAGCTGATTCAGGCGAAGGGAAAGCAGAAGTTTGTGGAATTTGTGCCTGGTGGAGGCTGGATCACAGAAAGCTGTGATAGAGCAGCTTGCTTTTACAGGATTTCACACCTGAGAACATGGTTTGTAGCCTGGTCAGGTTTCCAGAAGGTGCTCAGCTTAGCCCTAAATCATCTGGGGGTTGGAACTAGATGATCTTTAAGGTCCCTTCCACCCCAAACTGTTCTGTGATTCTGAGTTTATGTATTTTCATGAAAAGGCTGTGAACATCCCTGTGTTCCCACATCAAACCCAGAACAACCCCAATGTGACTGCAAACGGGGTGGGTAAAGGTCTGCTCCCAGCAGTGCCCACCTGGCGCTGGATCTGTGCTCCCAGCTACTCCATCCAGCCCCAGAAGGAACTGGAACTGGAGAAGAAACTGTTTGCTGGGCAAAAAGGGGGGGAAAAACAAGTCACTGAATGAGATGAATTGCCTGGTGCCTGCAGCTGTGTAAACCTGAGCTTGGCACGGTCTGGGGTGAGATCCAATGCTGGAGCACCTGCACTTGGGAAGTGGAAAATCCCTAAAACACAGGTTTTGGGTCAATAATCACCCAAATGGGAGACACAAACACCACCTGAGCTAAGGGCTGCTGTGAGTGAATGCCAAACCAGGGCAGGGAGAGCACATGGGGAAAGGCACAGGGATGCTGTGCCCAGGCTTGGGGTCCATGCTGCAAAAAGGGGGCTGGAAAATGGGAAGGATTTTAAAGGAGAGCCCCAGGAGTGAAGAAGAACTCACTAAAGGGTGAAAGCTGAGCTCAGTGTGTTACCCAAATGAGGAGGGTAGGTTTCAGCCCACCACCACTGTGTCCTGTGGCCCAAGGGTGGCCTTGGTTCCTGTGGTGGGTGGCCTGGAGAGCACCCAAGGACTAAACCCCTCTGCTGACACCCCACAGGAGTTTCTACATCCTGGAGAGTTTGGCACAAGGGAAGGGACAGGGGGACTGCCTGGGACACAGCCTCTGCCTGGCCAGGATCTCCCTTGTGCCAAGGGCATTGCAGAACTGAGACGCCTCCAGGATTAAAGAACAGCTGAGCTGGGGGATTTAAAGACCCAGGGCTTGGCTTTGGGTGCTGCAGTTGGCATCAAGCTACCTAAATCCCCCCTCTCCATGTCTCCAAAGACAGCAGCTCCTTTGGATCTGGTGGGTACCAGTGGTTAAAGCCATCCAGGACAGCTTGTGCTGGTGGCATCACCTCAGGTAAACCACAGCTATGGAATTTTATTCCTTCTGAATATGGAGGAATGAAGGGATAGGCTTGATCCTGCTTAGCCTGGATCAGGGAATGGGTGGCAGCCCTTCAGCCTGGTGCCACCTTACCCTGAAGCCCTGCTCATGCCACATGTCCTGCTGCCCTCCAGCTTCTGGTTGTCATCTGTGGGGCACACTGAGACCATTAAACATTGCATGGAGAAGGAAGCAGGGGGATTAGATGGAGGAATGTAGCCAGGAGTAGCAGCAGGAGGAAAGTGAGGAGGAGGAGGAGGAGAGATTCTGGGGGAACAGAGAGGAATTTACCAGCTCGAGGCAGCTGCAAGGAGCCCAACAGCTGGAAGCCAAAAATAAACCTCAATGGTGAATCAATTCGCTCTGGGGAATGGGTGAACTGGGGGGAGCAGCAGCAAGGGGGAGAAGATGGGGCAGCTGATGAAGTGAGTGTGCAGGAAAATCCACAGAGCAATGAATCACCTCCCCAAAAAGCCCCTTTTCCCGAAACAAGGCAGTGATGAAGCAGAAAGCACAGGAACAGAAACATTTTTGAGGGAAAGGGAAGTTTTGCCCCGGTGAATAAACATGCAGAACTGGCTGACCAGAAGGCAGGGAGTCAGTCAGGGAGTGGATAAATCACAGTGAACAAGCCATGGTGGTGGGGCCTGGCTGCCACAGGCTCCTGGAGGGATGTGTGCACCCAGCAGAGGGGCTGCAGGGCTGCCATGGGGACGTGGGGGACCTGGAGATGCTCCTCCAGAGCTGGGTGCCAGTCCCCAGTGATGGGAGCACAAGGAGTCTCAGGCGTGGGGAAGTGGCTGCAAATGCTGAGCTGGGCAGAGGAGGGGGTGTTAGGCACTGCCATGGGATGGGTGGTGGGTCCCAGGGACCAGGATGCAAAGCCCCCTAAGCTCCAAAACACATTTTTGGGGCATGGGATGAGGCATGTGGAGTATCATAGACAATAGATATTGGGATCATGGTTTGGGTGATGGAACAACCTTTGAGGGTGGCTAAAATTTAATAGAAAGTATATTCAAAGCTCCTCAAGAAGCAGTCTAGCTGTTAAACAGTGATGAGGAGAGCCTAGAAAAATTGTGGAGAGAAACAGGTTTCTTGAAGAAAATGCTTAGTGTACAGAAGTTTTGGAATTTAAAGTAAAAAATAAATCTGTGGTGAAACATGACAGAGGTCGCATCTTGCAGAAGGCACAATTTTTTTTCTTAAGACATGGCTGCTTTTGGCCACCATAGCTGACACCCTGTGTAGAGCAAGGAACCATGATTTGTACATGAGTTTTGGGTGTTTTATCAGAAAAGAAGGAATTTGGGGCTGCTTTTTTCCGAGCTGAGTGCTCCAGACACTAGACTGGAGTCCAGCTCTGTCCCTGTTCCATCCTCACCCATCCCCTCATTGCTGTTCCATGAGGCTGTTTTAGGAAAAGGATGGTGGGCACGTGTCACCATGCTGTTTTCTGAAAAATCCCTTCACCAAGATTTTTAATCCTGAGAAGCTGAGAAGCCTCAGAAAAGAAATGTAAACAATATTATCTGATTGCTTCTCCCTATCAATATGAATATGACAGGTGCATCTTTGATTGGTTCCATGTGAATTGTTTTAATTTAATGACCAATCCCAGTCCAGCTGTGTTGAGACTCTGGTCAGTCACAGGTTTTATAATCCATTCTTGTTTTAGCCTTCTAATATATCCTTTCTCTTTCTGTAGTATAGTTTTAGAATATAATATAGTATAATATAATATAGTATAATATAATATAGTATAATATAATATAATAATATTAATAATATTAATTATATTAATTATATTATATTATATGTATAATAATTATATTATATATAATGTTTATATATTAATATATATTATATATAACATAACGTAATATAATACAGTATAATATAGTATTATATAATATTATATATCAATCAGCCTTCTGAGAACTTGAAGTCAAATTCTCATCTCTCACCTCGTCTTAGAGACCCTCACAACACCATAACAGGCATGAATGCTGGAAGGGCTTTGGAGCTGGGTCTGTGTGTATGTGGGAAGGGGTCATTTCTCCCACCAACTGCCCCCTTCCCGTGCAGCTGCTCTCCAAATCAGCCTTTCCCAGCACCCATCCCAAGGGTCTCGAGCATCCCAGCACTGTGCTGGGGAAGGGAATGTCCATGGACAGCTGCAAGCAGAGAACGTGGACAGAGAAATTAAGATTATTCACATGGACAGAGAAGCTTTCATGTCAAGCTCTAGACGCCTCAGTGGGGATGGAGATGCTCCCACCGCCCATCCTTGGGCTTTGCTCCAATCCCAAGGGTTCGGTCTCCACAGGCTCCAGGGAAGAGCTGGTCCTGCTGATGTGCAGCCGTGCTGTCACTAGAGGGAAGCAGAACCACGAGCACGGGGCTGGGCTGGCATCGCCGCAGCTGCTGTGGCAGCCAGGGGACAGCGTGAAGAGACACCCAGAGCAGCTCTGAGCTGGAGAAAGGGAACATCTTCGTCCCCTTGGGCTGGGCAGGGTGCCAGCGAGGGGCAGGGGGTGAAAGGGACAGGGAAAGGAGCAGCTGAAGGCATGCTGGGCTCTCCAGGGACACACTTGGGTCCCGCGTCCCCTCTCTGCAGGGCCTTCACTGCTGGAGAACTGACACTGGGGGCTGAAATGGGGTTCAGGGGCACCCCATAATGCAGACTCGTGGCCAGCAGGGCTGGCTGGGGACTTTGAGCACCGTTTGCTTTGCCGAGGATGTGGCACTGCTCCTGGGAACAGTGGGGACAGCTCATCAGGCAGGGCATCCCCCTGCCACCACCCTGCTGGGAGCTGTCACCCTCCTGGGATGGGTTAATGGGGTCTGGAGACAAAGGTGGAGGAGGCACAAGATGGCAGGAAGGAGACAGGGCCCCAGACTGCCTGTGGAGGGATGACCATGGGGGGATGACCAGGCAAGGATGACCCTGGAGGGTTGCCCATGGGACGTTGACCATGAAGGGATCATCATGGTGGGGTGACTGTGAAGGGATACCATGAGAGATGACTATGAGGGATGACCACGGAGGGATAATCAGGTAAGAATGACCCTGGAGGGTTGACCATGGAGGGATGACCATGGAGGAATGACCATGGAGGGATGACCGTGGAGGGATGACGATGTAAGGATGACCCTGGAGGGTTGACCATGAAGGGGCGACCATGGATGGATGACCATGGGGATGACCATGGAGGTGTAGTATATGGTAGGGATAATTCATGCTATTAATGTAGAGTATAAAGTACTGTGAAACCCAAACCATGTCTTTTGACCACCCTGGCTGGCAGCAGCTGTCCTATTCAGATTCAACTAGTTCCCAGACACAAGTTAAGATAATGATCAACGCCTTAACATAAGACTAGAAGCTTCCAGGGTGATGATCACTGGTTTCTCAGTTGTGGAGAGCCACCCAAGAGCAATTATCGCCTTGCCAATTGCATCTATCAAGGTAAGTCAGGTGCCAAACTGATACATCTGAATACACGGCTTCCCAGAAGCCAATTGATGTGGATGGCACACCTGGACTCAGCCTTTGTCCAGCTATGCATACAGAGGAAGAGATACAGAGGAAATTCGGTCATCTTTGCCTCGGGCAAAATAAACTGTATAAAACCCCACTGCAAGAGGCAGCATTGGTGAACCAAGGGGGAGACTCTGACACTCTGGAGGTCAGATCCAGGTTCACCCAGTGTCAACCCCAGGCTCGACACTCTATCCTTGGCTGTGATGGTTTCGAAGACTGAACTTCGGTCTCGCAGACAAATTAATAAATCTTTGCTAAATTTTTGATAATTTTGGCTCATGATTTGATCATTTATAACAGAGGGATGACAAGGTAAGGATGATCCTGGAGGAATGCCCGTGGGTAGAAGGCCAGGGAGGGATGACCATGGGAGGTTTACCGTGAAGGGATGATCATGGGGGGGTGACCATGAAGGGATGACCATGAGAGATGATGAGGTAAGGATGACCCTGGAGGGATGACCATGGAGTGATAGCCATGGAGGGATGACCATGTAAGGATGATTATGGGGGGTGACCAGGTTTTGTTGGTGGTTCTGCCGGTCTGTGGACCCCGGGGAATGTGCACCACCCACTCATGGAAGCCACATCACCCACAGACATGGCTGGTCTCCAAACCAGCTGCTCTGGGACCTGGAGATTTTCTCCTTTATTAAGATGAGCAGTCAAAATAGTCATTTCCCCCTTCGCCCCTGGAGATTTGGAGGATTCCCCTCCTCTCCTTGCACGCTGGGCTTGGATCTACTTACAGCCACAACCCACCTTCAGCCCATCCACATCTCTGAGGAGAACTTCCTCCCAGCATTTGTCAGCTGCATATCAGATAATTTCCCGGCATATTTGGAAACAAATGCATCCTGTAAATTTCTTCCATTTATTACTGCTCCTGAGAGATTTTTGATTCAAAGTCAACCTATTCACCAGCAGCTGCCAGGAGTTTAGTTCAATAACAACTCTTGCTGACAAAGTTCTGCCCGTGTCAGTACAAGCCTCAATCATTGTAGCTCTCCCAGTGCAGGTAATGGAGCCTGGAAATGCCAGGACTTGCTGCTTTGGCCAGCACAGGGCTGCGTCTCTCTGCTAACCTCATGCAATACAGGTTAACTTGCTATTTTTCTCAATGCCATCTCTCCTGCAGAGATGGTTTATGGTACATAAAAAATCATTGCAATGAGGAAATAGGTTTGTTTGTCTGCTATAAAGTGCTGGTTTGGAAACAGGAGATAAAATATTAGCTGGTATTAGATCTTGAGCTCAACAGCTAAAAATTACTGCCAGCAGGAGTGATTTGGGTGAGGAGGGAGAGACACATATGCAAAATGGCTCGCCCGGGAGGACAGAGGCAAAAAATAAAAAGACTGCAAGGTAAAAATAGTGTTGTATTTTTTGTGTTTTGTTCCTGAGGCCACTGGAACTCCTGGGGGGATCACTGTCCACTGGAGCAACAGCAGGCTGGGTGATGGGTGCAAGAAGGCTGCAATACTGCGATGACCTAAAGGCAAAAGAACAAGAACAAGAAGTGCTAACGAATGCCTTGTTTTTAAAAGGAAGTTTTCTCCCCATCAGAGAACTTCCTACAGCAAAAACAAGTGCAGCTGCTCCTTTTTCTTCTTTTTTTTTTTTTAATTATTATTTCTTTCTTTCAGATTTGCTGTTTGAGAAGGAGCTGGTTGAAAACTGGTTCTGTGGTGCCAAACTCCTGGACAGATGGGCACGTGGCAAGGGCTGCTTCAGTCTGCTTAAGTGGCCCCAGTCACCAGCCAAACCAAACACTTCAAGTCTAAATCAAGGCCTAGAGAGAGCAAATCAGTGCTTAAGTTTCCTACCAAACCTCAAAGTCCCACACAGTGGAAATCAATGCCATGGAATGCCATGACTATGGATACTTTCCAGCACCACTGATGGCTTTGTGTTCCCCTGTAGCTGGACCTCCCAGTGAAGGTTAAATCAACCTGTAATTGACCCTAAAAGCCAGAGAGACCAGTTTGTACACTGGCAGTGTCACTGGTCACCTGCTCCTTCCAAAGCTATGGACCAGCAGAGTTGTTAGGGACAACTTTTCCATTGGGTTGAGTTCAGCCTAGGGACAGACTTCATCATTTGGGTGATAACACATCCTCTGCACCCACAAGCTGTACCCTGGGACATTTTCTCCGTTTTTATGGTGCTTCTGGAGCTGGTCCTTAATGACAGTACCCCAGGTACAGAACCATTCTGTGAGTTTGAAGGGCACACGTTCACTCCTGACATCGACTCATTGGGTTTGCCACTCATTTTGTTGTCTGTTTTCCTCTTTTATACCAAGGTTTCTTGGGCTGCCATTAGCAGCAGAATTAAGCAGCTGCCTTCACATGTTCAGCTCCACTGAACATGTGAAGTTTCACAGGCAGCTGTAAGAGCTGGATTCAGGAATGTTTGGGGATTTTTTTTATCCTCTGCTCTTTGTCAGGACATCGGGGTTGTTCTCCTGTCCTTGTCTCCTGTTACCCAGAGTGGATCAGGAGGACCTTGCATGCCTAAGATGTCACCAATACCTAAAAATATAAAGGTGTGTGCCAAGAGGATGGTGCTACACTCTTCTCAGTGGTGCCCAGTGAAAGGACAAGTAGCAATGGCGATAAACTAAAACATAAGCAATTTCATCTCAACATGAGGAAGAACTCCTTTACAGTGAGGGTTGCACTGGAAAAGGCTGCCCAGGGAGGGTGTGGAGAATCCTTCTCTAGAGACATTCCAACCTCACCTGGTTATGCTGTATAACCTGTTCTAGGCAGGCAGGGGGTTGATCTCAAGGCCTCCCTTTCATCATTAAAGATTCTGTGATTCTGTAAGAAAATGTGAAAATTCGGCCAGGATGCTGATGGACACAGTGCAAAGCAGGGACAGCAAGTCTGCTCCAACATCATTTTCACAAGGGGGAAAGAACAAGGAAAATTAGTCCAATGGTTCGCTTTCCAGGTGAGGAGCTGCAGCTGAAGCTTTTCCATGCATAAGTGCTGATTTGTGTCGGATGCTGCAGTTATGGTTATTTATATTTAAGTACACACCGTGTAGCCAGACAAAAACCTATAGATGATATAGACATAGGCAACCAGGGTTAGGGTCCTGCCCTGTCCCCAGGACCCCCAGTCATCCCCTGGTACCTCTGGACACCACTCTGGAGTCCAGAGGATGCGGTGCTGAGCACACTGGGGCAAAACTTGAGGGCAGGCACTCAGCCAGCCCTTCCTCTCTGCCAGGTCTCATGAAAGGAAGCGAATTTCTGGCCAGAAAGCTGTTTGGAGGGGAGATGCCTCTTTGGGGCTGGCCAGTGGGCCTGGCTGGGGAGTCGTTGTAGGTGTTGCATGGATTTGCACATCACTGGCACTGCTGCAGGAGAAATCTTACAGCAGGGAATGATGGAAAACAGCACTGGGCATGCCAAGGGGCTGCAGGGCTAATTCTTGCCTGCCAGTTCATCTCCCATCTCCAGGAATTATGGCTTTTTATCTGGTCCCACAGGGCTTTATCCACCCCACAGTGCCCACATAAAATTGCTGCTCTCTCCCTTTGGTGGCATTTCCCCAAAGGAACAGGGTGACACTGAGATTGCTCCCAAGAGTGATTAGGGTTTTGGAGCAGCCTGGCAAAGCCCCACACCAAGTATGGCTCTGTCTTGTAGGAAGTGACTGGCAATAATGCCCAGTGAGCTGCTGGACAACACTTGACTGAGGCACCTCCTGGCCCCTGGCTGCACCCAGACATCTTTTTAAAAGGGAAAATTCTGGTTCTTTTGAACTCAAGTGCAAGAAATCGGACCTTCTCAACTTCTGCTTTTCACTTTTGCCTGGTAAGCATCTGTGCTGATGACCCCACATGCTCCCAGTCACCAAGTTTCCCTTTCATGGCCAAAGCTCCTTGCAGGAAAGAAAACTTCCCTCCACTTCCCATCCTTGGCCAGTATTTGCTCCAGGGATTTGAGTTGCCATTGACCACCAACAGGAGTTCACTGATGCTTTGGGAATCAGTGGGGTGTGAGACATTTGGGGGATTGAATTGCAAACCCTTCTCCTCCTCCTCCTCCTCCTCCTCCTTGTTTGTGAGGGCTCCTGCTGTGAAATGGAACTCACATTGCTTTGGGGGCAATTTCTAGGAGTGTCTGCAGAAAATAGATGGCTGTGATGCTGTTATCATCATCATGAATTTCAAGGTGATGTTTTTCCACGTAGAATATCTCTCTAGCTTGTTTTGATCCTGTTAAATATTAAACCCGCTCCTCCAAGTCCTTAAACTTCTTTCCTGCTTGGAAGAGAATGTGAATTTAACAAGGAAAAGGTTTCCTCCATCAGCTGAGCTACCAGTGAAGGCATTGAACAGGACCTTGGAAGACTGTGTGGAAACCCATGTTCTTCTACTCTGGTCCATTAAAGGCCACAGTACTCTGGGAGCACTTCCCATCACTTCCCACATGTCAGAACCCAGGAAAATCCTCTGGCTGTCCTGGATGGCTTGAGCCCCTGCCAGGGGGCTCAGAGACCTTGGCACAGAGCCCAAGACACCTGTGCCTTTGATTTAGCCCTTGGAAATAACAATTAACAACCTTTATATGAAGAATTACAAGTCAAGAAGTTTAAGTAGAGTAGAAAGTTTAAGTAGAATAACAGTTAGTTTGTCACAGGGTGAAAAATAGATTTTTGAAGTTTTTAGAATGGGGGCTTGGGGTCCCAAGATGGAGGAATTTGGGCATACCCTGTCCTTCTTCCTTCTTCTTCCTATCCTCCATCTTCTGGGTGATGGTGGCACTTCTGGATTGGTTTAGAGTAGAAGCTCACTGTCTAACATGGGTGATAGGTATTGGGAAGTTATGGTAAATAATGTAGACGTAGTTTTCAGTACAAAAAGACAGCACCACCTCTGAGGTAGTCAAAGTGCCTCTGTCTGACCTGCTGGGCAGACCTTAGCAGGCCAGGAGAAAGAATTTTATAGATAAGAAACAATAAACAACCTTGAGAACCAGAACAGAAGAATCCTGACTCCTTCTTCGACTGCTGGGCTGGGAAAAGAGATTTTCTAACCTATCTCAGGGTCACTGACCAGCAGAGATTCTGAGACCCACAGATATCCCAACACATTGTGTCAGCCTCTGGTCTCTCAAACGTTGCCACAGGAGACATGATCCAAAGTCTTTATAAAAAGAAGCAATATGAAATCATCTCTCTCTCCTTTACCCACAAGGTCTGCTACCAGCTCACAAGAGGAAATGAGACTGGACTGAGAAATTTGGTCTTTACAAACCTTCTCTCTCATGCTACTTTACAGGTGCTTGCAGAAAGGTGGCCTCAGCAGTTGTTCTGGAATTAAATTAAGCTCATCCTCCCAGGTTTATAGGTTTTGGGGTCCATCTTTTCCTTCCAACCCCTTTATTTCTAAAGACAAGCATGACTTCCCCTCTTTCTTCACATGAAAGCATTTTCTTACCCTGCTCAAATTCCTCAAGTCAATTTCTAGCAGCTGTTTTTAAGCATTGCAGAGGAGTCTCTGAGACAGGCAAGGTGAAGGCATCTCCTGCTCCTGGGTACTCTCTGCTTTGTAGATGTCCCCATCAATAACCACCCTGTGCACTGAGCAGCACATTCAGAGTTCCTCCTGGCATATGATGGTGGTCAGAGCACCTAAAAAGGGATTTTCCATTGCCCCAGATCAGGTGTGAGCTGTGTTTGGCCTTTCTCATTTATTCCCAGTAAGCTCAACATAAGGAGCTCATCTCTTTGAAGCTGACCTCGTTTCTACTTCATGCCACCCTGAAGCTGAGGTCAGTGAAGAGCTTGAGATTTATCTGGCCTGTAGCGATGCTTCTTTCCTTCACTTTGCAGAACTCTGACCTTGAGTTCTTATAATTTATTTTATGTTAGAAATGAGTCAAAAGGACAGGTATATGTGTGTTCAGCTATAAGCATTTGCAAATCTGAATTTCAAAACTCTTCCAAAACACCTTTAAAGAAGAAAAGTTATGGTTAGTCATAGAACTATTGACTAAGGGAAAGAGCAGATTTTAGGACTTGAAACAAAGGGTGAATATGTAGGTTGTTTCCCCTTTGGCCTGACTAGTGTAAAAAATCTTTTCAATTATTGAAAGCTGTCCTGAATCACCAATTGCAGTACAGGAAATGGCCTCAAATTGTGCCTGGGGAGGTTTAGATTGTATATTAGCAAAAAATTCATTCACTGAAAGGGCTGTCAAGTGTTGGATAGGCTGCCCAGGGCAGTGGTGGAGTCACCATCCCTGGAAGGATCTGAAAGATGTGTAAATGTGGCATGTGGGGATGAGGTTTAGTGGTGGCCTTGGCAGTGCTGGGTTAGCATTTGGACTTGGGCATCTTAGAAGGCTTTTCCAACCTAAATAATTTTATAATAATGCTGACCTCCTCCTCCTCCTCGATGGGCTGATGGACAGAATGTTAAATCAACCTTTCAGCAATGTCAGTAATTAACATGTTTAGGATTTACAAAAGGAATAAAATAATCACCCAGCAGTAAGGGCAGCCAATGCAGTTAGGTGATGCAGGTAAGGATGTGCTGCCCAGGCATGTGGTGGAGTCTACAACAAAGAATTTTTTGTGAGTTGAAGGGATGGGCAGCTGCCAGGGTCAGTGTATTCTGGATTGAACTTTTCTGGAGGTTGGTGGTGAGCTAAGTGCCCTTTCCAGGACAATCTGCTGTGCCATGTGGGACACTCACAAGCTCCCAAGTGCTTCATGTTGGTCATACGAAGGTAGGGAGGCTGAGGCAGAGGATTTAGGAGTTTGCAATGGTCCTTTGGCACATACCTGTGAAAGCTGAGGTCATAGCTCAGGAAACCCAGGCTCCCACCCTGCAGCTGGCAGGGTGCTGTTTATAACAGCAGAGACAAACCAAAGGAAGACCAAGCCTGACTTTTCTCACAAAGAATTTCACTTGTGTTCACAAGTTGAGCACACACCATTGTGCTTTGCCAGTGAAACTCTTGCTGGCTGGAGTGGCTCACAGCAAAGACAAAGAGGTTTTCTGCTTCAAGGCAAGGATCCCATACAGCTGCTTCATGGGGCTCATGTTGAGAGGAATAGTGGATTTGTCTTTACAAACAAGCTGTGGGTCTGCTGGTAGGTAAAACTAGCTCTGGAAGATAAAAGAAACCGTTGGAAGAATTCCACTGACTGATGAATGAAAAAAGTTATTTGCTTTTGCAAATAAACTTCAGGTTTGCTAATAAATGAAATGAGACATTGAGAGATGAAAGAAACAGTGGGGAAGAAAAACCCCTAAATTACATAAGAGTTAAAAATTAAAAGGGAGGGTTATATATTGTAGAGAAATTTTTGGGAAATCTTTGGTATCAGGCGTATCGGGAAGTCTGTACCTCTCAAGTACCAATGGAGAAAGAGAGAAATGTCACCAGGAAATTGGGATAAAAAGGAAGCTGCATCCTCCAAAAATTTGAGAGATCCCAGGGGAATGCCCCATGGCCTCTCCCTTTTTTCCAATAAAGTAAAAGGACTCCTCTGTCTCTGTTTTGGACATAAACCTCTGGTGTTTGCAGATTAATTTTCCTACCAGTGTCAATCCCCAACCAAAACCAGGGCGCCGCGGTCTCAGCAGCGGCCGCGAACGGGGAAGAGTTGCGCCACTTCCTGCGCGCGATCGCTGAGCACGGTCTAGCACAGGCAGCCCCCTTCCTGTGCCAGGGTTGTTGACACTCTTCTGCTTCTCCTTAAAAAAAAAAATGGCCTAAAAGCACCCCTGGTTCCAGGAAAGCCTCTTCCCCAGCCTCTTCCCCATCTGCACAACATGACGTGGCGGCCTGGCTCTGTTCCTTCTCCTCACGACATCTTTGCAGCGCTCTGGGTAGGATGGAGTGAAATGTATGTACTAAAAATAGTTGGGGCTTTTTGAAAGTAAAACTTGATCGCCTTGTGTTTTATTGCTGGTGTCAGTTCCTGAAAGCCTGTCAGCTTTGGGGTTGGGAAGACGGGACTTTCATGGTGAGGTTTCTTCAAAGAACAGAGTCAGGCAACAAAATGTCTGGAAGTTTTTATACCTTGTGTGTTTTGCCCTTGAACATCACCGGGCAGAAAGTAGACAAAGAAATTCTCCATACTGGCATATTATTTTTTCCTCAAAGCTTATCGGTAAAATCATCTAATTTTATTACAATTAATTGCAAAATTGCAATTGAAATATATTAATTGGAGTGTTTGTAGCACACTGAAATTCGTCTTCTACAGCAAAGTCAGTCTCTGACAGAGAGACCAATAAAAGTTTTAAGTTTTTACCTGCCTTTACTAAATGTTATTTCCTTATCTTTGGGACAGGTTGTTTCTGCAGGTTACTTTGGATGACTGAGGATAAAAAGCCTGCAACCTTTTAAAGATGAGCTGCCTGAATAGATGCTAAATGAAAATAATTTGGAGAATAAAGGAGTAGTTTGAGAGTAAATAATACCTTTATGTCTGTTCCTCTGTTTTCTGAACATTTGAGTGATTTCCAAGAGTAAAAACTAAAGTTCAATACACAATATAACACACAGAGAAAGAATCTCAAATTAGCAGAAGATGTCATGGTAAAAGCACTAACAGATAATGCCCAAGTAGCTGCAGGGCACCTGTGATCTTTAGGAGAGCAGAGCTCTGTAATGGAATAATCTGGCTGAGCAGTTGCCCTAGGTTACAATAAAGAGGGGTGTTCCCTGTTTTAATCCTGCAGAAAAACAATGCTTTGAAAGGTTGATATTAAATAATTGCATGGACTTTAATGGCAAGTTTGTGCCACTAACCTCATCGTCCCTTCCAAATAATGCATCCGCAGGGAATGGATGGAGGGCTGGAACACCTCTGCTCTGGAGACAGTCTGAGAGAGTTGGGAGTGTTCAGTCTGGAGAAGAGAAGGCTCCAGGAGAGATGGAAAGGGATGTTGGACAAGGGCCTGGAGGTACAAGACAAAGGGGAATGGCTTCCCACTGCCGGAAGGCAGGCTTAAGTGGGATATTGGGAAGAAATTTTTCCCTGTGAGGGTGGGCAGGCCCTGGCACGGGTTACCCAGAGAAGCTGTGGCTGCCCCTGGATCCCTGGAAGTGTCCAAGGCCAGGTTAGATGGGGCTTAGAGAAATCTCACCTTCTCAAAGGTGTCCCTGCCCATGGAAGGGGATTGGAATGAAATAATCTTGAAGTTCCCTTTCAATTCAAACCCTTATATGATTCTATGATTATAATACTGAGGAACAAGTGTGACAGTGGTATGAGAAGAAAGGGTGGTGTTCTCAGCACTGTGTTTCCTGTAGTACAGCCTCCCAAGATCTTCTGTTGGGGCTGACAATAGCAGCTCTGAATTTATAAGAAACAGTTGTTATAAAAACCATGAAAGTATCAACCATTGCATTTTGTGCTGATTTCTGTGATTTTGATCTGCAGCCGACTGAAAAACAAGAACCAGCACATAGAAACTGAGTGCTAAACCTGGTATTTTCAATCTTCTTATTGCTCCAGCTTTGCCCACGTTGACCTGCATTTTGGTATTATTTTGAATAATTCTGCACTCTTTTTTTTTTTTTTTTTTCACAAAACCAATGGTTGCATAAAGATTTGCCTTTTGACATTTGAGGCTGGACTTGACTAACACCAACTCCTTCTCCCCACCATTCTCAGAAGTGAAACCTCTGCACCAACCTCTGTAACCAGAAAGGGGTTTTTTTAGGATCATAGAATCATTTAGGCTGGAAAAGACCTCTAAGATAATTGAGATCCTTTCAGCAGATCTATCACCAGTGCTGGATCAGACTGCTCCATCCAGATTGGCTCCATCCTGAGCTTCATGTTGTATCCAAGGTTTCCCACAGGACAATTGGATCAAATCCATGTCTTTGTATTCAGTACCTCCACCTTGAGGTTGATGAGTTTCTGGTTTAGGGTTCCCCATACCCAAATTATGATGGTAATATTTGCTCTTGCATTGTCCAGGCACAACAGCCTGTAGCAGAACTGGTGACTGACATTTTCTACCAAGGTAACCAAGAGCTCCAGTGAGGGCAACCAGGTGTGGTCTAACCCCAGAGGTTAAACCAGCACAAACACCTCAAAAGCTCTGCAAAATTTCATTGTTATGGGATCTGCCTCTAATCAGTCAGTCTGGATTTCAATTCATCTCCTGTAAACCAGTTTTGCTGGGCCAGTTTCCTTACTTGTGACAGCAATGCTTTTGCTTTTGTTTCTCAAGAATGAAACAGCCTCTCCTTAGACCTATAGCTGGGCTGTGGGTACTGCTGCCCAGCACTTCCCTAACCTCATCAGCTGCCTCCCCTGCCCCAGAAAATATCCCTCACTGAGAGCTGAGACCTGGCACTCAGCCCCTGGTGGGAAGGTTTTGTTCTAGGGAAGTGCCTTCATTGTCCAAGAGATGGCTGAGGTGAGGTCTGAGATGGCTACATGCAGGTTTTTGCTTTTCCCTGATAGGTTCCTGTCTGATTTGGTTTGAGGAAAATCTTGGCTCACCACTGAAGCATTTGCCTATTCTTATGGCTGATTTTCTCATCCTGTTCCAAGCTACACCTGCAAACCCATCCACCCTACTCCATGTTCCCATTCCTCTCTCTCCTACTTGGGAAATGAGATGCTGCCCATGTACAACACTTCCAGAACCACATCGAGGCAGAATCCCACAAAACAAAGGAAATTCTGAGTTTGCTTACCACATTTTGTGACTCATCACATCTTGTTGACCTAGTGCTGGAAATACCCATTTAAAATTTCCACAGATGCTTGTTATGGGCAGAGGTATATTTTTACCATTATCTTGTTCTCTGGATCTTTCTGAGTGAAAAGGAGCAAAATATTGGGCATCCATAGCATCCAGACTCAGGATTTTCTCACACAGCCCATTGGCAATGGTCATGTCCCATGAAATGGTATCTGCAGCAGAAAACCAAGTCACAAAGGAAGCATCACAGGTCCCCCCAGAGGTCACCTGTTTGAGATGGAAGAGGAGTGTTGCAGACTAAGGCTGGATCACAAGGGGAGCCCAGAGAAGGCCTAAGGTGACTCTTGACTTGCTTCATTGCATCCATGAGCTGGTTCTCAGTCCAGCAGGAGGTCTGACTCAGAGCAAGTCACCTGTACAAAAAACTTTTGACTTCACTTCTCAAGAACCCAAATTTGCATCTAGTTCATGGCCAGTTTAGCATGAGCTCATTTTCAGACCAGGTGATCTTGTATCTGCTCTTTTGGGCTTGAGTAAGGCTTAAAACACACAGCTAACCCTGCCAGGAAGTAAGAAAAATAATCTCAGTTCGTTATCCTCTGTCGTCTTCCACAATCACGTGAAACCATCTTGGTCTGAGAACACTCAGACTGAATTCCATGAAGTGCATCCTTCCCTCCTGTTCCTTGCTCTGCTGATTATTTGTTTGTTATGCTCTCAAGAAAACATCCTCCCACACAGGTTACAAAACTCCCCTGAAATTCCTGCTGGATTGACACATCAAGAAAATGAATGAGGGGAGGCTGTTTGCTCTGAAGGTCTGTCCCAAAGGAAAGGGCTTTGGAAATGGATGGCTTTTGTATTTTTCTGTTATGCTTTGGCTAAGTAACGTGATATAGACATCATGGATTTAGAGATGGCAACATAAATCAGGACTCATGTCATGTAATGTTGGATGTCTAAGTCAGAGCTTGGCCCTCTGTGAATCCTCATGGTCATCAGAGAGGAAGAAACACTTTTAGAGTGCAATTCCCTTAATCTTCTAGATGTAAGCTGTGCCCTGGAAACATGGATATTCCTCTTGTATTGACTCTACAGGGAGTGCTGAGAACCAGCCCTTAAACAGGGTGAATCCTGCTTAGCCAAAACCAGAGCTCCTGGGACTACAAGTCATTTAGATGGGGTGAGCAAGGAGCAAGTTCCTACAGCTGTTTGCTTGTGTTAGTCTGTCCTCAAGGATCAGTTTCTTGTGAACTCATTATAATGAAGACATGTTCTTAATTAGGCCAGGATTTGAGTCTGCCACCTCCTACAACACAGCATTATCACATCTTTTCTGGCTGGAGGCAGTGAGCTCTGAGTGGCACCTTCAGAGGTGAGGGTTGATCAGCATTGCCCACTGCACACAGCTGGCCCTCCCTTCCCTGCCACGTCCATGGGCTCCAGGGGATGCCAAGCCCAGCAGAGATGACCAAAGGCCCTGAGCACAAGGACTGCTCCTCCTCTGAGGCCTGGTCTGACATATTTCCTCTTGCAATCAACAGCCTCATTTCCACGTGCAGTCAGCCAGCAGTCAAACTGGAAGCCATGCTGACGTAACTGCTAATTACCCTCGGCATAACTAACATGCAGCAGCAAAGCTTGTATTTATTGGAGTGTGGGGATGGCTGGCAGAGGAACCAAATTGGTGCAGACACTGTTGAACAAGATCAGTCTCTCCTAAAGGAAAGAGATGAGTGGCTGGGTTCTCATCTAGTTGCTGTCTTTCCCTCAGAAGAGTCTGAACCAGGATTCTGGAAGTGGGTCCTCTTCCTGGCTCTCTGAGGTATGTCATGTGTTTTTTATGACTTTGGGCTATAGAAAGACTTAAAAGTACAACTCTCAGGACTAGAGGATTTGGACTGTGTTGACATAATTTTCCCGGCAATATCTGAGTGTGGCAGGCCAGGGTGGGGTGGGATGGGGGTAGAAGATGGGAGATATATCTACCACAGGATCAAAGAAATGCTGTTTGGCAACATCAGCCACAGGACTCTAATTCAGCTGTTGTCATCTGGCTGAGCCTTGAGTCACCTCTGCAATCCATCATTTGTCATTTCCCAACAAGCTGTTCCAGTGCTGTAGTAGGTGCCTAGAGGCAATTTTTATCCTGCTCTGCAACCTCCCAAGCCAGTCTGTGGGTGCTGCCCTTTGTTGCAGTGCCTGGCTCTGCCACAAAGAGCTCAGGTTTGGTGTTCTTGACCTTTTGAGTAGCTGTAGGCAGCTGTTGGGCTGCCCTTCAGCCTCCCTTTGGCCAGGCTAAACTCAAGGTCTTAATCCC
Organism: Ammospiza nelsoni; assembly: GCF_027579445.1. Taxonomy (NCBI): domain Eukaryota; kingdom Metazoa; phylum Chordata; class Aves; order Passeriformes; family Passerellidae; genus Ammospiza; species Ammospiza nelsoni. The sequence goes on from NC_080637.1 coordinate 3,652,866, forward strand.
TTTTGCAAGGTGTGAATCCCTTTTTGAAGGTGTGTGCTCCCTGCCTCAGACCACCTTGGTAGCATATCAGAGAGCAATTTCAAAGCAGCCAAATCTCAACAGCATTTAGGAGTCCATATACATGGTGAAATCCTAATACACAAACATTTTCCAGGGAAAAAAAAATCAAAGGAGGCTTTATAAGCAGGTTGTATTAATAAGTAAAGGCGTTTCATCCTCCTAAGAATGTATCTGTATGAAACCACAGCATGGGTTAATTTGTATACAGACCAAAATGTGATTGAAATTGAAGTGCAGTTATGACTGCTGCTATAGCTTATGAGGAAGTGTGTTGTTATCACTGCATGGTGGAAAGAAAATTCCACAAATTCAGAATTCAGGCTCCAGAGTTGCATTAATATGCTGGGACTTCCATTTTACCTGAGGAACAACTGCAGAGTGTGAGAGACCAGAAGGGAAGGATAATCCAGGTTCTTGGTAATAGATCCCTTGGGGTGGGTTAGAATGAAACAACAATGACCAGTGTTTTTCAGAATATTTATATACACAGAAGGGTTTATTTTAGAACAATTTGGTTGCAATGGAAAGTAGGTATGTAGTAATTTTGGTTGGTATTATTTTTATTAATATCCATACTATATATCCATATAATATATATATCTGTATATATATCTATCTGTATATATATATCTCCATATAAATATATATATATGGAGATTATATATATATATATATATGTGTGTGTGTTTATATATATATATATATATATATATATATATATATATATATCGATTAAAATATCACTTAAGAAAACATATAAAGGAAAAAAAGAAAGGAGTAGAAAGACCTCACCTCCCATGGATCCAGGGACAAGATTTTATTGTTGCTATTTTGATGTCTGTTGGTTGAAGTGATGGTCACAATTTTGATCCATCAGGTGTGAGGGGAAAAGCCCCCAAACAAAAACTCCAGTGAGTTCAAATATGCCCAGGCTGGGTGGGAATGCCCAGGTACCTCACCTGGGGGGGAGCTTTCAGTCTTTTGGTGGAAGGCCTCAGGAATGAGTCTGAGGACACTTCAGGGGGTCTTTGATGGTTTATGACCTCTTCTCAGCTGCCTCTCACATCAGGGAAGTTGATGCATGGCTCATCAGATGGGATGAAAACCCTCAGGTGCGAATGTGACCTTCCCCAAGGGCAAGGGGTGGGAGCTACCACCCCTACAGCTGAGCCAGTTGTGTAAGGGAGGACAATTGCCATGATAAAAACACCATCCTACCTCCACAGAGTCTGCTTCATATCATTCTTATCCCCTATTTAGCTCAAAACCTGGCTTGTAGCCTCCGACAGCAGCTGCTCACTACCTCTGTCTTATGCAGTTCAGAGGTTTTGCCACGTGAGGATCTGAAAGTGAAAATAATATACTGATTTTTGGTCTCCAAAGCCAAAGGAAACTGAAAGAGTGTAACCCCAGGGAGGCTAACAGCTCTCAGCTGTGAGTGTTAGTAGCAGGGTGGTGCTTCATTGGTGGCAAGGAGGTGACCTTTCTGTCACCTCAGTGTTACCTGCTCTGCATGCACAGGGACCATGGCACTTGGTCTGATGGAGTTAATGTAAGATTAACTCCAAAGATATCCAAAGATATCCAAATCCCACACCAACTTTTTCAGCTGAACTGTATAATATTTAAAAAGTTGTTGATCCTTGTGAGGAAAAAAAATTGATTGAATAATTTATCTCCAAAATTCAAGGATTGCCATGAGCCAGCATTTGGAGTGTTGCATAGAAAGGCTTGAGGAAAATTGTTTAAAATGGATAATGTACATCTGCTGTCTTTTGGTGGGGGGGGGGTATTTAGAAACATAGTCAAACTTTTATATCCTTACTTTTCCTTGCACTTTTCTCCATAAAATTGATACTTTTCATATGGCTCTGGACAAGGGGTCTATTTTTTACATGGAAAATGTTCCTTGAGGGAGAGCTGCACAGCAGAGGTGCTTTAGGGTCACTTCTGCACACAAGGGAAGAACAGAAGAAGCAGCTGTTGCTTTTTCTGTGAACCTCTAATCTTTGGTCTGATTGGGTCAGTGTTTTACTCATCACTTGAAGCTCACTCTCATTTGTACACCTGGCAAAGGTGACCATGTGAATGCCCCATCCCTGGAAGTGTTGAAGGCCAGGGTGGATTGGACATTGAGCAACCTGGTCTAGTGGAAGGTGTCAAAACAGGGGGTTTGGAAATGGATGATCCCTAAGGTCCCTTCCAATGCAAACCATTCCACGATTCTTTCTGTGATTCTATGAACACACCTAGCACGTAAGGTGAGACCTGCATGTATCACCACCCTGGCTGATGTAAAGAGTGCTGGCCTTGAGGTACCTACACTCCCTCTCTGTCCTCACTCACAGATCCTGCCTGTGGCCATGGGATCTTTGCTGCCCTTGAAGAAGAACAGTCCAGAAGAGCACAAATCCACCTGTCCAAGTGACATTCCTGTTTCTTGCATTTTGTTTCCTCATGTACATTTGGCTTCTGTGATTTACTTTGCCCTGAAGACCTGCAGCCCTCCATGTACTTAGTATCTCTTCAGCTATTCACTTTCTTTTTCCACAGGGACTGAAAACTCAGAAGAAGGCTTTGATGACATCTCTTTTTTTTTACAGTAGAATCACAGCATCATTTAGGTTGGAAAAGATGTCCAAGATCATCAAGTCACAACTTTGATCAATCACCACCTTGTCACGCAGACCATGGCACTGAGGGCCACATCCAGTCATTAAAGTAGAAACAGTACTGCCCTCTGGTTCAAAACCCCCTCTTTCCACCACTGCAGTCATAAGAGCTGTTTCCATTTCCCTGCATTTGCTCACCTACTTGCCAACTTGCCCTGTTTTACCATGAGGTTGGACTGCTGCATTTAGCATCTGATAGAAAGAAAACTGAGGGAGAAATCTGGAGAACATCCACTGGGAGAGGCCAGATCCAGACTTCCAAACAATTTCACTAAAAAGTGCTGTAAATCCTGTTAGGTCTTTTTTTTGCCATGATATGGAAAACTTACCAAAAGTACTTCATGTAGGACTCTCTGATCTCACAACTGTAAGAAGACTGGAGGATCCAAGAGAATTTTTTACAAGTAGAAGAAATGGAGGTTTTTCTTATGGAACAGACCACAGGGGAATTGGATCAATGGGCAGCAGAGCTCAGTAAACATCTCTCATCCAGAAAGCACACAGCTAAGGGCAACATGTAGGCAGTGCCTCCACTAACTCGACATGCAGAGAAGATCCAGTAAATAGGCACTGGAGCAGAGATTTTTATTAAAAACCAGTGAAATGCAAATCCATGAGCTCATAGACCTCAGGAGTCGTTTGAGAGATACTTCATAACCGTATCTGGTTATAACAACCAACACGTTATTGCTGCATTCCTGGAGTTCTGGAAGTGGAGGAAAATGAATCCAGTTTAGTTGTCAATGAATGAGCAGTGGGAATAGTCAGCTCCTCTGCCAGCTATGTCCCACCTGCACAGTGCATTATCAGCTCTCCCAGCTGAGTGTCCCTCTGCATTTGCCTTCCAGAGAGCAAGAGCCCTTCACTGAAATCCTGCCACCATGCTGGGGCTGCTGCTGCTGCTGCAGGTGTTGGCCAGCTGCCTCTGGCTGGGACACAGCGAGGTGGTGAACTCCTTTACAACTTGTCCTCAGTTCTTCTATGCACGGATTCCCCCAAATAATGCCCTGAATCCACAGAACCCAGCCTGGATCTGTCAGCACTTCAGGAACTCGTATCACTATGCCACCCTGTACGACAGAGACAGGAGAATTCCAGTGTACTCTGCTTACATCTACCAGCCTGGATCTGGAAGCAGATCTCCAGACTGGTATGCTGAGCCTCAGGTGAGTGTCTCTCTTACAGCACAACACCCTCCAGGCACTCAGAGATGAGCTGCAGCACTCAACCCAACTTTTCTATTCCTTCCCACTTCTCTTACCCACATGCAAATGGACCCACTGGACAAGATTCTTGTAATTGACCTTCAAACATGTTCATCACATGATTCCTCTGATGCACCTGAGACATGAGCAGGAGCATGAGATGAATCACATCCCAAAGGTGCCCAGCTCTCTGCCTTCACCTGACAGGAACAGCAAATCACATTACTTGGCATGACATGACAAAGTCAAATGCTTCCCCTCCCTGTGCCCTGCTCTGCTGGCTGACCAAGTGATGGGGAAAAGACATCCAGGAGAGGCAAAACTTGAGGGACCAACAGTCCTGCTGGGATGTGATCTCCTCTTTGCCCTGAGCTGTTCTGCATCCCTGGCAGAGCTTATCTGCCCCCAGTGAAGTGTCAAACAGGCTTTGTGACTGGTGTGAGAGAAGTGAGGAGAAACTGAGAAGGGGTGAGATGGCCCAGGGACAAAGCCTCAGGGAAAAGGCACTGGAGATGAGAGGATCATGTTAACTGTGCAGGGATTTCTGGAGGGACATTTCAGGCAGTGCAAAGGGAGGAGCATCAGTGTTGGTCCATTCACAAGGGTGGGATCTCCACCTATGGGCAGTGACCCCTGAGCACCTTTGGCTCAGGCTTGGTCCAGAAGGATCCAGCAGACAGACAGAACTCCACAAGCTCTAGAGGAGACAAATGTCCCTCAAGACAAACTTCAATAAGACAGGCCAGATCAATTAAGGAAAAGAAGAACAACACATTCAGGACCTTTCTATGAGCAGAGTAGGAGGAGAGATTTTAGTGAAAATGTGCAAGATCTTAATGTCCAGTTCCAGAGGAAGGCTAAATATGCTTCATTAAAAATGAACAACAAGATATTGAAGATATGAAAAAAATAACCATTTGCACTTGTTACTCACATGAACATGAGGAACTAATTTGGTCTTGCACCATTGCAGTCTCCACATTAGGGAGGGAAAAAAACTGTCTTTTTGTAGAATCATAGAGTGGTATGTGTTGAAAGGAAACTTAAATATCATCTCAATCCAAACCCCCTGCATGGGACAGGCCATGTGCCTCCAGACCAGCATGCCCCAAACCCATCACTGGTCTTTTCTTCCTACACGCTGGACACAGGATACCTGAAAAACCTTTAATTTTAGTAACTTTCTCCAAAGGAATTTTTGGAGTATTTAGTTTCCCCAGGACTCTTTTGGGAGTAAAGGCTCCTCTCAGAAGCTGATGTTTTTTTATTTCATACCAATGATGCTGCAGAAAATTCTCCCTGGCCCAGATCAGTTCTGAGACACATTCCCAGCATTGCTGTAACAGATTACGTTCAAATTGAGATCTTTTTGCTTACTGAGCAAAACTGTTCATCCGTGAATGAACTGCAGCCCTCCCAGGGAAACCTCAGCTCCAGGACTGATTTCCTGACACTTCTCCCTGTGTATGGGGTTACAGGAGACAACCTCTGGTGTTCCAGGACGGGGTGCACCTGTAGCAACCCCACATAAAATCACAGAATCGCAGAATTGCAAAATCACAGGATCACAGTGTGGCGTGAGAGGATCCAGGGAGAGTCCTGGGCATATTTGGGCTGTGGAGATGGGAGGAAAGGGAAGCAGATTTGGCAGGGAAGGTCTCTCGCCAAAATCAACTTCAATCCTAGGAGGGAAAATGCTCCTTGTCTCATGCATCCATCCATGCTCCCAGCACAGGCTGCAGGCTGGATCACAAAGGTCACAAGTGCAACTGAGAGCAGTCAGATTCTGAGCTACTTTCTCTTTAAAGCTCTTGTATTCATGCAGGAGGGGCATGTGTATGATTTTTCTCAGAGTCATACATTTTCCTACACTGAGATGACAAAACATTGAATTTTGAGCATCAGAGCCTTCTGCTCCATGGAAATCTGTTTCATTACATGCATCCTCAGTACTGACACCTTTTCCTCTTCTTACCCTCTCAAGCTGATCAACTCAGCTTATTCCATGGATATGGATAAAGAGATGTCCATCTGTAATCGATACAAGATCACTCCACAGCAAATTGGCCAGAGTCAGGCTATCAACCAAGACTACAAAAACCTCCATGGTTTGGACCGTGGTCACTTGAGCCCCAGTGGCCACCAAAGTGGCAACAACAACAAGACAGCTACCTTCACCCTCACCAACATAGTGCCCCAGAACAGCACACTCAACAAAGGCCAGTGGAAAGACTACGAGAACCAAACGATGGCTCGGAATACCCAGGGCTGTACAAGGACCTACGTGATCACGGGTGCTGTGCCTGGGAACACCTACATCTCCAAAAACAGGGTTAATGTGCCCAGCCACATCTGGTCAGCTGCCTGCTGCCAGACCAGCACCACCATGAAGACTTGGGCAGCCATTGCTGGAAACAACATGAACCGGGTGCAGAACCTCACGCGAGCACAACTGGAGGCCAACTTGACCCAGCTCTACGGGAGGGGACAGGTTTCTCTGTTCCACAGTGCCTGTCCCCCCTAACAAACCTCATATCCTGGGTGGAAAAGGCTCATGAGCTTTTCCCACATGCCATTAGAATCACAGAATGCTTTGTGTGTTATGGGATTTCAAAGATCATCTTCTTCCATCCCTTTCCCTGCGCAGTGACACCTTCCACTACACCAGGTTGCTCCAAGCCCCATCCAACACTTCCAGGGATGGGACAGCCACAGCTTCTCTGCTCACTCTGTGACAGGGCCTCCCCACCCCCTCAGTACAGAATTTCTCCCGAACATCTCTTGTAACCCTGCCCTTTGTCAGTGTGAAACCATTCTCTCTTGTCCTGTCACTCCATGCCCTTATCCAAAATCCCTCTCAGATCTCTTGGTGAACTTCTAGGTAGTGGAAGGGGATTGAACTTCTCTCCACAGCCTTTTCTTGTCAAGGCTGAGCACACTCAGCTGTCTCAGCCTGTCTCCAGAACAGAGATGTTCCAGACCATGAAACATCTTCGTGGCCTCCACTGGACTCCACTCCAGTACATTTTTTGTCCTTCTCTTGTTGTGGACCCCAGACCTGGACACAGCACTCCAGGTGCAAGGACAAGATTCTGGACAACCTGCTCTAGATAACCCTCCTTGACCAAGAAAATGGACTAGAAGATTTGGAGTGGTCCCTCCCACACTCAACAATTCAATGATAATGTGATCCTGAGGCATGCTTTTGTTTGCTTTCTTTTGAAACTGTACCTTGAGAGCAGCACCTGTGGTATCAGGCAGGCAGGATGAGGCATTAGATATAAAGGAAGCTTTGAGCAGCCAAAGATAAATTTCTGTGATGCACTGTTTGGATACCTTAATTCTCTGCCCTGCTTCTGAAGCTTTTCCGCAAAAGTACAGGGAACTGATTTGGTGAAATATGTTCAATATATTCAATGTATTCAATGTATTCAATGTATTCTGCTGTCAGCAGCTTATATACAACTATGAACAGAGACGAGACACAAGAATCAGTGTCGTGAGCTGTTTATTGCAAGCTCAGTCTCAGTACATTGTTATGACAATGGAGACAAAAGATGTGAACAGCTCGCTGATTCAAATAGAATGCAGGGAAAAGTAATGTTACAGCATAGCATAAAGCCATCTCAGTCCAAGTTTCAGCCAATCACACATAGAGCAAAAACATATTGACAATAATTCTATTTAATCATATGAAACACACGTAACTGTAGTTAACACAACAGAGACTTATTCTCTAACACACTGGCTCGTTTATGAGAGACAAAGCACAGAGACTCATTCACATTAACCTTCTAAAGAAATACACTAAATAAACTTGTTGCAACCTAAAAGGGCAAATCACATAGGCCTATTGTTCTATTTCTCACGTCTGCACTACAGCTTAGAAAACTTTTTCTGCTGCATTAGCAATGTTCACAAATCTGCTGTCTGAAGCCTGACTTTTTTGCCACTTTCACAAAACCCTCTAATTTTATGAATCCCAACAATTCCCTTTTTCTGTTGAATTAAAAAGAAACCTTCATACTCATGTCGTTTACTACTTGCGTTTTATAGCCCTATTATAAAATTTTTGTTTACTATCTGCTGGAGGCTTATTCTTGCTGACCTTAAGCATTGCTATGTTACAGCACAGCAACTTAATGCTGTGAAGGCCTAGTCAGTGAAAGAGATATGAATCACGTCTGACAATAGTTACAAGTCCTTGTTCAAAAAACTCTTCTCAAGTCTAGGGTCTTAACTCAAAACTTTCTCCTATCTCTACAATTTCGTCTACTATTTTCATGAGATTTTGAACACTTTCTGTGCTTCTACTTCTTAATTCTCTCTATTGTATGACAAAAACTTCTCTACTGTTTTGTTCATCATTAGCTGCACACACTGAAGTATGCAGGGAATTACTACCAATATCACTACAGAACACCTAATACATAAAGACTTATCTTGCAAAGTTGCCTTAGCCAAGGTGCAAAGCTCTATTCTTGAAACACATCATCTAGCTAGGAACTACTATCTTCTTTAATTTGGGCTGTCAAATCTTTCAGTTTTTGTATGCTTTTGTGAATGGATTCAGAATGATCGGACAAATTCATACAACACAATCTTTCAATTTCTTCACAACTATGCTTCTGTGCCAGTAAAAGAAAATCAATTGTTGCTCTATTTTGAAGAGTAGCATGTCTAACACTATCAACGTTGGTTAACATATCACTAATTGCAGAGGTTGTGGCACTAGCTTGTTTGCTCAGCTAACATCTAACCTGATCTAATAATTTCAATGCCACTGCTGAAGCTAATTGGGGTAAAAATATACTTACTGAAACTTTTCTTGCAGCTTTCTAAGGCCTGAAATCACTCTGGCAGTTCTCCTCATAATGAGGAACAGCTCTTGTTCTCCTTTGTTTCTTTTTCATGACTGCTTTAGCTGTGGGTGCAATTGTAGTGAGCATCTCAATGCTACAAGGGCCACTTTAAGGTGTGCTGGAATGCCTTGCTAAGCTCTGTCTCCACAAATGAACCAATATCCCTCCGGCAATTGCCGTGGATATTGGTCAGCTTCAGAAAGCACATCTCAACTATTTGAAAAACTACACCAAATACTCAAATTTCTGTATGCAAAATAATGGGGAGTAACATTGTACTTTGGAGCATCACCTTTTCGCCAAGTACTAGTTATGAAAGTAAAACAAAAATCCATTGTTAAAGAACTAAGGATTTCTAATTCTTGAGGTTCAGATGCTGCCTTGGGAAGCTTTTTGGACCAAACGTTCCAATTCAATGAGGGATTGTTTCTATTGTCAATTCTACTTGGCTTGCTATTGGATTGTTTTTTGACTAAAGGCAACTCTTTTACTGGCACACTAACCAGACAGGTTTTTCTGGTTCTGAATTAGACAAACATATAATATCTGAGCCAGCTGCCTTGGCTAAGGTCACCCAAACATTTGTTTTCGGTTGTTCCACAGGCAAATCTACACGACAAAAAAAAATTAAAATCCACCAATACCAACATACAACTTGCATTTGCTCCATCTTTTTCATGAGCTAAATTTTGGCAGTATCTTTACATAAATATCAATTTTAAAATTTTGCTCTCCACAGAAACAAAAACCTAAACATTTGCCAAAAATCAGCTCTGTTAAACAAACATTCAGCATACAATTGGCATACTCATAAATAACATTAACACAAAATCAGAGTTTACGGGTTCCACCGATGCACAAAGAACATCAGGCACAAAGAACGTCAGGCGAGACCCGGGATCCTTCGATTCAGCTCACGTCTGCGTACTTGCTTCCTTGGTTCTGGGCTTGTCAACAGGTTCTGAGGTGCAATATGGTTTGATGTTTTTGGCAGGGACCCGCTTAATTCCAGCACCTGTAGAGACAGAAGCATACACTTTGCCCCTGATTATTAATCGAAAAGGACCTTCAATTTGTCCAGATTCAGGGTTTCTAATTAAAACAGAAGGATTTTCTTTCAGTTTTGCCTGTGTGTTATTTTAAAAGTACCTAAAGATTGGTGGATCAGGTTCTGCCCTCGAACTGTTTAGAAAATTAAAAACATACAAATATACAAAGCTTTGTTCAGCCTCATCTGTGGTGTGACCTCAACTCCCCCTCTCTGTTGATTTAAAATGCGTTTTAATGTTTGATGTGCTCTTTAAATAATTTCTTGGCTTGTGGGAGAGTGAGGAATACTAAAGATGTGACGAACACTCTATTTGTTTAGAAACGTGGCTAATTTTTGAGATATATATGCTGGACTATTGTCAGTTTTTACTTCTTGGGGTACACTCAATGAAGCAAAAGCTTCCAGAAAATGATGATAGGTGTGATTGTTTGTTTCACCTGTGTGAAGAGAGGTAAAATTTGCACTAGAGAACATGTCTACTGAGACAGGAATATTTTTAAATTTACTAAAGGAAGGGTATTTAGTGATGTCTGTTTGCTACAACTGCAGACTTTGCAAACCGTGGGTTGACAGTTTTTGTAGAAACAGGAGGTTGAACAAGCTGACAGCCAGGGCAAGTACTGACGATAGCTCTAGCTTGAATTTTAGAGATTTGAAACATTCGCACAAGTGCTTGTGCGTTTTGGTGGAAAAAAGCATGACTCAATTTTGCTTGTTTAAAAATGTTTGGCAAAGTGTTTGAAATAATCATTGTCAGTTTGTCTGCTCTTGCATTTCTTTTTACTAAAAATCTAGGAAGTGAAGAATGAGCTCTGATGTGAGAAACAAAATATAGATTAGTTCTATATTGCAAAGTTGTAAAAAGACATGAAAGCTAACAATATAAAGTTTCATTACTAACATCTTTTAAAATTGACTCTTCTAATCTCTTAACTACATTAGCAACATAAGCAGAATCTGTGATTAAATTAAAAGGTTGAGGGAAAAGCTGAAAAGCTTGAACTACAGCAGTAAGCTCAACAATTTGAGGAGACTTTTCTACTATTTGAATGTTGGACTCTTAAGCATTAGTTTTTTGATTTAACTAAGTTACAACTGATTTGTGACTTTCGTTAGAGCTATCATTGAAGAAGGTTACTGCATTTAAAGGTTTTTCACTTAATTTGGGTTTTTCTCAGAAACTCAATTTTGCTTGCAATAGTTTGTGAGCTGGGTAGTGAACAGAACAAACACTTGGGAAACTTAAGAATGCATATTGTAAATTATCAGAATTTTGCATTGCCTAATTAAGGTCATCTTTTTTCAATGGTAAATAGATAACTGAAAATTCTTGGCTTGCTAAAGTTAACAATCTGGTTCCGGCTTTAATTACAATGTGTGTAACTATTTCTAAAACTGTGAAAATAGTCTTTGGAAACTTGTAGGGAGGAAAAATCTAATTTATTATTAACAAAGGATCTGGCTCAGAAGGGTCTCACTGAAAAATGAGACCACAAAGTTGCATCTTTTCTCTTAAAACTGCGAAAAAGAAAGGCTTTTCTGGAATGCAGTGATGAGCTTGTCGTCTTTGAAGAGTTGATGTCGCAGCTTTGGATCTTTGTTGTAGAAATGTCTAGTCTACTATTTTGGATTTCAGTTATAAGACAAGCATGGGTTGGTTTCACCTCTCTCTGCATTGGAGCTGTGATGAGCAAATCATCTTTGGAGTGTAGAATAATGGATCTTGGAAACTTCTGTTGAACTGAAGACAAAACTTGTACAACAAAATATTAGCAAATTATATACATTATGACAACTATATGTTATGACAGGTAGAAAGTTGTTTTGGCTAGAATGTTTACACATGACAATCTTTTTTTAACATGATTAGGTTTACAACAAGCAAAGAAATGACGCTTTTTCTCAGAGTTCAACTGCACTGTGCTAACAGAATTTTCTTAAATCTTTGCTTGCTTTTCTAAAAGCTTTTCAAATTTATCTATTTATTGTGTCGAAATATCTTCTAATGTTTTACTTAAATCATTGACTTGTAAATTTGCAAGATTTTGTGGGCTCATAAGTCTGCTGCAAGCTGTTAGCATCTGTGTAATGGTTGGAGGCTGATCAGGCAAAGTTGAAATAATTTTTCTACATTTATCATTAGCATTTACAAAAGCAAGGTTTGAATAATATAGGAATGGACTTGTTCATCTGGGCATCGCTTTTCAACTGCTTGAGTTAATCTATCTAAAAAAGAACTATAGGATTTTGCTTCACCTTGTCTAATTGTAGTTTACATTTTATTTCTATCTTTCATCAATGCTTTTTCTGATTCAGGGGAATAGACAATTTCACTGACAGTAGCTGTTTTGGGAACTTTGCTAGTATCTGAATTCTTGGCAGGGAGGGTGCTGTAGCAACAAAGTTTGTCGGGAACTCTGTGGGCAGGAGAAGACTCTGAATTCTTGGCAGAGGCATCATTGAGAGACTACGCTCTCTCTGAAACTCTGCTAAGAGGGGCTGGGCAAAGGGCGTGTTCTTTGGGTTGTGGAGAAAAGCTAAAATTGAAACTCTTCTGGGAAAGCAACTTTGGGTTTGTACTTTTGATAATTTCTAAAGAACAATGGCATGTTTCACAAAGTCTTTTTGTTTGTGGAGATTCAGCTGGAGAACAGCTAACATCAGACTGAGAATTTAACATCTTATCTTTTCTCTCAACAGCAAAAGAAATAGATTTCAAATTCTTTAAAATCTCAGCTTGTTTCTTTTCAAAAACTTTTCGAAAATCTCTTGCTCTTTTTTTCAAACTTCTGTCTGGGCAGAGTCTCTCTAGTTTGGCTCAATTCCTGGCTGCTGCTTGCCGCATTTGTCTTCTTCTTTGCCTTGTCTTGTGAACAACAGAAAAACTTGGTAGAGGCTTATTTGAACAATTTACCAAAAAAGAACTCTCTGAATCACAAAGCACTCTACTTGCTTGAACCGAATCTGAGGGGTTGTCTTTTCAAAAAGGGAAAACAGTGACAGGAGCGACTTCTACATCTCCCTGACAAGACAAAACAAACTCTAAACTAGTTTCAGCTGTCATTGCTTGTACAATTTCAGAACACATAATTTTTTTATCACAAAACTTCTGCAAATTCACATCTCTCTTGTCTGCACAGCTTGCACTTGCTTTCAAACAAATTTTACAAACTCTTATGTTCTTGGAACACAACCAAAATTCTGAACACTTTTCTTGACATGGAAAGAGTTCATCATTTTTTGGAGGGGTGATAGAGAGATTATTTTCTGCTGAAGGGACACAGAGAGACTCGGGGGAGATAGATAGAGGATATGACTTAATCTAAAAGCTGTTCTGGTTCTCAGTTTTCGGAGGACGGGACGCAGCTAGCATTTCTGGGAGAAGCACTGGATTAATCAGGAGGGAGAGAATCACCTAGACTGAAAGTTGGAATCTTCTCAGAGAGGGACGCAGGCTCAATTTCACTTGGATTTAAAGAGTCTGAGCAAGATATTTTGTTTTGTGGTTCAGAACTGTCTTGGTTACTGTCAGTTTGTTTGAGACACTCCAGCAAAGCTTTGGAGGCAGGGATAAGTTTGCTTACATTCTTGGTTTTTTTTGAGAGAGAATAAATTATAGATTTTCTAGTTTATTTGATCTCAAAAATCAAAGGTAAAAGCAGACTGTAAATTTATATTTTGAGTGTTTGTTTTCACCTAAATGAGTAAATCTTTCAGTTCAGTTTTTGAGATATCTGAACGTCTTTTACCTTGTAAAATTTTCTCAAGTTGGTAAAAAAATTTTATTCTGTTTTAGATAAATGATTTATTTTTGTAACTCAGGAGCTCCTAGAAAGAATTACTTACAAACACATAAGATGCAAACAAGGAGAAGATGAAATATTTCTCTTGATTAACACTTGGGTCTCTGATGGCCGGGTTTTTCTAAGATTTTCTTTTTTTCTTCGTCTAGCTTTATCATCCTCACACGAAGCACCATTTTGCTGTCAGCAGCTTATATACAACTATGAACAGAGACGAGACACAAGAATCAGTGTCGTGAGCTGTTTATTGCAAGCTCAGTCTCAGTACATTGTTATGACAATGGAGACAAAAGATGTGAACAGCTCGCTGATTCAAATAGAATGCCAAGGAAACGTAATGTTACAGCATAGCATAAAGCCATCTCAGTCCAAGTTTCAGCCAATCACACATAGAGCAAAAACATATTGACAATAATTCTATTTAATCATATGAAACACACGTAACTGTAGTTAACACAACAGAGACCTATTCTCTAACACACTGGCTCGTTTATGAGAGACAAAGCACAGAGACTCATTCACATTAACCTTCTAAAGAAATACACTAAATAAACTTGTTGCAACCTAAAAGGGCAAATCACATAGGCCTATTGTTCTATTTCTCACGTCTGCACTACAGCTTAGAAAACTTTTGTGCTGCATTAGCAATGTTCACAAATCTGCTGTCTGAAGCCTGTCTTTTTTACCACTTTCTCAAAACCCTCTAATTTTATAGATCCCAACAGTATTCAATGTCATAATCAAAAGATCATCACAGGACAGATCATTTAGTTCCTGAGTAGTTCACAATAAAAAATATTTGCTGCAGTGCTGGTTTGTAGGGTCATCTCATGTATAAACCACAAGTTCCTTCTTGCTGAAATTTCTACTACCAACAATGTCACAGTTCCCAGGACATCAGTGCTATTTCAGGCTGAATGACATTCCAGTACCTCAGGGGCTGCCTCTGACTCACAGAATCACAGAATCACAGAAGTTCAAGACTGGAAGAGACCTATAAGATCATCAAGTCCAGTCGATGTTCTAACTGTTAAACTAGATCATGGCAGCAAGTGCCACATCCAGTCTTTTTTTGAATTCTTCAAGGGATGATGACTCCACCACCTCACTGGGTAAATGATTCCAGTATCTGACCACTCTTTCTGTGAAATATTTCCTTCTTAATTCTAACTTACATCTCGCTTGACGCAACTTGAGACTGTGTCCTCTTGTTCTATCCGTTGTCGCCCGGAGAAAGAGACCGACCCCCAGCTCACCACAGCCACCCTTCAGGAAGCTGTAGAGAGCGATGAGGTCGCCCCTGAGTCTCCTTTTCTCCAGGCTGAACAACCCCAGCTCCCTCAGTCGCTCTTCGTATGGCTTGTGCTCCAAGCCCCAGCCTCACTCACCTACCTCTGCACACTGGCTGGGGCTTGAGACCACACTCATCCTCATTCCTGCTCATCCCATGTCCACTGCTTCAGCTTTCCAGGCTCTGGAACTATGAATGATTGACCAACTCCATGAATCCCACCTCCATCACCTCCTTGGGCTGTCCTGGGGACCTTTATCCCTGGCAGTACCTAGAAATGCCCTGTCCTCCACAGCAAGCTTGTGAAATACTTGGGAAGCAAAAAAGAAGAAGGAATCAGTTTCACAGAATTACTGAATGACAGAATTCAAGGTTGAAATAGACCTCAAAGGTCATCCTGTCACACCATCCTCTCAGCAATACCACTGTAAACCTTAAACCACTAATCCATATCACCAAGTGCCAAATCTAAATGCCACTGAAACATCTCCAGGGATGGTGACTCCAGCACCTCTCTTGGCAACCTTTTCCATTGTTTGACAACACAACAGTTGAAAGTGCTTTTTCTAACATCTAATATGAATTTCCCCTGTCTCATCTTAAAGCCTTTTCCTCTAGTCCTCTACTACTGGCATGGTAGAAGAGACCAATTTCAACCCCATTTACAACCTCCTTTCAGGCAACTGTAGAGTGCCCTGAGCCTGCTCTTTTAGAGACTAAAATCTAATCCTAACATCTAATCTAGCTCTGCCTTCTGTCAGTTTAGAGCTGCTCCCTGTTGTCCTGTCACTCCAAACCTTTCTCAAAAGCTCCTCTCCACGTGAACCACTCTCAGGTACTGAAGGAGCTCTAAGGTCTCCCAGAGCCTTCCCAGCTTTGCATGAATAAGGGCTCTTACAAAGCCTTTGCAATCAGGCAAGGGAAAATATGCAGCCTGACCCTACTAACTGTGTTCTGAGAGGCTGCAGAAGAGCAGACTGTGAACATCTGGGTGTACTCAGAGACAGGCCAGTCAGTCTCATGCCACAAGAGATGTTCTGCCAGGAACAGAAACACATGTAGGTCCCCATTCCTGGGGAATGAGGAAATGAACAGATAAGTCACCAGACCCAGTTATTTTCCCCTGACACATGATGCTGCAAGAACCTGGGAGAAATCCTGAGGAAATTGCAAATAGCAACTGTCACCCCACTTCAGGGTGGTCATGAACAAATATCCTTGAATAATAACAGAAAACCTTTCTTTTCAGTGAAATTCCCTGTTTATGACAACGGACAGATTTATGACCAGGTATATATTGCACTGGGACTCCTGAGGGATCAGCCAAGTGTTTCTCCAGGGAGAAGAAGAAAGGAACTCTTCAGCTGCCTGTTCTGAGACTCTGCTTCAAGGTAAGCTCTTTCCCCTTTCTCACCATTTACTCCAAAATTTCAGGACTTTCCTGAGCTTTGGAATAAATACATATAGGCAAAGCCTAGGCTGGAGTTGCTGAGTTCCAACATCTGCTCTCCAAGGAGCAAGGAGAGTTTATGCATGCACTGAATTTTGCAGCTCTTTAGCACTTTCTGTAAAGGAGGGCAGAAGGAATGATCTGGGAAAGAATTTCAAGCCAAATCACCTGGAAAATTAACATCAAACTGTTAATAAGAAGGAGGGGTGAGTTTATTGAGCACTAAAACTCCATCCAGGACCTTGTAAGAGGCCTCTGGACAAACACAGGTGGCTGAACTCCTGGACAAACACCCTCTAAACACTGTGGGAAACCTAACAGCTCTGCCTACTTGGAGATCATATAGAAACAGCCAGTCTGAGACTGCAGCAGAGGCATTTGAGACTCCTCTGCCACTTTGGGGCTCAAGCAGAATCCTGTGCCACTCCTTCCCACGGTAGGCTGGTTTCTATATATCTGATATTAAGTTAGACATTAAGTCAGCTAAATACATTTTAAGCTTGTGGAGGGGGTCATACAAAAGGACTTTTCAGGAAGTTGTCTACTTGATTTGGGGCAGCTGTGGGCATGTTCTGCAGAGTACTGTAAAAAGTCACCACTTGTTCTTCCTGTTCTCAGTTTCCAGCTTACTGGTCACAGGGTTGCTAAAGAGTTCTTAGTTTCCAGCTTACTGATGCAGGATTGCTAAAGAGGAAAAGGACCAGATGTCTTGCATCAGAGCCAAGAGTATATGTAATAATACCCCAATGTCAGCTGAGAGGCAGGAGCCCAGGTGGATGATTTGGGGTTCAGTGTTGGGTCTGACTGGAAGAGCTGAGTGTCTGTGTGAACCTGGATGGGGCCAGAGAGCTGTAGGCAGTGCAGCATTGCTGTTCTTTGCCTGCCCAATGGCCCATGAGATTAAAGCCCAGCTGAGCATGGCAGGGGCTGAGCAGAGTCCGTGCCCAGCTGCAGGTGTGTGCTGTGGGAAGGTGCTGAGAGCAGGAGGGACTGAGAATGGCCTGAAACTGAGTCAGGGAAGATTTAAGCTGGATATCACGAAGAAGTTTTTCACCCAGAAAGTGGTTGAGTCCTGAAACAGACTCCCCTGGGAAGTGGTCACATCACCACACCTGCCTGAGTACAAAATGTGTTTGTACAACACTCTCAGGAACATGGTTGGATTTCTGGGGCTGTCCTGGGCAGGGCCAGAAGTTGGACCCAATGATCCTGATGAGTCCATTCCAACTCAGCATCTTCTGTGATTCTATGAGATCATGTTTGGAAATAGGGGCTTCCCAGCCCTGTTTTGTCAAAGGGTTTTTTTTCTCCAATGCCAGTGCAAAGCTGAGCTCTGAGCTCAACTGTAATAGGCTGGAAAAGGTGACCTTGTCCCAGTGCCATATCTCAGTTCCATGATAACTTTGCTTTGAGAGCTGTTTAGGCATTGGGTAGGTTTGGAACACCCCTCAGACAGACTATGCCCCCACCATTGCCTCCTCAGGGCACCTAAAACCCATTTCAGATTTCATCCTCTCATGTGAAAAAGGGAGATGTACTCAAACCTTCAGTGTGTGTTCACCCTGTTACTGCCACATGAAAGCCAAAACCCTTCTCGGCCTGTTGGTGTCCTGTGGTAGGGACCCTTCACTGAGCAGTTCTCTGGGTTGGAGCGTTTGACTGACTTGTTCAGGGTCACACACCAACCAGAGAAAGCCCTCCTGGGTCTGCACAAGTTTATCCACCACCAGAAACTGCCACTCCCTCTGAAGGACTCACTTTAACTGTTTACAGAATAACACTATTAATAAAACTGTGACAGGTTGAGGTTTGAGGCTTGCCAGTGAAAGTACCTGACTGCAAAGAGATATTCAAAGTGAGATATTAATTCAGAACAATATACTCCTCAGCAAAAGCTGGCTTGAGGTAATCATTCAGCATGCTTAAAGTAGGATTCTTACCCAATAGGCATCTCTAAGGGAGAGAAGGCAGGTTCATCCCATCAGTTGACTCCAGAAGTTACAATGGAGTCTTCCATCACTTCTCTCCATTTTAAATTCACTTTTATACTATTTCTTTACATTTAGATGATGTTTGCATGTAATCATACATGTTTTTCAGTGAGAGGCTCTCATGCCTCGGGGGTGGATATCTCAGTAAGTACCTGCAGTAACCTTGGGATGGGCATGTGCGTCAGTCCAAGGAGAGGAATTTTGCTATGGTTGCTGATTCAGCAGCAGGACATTTTAATTTGTCTCCTATGGTTTTCAGTTGTCACGCAGATTATCAGCTAGAAAACGCCACCAAGGTGTCTCCTCTGCAAGGGTTTTGACAGAGCCTGGCCATGGTGTCTCCACTCCACTCCACCTGCTGTTTAGGCTCACCTTAGATTTAGTCCTCCTTATGTGTGGGAGGCCAGGTATGCTGACTGTGTTTCATACAGGGAGGAGCAAATGTATTTTCTCCTGTAACACTATCCTTTTATCCCCAGTCATCTCCCTGCACAACCCCATGGCATTGATGATTTTTCCATATCTAGGAGGACAGAAGTTACCCCCTCCTTGGTCTCTCATATCCCCTCTTTCTGCATTTTCCTTCCAGGGGAGCAAGAGCCCTTCACTGAAATCCTGCCACCATGCTGGGGCTGCTGCTGCTGCAGGTGTTGGCCAGCTGCCTCTGGCTGGGACACAGCGAGGTGGTGAAGTCCTTTGAAACTTCATGTCCTCAGTTTTTTTTCCGGGAGATCCCCCCAAATGAAGCCCTGGAGCCACAGAAACCAGCCTGGATCTGCCAGCGCTACAAGAACCAGTACTACTTTGCCACCCTGTATGACAGGAAGATGCGTATTCCTGTCTACTCTGCTTACATCTACCAACCTGGACCAGGCAAAAGACCTAAAACTTGGCTGGTTGAGCCTCAGGTGAGTGTCTCTCTTACAGAGAGCAGTATTACAATAACCATTTCTATTTTGTACAAACCCACTATACACATGCAAATGGACCCACTGGACAGGATTCTCCTCATTTTACTTCAAACTTGTTCATCACATGATCCCTCTGATGCACCTGAGACATGAGCAGGAGCATGAGATGAATCACATCCCAAAGGTGCCCAGCTCTCTGCCTTCACCTGACAGGAACAGCAAATCACATTACTTGGCATGACATGACAAAGTCAAATGCTTCCCCTCCCTGTGCCCTGCTCTGCTGGCTCACCAAGTGATGGGGAAAAGACATCCAGGAGAGGCAAAACGTGAGGGACCAACAGTCCTGCTGGGATCTGATCCCCACTTTGCCCTGAGCTGTTCTGCATCCCTGGCAGAGCTTATCTGCTCCCAGTGAAGTGTCAAACAGGCTTTGTGATTGGTGTGAGAGAAGTGAGGAGAAACTGAAAAGGGGTGAGATGGCTCAGGGACAAAGCCTTGAGGGAAAAGGCACCGGAGATGAGAGGGTCAGGTTAACTGGGGAGGGATCTCTGGAGGGACATTTCAGGCAGTGCAAAGTGAGCAGCGTCAGTGTTGGTCCAGTCACAAGGGTGTGATCTCCATCCATGGGCAGTGACCCCAGAGCACCTTTGGCCCAGGCATGGTCTAGGAGGATCCAGCAGACAGACAGAACTCCAAAACCAACAGAGATCTCCCGGATATCTTTCAGTCAAACTTCAGGACTTTAGGAAAACAGGCCAATCAAATAATGGGCACAAAGAGAGGAAATTAATGTCATTGCTAAGGACAGAGGGGCAGGATTGATTTAGGTGAAAATGAACCACAGAAGAAACTCATATGTAGTGTTCCAAAGGAGAGCTAAATATAATGCACTAAATGTGAAATTAATTTCTGAAACAAAAAAAATATTTGCAGTTTGATTGCACTTTGAGTTCCTCACAGGAACTCAAGCAACTAATCTGGTATTGTACCACATCAGGAGCAGACAAAAAACAGGATCTTGACACTCAGACACTTCTGCTCTAGGGAAATCTGTTCAATTATGCTCATCCCCAGTACTAACACCTTTTTCTTTTTATTTTCTGTGAAGCTGATTGGCCCAACTTATCCCAAAACTATGGAGAAAGAGTGGACACTCTTAAATCAATACAATGTCACCTTAGAGAAACTCAGCCAGAGCCAGGCTATCCTTCATGATTACAAGAACCTGACAGGTTTGAACCGGGGCCATTTGAACCCCAATGGCCACCACGATGACTACAGCAGCAGGGTGGCCACCTTCACCCTCACCAACATAGTGCCCCAGGATGAGAAACTCAACGGCGGCGCCTGGAACAACTACGAGCAGCAAACAATGATCAGGAGGACCCAGGACTGCAAAACCACCTATGTCATTGTGGGTGCTGTGCCTGGGAACAACTACATTGCCAAGGGGAGGGTTAATAAACCCAGCCACCTCTGGTCAGCTGCCTGCTGCGTGGTGGACAAAAACTACATAAAGGCTTGGGCGGTCATCGCTGAGAACGACAGGAACCAGGTTCAGCTCCTCACACTGGGAGAGCTGGAGGACACGTTAACTGAGCTCTATGGGAGGGGACAGGTTTCTCTGTTTGACAGTGACTGTCCCCGAGAATAAGCCTCACATCCTGGCTGGAACAGGCCATGGAGCTTTTGCTATATGTCATAGAACCACAGAAAGGTTTCGGTTTCAAGGAATTTCAAAGACCGTCCCTGTAGTCTCAGCTCCTGGGCCATGAGCAGGGACACCTTCCACTATCCTTGGTGGCTCCAAGCCCTGTCCCGTGCTAGTAAGTTTCTTTGTTATGAAATTGTGGTGTTATAAGTTCGAATTTATTTGTTCCAGTTGTACCCCATACATATTGGTTTGTTCCTGAGCAATGTCCACCCATTCCCCTGTCCATCTACCTAAAGACCAACCCCTTATTTCAGAATCTTCCCTGCCACTCAGGGAGACCCTGCCCTCATCCTTTGTCCTTCACAGAAACCCTATCTTTGTTTCCAGAAACTTCTGTGTCCATCCTGGACCCCTGGAATACCTATTGCTCTGCTTGGCCTGCTCCCCTCCCCTGTTGTGTCCCACTGGATGTCATGATGTGTACCCCGCCTTGTGCCCCCCCCAGCTGTCTCACCATTGGTCCAAGTTTGTATCCTCCCCATGTTCCCTCCCCCATACTTAAGATGCTGTTACCCTGTTTGAACTGTCACTTGTTCCTGGATCCTGTCAGATTAAAGCCTTTTGAGAACCTATACAAGTGATCCCTCTCTTTTCCTTCACTCTGGACTCCCTGACTCAGGATTCTAGCAGCAGCTGCACAGAGCAGCTTTGCTGCCTCTGAGGGTGAGGCAGCCCTGCTTTACTGCCCCCCAGAGCAGCCCAAGGGGCAGACAGGGAGCAGCCACTCTTGGCACGGGCCAGGAGCTTGGGCTAGCCATGGTAATTTCCAAGCGGTCAGCCCGTGACACTGTCCAGCCTGGCTTTGAACACTTCCAGGGATGGAGCAGCCCATGGCACTGTCCAGCCTGGTTTTGAACGCTTCCAGGGATGGAGCAGCCCATGGCACTGTCCAGCCTGGCTTTGAACGCTTCCAGGGATGGAGCAGCCCGTGGCACTGTCCAGCCTGGCTTTGAACACTTCCAGGGATGGAGCAGCCCATGGCACTGTCCAGCCTGGCTTTGAACGCTTCCAGGGATGGAGCAGCCCATGGCACTGTCCAGCCTGGCTTTGAACACTTCCAGGGATGGAGCAGCCCATGGCACTGTCCAGCCTGGCTTTGAACGCTTCCAGGGATGAAGCTGCCACAACTCCTCTGGACCACCTATGCCAGGGCCTCACCACTCTCACAGTAAAGAATTTCTTCTTAACATCTAATCTAACCCCATCTGCTTTTAGTTTAAAGCTGTTCCCTCTCATCCCATCACTCCAGACCCTTGTCCAAAGTCCCTTCCTCATTTAAAACCATTTGGAAGGCATCCAAATTCTCCTAAGAGTCCTTTCTCCAGGCTCCCTCACCTTCAGCTCTCTCACCGTCTCTCCAGAGCAGATGTGCTCCAGCTCTTGGAGCATCTTTGTGGCCTCCTCTGGACTCCATCAGGTTTGCCACCTTCTTCTGTTGTGGATCCCAGAGCTGGAGGCAGCCCTGCAGGTGAGGTCTCACCAGAACAGAATACAGGGGGACAAATGGACTGTAGAAGGAAACAAGACAACCCAAGGCTCCCAAAGACCCCTGATTCATTTCCAGGATGGTCTGAGAGAGCAGACGTCACATGATATCTATCTTCCATTAAGAAGTGAGAAACCTGTTTTCTGGTCAGGAAAATTTATATAAAATGATACCCACTGCCAACTTGCTTATAGAGTAGTTTAGGGACTAACATAACAATTTCCACACCAAGTGTGTAATTTACTAATAAAACCTTGTGGAATTTTACATGTCTTCTGATTTTTGTTGTTCCTTTTGACCATGAACAGTTAGGGATCTTGTGGGGAGTCCCTTTTCCTTGAAAATGGTTTTGTGGGCAGAATGGGAGCTTCAGGCAAAGGTTAATAGAGAAACTTTACTGTTGAGTCATGAGCTGCAGAAAGGACTCCCTGGCTTGGTAAACTTCTCAGGGAGCTGTCTGGGTTCAGCTGGATCCAATCTGAGCTCCATATTTTGTCAATTGTTTCCATCTAAAGGATTATATAGACATAATTGAAACTTTATACAACTTGTCCCAAAGGTTTTAGGATTGCAAACCGTGCATATTTTTGTAATTATATATGATGTAGGATTATAATGATAAGGCAGAAACATGTTAAACAGAATTATTTAGTTCACAGTATGGAAACTATAACTACTAGTATAATATTGTGCTCTATGAAGCAGTATTGAAGCAAGTACATTAAAGCAGTTATATTAAAACCAGCAAAAACAATTAAATAGAGATCACCCATACTAATGACCATGATCAAATCTCATTGGCTCAGCCTTGAGAAGTGACCTTGAGAGGCATCTCCACTCCAAGGAGGAATCTCCACACCCACACACACCCACACACACACACACACGCACGCACACCCACACACACTCTCCAGGAAGGTGTGTGCCTGGTGTGCAAGAGCTAAAGAGAGCAAAATCCAGTCACTACTTCATATCAACAATGATGTTCAGACACTTCCTGGGAAGCAGGGCACAATTCCTCTAGAAGGCCAGCACTGAAAACTCACACACACCCCTCCTTCATTCTCTCTCCCTTAGCTTATATATCTCAGCTGAAGTCAAATGCTATGAAATATCTCTTTGGCTAATTTAGGTCAGCTGGCCTAGTTGTGTCCCCGCCAGGAACTTGCCCACTCCCATCCCCTTTGATGGGGGAAGGAATGTCAGAGGGACAGTGCTGCTTTGCAGTAGCCAAAAAACTGGTCTCTTATCAACGCCTGTGCAGCTACCAGCACAGCAGTGTAAGGGCTGTGACCTTCACCTAGCTAAATCCCAACACAGGCATTCACAATAAAGTTTACTTGCTGCAGTGCTGGATTGCAGGTTCACCTCATCGATAAACCACAAGTTGCTTCCCACTGAAATTTCCACCAGCAGTAAAGTAACAATGTCCCTCCTTGCAGGAGGTTCAGTGTCCAGACATGAACAGAGGATGCCATAACACTCGCCCAAGTGTCAGCATCACACTCCACATACTTCTCTAACAAGTGAGGATGAAAATGTGGGTCGAGGTGCCAACAGGTCGTACAAGATACCTCCATGGTTCCTGCAATGAGACAGCAGCTTTGATGTCCTTACTCTTGATCCTTTGGGGGTAGGGTCCTGTGCAACAAAGAGTCCAATGGGTTCTGTGAATTCAGGATTATAAGGGATTGCCCCACGTTTCCCCTGGGAGTGGTTGTACACTGGGTCATGCAGCACTGTGGAGTTGGGGGACATTTTGGTGGACATCTTTGATGGTTTATGGCCCCTTCTAATGATGTGACCACTGTTGGGCCCTGCTTTGTTCTGTCAGTTGGGCCCCATCAGAAAGGAGGAAGTTGCCCCACCTCCACCAGATCTGCTTCTTTTTGGCCTTCTCCCTCATTCTGGCTAAACCCCACTTTGTTTAAGACATCAGTCCCATGTTGACAGAGACAAAAGAAACCACAGGACTCAACCAGCATGCTTAAACCAACTTTGGTCTAACACACTTCTTCTGGACACTAGCAACCAACTCATCGTTCTATTATTCCTGGACTTTTGGAAACAGAAGACAATTTGTCTATTTTAGATTTGAGTGAATGAATGGTCATTGAATGACAGAATACTTTGGGTTGGAATGGAACTTAATGACCAGCCTACTTCCATGCCCGCCCATAGGCAGGGACACCTTCCACTATCCCAGGTTCCTCCAAGCCACAGCCAGCCTGGCCATGGACATTTGCAGGGATGGGGCAGTCTCAGCTTCTGTGAGATACCTGCACTAGGGCATCACCACCACACAGTCACAAATACCTTCCTAATATCCACTCTAAACCTACACTCCTTCCATTTCAAGTTGTTTCACCTTGTCTCGAGCTGTGTCAAGGGAAATACAGAGTGGATACCAGGAAAAAGTTTTTCACTGAAAGAGTGAAGAAGTTCTGGAATAATCTGCCCAGGGTGGGGGTGGAGTCACCATCCCTGGAAGTGATTAAAAAAAGACAAGATATGGCACTCAGTGACATGGTTTAGTTTAGATGTTGGGGCATGGGTTGGACTTGATCATCTTGAGGGTCTCTCCCAACGAAGTCATTCTGTGAATTCTGTGAATTCTGTCCCAATGCTGTGGTTTAGCCCCAGCCAGCAGCCACGTCCCACACAGCCGCTCCCTCCCTCCCTGACCACCATGATCAGGGAGAGAACTGGAAGGGGGAAAGCTGGAAAACTCCTGGATGAAGATAGAGACAGTTTAACAGGGAAAGCAAAAGCTGTGCAAACAAGCAAGGCACATCAAGGAATTCCTTCACCATTTCCCATGGATAGAAAGGTGTTCAGCCACCTCCAGGAGGGCTGGGTACTGTTCCACCTTATGGCTACCTCAGAAAACAAAACCCACCACTCCAATCTCCCCCTCTTTCCTCCTCCTTCCCCTTACTTTATATCCTCAGCATGATGTCACATGCTCTGGAATATCCTCTGGTCAGTTGGGCTCACCTGTCCTGGCTGTGTCTCCTCCCAGCCTCCCAGGTACCCCCAGCCTCCTTGCCAGCCTGGCAATACAAAAAGCACAAAAGGCCTTGGCCTGTGAAAGCTCTGCCCAGCAATAACAGAAACTTCTCTGCGTTATCAACTCTGTGTTCAGCACAACTCCAAAACAAAGCCCCACACCTGCCACTGTCAAGAAAATTAACTCTGAACCCAGCACACCTGTCAGCTCCAAGCCCTTGTGCAGAGTCTGTCTCCAGCTCTCCTGTAGACTCCTCAAGTACTGGCAGATGCTCTGAGGTATCCCCAGAGCCTTCTCCTTCCCAGGCTGCTGGGATGGAGCTGTCACACAGCCCTGGCAATGAGGCAAGAGAATATTTGTAGCCTGGTCATGGCAATGATGTTCAGGGAGGCTGCAGAAGGACAGACTGTGAATATCTGAGTGTATCAGAGTCAGGCCAGTCCATCCAGTGTCAGCAGAGCTGTTCTGTTGGGAGCAGAAACACGTGTAGGTGCTGGAGCAGCAGCAGCTGCAGCTGGTGGGATTGATGAAAGGATCAAGGAACCCACCAGACCCTGTTAGCTGACCCTGACATGCCATGCTGCAAGTCAGTAAATTTGGGAGAAATTCTGAGGAAACTAAAACAATGTCAACACCTTTCAGAGTGGGTGTGAACAAATTCCCGAAATAAAAATAGAAAACTTCTCTTTTCTGTGGAATTAACTGTTTACAAAAAAGGGCAACTTTATGACTGGGTGTATAGTTGACTGATCCTGACATACCATGCTACAAGTAAGCAAATTTGAGAGAAATTCTGGGGAAACTATAACAAACAACAGTCAGCACATTTCAGGGTGGGTGTGAACATACCCCTGAATAAAAATAGAAAACTTCTCTATTCTGTAGAATTCCTTGTTTATAACAATGGGGAAATTTTTGAAAGGGTATATATTGCAGGTGCACTCCTGAGGTTTCAAACACTCCTTTCTCCTGGGAGAAGACAGAAGGAACAGTTCAGCTGCCTGTTCTGAGACTCTGCACCAAGGTAAGCTCTTCCTCCCTCCTCATCATTGATTCCAATATTAAAAATCTCTCCTGACTTTCTGAAAAAAATATCTACATGGACAAAGGCTAGGCTGGAGCTGCTGAGCTCCAAGGAGGAATCAGAGCTTATGCATGCACTGAATTTTGCAGGACTTTGTTGTTTTCCGTCAGTCAGGAGGGTACAGACAGAAGGAATGATTTGGGAAAGAAACTCAAGCCAGCTCACCTAAAAATTAATATCAAACTGCAGAATAAGAAGGAAGGGGGAGTATATTGAGTATTAAAACTCCACCCATGACCTTGTGAAAAACCTTGGGACAAACACAGGTGTGGTCTAAATTCCCAGGGAAATTTACACAAAAATCTTCTTGGAAAATCCAACACCTGTCACTTCCTGGAGAGCATATAAACCCAGAGAGTGTGAGACTGCAGCAGAGGCATTTGAGACTCCTTTGCCACTTTGGGGCTGCAAGCAAAATCCTGTACCACTCCTTCTCACAATAGGCTGTTTTCTATGAATCTGTTATATCAGATATTACCTTATTTAGATCTCTTTCACTCACATGGGGTGGGTCATGCAGAAGGACTTTTCAGACCCTTCTCTGCTTGATTTGGGGCAGATACAGCCGTGCTCTGCAGAGCACTGTAAAAAGTCCCGACTGGTAGTTGCAGTTCTCAGTTTCCAGCTCATTGGTCACCACATTCCGGATCCAGGGCTGGAAAAGAGAAAAAGGACCAGATACCTTGGGTCAGAGCAGGGCTGTGTGCAGCTCAGCATCCTGAATCCAGTGGAAAGGGAGAGATGGTGGGCAGGGAAAAGAAGTAGACAAGGGCAAATATGCAAGGTGACATGTCAAGCCTTCAGCTGTGCTGAGCTCAGCCCCTGGCCAGCCCAAGGTGGGCTTTGTGCTTGAGAGGCTGTGGCAGCTTTGTGTGCCAGGAACACTTTGAACTGCCTGTCCCTGCTGCCTTATCCCAAATGCTGATGATATTAAATCTGTCCAATGAGTGTCTGGCAATGCAGATGGAAGCATCCCTGCTCTCCCAAACCTGTGCTGCCTCTGAAGGGAGAAAAATCCCCTCGTGTGGTTGTCACCATCCCAGGGAGCTTTTCAGCAGTTTTCTCAAAAAGGAATGACCTTACTGACTGCTGAAAATCCCATCAGCACTGAGAAAGACAAAACAGGACAGGTTGCTGTCCAAGAAATCCCTGCAATGGTGCCTTTGCCTGTCCAGGGAAATAATCAGCAAAGCTGAAGATGGGCATCAGCAGGAATCCCAAGCAACCAGGGCAAGAGCTGCCCCTCAGGGCTTGCATTGCAGCAGCCACTGTGCTGATAAGATAGTGGTGTTATCCCTCATGCTTGCTGCTGCCATCTGCTTGGCCCCTTCATTTGCTCCCTCCATGTGCCTGCAAGTTCAGAGTCTGGGGTTGGATAACGTGGAAATGCAAGGTGAGCAGCAGGACACGCATGGCCCCATGTCAGCTGAGAGGCAGGAGCCCAGGTGGATGATTTGGGGTTCAGTATTGGGTCTGACTGGAAGAGCTGAGTGTCTGTGTGAGCCTGGATGGGGCCAGAGAGCTGTAGGCAGTGCAGCATTGCTGTTCTTTGCCTGCCCAATGGCCCATGAGATTAAAGCCCAGCTGAGCATGGCAGGAGGCTGAGCAGAGTCCATGCCCAGCTGCAGGTGTGTGCTGTGGGAAGGTGCTGAGAGCAGGAGGGAGGTGGGCAAAGGTGACCTTGTCCCAGGGCTGTGCCTCAGTTGCAAGATCCCTTTGCTGTGAAAGCTGATTGCAGTCCTGCTGGGTTTGGCTCCTTCCTCCTACAGGCTGACTGCTCCCACTGCTGACTCTTCTGGGCACCTAAACTCTGTTTTAGGTTTAAGCCTTATTGCCCTCATGATTTTTTCCATATTCAGGAGGACAGAAATCACTCCTTTCCTGGTCTCTCATGGTGCCCTCCTCTGCCAGCTCTGTCCCCCTGCACCCAATGGCTCCAGGCCATGACCTGCTCTCTCCAAGCTGAGTGTCCTTCCTCATTTGCCTTCCAGGGGAGCAAGAGCCCTTCACTGAAATCCTGCCACCATGCTGGGGCTGCTGCTGCTTCAGGTGTTGGCCAGCTGCCTCTGGCTGGGACACAGCGAGGTGGTGAACTCCTTTGATAGCTGTCCTCAGTTCTTCTATGATGGGATTCCCCCAGATGGTGCCCTGAACCCAAATAACCCAGCCCGGATCTGTCAGCGCTTCAACAACTCGTATCACTATGCCACCCTCTACGACAGAGTCAGGAGAATTCCAGTGTACTCTGCTTACAAGTATGAGCCTGGAGATGACAAGAAACCTCCAAAGAGGTGGATGGTTGAGCCTCAGGTGAGTGTCTCTCTTACAGCAAATCACCCTCCAACCATTCAGAGATGAGCTGCAGCATTTAAATTACCACTTCTATTTCCTAACACTCCAGTTCACACATGCATGTGGATGCACTGGATGGCAATTTCCTCATTGAACTTCAAACTTCTGCACCACATGGTTCCTCTGATGCACCTGAGACATGAGCAGGAGCATGAGATGAATCACATCCCAAAGGTGCCCAGCTCTGTGCCTTCACCTGACAGGAACAGCAAATCACATTACTTGGCATGACATGACAAAGTCAAATGCTTCCCATCCTTGTACCCTGCTCTGCTGGCTGACCAAGTGATGGGGAAAAGGCATCCAGGAGAGGCAAAACTTGAGGGACCCACAGTCCTGCTGGGATCTGATCCCCACTTTGCCCTGAGCTGTTCTGCATCCCTGGCAGAGCTTATCTGCTCCCCGTGAAGAGTCAAACAGGCTTTGTGATTGGTGTGAGAGAAGTGAGGAGAAACTCAGAAGGGGTGAGATGGCCCCGGGAAAAGGCACCTTCTGGTGGCCATGGTGACCTCTTCCTTTTCATGTTCAGTGCTCCCACCACTGAAACACGGACCAAGAGCGGCTTCGAGGGTTGTCTTTTTAAGGATGCATTGTCCCACTCCAAAAAAGGCACAGTCCCTCCTTTGGGACCTCTGTCCCCCTCCATTTCTTTTACACCCCCTGGGGCCAAGGTGAACCTTTTCCTCCTGGACCTTGGACCCTGGACACCCAAAAACCCTTTGATATTTTTTTAACTTTCTCCAGAGGCATTTTTGGAGTATTTCGTTTCCCCAGGACTCTTTTGGAGTTACAGGCTCCTCTCAGAGACTGATCATTTGTAACTACTTTTCAGTAATGCTGCAGAAAATTCTCCCTGGCCCAGATCAGCTCTGAGACATATTCTCAACACTGCTGTAACAGATTCCATTCACTTTGAGATCTTTTTGCTTACTGAGCAAAACTGTTCATGCTGGAATCAAGTGCAGCAGTTCCAGGGAAACCTCAGCTCCAGGACTGATTTCCTGACACATCTCCCTGTGTATGGGGTTATAGTCCTGGTGTTCCAGGACTGGAGTACACCTGTAGCAACCACACAAAAAATCACATAATCACAGTGTGGTGTGAGGGGATCCAGGGAGAGCCCAGGGCAGATTTGGGCTGTGGAGGCAGGAGGAAATGGAAACAGATTTGGCAGGGAAGGTGTCTCACCAAAGTCAGCTTTCAATCCTGGGAGTGGGAAATGCTCCTTGTCTCATGCATCCATCCATGCTCCCAGCAGAGGCAGCAGGCTGGATCACAAAGGTCACAAGTCAAACTGAGAGCAGTCAGATTCTGAGCTGCTTTCTCTTAAAAGCTCTTGCATTCATGCAGGAGGGGCATGTGTATGATTTGTCTCAGATTCATATGTTTTTCAACACTTTGATGACAAAAAATGACATCTTGACCATCAGAGACTTCTGCTCCATGGTAATCTTCTCCATTACTCCCATTCCCTATGCTAACACCTCTTTCTCTTTCCCTGTCCAGCTCATAGATAGAAATAGTCTTCCAGACATGAAATACGATTGGGTCCTCATAGAGGAACACATATTCACCTTAGACCAAATCAAAGAGAGCCAAGCTATTCCTGACGACTACAAAGAACTGAAGGATTTGGACCGTGGCCATTTGTGCCCCAGTGGCCATCAGTTCAGTAAAGAGAGCATGATGGCTACCTTCACTCTCACCAATGCAGTGCCTCAGGACAAGAATCTCAACATAGGCCAGTGGAACATCTACGAGTATAGAACAATGCGCAGTATGACCAAGGGATGTAAAACCACCTACGTGATCACGGGTGCTGTGCATGGGAACACCTACATATCTGATAACAGGGTGAACAGACCCAGCCACATCTGGTCAGCTGCCTGCTGCCTGGCGGATGAAGAGCCCCCAAAGGCTTGGGGGGCCATAGCTGAGAATGACAAGAACAAGGTGGACGTTGTCAGCCTTGAGGAGCTGGAGAAGAGGTTGACCGATCACTACAAGGGAAAGGTTACCCTGTTCAAAAACGCCTGTTCCCAGAAATAGGCCTCACTTCCTCAATGGAAAGGGTTAGGTAGCTTTTCCCACATGTCACAGAATCACAGAATCACAGAATGGATTGGTTTGGATGGGACCTTAAAGCCTTAAAGATCATCTCATTCACAACTGCCTGCCATGGGCAGGGACACCTTCCACTACACCAGCTTGTTCCAAGCCCTCCCCAGCCTGGCCTTGAGCCCTTCCAGGGATGTGGCAGTCAAACAGCTCTGGGTAACTTTTACTCATACCACAGCCTGCTCACTGTAATTTACTGCTATATAATATCCCATCTAACCCTGCCCTCCATCAGTGTGAAACCAGTCCCTCTTGTCCTCTCACTCCATACCCTTGTCCAAAGACCCTCTCCAGCCCTCTTGGAGACCCTTGAGGTACTGCACTCTCAGCAGTCTATCCAGGCTGAACATCCCAAGCTCTCTCTCTCTCACTCCAGAGCAGACACACCCCAGCCCTTGGAGCACCTTCATGGCCTCCACTGGACTCCACTCCAACAGCTTTGGATCCTTCTTGTGCTGTGGGCCCAGAGCTGGAGGCAGCACTGCAGGTGGGGTCTGAGCAGAGTAGAGGGGGACAAATGTTCTGGTCAGAGTCTGTGCTGCTTCCTTCTCTGGTGTGTTTCCAGCTCTGTCCCTCAGGGCACCTCCTGCTCTGCTCAAAGGCACAAAGATGTGGGCAGAGCCTCCAGCTGCTTTGCTTTGCTGCCCATGGCAGGAGAGAGCCCTGAGGAACGAGTCCTGTCCTCCTCAGCTGTCCCCAAGAGTGTGCAGCTGACTTGTCCCTCACCACCTTGGCCAGGCTGTGGCACCAGGGCGCCTCAGGGTGCCCAGAGATCCTGTCTGGAGATCTCCATGTCTGGAGATCCCCAAAGCCCAACAATACATGATTCTGGACAACCTGCTCTCGCTGATCCTGCTGCAGCCTGGAGTGTGGACTAGAAGGTCCAGAGAAGTCCCTCCAAAACACAACAATTCAGTGATTCTGTGATCCTGGCACATGCTTTTGTTTGCTTGCTTTTGAAAATGCACCTTGAGAGCAGCAGCTGTTGTATCAGACAGGCAGGCTTTGGCATCAGATCCATAGAGAGCTTGGAGCAGCCAAAGCTGAATTCCTGTGCTGCACTCCTTGGACACCTTCATGCTCTGCTCTGCTTCTGAAGCTTTTCTGCAGATTGATGGCAAACTGATTTGGGGAAATGTATTCAATGCTTGTCAAAGATCAATGTGTGCCCCATCATGGAGTTTGCAAGAGCTTACAATAAAAGGGATTTGCTGCAGTGCTGGATTGCAGGGTCATGTTTCTATAAACCTCAAGTTGCTTCTCACTGAAATTTCTACACCCACCAGTAAAGTCACAGTGCCCAGAGAATCCTTGCAGGGAATTGGTTGTGCAAATGCAATCAGAGCACCCACACAAGTGTCAGCATCAGGCACCAGTTATTCTCCTGTGAATGGCATGAACCAAGTGTGCCAGGGTGCCAACAGCTCATGCAAGCTGTGTCACTTTCAGAGCTGCCAGCTTGGGGCTGGACATCCCAGCTCAGGAGCTGTTGTTCATTGTCCTGCTGGGTCTCACTGCTCAGGCAGAACCAACCTGTTTGGGGCTGCTCTAAAACACAGGTTCTGGTGGAGGTGCAGAGTGAGGCAGCCCCATGCAGGTGTCTCCAGGTGTGCTGGTGTCCCAGCTGTGACCGCAGCCAGCAGAGCTCCAGGCCTGCCTCAGCTGCATACAGAGCTGCACCCTGGGCCCCTGCAGCTGCCCTGAGCTGTGGAGAGCCCCACTGGGGCTGGCTGATGTGTAGCAGCATCCTGGGCAACAGGCACCCCCAGCTGGGCCAGCAGCCAGAGGCCAGGCCCATTCCCCAGGGGCAGCTCTGGGGGCTCTGCACACCTGAGCACAGGCACCAGGTGCCAGGGCAGACACGGGGCACGGCCTGGCAGCACCATGGAGCTCTGCTCCTCTTGCCTCCAGCTGCCATGGCCACAGCAGCAAGAGCCCTGCCTTGTGTCAGTGGGGCTGCACACACCCGTAGGAGAAGATGTTGCTTTTAGGAGAGCAAAGTGAGCACATCACTCTCACTGCCTTTGCTGGACAGCTCCTGCCCTCCCAGCTCCTCTGCCTGGATGGATTTTTTCTGCTGGGATCAAATGCTGACAAAGCCCCTGCTGGGATGAAAGCATCAGAGTGATTTCAGGCTGAGGCCCCTCTGCAGACACCTCTGCTGTACCTCAGGCTGAGGCTCCCTCTGACTTGCTCACACACCTCTGCACACTGGCTGGGGCTTGGGACCACACTCATCCTCACCATTCCTCATGCCATGTCTCACTGCCCCCCCCTTCCAGGCTCTTGAGCCATTGGCTGCTTGAACAACTGTCGTGGTTTGACACTGGCCAAACACCAGGCACCCACAAAAGCTGCTCACTCAGCCTCCCCTGCAACAGCTGAAAAGAGGAGAGAATAAAAAAATCATGAGTTAAAAACTCAGTCTAAACATTCCCAAGAGCAGAACTTGTTCAGCTCAGAGATAGAAAGTGAGTTTATTACAGACACAATCAGAGGACAATAATGAGAAGTAAAATAGCCCTTTAAAAACACCTTTTCTTTCCTCAGCCCTTCCCTTCTTCCCACCAACAGCACAGGCAGACAGGGTGAGGGGGGCTTGGTCAGTTCATCACCCAAGGTTCTCTTCCAATGCTCAGGGAGAGGAGTCCCTCCCCTTCTGCACCGTGGGGTCCCTCCCATGGGAGACAGTTCTCCTTGAACTTCTGCAGTGTGGCTCCACTCTCACTAGCAGCAGTCCAACCAAAACTGCTGCAACAGGAGTCCCTCCCACAGGCACACAGACCTCCCCAAACTGCCCTGGAGTGGGTCATCCTTCCATTGGGTGAAATCCTCCCAGGACAGGCTGCTGCAGCAGGGGAGCAGGGGACCGCTCTCTTCACCAGGTCTCCCAGTGGATCCCAGCAACCACATACTCCAGCGTGGGCAGCTCTGAAATGGGCTGTGGGTGGATCTCTGCATTCCCCATGGATCCCCTCGGGCTCTGGGTGGATCTCTGTATTCCCCATGGATCCCCATGGGCTGTGGGTGAATCTCTGCATTCCCCATTGATCTCCAGGGCATGCAGAGGAACTGCTGCTTCACCACAATCACACCATGGCCTACAGAGGAATCTCTGCTCTGGTGCCTTGAGCACCTCATCCCTTCCCCTCTCCACTGACCTTGTTGTCTCCATGTTGTTTCCCTCACATGTTCTCAACTCCTCCTAATCTAAGGCTGCAATTCAAACTGCACACGCCACTTTGCTTTGATTTTCCACATAAATATGTTATTGCAGAGGTTTTACAAACATCTCTAACTCGCCCAGCTGTGGTCACCAGCATCTCCATCTTCAGAGCCATCAGGGACTGAATCTGCCAGACAAGGTGGAAGCTTCCTGCAGCTTCTCACAGAAGCCACCTTGGTGGCCCTTCTGCCACAAAATCCAGTCTGTGCAAAACCAACACACCAACCCCATCAGTTCTAATCAGTGCTGGGTCACTGGGGAGGTGCCAGATGCCTGGAGTTTGGCCATTGTGACACCCATCCACAAGAAGGGCTGGAAGGAGAATCTGGGGAACTAGAGGTGTGTCCACCTGACCTTGCATCCCAGAAGAGTTTTGAAGCAGATTGTCCTGAGTGTTGACAGGGCACATCCAGGAGAATCAAGGCATCAGTCCCAGCCAGCAGGGCTTTAGGAAAGGCAGGTCCTGCCTAGGGAACCGGATCTCCTTGGATGACCAGATGACTGGCCCAGCGGATGAGGGGGGTGGCTGTGGAAGTGTCCACCTGGACTTCACCAAAGCCTCTGGCACAGTCTCCCACAGCATTCACCTGGAAAAGCTGTCAGCCCAGGCCTTGGAGAGGTGCTCTCCTGGCTGCCTCAGGAGCTGCCTGCATGTCCAGGCCCAGAGAGCCTTGGTGACAGTGCCACATCCAGCTGGTGTCCGGCCACAAGCGCTGTCCCCAGGGACCAGTGTGGGGCCTGGTCCTGTTGAAGATCTTTCCTGATGATCTGGATGAGGGGATGCAGGGAACTCTCAGCAAGATCACAGATGGTGCCAAGTTTGGAGGGAGACTCAGCTGCTGGAAGGCAGGAAGGCTCTGCAGAGGGATCTGCACAGGCTGGATCCACGGGCCGAGGCCACCTCTGCAGGCCGTGCAGAGCAAGGCCATGGAGCTGCTGAAGGCCCTGCAGGGAAAGGCCTGTGAGGAGCAGCTGAGGCAGCTGGGGTTCTTTAGCCCAGACATGGGGGCTCTGAGAGATCATTTCTCTCCCCAGCTCCCTGAAAAGGGGCTGTAGCCAGCTGGGGATCTGCATTTTCTGCTGGACAACCAGCGAGACAGTGAGAGGGCAAGGCCTCGACCTGCACCAGCGGAGATTCTTGTGGTGCATCAGGAGGAATTTCTTCACATAAAGGGTGATTCAACATTGGAATGGACTGCCTGAAGATGTGGTGGAATCCCAGTTCCTGGAGCCTGGATGTGGCACTCAGTGCCATGGTCCACTTGACCAGGATGTGATTGTTCCAAAGTTGGACTCCACGACGCCAGAGGCCTTTTCCAACAGAAATAATTCTGTGCTTCTGCCAGGGAGCCAGCTTGGAGCTGAGCGCAGAGCTGTCCCAGCTCCACAAGCATGCTGCCAGGCACCTTTCAGCTGGGAGTGCCTCTGCTTTCTGCTGAGCCTGCTGTGAATGGGCAATAGGGATGGAGCCCTTTGCTGAGCCCAGAGCTGCTCCATGCCCACGGTGGGGTGGGAAGGACCTGGGTTCCCTGGGAAGATGCAGCTGCACTGCCATGGCAGGGTAATTTTGCAGTTTGCTCTGTGTCTGTCCATCTTTGGGGAGAGCTCTGGGCTCCAGTGTGGCACAGGGATTTTTGTCACTTTGGAAAAACGATTTTTGCTGGGAATTGTGAGGAGACATCATGACCTCAGGCCACTTCTCTGCTCAGGGTTGGTTCAGTCAGCTGGCTAAGTCCATTTCCAGTAACACCAATGGTTCACATTCTGTGGACAGTACATGTTGTCATGTGCTGTGCCAAAAGAGAAGGAAAGAGGAGAATCAAGACAGTGATATATTCTAAACTTTGCTTGAGAGAGCAGTTAAGCAAAGATCCTTTAGTCCATCCAAGAAACAAACTTCCCTGTTTGGCAACTTTTATGAGGTTATATTGTAAAACTACAGCTCTGATTTCTGAGGAACAGCTTATCTGCTGTATATCCGGGTGGCTTTCTGTTTACACTCCCTGCAATGAGGTCCTCACTTCCTGTACCCGGGCAAAATGTTCGTTTCTGATGGGCAGCAGCACTTTGGCACAGGAATATCAGCCAAGAACCCCTGGGGGTCAGGTCAGGAGGTGTTCTGGAATGCTGCTGCCCAAGTGCTGTGCCTCACACCTGAAGATGCTGCAGAGAACATTGTGGACAATCTGCTCTAGCTGATCCTGCTGCAGCCTGGAGGCTGGCCTAGAAGATCTTTAGAATTCCCTCCAAAACACAACAGTTCAGTGATTCTGTGATCCTAGCACATGCTTTTGTTTGCTTGCTTTTGAAACTGCACCTTGAGAGCAGCAGCTGTTGTATCAGACAGGCAGGCTTTGGCATCAGATCCATAGAGAGCTTGGAGCAGCCACAGCTGAATTCCTGTGCTGCACTCCTTGGACACCTTCATGCTCTGCTCTGCTTCTGAAGCTTTTCTGCAGATTGATGGGAAACTGATTTGGCGAAATGTATTCAATGGTTGTCACAGATGAATGTGTGCCCCATCATGGAGTTTGCAAGAGCTTACAATAAAAGGGATTTGCTGCAGTGCTGGATTGCAAGGCCACTTCTTCTATAAACCACGACCTGCTTCCCCACTGAAATTTCTACACCCACCAGTAAAGTCACAGTGCCCAGAGCATCCTTGTGCAGGACATTGGGTGTGCAAAAGCAATCAGAGGATGCC
The DNA here is from genome assembly GCF_027579445.1 of Ammospiza nelsoni. Classification (NCBI taxonomy): domain Eukaryota; kingdom Metazoa; phylum Chordata; class Aves; order Passeriformes; family Passerellidae; genus Ammospiza; species Ammospiza nelsoni. The sequence goes on from NC_080637.1 coordinate 3,689,859, forward strand.
ATAATACCCACACAAGTGTCAGCATCAGGCAGCAGTTATTCTCCTGTGAATGGCATGAACCAAGTGTGCCAGGGTGCCAACAGCTCTTACAAGATACCTCCATTGATCCAGGAACAAGACTCCCAACTTTCATATCCCAAACTTTGATGATCCTTTGGAGGTGGGGGCTCTGCATGAAAGAGTTCAATGGGTTCTTTGATTTCAGGACTGTCCCAGTTTTCAGCAATGTCCCACTTTTCCCCTGGGAGTGGTTTTACACTTGGTCAGGCATCAGTGTGGAGCTGGGGGACACTTTGGGATTTATGGGGGACGCCTTGATGGTTTATGTCCCCATCTAATGATGTGACCGCTGTTGGGCCCTGCTTTGTTCTGTCAGTTGGGCCTCATCAGAAAGGAGGAATTTGCCCCACCTCCACTTGATCTGCCTTTTCATGGCCTTCTCCCTCATTCTGGCTAAACCCCACTTTGTTTAAGATATCAGTCCCAGGTTAACAGAGACAAAAGAAACCACAGGACACAACCAGCATGTTTAAATAAACTTTGGTCTAACACACTTCGGGATATTTGTGGTTGTAACAAAGAACTCGTCATTCTGTTATTCCTGGACTTTTGGAAACAGAAGACAATTTGTCCATTTTAGTTTGAGTGAATGAATGGTCATTGAATGACAGAATATTTTGGCTTGGAAAGGACCTTAATGACCAGCCTACATCCGTGCTCTCCCATAGGCAGGGACACCTTCCAGTATCTCAGGTTCCTCCAAGCCACAGCCAGCCTGGCCATGGACACTTGCAGTCATAGGGCAGTCTCAGCTTCTGTGGGCAACCTGTGCTGGGGCTTCACCACCCCACAGTAACAAATATCTTCTTAATATCCTTTCTAAACCCACACTCCTTCCATTTCAAGCCCTTTCTTCTTGTCCCAATGCTGTGGTTTAACCCCAGCCAGCAGCCACGTCCCACGCAGCCGCTCCCTCCCTCCCTGACCACCAGGATCAGGGAGAGAACTGGAAGGGGAAAAGCTGGAAAACTCCTGGGTGGAGATAGAGACAGTTTAACAGGGAAAGCAAAGGCTGTGCACACAAGCAAGGAACATCAAGGAATTCCTTCACCATTTCCCATGCATAGAAAGGTGTTCAGCCACCTCCAGGAGAGCAGGGCCCCATCCCACCTAACAGCTACCTGGGAAGACAAAACCCATCATTTCAAGTGCCCCCTCCTTCCTCCTCCTTCCCCTGATGTTATATCCTCAGCATGATGTGTCATGGTCTGGAATATCCCCCTGGTCAGTTGGGCTCACCTGTCCTGGCTGTGTCTCCTCCCAAACTCCCAGGTACCCTCAGCCTCCTCGCCAGTCTGGCAGTACAAAAAGCACAAAATGCCTTGCCTCTGTGAAAATTCTGCCCAGCAATAACAGAAACATCTCTGCGTTATCAACTCTGTGTTCAGCAGAACTCCAAAACACAGCCCCACACCCGCCACTGTCAAGAAAATTAACTCTGAACCCAGCACACCTGTCAGCTCCAAGCCCTTGTGCAAAGTCTGTCTCCAGCTCTCCTGTAGACTCCTCAAGTACTGGCAGGTGCTCTGAGGTATCCCCAGAGCCTTCTCCTTCCCAGGCTGCTGGGATGGAGCTGTCACACAGCCCTGGCAATGAGGCAAGAGAATATTTGTAGCCTGGCCATGGCAATAATGTTCAAGGGGGCTGCAGAAGGACAGACTGTGAATATCTGAGTGTATCAGAGTCAGGCCAGTCCATCCAGTGTCAGCAGAGCTGTTCTGTTGGGAGCAGAAACACGTGTAGGTGCTGGAGCAGCAGCAGCTGCAGCTGGTGGGATTGATGAAAGGATCAAGGAACCCACCAGACCCTGTTAGCTGACCCTGACATACCATGCTGCAAGGCAGCAAATTCGGAAGAAATCCTGAGGAAACTAAAGCAATGTCAGCATCTTTCAGAGTGGTTGTGAACAAACTCCCTAAATAAAAATAGAAACTTCTCTTTTCTGTGGAATTCACTGTTTACCAAAAAGTGCAATTTCTTGACTGGGTATGCAGTTAACCTATCCTCACATACCATGCTGCAAGGCAGCAAATCTGGGAGAAATTCTGGGAAACTACGACAAACAACAGTCAGCACATTTCAGGGTGGGTGTGCACATACTCTGTGAATAGAAATAGAAAACTTCTCTATATATAACAAGGGGCAAGTTTATGCCTAGGTATATATTTCATGTGCACTCCTGAGGATTCAAACTCTCCTTTATCCTGGGAGAAGACAGAAGGAACAGTTCAGCTGCCTGTTCTGAGACTCTGCACCAAGGTGAGCTCTTTCTCCCTCCTCACCATTGATTCCAATATTCAAAGTCTTTCCTGACTTTTTTAAATAAATATTTATATGGACAAAGGCTAGGCTGGAGCTGCTGAGCTCCAAGGAGCAATCAGAGCTTATGAATGCATTGAATTTTGCAGCATTTTGGTATTTTCTGTCAGTCAGGAAGGAAAAGAAGGAGGGAAAAATTTGGGAAAGAAACTCAAGCAGGCTCACCTGGAAATTAACATCAAATTGTAGAACAAGTAGGAAGGGGGAGATTATCGAGTACTAAAATTTCACCCATGACCTTGCAAAAATCCACTGGACTAACATAGGTGTGGTCTGAACAACTGAGAAAATTTATTCTAAAGGCTTCTTGGGAAATATAACAACTGTCTCTTCCTGGAGAGCATATTAACCCAGAGAGTGTGAGACTGCAGCAGAGGCATTTGAGACTCCTCTGCACTTTTGGGCTGCGAGCAGAATCCTGTGCTGCTCCTTCTCACGGTAGGTTCTTTTCTATGAATCTGTTATATTACATATTACCTTATTTAGATCTCTTTCAGTCTCATGGGGTGGGTCATGCAGAAGGACTTTTCAGACCCTTCTCTGCTTGATTTGGGGCAGCTTTGGGCATGCTCTGCAGAGTACTGTAAAACTTCCCGACTTGGAGTTGCAGTTCTCAGTTTGCAGCTCTTTGGTCACCACATTCCTGATCCAGGGCTGGAAAAGAGAAAAAGGACCAGATACCTTGGGTCAGAGCAGGGCTGTGTGCAGCTCAGCATCCTGAATCCAGTGGAAAGGGAGAGATGAGGGGCAGGGAGAAGAACAAGACAAGGGCAAATGTGCAAGGTGACATGTCAAGCCTTCAGCAGTGCTGAGCTCAGCCCCTGGCCAGCCCAAGGTGGGCTTTGTGCTTGAGAGGCTGTGGCAGCTTTGTGTGCCAGGAACCCTTTGAACTGCCTGTCCCAGCTGCCTTATCCCAAATGCTGATGATATTAAATCTGTCCAATGAATGTCTGGCAATGCAGATGGAAGCATCCCTGCTCTCCCAAACCTGTGCTGCCTCAGAAAGGAGACAAATCCTCTCGTGTGGTTTCTATCATCCCAGGGAGCTTTTCAGCAGTGTTCTCATAAATGAATGATCTTACTGACTGCTGAAAATCACATCAGCACTGAGAAAGACAAAACAAAACAGAAATTCTTGCAATGGTACCTTTGCCTGTCCAGGGAAATCAATCAGCAAATCTGAAGAAGGGCATCAGCAGGAATCCCAATCAACCCGGGCAAGAGCTGCCCCTCAGGGCTTGCATTACAGCACCCACTGTGCTGATAAGATAGAGATGTTATCCCTCATGCTTGCTGCTGCCATCTGCTTGGCCCCTTCATTTGCACCCTCCATGTGCCTGCAAGTTCAGAGTCTGGGGTTGGATAACATGGAAATGCAAGGTGAGCAGCAGGACACGCATGGCCCCATGTCAGCTGAGAGGCAGGAGCCCAGGTGGATGATTTGGGGTTCAGTGTTGGGTCTGACTGGAAGAGCTGAGTGTCTGTGTGAGCCTGGATGGGGCCAGAGAGCTGTAGGCAGTGCAGCATTGCTGTTCTTTGCCTGCCCAATGGCCCATGAGATTAAAGCCCAGCTGAGCATGGCAGGAGGCTGAGCACAGTCCGTGCCCAGCTGCAGGTGTGTGCTGTGGGAAGGTGCTGAGAGCAGGAGGGAGGTGGGCAAAGGTGACCTTGTCCCAGGGCTGTGCCTCAGTTGCAAGATCCCTTTGCTGTGAGAGCTGATTGCAGTCCTGCTGGGTTTGGCTCCTTCCTCCTACAGGCTGACTGCTCCCACTGCTGCTTCCTCTGGGCACCTAAACCCTCTTTTAGGTTCTACTGTTATTGCCCTCGTGATTTTTCCATATGCAGGAGGACAGAAATTACTCATTTCCTGGTCTCTCATGGTGCCCTCGTCTGCCATCTCTGTCCCCCTGCACCAAAAGGCTCCAGGCCATGACCTGCTCTCTCCAAACTGAGTGTCCCTCTGCATTTGCCTTCCAGGGGAGCAAGAGCCCTTCACTGAAATCCTGCCACCATGCTGGGGCTGCTGCTGCTGCAGGTGTTGGCCAGCTGCCTCTGGCTGGGACACAGCGAGGTGGTGAATTCCTTTGATGATTGTGCTGGGTTCTTCTATGCGAGGATTCCCCCAAATGATGCCCTTAATCCAAAGAACCCAGCCCGGATCTGTCAGCGCTTCAACAACTCGTATCACTATGCCACCCTGTACGACAGAGACAGGAGAATTCCAGTGTACTCTGCTTACAAATATGAACCTGGATCTGACAAGAGACCTCCAGGGTACTGGCTTGTTGAGCCTCAGGTGAGTGTCCATCTTATACACTTCACCCTCCAGCCACTTGGAGATGAGCTGCAGCATTTAAATTACCACTTCTATTTCGTACCACCCCTCTAAACACATGCAAATGGACACACTGGATGGGAATTTCTTCATTGAACTTCAAACACCCACACCACATGATTCCTCTGGTGCATCTCAGACATGAGCAGGAGCATGAGATGAATCACATCCCAAAGGTGCCCAGGTCTCTGGCTTCACCTGACAGGAACAGCAAATCACATTACTTGGCATGACATGACAAAGTCAAATGCTTCCCCTCCCTGTGCCCTGCTCTGCTGGCTGACCAAGTGATGGGGAAAAGGCATCCAGGAGAGGCAAAACGTGAGGGACCAACAGTCCTGCTGGGATGTGATCTCCTCTTTGCCCTGAGCTGTTCTGCATCCCTGGCAGAGCTTATCTGCCCCCAGTGAAGTGTCAAACAGGCTTTGTGACTGGTGTGAGAGAAGTGAGGAGAAACTCAGAAGGGGTGAGATGGCCCAGGGACAAAGCCTCAGGGAAAAGGCACTGGAGATGAGAGGATCATGTTAACTGGGGAGGAATTTTTGGAGGGACATTTCTAGCAGTGAGATGTGAGGAGTGTAGCAAGCTGAATTGCTGCTAACATAGTCTAGGGTAAGGAAGTCTAAGAGGCCTTTGCATAAAATGCACAGATGTTTTATTCAGCCAAGTGGGCTGATGTTCAGGTCCCACACATATAGTGTGAAAATTTTGGTCTGCCAGGGGCCTGGGGGTCAGCTTGGCCTCAGGGCAGTGGAAAGATGAGGTCAATTAGGGAATAGGGAGATGTGGCTGAAGGGCATAGGAACCGACATAGGAACAGGGGAAGGAGCCCACAGGGTCTAACAGCTTTTTGGGGGAAGTTTCTTGTGTCTCTCTAAACCAGGGAATGGCCCCTCAGGGTCTTCACAGAGGAGCATCAGTGTTGGTCCAGTCACAAGGGTGGGATCTCCACCTATGGGCAGTGACCCCTGAGCACCTTTGGCTCAGGCTTGGTCCAGAAGGATCCAGCAGACAGACAGTACTTCACGAGCTCTAGAGGCCTCACAAATGTCCTTCAGACAAACCTCAGCAGAACAGGCCAGATCAATTGCAGGAGAGAAAAGGAAGCAATTCCTGTCATTGGTAAGGACAGAGTAGCAGGACAGCTACGGGGGAAGGTGAGCCAGAGGGGGAAACCACATGCCCTACTCCAAAGGAAGGCTAAATATGTTTGCCTAAAGATGAACCAAAAGATGTTGAAGTTATGAAAAAAATAATAATTTCATTTGTTGCATAGGAACTCAAGCACCTAATCTGGTCTTGCACTACTGCAGCCTCCACATTCTCTCTTTTTGAGGGATCATAGAATGGTTGGTGTTGGAAGGAACCTTAAAGACCATCTCAGTCCAACTCCCCTGCATGGGCCAGGCCACTTGCTGTTAGACCATGTCCTGGTTCAGGGCATATTTTGGAGAGAACCCCCAAAGGGGCTCCTCTAGGAAAGCCGATTCAATTGGCCCCTCCCACAACCTGTCCGGGAGAAAATAGCTCCTTGGAGAAAAGTGGAAAAAAACCTGTTTATTAAACAATAAAACTTAAACGATATTAAACAATGAAATGGCTTGCTGCCCCAAAAAAGGTGACAAACTCAGAAAAGTCCCTCCCCGTGTTGCAGTTCAGCTCACTCAGGCTCTTAGCAGTCCCTCCTGTGCTGGGAAGGCCCGGCCCGGTGGGAGCTGCTGGTGTTCCTCTGGTGTTCAGTCCAGAGCAGGTTTGTAAAGGTCCAAAGAAAAAGCAAAAAAATCCACAGTCCAGGGAACTTCTTTGCCTCAGCTAGCTAAACTAACTAAAAGCAAAGGAGAGCTCTGTCCTGCTGTCTGTCTGTCCGCAGAGAGCACAGGCCAGGAGCAGGAATAGGGAGAAGTGAGTGCAGTGTCTGAAAACAAACTGCTGCTTCTTCTCTCCCCCCTTCACTCTCTGGAACAAGGCTTAAAGGTGCAAAACTTCTTATTCAGCATAAACAGAACAAGATGATTGGGGATAAAAGCATCATATAGTCAACCTAGGACAGAACAGCGTGCTCCAAGCCCTTTCCAACCTGGCATTTTCCTCCTGGACCTTCGACCCTGGACACCCAAAAAATCTTTGATATGATTTTAACTTTCTCCAGAGGCATTTTTGGAGTATTTCGTTTCCCAAGGATTCTTTTGGGATTAAAGGCGCCTCTCAAAGGCTGATCATTAGTAACCTATTTTCAGCAATGCTGCAGAAAATGCTCCCTGTCCCAGATCAGCTCTGGGACACATTCCCAGCACTGCTGTAACAGATTCCATTCAAATTGAGATCTTTTTGCTTACTGAGCAAAACTGTTCATCCTTCAATGAACTGCAGCCCTCCCATGGATAGCTCAGCTCCAGGACTGATTTCCTGACACATCTCCCTGTGTATGGGGTTACAGGAGGCAACCTCTGGTGTTCCAGGACTGGGGTACACTTGTAGCAACTCCACATAAAATCACAGAATCACAGAATCACAGAATGACAGTGTGGTGTGAGGGGATCCAGGGAGAGCCCTGGGCAGATTTGGGCTGTGGAGACAGGAGGAAAGGGAAGCAGATTTGGCAGGGGAGATGAAGTCCCACCAAAGTCACCTTTCAATCCTAGGAGTGGGAAATGCTCCTTGTCTCATGCATCCATCCATGCTCCCAGCACAGGCTGCAGGCAGGATCACAAAGGTCACAAGTCAAACTGAGAGCAGTCAAATTCTGAGCTACTTGCTCTTTAAAGCTCTTGTATTCATGCAGGAGGGGCATGTGTATGATTTGTCTCAGATTCATACATTTTTCAACACTGAGATGACAAAAAATGGCATCTTGACCATCAGAGACTTCTGCTCCAGGGAAATCTTCTCCATTATTCCCATTCCCTATTCTAACACCACATTTCTTTCCCTGTGCAGCTTATAGGTAAAAATAATCTTAAAGAGATGACAAGCGAGATGACCCTCATAAATAATCACAAGTTCACCTTAGACCAAATCAAAGAGAGCCAGGCTGTTCTTGATGACTACAAAGGACTGAAGGGTTTGGACCGTGGCCATTTGAGCCCCAGTGGCCATCAGTGCGGTAAAGAGACCAAGATTGCTACCTTCACCCTCACCAACATAGTGCCCCAGGACAGCACTCTCAACACGGGTAAGTGGATGGCCTACGAGTGTAAAACAATGCCCCAAAAGACCCAGGGCTGTACAACCACCTACGTGATTACGGGTGCTGTGCCTGGGAACACCTACGTATCCAATAACAGGGTGAACAGACCCAGCCACATCTGGTCAGCTGCCTGCTGCCTGGAGAACAAAAAGCCCCTAAAAGCTTGGGGGGCCATCGCTGAGAACAGCAAGAATAAAGTAGAGCAGCTCAGCCTGGAGGATCTGGAGAAGAGGTTGAGCAATCTCTACGGTGGAAAGGTTACTCTGTTCAACAATGCCTGTTCTCAGAAATAGGCTTCACTTCCTCAATGGAAAAGGCTCGGTGGCTTTTCCCACATGTCACAGAATCACAGAATCACAGAATGGATTGGTTTGGATGGGACCTGAAAGCCTTAAAGATCATCTCATTCTGACCTGCCTGCCATGGGCAGGGACACCTTCCACTACACCAGCTTGTTCCAAGCCCTCCCCAGCCTAGCCTTGAGCCCTTCCAGGGATGGGGCAGTCAAACAGCTCTGGGTAACTTTTACTCATACCACAGCCTGCTCACTGTAATTCACTTCTATATAATATCCCATCTAACCCTGCCCTCCATCAGTGTGAAACCATTCCCTCCTGTCCTCTCACTCCATACCCTTGTCCAAATACCCTCTCCAGCCCTCTTGGAGATCCCTGAGGTACTGCACTCTCAGCAGTCTATCCAGGCTGAACATCCCCAGCTCTCTCTCTCTCACTCCAGAGCAGACACACCCCAGCCCTTGGAGCACCTTCATGGCCTCCACTGGACTCCACTCCAACAGCTTTGGATCCTTCTTGTGCTGTGGGCCCAGAGCTGGAGGCAGCACTGCAGGTGGGGTCTGAGCAGAGCAGAGGAGAGGGGGACAAATGTCCTGGTCAGAGTCTGTGCTGCTTCCTTCTCTGGTGTGTTTCCAGCTCTGTCCCTCAGGGCACCTCCTGCTCTGCTCAAAGGCACAAAGATGTGGGCAGAGCCTCCAGCTGCTTTGCTTTACTGCCCATGGCAGGAGAGAGCTCTGAGGAACGAGTCCTCTCCTCCTCAGCTGTCCCCAAGAGTGTGCAGCTGACTTGTCCCTCACCTCCTTGGCCAGGCTGAGGCACCAGGGCACCTCAGGGTGCCCAGAGATCCTGTCTGGAGATCTCCATGTCTGGAGATCCCCAAAGCCCAACAATACATGATTGTGGACAACTTGCTCTAGCTGATCTTGCTGCAGCCTGGAGTGTGGACTAGAAGGTCCTGAGAAGTCCCTCCAAAACACAACAATTCAGTGATTCTGTGATCCTGGCACATGCTTTTGTTTGCTTGCTTTTGAAACTGCACCTTGAGAGCAGCAGCTGTTGTACCAGACAGGCAGGCTTTGGCGTCACATCCATAGAGAGCTTGGAGCAGCCAAAGCTGAATTCCTGTGCTGCACTCCTTGGACACCTTCATGCTCTGCTCTGCTTCTGAAGCTTTTCTGCAGATTGTTGGGAAACTGATTTGGTGAAATGTATTCAATGGTTGTCAAAGATCAATGTGTGCCCCATCATGGAATTTGCAAGAGCTTACAATAAAAGGGATTTGCTGCAGTGCTGGATTGGAGGGTCATGTCTTGTACAAACCACAAGTTACTTCTCAGTGAAATTTCTACTTCCACCAGTAAAGTCACAGTGCCCAGAGCATCCTTGCAGGACATTGGCTGTGAAATGCAATCAGAGGATGCCACAACACCTACACAAGTGTCAGCATCAGACACCAGTTATTCTCCTGTGAATGGCATGAACCAAGTGTGCCAGGGTGCCAACAGCTCATGCAAGCTGTGTCACTTTCAGAGCTGCCAGCTTGGCATTGGACATCTCAGCTCAGGAGCTGTTGTTCTTCATTGTCCTGCTGGGTCTCACTGCTCAGCCAGGACCAACCTGTTTGGGGGCTGCTCTAAAACACAGGTTCTGGTGGAGGTGCAGAGTGAGGCAGCCCCATGCAGGTGTCTCCAGGTGTGCTGGTGTCCCAGCTGTGACCGCAGCCAGCAGAGCTCCAGGCCTGCCTCAGCTGCATACAGAGCTGCACCCTGGGCCCCTGCAGCTGCCCTGAGCTGTGGAGAGCCCCACTGGGGCTGGCTGATGTGCTGCAGCATCCTGGGCAACAGGCACCCCCAGCTGGGCCAGCAGCCAGAGGCCAGGCCCATTCCCCAGGGGCAGCTCTGGGGGCTCTGCACACCTGAGCACAGGCACCAGGTGCCAGGGCAGACACGGGGCATGGCCTGGCAGCACCATGGAGCTCTGCTCCTCGTGCCTCCAGCTGCCATGGCCACAGCAGCCAGAGCCCTGCCTTGTGCCAGCAGGGCTGCACACACCCCTGGGAGAAGATGTTGCTTTTAGGAGAGCAAAGTGAGCACATCACTCACTGCCTTTGCTGGACAGCTCCTGCCCTCCCAGCTCCTCTGCCTGGATGGATTTTTTCTGCTGCGAACAATTGCTGACAAAGCCCCTGCTGGGATGAAAGCATCAGAGTGATTTCAGGCTGAGGCCCCTCTGCAGATACCTCTGCTGTACCTGAGGCTGAGGCTCCCTCTGACTTGCTCACACACCTCTGCACACTGGCTGGGGCTTGGGACCACACTCATCCTCACCATTCTTCATGCCTTGTCTCACTGCCCCCCCCTTCCAGGCTCTTGAGCCATTGGCTGCTTGAACAACTGTCATGGTTTGACACTGGCCAAACACCAGGCACCCACAAAAGCTGCTCACTCAGCCTCCCCTCTCACTGCCAGAAAGAGGAGAGGAAATAAAATAATAAAACTTTTATGAGTTAAGGACTCAGAGTAAACACTCCCAAGGGAAACATTTGTTCAACTTAGAGATAGAAAGTGAGTTTATTACAGACACAATCAGAGGACAATAATGAGAAGTAAAATAGCCCTTTAAAAACACCTCTTCTTTCCTCAACCCTTCCCTCCTTCCCACCAACAGCACAGGCAGACAGAGTGAGGGAGGCTTGGTCAGTTCATCACCCAAGGTTCTCTTCCAATGCTCAGGGAGAGGAGTCCCTCCCCTTCTGCACCGTGGGGTCCCTCCCATGGGAGACAGTTCTCCTTGAACTTCTGCAGTGTGGCTCCACTCTCACTAGCAGCAGTCCAACCAAAACTGCTGCAACAGGAGTCCCTCCCACAGGCACACAGTCCTCCCCAAACTGCCCTGGCCTGGGTCATCCTTCCATTGGGTGAAGTCCTCCAAGGACAGGCTGCTGCAGCAGGGGAGCAGGGGACCCCTCTCTTCACCAGGTCTCTCAGTGGATCCCAGCAACCACATACTCCAGCGTGGGCAGTTCTGAAATGGGCTGTGGGTGGATCTCTGCATTCCCCATGGATCCCCTCGGGCTGTGGGTGAATCTCTGCATTCCCCATTGATCTCCAGGGCATGCAGAGGAACTGCTGCTTCACCACAATCACACCATGGCCTACAGAGGAGTCTCTGCTCTGGTGCCTTGAGCACCTCATCCCTTCCCCTCTCCACTGACCTTGTTGTCTCCATGTTGTTTCCCTCACATGTTCTCAACTCCTCCTAATCTAAGGCTGCAATTCAAACTGCACACGCCACTTTGCTTTGATTTTCCACATAAATATGTTATTGCAGAGGTTTTACAAACATCTCTAACTCGCCCAGCTGTGGTCACCAGCATCTCCATCTTCAGAGCCATCAGGGACTGAATCTGCCAGACAAGGTGGAAGCTTCCTGCAGCTTCTCACAGAAGCCACCTTGGTGGCCCTTCTGCTACAAAAATCCAATCTGTGCAAAACCAACACACCAACCCCATCAGTTCTAATCAGTGCTGGGTCACTGGGGAGGTGCCAGATGCCTGGAGTTTGGCCATTGTGACACCCATCCACAAGAAGGGCTGGAAGGAGAATCTGGGTAACTAGAGGTGTGTCCACCTGACCTTGCATCCCAGAAGAGTTTTGGAGCAGATTGTCCTGAGTGTTGACAGGGCACATCCAGGAGAATCAAGGCATCAGTCCCAGCCAGCAGGGCTTTAGGAAAGGCAGGTCCTGCCTAGGGAACCGGATCTCCTTGGATGACCAGATGACTGGCCCAGCGGATGAGGGGGGTGGCTGTGGAAGTGTCCACCTGGACTTCACCAAAGCCTCTGGCACAGTCTCCCACAGCATTCACCTGGAAAAGCTGTCAGCCCAGGCCTTGGAGAGGTGCTCTCCTGGCTGCCTCAGGAGCTGCCTGCATGTCCAGGCCCAGAGAGCCTTGGTGACAGTGCCACATCCAGCTGGTGTCCGGCCACAAGCGCTGTCCCCAGGGACCAGTGTGGGGCCTGGTCCTGTTGAAGATCTTTCCTGATGATCTGGATGAGGGGATGCAGGGAACTCTCAGCAAGATCACAGATGGTGCCAAGTTTGGAGGGAGACTCAGCTGCTGGAAGGCAGGAAGGCTCTGCAGAGGGATCTGCACAGGCTGGATCCACGGGCCGAGGCCACCTCTGCAGGCCGTGCAGAGCAAGGCCATGGAGCTGCTGAAGGCCCTGCAGGGAAAGGCCTGTGAGGAGCAGCTGAGGCAGCTGGGGTTCTTTAGCCCAGACATGGGGGCTCTGAGAGATCATTTCTCTCCCCAGCTCCCTGAAAAGGGGCTGTAGCCAGCTGGGGATCTGCATTTTCTGCTGGACAACCAGCGAGACAGTGAGAGGGCAAGGCCTCGACCTGCACCAGCGGAGATTCTTGTGGTGCATCAGGAGGAATTTCTTCACATAAAGGGTGATTCAACATTGGAATGGACTGCCTGAAGATGTGGTGGAATCCCAGTTCCTGGAGCCTGGATGTGGCACTCAGTGCCATGGTCCACTTGACCAGGATGTGATTGTTCCAAAGTTGGACTCCACGACGCCAGAGGCCTTTTCCAACAGAAATAATTCTGTGCTTCTGCCAGGGAGCCAGCTTGGAGCTGAGCACAGGGCTGTCCCAGCTCCACAAGCATGCTGCCAGGCACCTTTCAGCTGGGAGTGCCTCTGCTTTCTGCTGAGCCTGCTGTGAATGGGCAATAGGGATGGAGCCCTTTGCTGAGCCCAGAGCTGCTCCATGCCTACAGTGGGGTGGGAAGGACCTGGGTTCCCTGGGAAGATGCAGCTGCACTGCCATGGCAGGGTAATTTTGCAGTTTGCTCTGTGTCTGTCCATCTTTGGGGAGAGCTCTGGGCTCCAGTGTGGCACAGGGATTTTTGTCACTTTGGAAAAACGATTTTTGCTGGGAATTGTGAGGAGACATCATGACCTCAGGCCACTTCTCTGCTCAGGGTTGGTTCAGTCAGCTGGCTAAGTCCATTTCCAGTAACACCAATGGTTCACATTCTGTGGACAGTACATGTTGTCATGTGCTGTGCCAAAAGAGAAGGAAAGAGGAGAATCAAGACAGTGATATATTCTAAACTTTGCTTGAGAGAGCAGTTAAGCAAAGATCCTTTAGTCCATCCAAGAAACAAACTTCCCTGTTTGGCAACTTTTATGAGGTTATATTGTAAAACTACAGCTCTGATTTCTGAGGAACAGCTTATCTGTTGTATATCCGGGTGGCTTTCTGTTGACACTCCCTGCAATGAGGTCCTCACTTCCTGTACCCGGGCAAAATGTTCGTTTCTGATGGGCAGCAGCACTTTGGCACAGGAATATCAGCCAAGAACCCCTGGGGGTCAGGTCAGGAGGTGTTCTGGAATGCTGCTGCCCAAGTGCTGTGCCCCACATGTGAAGATGCTGCAGAGAACATTGTGGACAATCTGCTCTAGCTGATCCTGCTGCAGCCTGGAGGCTGGCCTAGAAGATCTTTAGAATTCCCTCCAAAACACAACAGTTCAGTGATTCTGTGATCCTGGCACATGCTTTTGTTTGCTTGCTTTTGAAACTGCACCTTGAGAGCAGCAGCTGTTGTATCAGACAGGCAGGCTTTGGCATCAGATCCATAGAGAGCTTGGAGCAGCCACAGCTGAATTCCTGTGCTGCACTCCTTGGACACCTTCATGCTCTGCTCTGCTTCTGAAGCTTTTCTGCAGATTGATGGGAAACTGATTTGGCGAAATGTATTCAATGCTTGTCAAAGTTCAATGTGTGCCCCATCATGGAGTTTGCAAGAGCTTACAATAAAAGGGATTTGCTGCAGTGCTGGATTGCAAGGCCACTTCTTCTATAAACCACGACCTGCTTCCCCACTGAAATTTCTACACCCACCAGTAAAGTCACAGTGCCCAGAGCATCCTTGTGCAGGACATTGGGTGTGCAAAGGCAATCAGAGGATGCCATAATACCCACACAAGTGTCAGCATCAGGCAGCAGTTATTCTCCTGTGAATGGCATGAACCAAGTGTGCCAGGGTGCCAACAGCTCTTACAAGATACCTCCATTGATCCAGGAACAAGACTCCCAACTTTCATATCCCAAACTTTGATGATCCTTTGGAGGTGGGGGCTCTGCATGAAAGAGTTCAATGGGTTCTTTGATTTCAGGACTGTCCCAGTTTTCAGCAATGTCCCACTTTTCCCCTGGGAGTGGTTTTACACTTGGTCAGGCATCAGTGTGGAGCTGGGGGACACTTTGGGGTTTATGGGGGACGCCTTGATGGTTTATGTCCCCATCTAATGATGTGACCGCTGTTGGGCCCTGCTTTGTTCTGTCAGTTGGGCCTCATCAGAAAGGAGGAATTTGCCCCACCTCCACTTGATCTGCCTTTTCATGGCCTTCTCCCTCATTCTGGCTAAACCCCACTTTGTTTAAGATATCAGTCCCAGGTTAACAGAGACAAAAGAAACCACAGGACACAACCAGCATGTTTAAATAAACTTTGGTCTAACACACTTCGGGATATTTGTGGTTGTAACAAAGAACTCGTCATTCTGTTATTCCTGGACTTTTGGAAACAGAAGACAATTTGTCCATTTTAGTTTGAGTGAATGAATGGTCATTGAATGACAGAATATTTTGGCTTGGAAAGGACCTTAATGACCAGCCTACATCCGTGCTCTCCCATAGGCAGGGACACCTTCCAGTATCTCAGGTTCCTCCAAGCCACAGCCAGCCTGGCCATGGACACTTGCAGTCATAGGGCAGTCTCAGCTTCTGTGGGCAACCTGTGCTGGGGCTTCACCACCCCACAGTAACAAATATCTTCTTAATATCCTTTCTAAACCCACACTCCTTCCATTTCAAGCCCTTTCTTCTTGTCCCAATGCTGTGGTTTAACCCCAGCCAGCAGCCACGTCCCACGCAGCCGCTCCCTCCCTCCCTGACCACCAGGATCAGGGAGAGAACTGGAAGGGGAAAAGCTGGAAAACTCCTGGGTGGAGATAGAGACAGTTTAACAGGGAAAGCAAAGGCTGTGCACACAAGCAAGGAACATCAAGGAATTCCTTCACCATTTCCCATGCATAGAAAGGTGTTCAGCCACCTCCAGGAGAGCAGGGCCCCATCCCACCTAACAGCTACCTGGGAAGACAAAACCCATCATTTCAAGTGCCCCCTCCTTCCTCCTCCTTCCCCTGATGTTATATCCTCAGCATGATGTGTCATGGTCTGGAATATCCCCCTGGTCAGTTGGGCTCACCTGTCCTGGCTGTGTCTCCTCCCAAACTCCCAGGTACCCTCAGCCTCCTCGCCAGTCTGGCAGTACAAAAAGCACAAAATGCCTTGCCTCTGTGAAAATTCTGCCCAGCAATAACAGAAACATCTCTGCGTTATCAACTCTGTGCTCAGCAGAACTCCAAAACACAGCCCCACACCGGCCACTGTCAAGAAAATTAACTCTGAACCCAGCACACCTGTCAGCTCCAAGCCCTTGTGCAAAGTCTGTCTCCAGCTCTCCTGTAGACTCCTCAAGTACTGGCAGGTGCTCTGAGGTATCCCCAGAGCCTTCTCCTTCCCAGACTGCTGGGATGGAGCTGTCACACAGCCCTGGCAATGAGGCAAGAGAATATTTGTAGCCTGGTCATGGCAATAATGTTCAAGGGGGCTGCAGAAGGACAGACTGTGAATATCTGAGTGTATCAGAGTCAGGCCAGTCCATCCAGTGTCAGCAGAGCTGTTCTGTTGGGAGCAGAAACACGTGTAGGTGCTGGAGCAGCAGCAGCTGCAGCTGGTGGGATTGATGAAAGGATCAAGGAACCCACCAGACCCTGTTAGCTGATCCTGACATACCATGCTGCAAGGCAGTAAATTTGGGAGAAATTCTGAGGAAACTAAAACAATGTCAACACCTTTCAGAGTGGGTGTGAACAAACTCCCTTAATAAAAATAGAAAATTTGTCTTTTCTGTGGAATTAACTGTTTACAAAAAAGGGCAACTTTATGACTGGGTGTACAGTTAACTGATCCTGACATACCATGCTGCAAGGCAGCAATTTCGGGTGAAATTCTGGGGAAACTATAACAAACAACAGTCAGCACATTTCAGGGTGTATGTGAAAATATCCTCTGAATAAAAATAGAAAAATTCTCTATTCTGTAGAATTCCTTGTTTATAACAATGGGGCAAATTTTTGAAAGGGTATATATTGCAGGTGCACTGCTGAGGATTCAAACACTCCTTTCTCCTGGGAGAAGACAGAAGGAACAGTTCAGCTGCCTGTTCTGAGACTCTGCACCAAGGTAAGCTCTTTCTCCCTCCTCACCATTGATTCCAATATTAAAAATCTCTCCTGACTTTCTGAAAAAAATATCTACATGGACAAAGGCTAGGCTGGAGCTGCTGAGCTCCAAGGAGGAATCAGAGCTTATGCATGCACTGAATTTTGCAGGACTTTGTTGTTTTCTGTCAGTCAGGAGGGTACAGACAGAAGGAATGATTTGGGAAAAAATTCAAGCAGGCTTGCCTAAAAATTAATATCAAACTGCAGAATAAGAAGGAAGGGGGAGATTATTGAGTATTAAAACTCCACCCATGACCTTGTAAAAAACCTCGGGACAAACACAGGTGTGGTCTAAATTCCCAGGAAAATTTACTCAAAAACCTTCTTGCGAAATCCAACACCTGTCACTTCCTGGAGAGCATATAAACCCAGAGAGTGTGAGACTGCAGCAGAGGCATTTGAGACTCCTCTGCACTTTTGGGCTGCGAGCAGAATCCTGTGCTGCTCCTTCTCACGGTAGGTTCTTTTCTATGAATCTGTTATATTACATATTACCTTATTTAGATCTCTTTCAGTCTCATGGGGTGGGTCATGCAGAAGGACTTTTCAGACCCTTCTCTGCTTGATTTGGGGCAGCTTTGGGCATGCTCTGCAGAGTACTGTAAAACTTCCCAACTTGTAGTTGCAGTTCTCAGTTTGCAGCTCTTTGGTCACCACATTCCGGATCCAGGGCTGGAAAAGAGAAAAAGGACCAGATATCCTGGGTCAGAGCAGGGCTATGTGCAGCTCAGCATCCTGAATCCAGTGGAAAGGGAGAGATGATGGCAGGGAAAAGAAGAAGACAAGGGCAAATGTGCAAGGTGACATGTCAAGCCTTCAGCAGTGCTGAGCTCAGCCCCTGGCCAGCCCAAGGTGGGCTTTGTGCTTGAGAGGCTGTGGCAGTTTTGTGTGCCAGGAACCCTTTGAACTGCCTGTCCCTGCTGCCTTATCCCAAATGCTGATGATATTAAATCTGTCCAATGAGTGTCTGCCAATGCAAATGGAAGCATCCCTGCTCTCCCAAACCTATGCTGCCTCTGAAGGGAGACAAAGCCACTTGCTTGCTTGCCAGCATGCCAAGGTACTTTCAGCAGGTTTCTCATACAGGAATGAACTTACTGACTGCTGAAAATCATGTCAGCACTGAGAAAGACAAAACAGGACAGGTGGCTGTCCAAGAAATTCCTGCAATGCTGCCTTTGACTGTCCAGGGAAATAATCAGCAAAGCTGAAGATGGGCATCAGCAGGAATCCCAATCAACCCGGGCAAGAGCTGCCCCTCAGGGCTTGCATTACAGCACCCACTGTGCTGATAAGATAGAGATGTTATCCCTCATGCTTGCTGCTGCCATCTGCTTGGCCCCTTCATTTGCACCCTCCATGTGCCTGCAAGTTCAGAGTCTGGGGTTGGATAACATGGAAATGCAAGGTGAGCAGCAGGACACGCATGGCCCCATGTCAGCTGGGAGGCAGGAGCCCAGGTGGATGATTTGGGGTTCAGTATTGGGTCTGACTGGAAGAGCTGAGTGTCTGTGTGAACCTGGATGGGGCCAGAGAGCTGTAGGCAGTGCAGCATTGCTGTTCTTTGCCTGCCCAATGGCCCATGAGATTAAAGCCCAGCTGAGCATGGCAGGGGGCTGAGCAGAGTCCGTGCCCAGCTGCAGGTGTGTGCTGTGGGAAGGTGCTGAGAGCAGGAGGGAGGTGGGCAAAGGTGACCTTGTCCCAGGGCTGTGCCTCAGTTGCAAGATCCCTTTGCTGTGAGAGCTGATTGCAGTCCTGGTGGGTTTGGCTCCTTCCTCCTACAGGCTGAGTGCTCCCACTGCTGACTCTGCTGGGCACCTAAACCCTGTTTTTGGTTTCAGCCTTGTCATCCTTGTGATTTTTCCATATGCAGGAGGACAGAAATCACTCCTTTCCTGGTCTCTCACAATCCCCTGCTCTGCCATCTCTGTCCCCCTGCACCAAATGGCTCCAGGCCATGACCTGCTCTCTCCAAGCTGAGTGTCCCTCTGCATTTGCCTTCCAGGGGAGCAAGAGCCCTTCACTGAAATCCTGCCACCATGCTGGGGCTGCTGCTGCTGCAGGTGTTGGCCAGCTGCCTCTGGCTGGGACACAGCGAGGTGGTGAACTCCTTTGATAGCTGTCCTCAGTTTTTCTATGATGGGATTCCCCCAGATGGTGCCCTGAATCCAAATAACCCAGCCCGGATCTGTCAGCACTTCAACAACTCGTATCACTATGCCACCCTGTACAACAGAGTCAGGAGAATTCCAGTGTACTCTGCTTACAAGTATGAGCCTGGAGATGACAAGAAACCTCAAAAGTGGTGGATGGTTGAGCCTCAGGTGAGTGTCTCTCTTACAGCAAATCACCCTCCAACCATTCAGAGATGAGCTGCAGCATTTAAATTACCACTTCTATTTCCTAACACTCCAGTTCACACATGCATGTGGATGCACTGGATGGCAATTTCCTCATTGAACTTCAAACTCCTTCACCACATGGTTCCTCTGATGCACCTGAGACATCAGCAGGAGCATGAGATGAATCACATCCCAAAGGTGCCCAGCTCTCTGCCTTCACCTGACAGGAACAGCAAATCACATTACTTGGCATGACATGACAAAGTCAAATGCTTCCCCTCCCTGTGCCCTGCTCTGCTGGCTGACCAAGTGATGGGGAAAAGGCATCCAGGAGAGGCAAAACTTGAGGGACCAACAGTCCTGCTGGGATCTGATCCCCACTTTGCCCTGAGCTGTTCTGCATCCCTGGCAGAGCTTCTCTGCTCCCCGTGAAGAGTCAAACAGGCTTTGTGATTGGTGTGAGAGAAGTGAGGAGAAACTCAGAAGGGGTGAGATGGCCCCAGGAAAAGGCACCGGACATGAGAGGGTCAGGTTAACTGTGCAGGGACTTCTGGAGTGACATTTCTGGCATTGAAAATTGAGGAGTGTAACAAGCTGAATTGCTGCTAGCATAATCTAGAGTAAGGAAGCCTAAGGGGCCTGGCATAAAATGCACAGATGTTTTATTCAGCCCTGCATTGCAATGTTCAGGTCCCAGCACCCTTCACATACAGGGTGAAAATTTTGGTCTGCCATGGGGCCTGGGTGTCAGCTTGGTCTCAGGGCAGTGGAAAGATGAGGTCAATTATGGAATAGGGAGATGTTGCTCAGGGGCATAGGAACCGACATAGGAACAGGGGAAGGAGCCCACGGGGTCTCACAGCTTTTTGGGGGAGGTTTCTTGTGTCTCTCTAAACCAGGGAATGGCCCCTCAGGGTCTCCACAGAGGAGCATCAGTGTTGGTCCAGTCACAAGGGTGGGATCTCCACCTATGGGCAGTGACCCCTGAGCACCTTTGGCTCAGGCTTGGTCCAGAAGGATCCAGCAGACAGACAGTACTTCACGAGCTCTAGAGGCCTCACAAATGTCCTTCAGACAAACCTCAGCAGAACAGGCCAGATCACCTGCAGGAGAGAAAAGGAAGCAATTCCTGTCATTGGTAAGGACAGAGTAGCAGCATGGCATTTGGGGGAATGTGAGCCAGAGAAGGAAGCCACATGGCCTACTCCAAAGGAAAGCTAAATATGTTTCTGTAAAGATAAACTAAATGATGTTGAAGTTATGAGAAAAAATAATCTTTTCACCTTAGGCATAGGAGCTTGAGCAGCTACTCTGGTCTTGCATCACTGCATCCTCCACATTATCAGTTTTTGGAGAATCATTGAATGGCTTGTGTCATGGTTTGACACTGGCACAATGCCAGTGCCCCCATGAAAATACCCTCTCCCTGATATCTGCTGTGAGGTGTGACCAGGAATAAGCAAAGCAGGCTCCTACTTAGGGGAAAGAAACTTCATTAACTAAACTACAAAAAAAACCTAAACTACAAAGAAAGAAAAAAAAAACACACAAGGAAAAGGAAAACTGCACAGATACATCTCCTCCTCCCCACCAAATTCCCAATACAATACATTTCCCAAATCATCAACACTCAGTCTGGCACCACCCCTTAGATAATCAATTCCCAGTTCATCCAGAGGGGAGGAGTCCTTCTGGTGGCCATGGTGACCTCTTCCTTTTCATGTTCAGTGCTCCCACCACTGAAACACGGACTAAGAGCAGCTTTGAGGGTTGTCTTTTTAAGGATGCATCGTCCCACTCCAAAAAAGGCACAGTCTCTCCTTTGGGACCTCTGTCCCCCTCCATTTCTTTTACACCCCCTGGGGCCAAGGTGGACCTTTTCCTCCTGGACCTTGGACCCTGGACACCCAAAAACCCTTTGATATTTTTTTAACTTTCTCCAGAGACATTTTTGGAGTATTTCGTTTCCCCAGGACTCTTTTGGAGTTACAGGCTCCTCTCAGAGACTGATCATTTGTAACTACTTTTCAGTAATGCTGCAGAAAATTCTCCCTGGCCCAGATCAGCTCTGAGACATATTCTCAACACTGCTGTAACAGATTCCATTCACTTTGAGATCTTTTTGCTTACTGAGCAAAACTGTTCATGCTGGAATCAAGTGCAGCAGTCCCAGGGAAACCTCAGCTCTGGGACTGATTTCCTGACACATCTCCCTGTGCATGGGTTTATAGTCCTGGTGTTCCAAGACTGGAGTACACCTGTACAGTACACTTGTAGCAACCACACATAAAATCACAGAATGACAGTGTTGTGTGAGGGGATCCAGGGAGAGCCCAGGGCAGATTTGGGCTGTGGAGGCAGGAGGAAATGGAAACAGATTTGGCAGGGAAGGTGTCTCACCAAAGTCAGCTTTCAATCCTGGGAGTGGGAAATGCTCCTTGTCTCATGCATCCATCCATGCTCCCAGCAGAGGCAGCAGGCTGGATCACAAAGGTCACAAGTCAAACTGAGAGCAGTCAGACTCTGAGCTGCTTTCTCTTAAAAGCTCTTGCATTCATGCAGGAGGGGCATGTGTATGATTTGTCTCAGATTCATATGTTTTTCAACACTTTGATGACAAAAAATGGCATCTTGACCATCAGAGACTTCTGCTCCATGGTAATCTTCTCCATTACTCCCATACCCCTAAGCTAACACCTCTTTCTCTTTCCCTGTCCAGCTCATAGACAGAAATAGTCTTCCAGACATGCAATACGATTGGGCCCTCATAAAGCAAGACATATTCACCTTAGACCAAATCAAAGAGAGCCAAGCTATTCCTGACGACTACAAAGGGCTGAAGGATTTGGACCGTGGCCATTTGAGCCCCAGTGGCCATCAGTTCAGTAAAGAGAGCATGATGGCTACCTTCACTCTCACCAATGCAGTGCCTCAGGACAGGACTCTCAACAATGACAAGTGGAACAAGTATGAGTATAAAACAATGGAAAATAATGCCCAAGGCTGTAACAACACCTACGTGATCACAGGTGCTGTGCCTGGGAACACCTACATATCCCATGAGAGGGTGAACAGACCCAGCCACATCTGGTCAGCTGCCTGCTGTCTAAGGGACAAAAAGCCCCTAAAAGCTTGGGGGGCCATCGCTGAGAATAACAGAAATAAGGTGGAGGTCGTCAGCCTGGAGGAGCTGGAGAAGAGGTTGACCGATCTCTACGGTGGAAGGGTTACTCTGTTCAAAAATGCCTGTTCCCAGAAATAGGTCACACTTCCTCAATGGAAAGGGTTAGGTAGCTTTTCCCACATGTCACAGAATCACAGAATGGATTGGTTTGGATGGGACCTGAAAGCCTTAAAGATCATCTCATTCTCAGCTGCCTGCCATGGGCAGGGACACCTTCCACTACACCAGCTTGTTCCAAGCCCTCCCCAGCCTGGCCTTGAGCCCTTCCAGGGATGGGGCAGTCAAACAGCTCTGGGTAACTTTTACTCATACCACAGCCTGCTCACTGTAATTCACTTCTATATAATATCCCATCTAACCCTGCCCTCCATCAGTGTGAAACCATTCCCTCCTGTCCTCTCACTCCATACCCTTGTCCAAATACCCTCTCCAGCCCTCTTGGAGACCCTTGAGGTACTGCACTCTCAGCAGTCTATCCAGGCTGAACATCCCCAGCTCTCTCTCCCTCACTCCAGAGCAGACACACCCCAGCCCTTGGAGCACCTTCATGGCCTCCATTGGACTCCACTCCAACAGCTTTGGATCCTTCTTGTGCTGTGGGCCCAGAGCTGGAGGCAGCACTGCAGGTGGGGTCTGAGCAGAGCAGAGGAGAGGGGGACAAATGTCCTGGTCAGAGTCTGTGCTGCTTCCTTCCCTGCTGTGTTTCCAGCTCTGTCCCTCAGGGCACCTCCTGCTCTGCTCAAAGGCACAAAGATGTGGGCAGAGCCTCCAGCTGCTTTGCTTTGCTGCCCATGGCAGGAGAGAGCTCTGAGGAACGAGTCCTCTCCTCCTCAGCTGTCCCCAAGAGTGTGCAGCTGACTTGTCCCTCACCTCCTTGGCCAGGCTGAGGCACCAGGGCGCCTCAGGGTGCCCAGAGATCCTGTCTGGAGATCTCCATGTCTGGAGATCCCCAAAGCCCAACAATACATGATTGTGGACAACCTGCTCTAGCTGATCCTGCTGCAGCCTGGAGTGTGGACTAGAAGATCCTGAGAAGTCCCTCCAAAACACAACAATTCAGTGATTCTGTGATCCTGGCACATGCTTTTGTTTGCTTGCTTTGAAAATGCAACTTGAGAGCAGCAGCTGTTGTATCAGACAGGCAGGCTTTGGCATCAGATCCATAGAGAGCTTGGAGCAGCCAAAGCTGAATTCCCGTGCTGCACTCCTTGGACACCTTCATGCTCTGCTCTGCTTCTGAAGCTTTTCTGCAGATTGATGGCAAACTGATTTGGGGAAATGTATTCAATGCTTGTCAAAGTTCAATGTGTGCCCCATCATGGAATTTGCAAGAGCTTACAATAAAAGTGATTTGCTGCAGTGCTGGCTTGCAGGGTCATGTCTTCTATAAAAAACAAGTTGCTTCTCACTGAAATTTCTACATCTACCAGTAAAGTCACAGTGCCCAGAGAATCCTTGCAGGACATTGGGTGTGAAACGCCATAAGAGGATGCCACAACACCCACACAAGTGTCAGCATCAGACACCAGTCATTCTCCTGTGAATGGCATGAACCAAGTGTGCCAGGGTGCCAACAGCTCATGCAAGCTGTGTCACTTTCAGAGGTGCCTGGACATCCCAGCTTGGCATTGGACATCTCAGCTCAGGAGCTGTTGTTCATTGTCCTGCTGGGTCTCACTGCTCAGCCAGGACCAACCTGTTTGGGGCTGCTCTAAAACACAGGTTCTGGAGGAGGTGCAGAGTGAGGCAGCCCCATGCAGGTGTCTCCAGGTGTGCTGGTGTCCCAGCTGTGACCGCAGCCAGCAGAGCTCCAGGCCTGCCTCAGCTGCATACAGAGCTGCACCCTGGGCCCCTGCAGCTGCCCTGAGCTGTGGAGAGCCCCACTGGGCTGGCTGATGTGCTGCAGCATCCTGGGCAACAGGCACCCCCAGCTGGGCCAGCAGCCAGAGGCCAGGCCCGTTCCCCAGGGGCAGCTCTGGGGGCTCTGCACACCTGAGCACAGGCACCAGGTGCCAGGGCAGACACGGGGCACGGCCTGGCAGCACCATGGAGCTCTGCTCCTCTTGCCTCCAGCTTACATGGCCACAGCAGCCAGAGCTGTGCCTTGTGCCAGCAGGGCTGCACACACCCCTGGGAGAAGATGTTGCTTTTAGGAGAGCAAAGTGAGCACATCACTCACTGCCTTTGCTGGACAGCTCCTACCATGCCAGGTCCTCTGCCTGGATGGATTTTTTCTGCTGGGATCAAATGCTGACAAAGCCCCTGCTGGGATGAAAGCATCAGAGTGATTTCAGGCTGAGGCCCCTCTGCAGATACCTCTGCTGTACCTGAGGCTGAGGCTCCCTCTGACTTGCTCACACACCTCTGCACACTGGCTGGGGATTGGGACCACACTCATCCTCACCATTCCTCATGCCATGCCTCACTGCCCCCATTTTCCAGGCTCTGGAGCCACTGGCTGCTTGAACAAATGTCGTGGTTTGACACTGGCCAAACACCAGGCACCCACAAAAGCTGCTCACTCAGTCTCCCCTGTTACTGCCAGAAAGAGGAGAGGAAAAAATAATTAATCAATATTTATGAGTTGAGATAAGGATTGGGAGTAAACAGCCTCAAGGGCAAATTTGTTCAAGTTGGAGATAGAATTTGAGTTTATTACTAACGAAATCAGAGGATAGTGATAAGTAAAGTAGCCCTTTAAAATACCTTTTATTTCCTCAACCTTTCCCTCCTTCCCACCAACAGCACAGGCAGTCAGAGTGAGGGGGGCTTGGTCAGTTCATCACCCAAGGTTCTCTTCCAATACTTAGGGAGAGGAGTCCCTCCCCTTCTGCACCGTGGGGTCTCTCCCATGGGAGACAGTTCTCCTTGAACTTCTGCAGTGTGGCTCCACTCTCACTAGCAGCAGTCCAACCAAAACTGCTGCAACAGGAGTCCCTCCCACAGGCACACAGTCCTCCCCAAACTGCCCTGGAGTGGGTCATCCTTCCATTGGGTGAAGTCCTCCCAGGACAGGCTGCTGCAGCAGGGGAGCAGGGGACCCCTCTCTTCACCAGGTCTCCCAGTGGATCCCAGCACCCACCCATTGCAGTGTGGGCAGCTCTGAAATGGGCTGTGGGTGCATCTCTGCATTCCCCATGGATCCCCATGGGCTGTAGGTGGATCTCTGCATCCCCTATGGATCCCCATGGGCTGTGGGTGGATCTCTGCATCCCCTATGGATCCCCATGGGCTGTGGGTGGATCTCTTCATCCCCTGTGGATGCCCATGGGCTGTGGGTGGATCTCTGCATTTCCCATTAATCCACAGGGGATCCAGGGGAATTGCTGCTTCATCGCAGTCACACCATGGCCTACAGAGGAATCTCTGCTCCGGTGCCTTGAGCACCTCCTCTCTACCCCTCTCCACTGACCTTGGTGTCTCCATGTTGTTTCCTTAACATGTTCTCAACTCCTCCTAATCTAAGGCTGCAATTCAAACTGCACACGCCACTTTGCTTTCATTTTCCACTTAAATATGTTATTGCAGAGGTGTCACCAACATCTCTAACTGGCCCAGCGGTGGCCACCAGCATGTCCAGCTTCAGAGCCATCAGGGACTGGATCTGCCAGACAAGGTGGAAGCTTCTAGCAGCTTCTCACAGAAGCCACCTCTGTGGCCCTTCTGCTACAAAAATCCCGCCTGTGCAAAAGCAACACACCAACCCCATCAGTTCTAATCAGTGTTGGGTCACTGGGGAGGTGCCAGACGCCTGGAGTTTGGCCATTGTGACACCCATCCACAAGAAGGGCTGGAAGGAGAATCTGGGGAACTAGAGGTTTGTCCACCTGACCTTGCATCCCAGAAGGGTTTTGGAGCAAATTGTCCTGAGTGATGACAGGGCACATCCAGTTGAATAAAGGCATCAGTCCCAGCCAGCAGGGCTTTAGGAAAGGCAGGTCCTGACTAGGGAACTGTTGGAAGCCTGGATGCTGAGAATTTTAAACTTTCTGTGTTAAAAGGCACAGACCTTACTGGGAACACTGCGTTTGACCTGAGGCCTTGGAGATGGCTTCCAGAATTGATTGATAGCCCTGAAAGTGCAGGTGTATAGTTTGAATAGAAGTATGTATCAGCAAAGGGTAAAAAACTTAGGATGTAACATTTTTGAATATAGCAATATATGTAAAGAAACAGGGAGGATTTTGGGCCCCGGCTAGTTGTTTTTCTTCACTTTATTCTTCACATGAATTTAGGTTGTTTTATGTAATTTGTTAGAAAAATCTACCTTATGGATTCTGAGTGATTAGTTATTGTGCTAAAAGTAAAAGTAATTTACGTGTCATTTCTTAATTCAATAGTTTAGCCTTAAAAGAATTGGTTGAGAAATATGTGGGCCATTTTGTATCTTTTTAGTAGAATGCCACAGCACTCACACTTTTTAAGACTGCAACACAGATAAGAATTAATGAAAACTTAAAATCAAACACGAGAAACACTCTCTCCTGCTCCTTTCATCCCAATCCTAACAATTAAGAAAATAAAATAAGAACACAATAGCAAACTTGATCTCATTTGATGACCAGATGACCGGCCCAGCGGATGAGAGGAGTGGCTTTGGAAGTGTCCACCTGGACTTCACCAAAGCCTCTGGCACAGTCTCCCACAGCATTCTCCTGGAAAAGCTGTCAGCCCTGGCCTTGGAGAGGTGCTCTCCTGGCTGCCTCAGGAGCTGCCTGCATGTCCAGGCCCAGAGAGCCTTGGTGAGCAGTGCCACATGCAGCTGGCGTCCGGCCACAAGCGCTGTCCCCAGGGAGGGGCCCGGTCCCGTTGAAGATCTTTCCTGATGATCTGGATGAGGGGATGCAGGAAACACTCAGCAAGATCACAGATGGTGCCAAGTTTGGAGGGAGACTCAGCTGCTGGAGGGCAGGAAGGCTCTGCAGAGGGATCTGCACAGGCTGGATCCACGGGCCGAGGCCACCTCTGCAGGCCGTGCAGAGCAAGGCCATGGAGCTGCTGAAGGCCCTGCAGGGAAAGGCCTGTGAGGAGCAGCTGAGGCAGTTGGGGTTCTTTAGCCCAGACATGGGGGCTCTGAGAGATCATTTCTCTCCCCAGCTCCCTGAAAAGGGGCTGTAGCCAGCTGGGGATCTGCATCTTCTGCTGGACAGCCATTGAGACAATGAGAGGGCAAGGCCTTGAACTGCAGCAGAAGAGATTCTGGTGGCGCATCAGGAGGAATTTCTTCACATAAAGGGTGATTCAACATTGGAATGGACTGCCTGAAGATGTGGTGAAATCCCAATCTCTGGAGACTGGATGTGGCACTCGGTGCCATGGTCCGCTTGACCAGGGTGTGATTGGTCCAAGGTTGGACTCCACGACGCCAGAGGCCTTTTCCAACAGAAATAATTCTGTGCTTCTGCCAGGAAGCCAGCTTGGAGCTGAGCACAGGGCTGTCCCAGCTCTACAAGCATGCTGCCGGGCACCTTTCAGCTGGCATTGCCTCTGCTTTCTGCTGAGCCTGCTGTGAATGGGCAATAGGGATGGAGCCCTTTGCTGAGCCCAGAGCAGCTCCATGCCCACGGTGGGGTGAGAAGCGCCTGAGTTCCCTGGGAAGGTGCAGCTGCACTGCCATGGCAGGGTAATTTTGCAGTTTGCTCTGTGTCTGCCGGACAGAAGTGAAGGGAGAGAAGCACATCCTATTTATCATCATCGGCCTTGGATTTATTGATCCGGTTTACATACTTTTATAGTAGAGTTAATTAAGCTCATACATATTGCAAAAGCCGAGCTCATAATTGGTTACAGATTACTTGCCAACCCCTCCTTTGTTGCTAATACTTGTGGTTTTCTTGTTGAGGCTAATACTTGTTTTTCACCCTGCTGTTGACTACATTCAAGGACTCCATGTTTTTCACTGTGTTTTTCTCATTATTTGCTCAAGGACGCAGTGTTATTGTTTTACTCATGAGGAAAAAGGCTGAGAACTTACTGCTTACAGCTCCTTTTTACTTCTTAACCAGCTGTATATGATCATGGCCCTTTTCCTGAAGCCATGTCTGCACAAAACTCTCCAACATATGTCCATCTTTGGGGAGAGCACTGGGCTCCCGTGTGTCACAGGGATTTTTGTCACTCAGGAAAAATTATTTTGCTGGGAATTCTGAGGAGACATTGTGACCTCAGGCCACTTCATTGCAAAGTGTTGGATCAGGCAGCTGGCTTAGATCTTCTCCATTAACACCAATGGTTCACAATCTGTGGACTGAGCATGTTGCCAGGTGCTGTCCCAAAAGAGAAGGAAACAGGACAATCAAGACAGTGGCATCTTCTGACCTCTGATTGAGAAAGCAGCTAAGCAAAGATCCTTTGGTCCATGGGGGAAACAAACTTCCCTGTTTGGCAACTTTTATGAGGTTACATTGTAAAGTTGCAACTCCGGTTTCTGAGGAACAGCTTATCTGTTGTATATCCGGGTGGCTTTCTGTTTACAATCACTGCAATGAGGTCCTCACTTCCTGTACCTGGGCAAAATGTCCCTTGCAGATGGGCAACAGCACTCTGGCACAGGAATATCAGCCAAGAACCCCTGGGGGTCAGGTCAGGAGGGGTTCAGGAATGCTGCAGCCCAAGTGCTGTGCCTCACATGTGAAGATGCTGCAGAGAACATTTTGGACAACCTGCTCTAGCTGATCCTGCTGCAGCCTGGAGTCTGGACTAGAAGGTGCTGAGAAGTCCCTCCAAAACACAACAATTCAGTGATTCTGTGATCCTGGCACATGCTTTTGTTTGCTTGCTTTTGAAAGTGCACCTTGAGAGCAGCAGCTGTTGTATCAGACAGGCAGGCTTTGGCATCAGATCCATAGAGAGATTGGAGCAGCCACAGCTGAATTCCTGTGCTGCACTCCTTGGACACCTTCACGCTCTGCTCTGGTTCTGAAGCTTTTCTGCAGATTGATGGGAAACTGTTACCTCTCACTGAAATTTCTACATCCACCAGTAAAGTCACAGTGCCCAGAGCATCCTTGCAGGACATTGGGTGTGCAAATGCAATCAGAGGATGCCACAACACCCACACAAGTGTCACCATCAGACACCAGTCATTCTCCAGTGAATGGCATGAACCAAGTGTGCCAGGGTGCCAACATCTCTTATAAGACACCTCCATTAATCCTGGAACAAGACTCCCAACTTTGATGTCCCAAACTTCAATGATCCTTTGGAGGGGTGGGGCCTGCATCAAAGAGTTCAATGCGTTCTTTGAGTTCAGGACTGTGGGGCAATGTCCTACTTTTCCCCTGTGAGGTTTTGTACAGTGGGTCAGGCATCAGTGTGGAGTTGGGGGACACTTTGGGGGTCTTTGATGGTTTATGGTTCCTTCTAATGTTGTGACCACTGCTGGCCCTGCTTTGTTCTGTCAGTTGGGCCTCATCAGAAAGGAGGAATTTGCCCCACCTCCACCAGATCTGCTTCTTCTTGGCCTTCTCCCTCATGCTGGCTAAACCCCACTTTGTTTAAGACATCAGTGCCAGGTTAACAGAGACAAAAGAAACCACAGGACTCAACCAGCATGTTTAAACAAACTTTGGTCTAACACACTTCTTTTGGACACTTATGGTTTTAACAACCAACTCGTCATTCTATTATTCCTGGACTTTGGAAATGGAAGAAAATTAGTCCAGTTTAGCTTTAAATGAATGAATGGTCATTGAATCACAGAATGTTTTGGGGTTGGAAAGGACCTTAATGACCAGCTACTTCCGTGCTCTCCCATAGGCAGGGACACCTTCCAGTATCTCAGGCTCCTCCAAGCCACAGCCAGCCTGGCCATGGACACTTGCAGTCATGGGGCAGTCTCAGCTTCTGTGGGCAACCTGTGCTGGGGCTTCACCACCCCACAGTAACAAATATCTTCCAAATATACTTTCTAAACCGACACTCCTCCCATTTCAAGCCCTTTCAGCTTGTCCCAATGCTGTGGTTTAACCCCAGCCAGCAGCCACGTCCCACAAAACCCCTCCATCCCTGACCACCAGGATCAGGGAGAGAACTGGAAGGGGAAAAGCTGGAAAACTCCTGGGTGGAGATAGAGACAGTTTAACAGGGAAAGCAAAGGCTGAGCACACAAGCAAAGCACATCAAGGAATTCCTTCACCATTTCCCATGGATAGAAAGGTGTTCAGCCACCTCCAGGAGAGAAGGGCCCCATGCCACCTAACAGCTACCTGGGAAGCTACAAAACCCAGCTACAAAACTCATCATTCCAAATTCCCCCTCCTTCCCCTCCTTCCCCTCACTTTATACCCTCAGCATGATGCCTCATGATCTGGAATATCCTCTGGTCAGTTGGGCTCACCTGTCCTGGCTGTGTCTCATCCCAAACTCCCAGGTACCCCCAGCCTCCTTGCCTGCCTGGCAGTACAAAAAGCACAAAAGGCCTTGGCCTGTGAAAGCTCTGCCCAGCAATACCAGAAACATCTCTGTGTTATCAACTCTGTGCTCAGCACAACTCCAAAACACAGCCCCACACCCGCCACTGACAAAAACATTATCTCTGAACCCAGCACACCTGTCAGCTCCAAGCCCTTGTGCAGAGTCTGTCTCCAGCTCTCCTGTAGACTCCTCAAGTACTGGCAGGTGCTCTGAGGTATCCCCAGAGCCTTCTCCTTCCCAGGCTGCTGGCATGGAGCTGTCACACAGCCATGGCAACCAGGCAAGAGAATATTTATAGCCTGGTCATGGCAATGGTGTTCAGGGAGGCTGCAGAAGGACAGACTGTGAATATCTGAGTGTATCAGAGTCAGGCCAGTCCATCCAGTGTCAGCAGAGCTGTTCTGTTGGGAGCAGAAACACGTGTAGGTGCTGGAGCAGCAGCAGCTGCAGCTGGTGGGATTGATGAAAGGATCAAGGAACCCACCAGACCCTGTTAGCTGATCCTGACATGCCATGCTGCAAGGCAGCAAATTTGGGAGAAATTCTGGGGAAAATAAAACAACTGTCAACCACTTTCAGGGAGAGTATGAACAAACTCTGTAAATAAAAATAGAAAACTTCTCCTTTCTGTGGAATTCCCTGTTTGAAACAAGGGGCAAATTTATGCCTGTGTATATATTGCAGTGGCACTCCTGAGGATTCAAACTCTCCTATCTCCAGGGAGAAAACAGAAGGAATGATTCAGCTGCCTCTTTTGGGACCCTGCTTCAAGGTAAGCTCTTGCTCCTTCCTCAACAATGCCTCCAATATTCAAAGTCTTTCCTGAGTTTTGGAATAAATATACATATGCAAACACTGGGCTGGAATTGCTGAGCTCTAAGGAACAATCAGAGCTTATGCATGCAATGAATTTTGTAGGACTTGAGCATTTTCTGTCATTCAGGAGGGCAAGGACAGAGGAAGTGATTTGGGAAAGAAACTCAAGCCAGCTCACCTGATAATTAATCACTTTTGAATTAATCTGAAATCTAACAAACGGTTGAATAAGAAGGATGGGGGAGACTATTCAGTACTGAAACTCCACCCATGACCTTGCAAAAAACCTCTGGACTAACACAGGTGTGGTCTAAATTCTCAGGAAAATTTACTCAAAAAGCTTCTTGCGAAATCCAACAACTATCTCTTCCTGGAGAGCATATAAACCCAGAGAGTGTGAGACTGCAGCAGAGGCATTTGAGACTCCTCTGCCACTTTGGGGCTGCGAGCAGAATCCTGTGCTGCTCCTTCTCACGGTAGGCTCTTTTCTATGAATCTGTTATATTAGATACTACCTTAGTTAGATCTCTTTCAGTCTCATGGAGTGGGTCACGCAGAAGGACTTTTCAGACCCTTCTCTGCTTGATTTGGGGCAGCTTTGGGCATGCTCTGCAGAGCACTGTAAAAAGTTCAGACTTGTAGTTGCAGTTCTCAGTTTCCAGCTCATTGGTCACCACATTCCGGATCCAGGGCTGGAAAAGAGGAAAAGGACCAGATATCTTGGGTCAGAGCAGGGCTGTGTGCAGCTCAGCATCCTGAATCCAGTGGAAAGGGAGAGATGAGGGGCAGGGAAAAGAACAAGACAAGGGCAAATGTGCAAGGTGACTGTCAAGCCTTCAGCAGTGCTGAGCTCAGCCCCTGGCCAGCCCAAGGTGGGCTTTGTGCTTGAGAGGCTGTGGCAGTTTTGTGTGCCAGGAACCCTTTGAGCTGCCTGTCCCTGCTGCCTTATCCCAAATGCTGATGATATTAAATCTGTCCAATGAGTGTCTGCCAATGCAAATGGAAGCATCCCGGCTCTCAAAGCTCTTCATGTGGTTGCCAGCATCCCAGGGAGCTTTTCAGCAGTGTTCTCATAAAGGAATGACCTTACTGACTGCTGAAAATCATGTCACCACTGAGAAAGACAGGACAGGTTGCTGTGCAAGAAATTCCTGCAATGGTGCCTTTGCCTGTCCCGGGAAATCAATCAGCAAAGCTGAAGATGGGCATCAGCAGGAATCCCAAGCAACCAGGGCAAGAGCTGCCCCTCAGGGCTTGCCTTACAGCACCCACTGTGCTGATAAGATAGTGGTGTTATCCCTCATGCTTGCTGCTGCCATCTGCTTGGCCCCTTCATTTGCACCCTCCATGTGCCTGCAAGTTCAGAGTCTGGGGTTGGATAACGTGGAAATGCAAGGTGAGCAGCAGGACACGCATGGCCCCATGTCAGCTGAGAGGCAGGAGCCCAGGTGGATGATTTGGGGTTCAGTGTTGGGTCTGACTGGAAGAGCTGAGTGTCTGTGTGAGCCTGGATGGGGCCAGAGAGCTGTAGGCAGTGCAGCATTGCTGTTCTTTGCCTGCCCAATGGCCCATGAGATTAAAGCCCAGCTGAGCATGGCAGGGGGCTGAGCACAGTCCGTGCCCAGCTGCAGGTGTGTGCTGTGGGAAGGTGCTGAGAGCAGGAGGGAGGTGGGCAAAGGTGACCTTGTCCCAGGGCTGTGCCTCAGTTGCAAGATCCCTTTGCTGTGAGAGCTGATTGCAGTCCTGGTGGGTTTGGCTCCTTCCTCCTACAGGCTGAGTGCTCCCACTGCTGCCTCCTCTTGGCTCCTAAACCCTATTTTATGTTCCTCTCTTATTGCCCTCATGATTTTTCCTCATGCAGGAGGACAGAAATGACTCCCTTCCTCGTCTCTCACAATCCCCTGCTCTGCCAGCTCTGTCCCCCTTCACCAAAAGGCTCCAGGCCATGACCTGCTCTCTCCAAGCTGTGTCCCTCTGCATTTGCTTTCCAGGGGAGCAAGAGCCCTTCACTGAAATCCTGCCACCATGCTGGGGCTGCTGCTGCTGCTGCAGGTGTTGGCCAGCTGCCTCTGGCTGGGACACAGCACGGTGGAGACACCCTTTTTGATTTGTCCTCAGTTCTTCTATGATGGGATTCCCCCAAATAATGCCCTGAACCCAAAGAACCCAGCCTGGATCTGTCAGCGCTTCAGGAACTCGTTTCGCTATGCCACCCTGTACGACAGAGACAGGAGAATTCCAGTGTACTCTGCTTACATCTTCCAGCCTAGAAACACTGAGAAACCTCCAGAGTGGTGGATGGTTGAGCCTCAGGTGAGTGTCCCTCTTACATACATCACTCTCCAGCCACTCAGAGATGAGCATTTAAATTCCCACTTCTCCTGGACCTTGGACTCAGGCCACCCAAAATATCTTTGGTTTTATTAACTTTCTCCAAGGCACTTTTAGAGTATTTAGTTTTCCCAGGACTCCTTTCAGATTACAGGCTCCTGTCAGAGGCTGATCAAATGTAACTTCTTTTCAGTGATGCGGCAGAAAATTCTCCCTGGCCCATATCAGTTCTGAGACATATTCTCAACACTGCTGTAACAGATTCCACTTCAATTGGGGTCTTTTTTCTTACTGAGCAAAACTCTTCATCCTTGAATGAACTGTAGTCCTCCCAGGAAACCTCAGCTCCAGGACTGATTTCCTGACACATCTCCCTGTGTATGGGGTTACAGGAGGCAACCTCTGGTGTTCCAGGACTGGGGTACACTTGTAGTAGCCCCACATCAAATCACAGAATCACAGTGTGCCCAGGGGGATCCCTGGGCAGATCTGGGCTGTGAAGACAGGAGGAAAGGGAAGCAGATTTGGCAGGGGAGGTGATGTCCCACCAAAGTCACCTTTCAATCCTAGGAGTGGGAAATGCTCCTTGTCTCGTGCATGCATCCATGCTCCCAGCACAGGCTGCAGGCTGGATCACAAAAGGTCACAAGTCAAACTGCGAGCAGTTAGATTCTGATCCGCTTGTTCTTTAAAGCTTTTGTGTTCATGTGGGAGGGTCATGTATATGATTTTTCTCTGATTCATACATTTTCCTACACTGAGATGACAAAAGATGGGATCTTGACCATCAGAGACTTCTGCTTCAGGGAAATCTTCTCCATTACTCCCATTCCCCATTCTAACACCTCTTTCTTTTTTCCTGTCCAGCTCATAGATAAGAATGTAAATCTTAAAGAGATGGAAAGAGAGTCGGACCTCATTGCTCAACATCATTTCATCTTAGACCAAATCGAAGAGAGCCAGGCTGTCCTTGATGACTACAAAGGACTGAAAGATTTGGACTTTGGCCATTTGAATCCCAGTGACCATATGGAGAGTCTAGGGAGCAAGATGGCTACCTTCACCCTGACCAACGTAGTGCCCCAGGACAGCAGTCTCAACAAGGGCCAGTGGAACATCTACCAGTCTAAAACAATGCCCAAAATGACCAAGGGCTGTACAACGACTTACGTGATCACAGGTGCTGTGCCTGGGAGCACTGACATCGCTGTAGGGAGAGTGAACAGACCCAGCCACATCTGGTCAGCTGCCTGCTGCCTGGTGGGCACAGAGCCCACAAGTGCTTGGGGGGCCATCGCTGAGAACAACAAGAATGAAGTGGTGACCATCACACTGGGGGAGCTGGAGGAGAGGTTGACCAATTTCTACGGTAGAAAGGTTATTCTGTTTGAGAAACCATGTCCCCGGCAATAAGCCTCATATCTTCAGTGGAAAAGGTTAGGTGGCTTTTCCGACATGTCATAGAATCACAGAGCGGGTTGGTTTTGATGGGACCTTAAAGCCTTAAAGATCATCTCATTCTCACCTGCTTGCCTTGGACAGGGACAACTTCCAGTACACCAGGTTGTTCCAAGCCCTTCCCAGCCTGGCCTTGAACCTGTCACTATAGGACACAAAAAACCACAAACACACAACACTGTTCTCAACGTGAAGGAAAAAAGGGAAGTTTATTTTCTGACTCTAACATTTATAGTTTTCCAAAAGTGACAGTGGATTGGGGGGTGACAGTGACACCTCTCCAATGATACTGGTCAAACTATCAGTCTATCAACTGTCTCTTCCTCCATAAAGGAATTCAAAACAATGAGTTATTTACAGAAAGTGTGTGAGAATGATCACTACAAGAATGTCAACATCAGAAGGCTTAGAAAATCTTAAAAAAACAGGGTGACAGAACCCTTCCTGGGATGGGGCAGTCAAAACAGTGTTGTGTTGTGTCTGTATAAGTTGGACTGTTCTGTTCCCCCCATCATGTAATGGTAGCCCTGGTTCACCCTTCCCTCCTTTATGCTGCCAGTTATCCCAACTCCTCCCCAGTTGCCTTGGAGATTATGTATCCTTTCTCAAATCCCTCCTCCGTGCCCTGTCCATCACTCAGCACTCCCACCCTTCTCTCTGGAACTCTCCAGAAACTTCTAACTAGAGCGTTGAGTGATTGGCTCAGGGGCCGGGGATCCAACCTCATCTTATCCCCATTGGTGTTCTCCCTAAGTCAATCATTTGTATCCCACTCCCTGCTGAAGCCCTATTCGTCCAAGGACTAACTCCTCCCCTGTGTCCCTCCCTCCTTATAAGCTGTTGTAACTTCCTGCTGTACTTGGCTGTCGGTTTCCCCTGGGACTCAATAAACCTGCATTCACCACAGCTGGAGAGCACTCTCTTCTTATTTCTGCTGGCTGTAGCCATGAGCCCAGCCACATCCTACCACACGGTAACACTGCTGTCATAGCACAGAGCATATGCCTTAGGCGCTGTCCTGAGCCACAGAGATTGGGATAGTGCCCACCTACTGCTAGCGGTGCCAAAAAGCTGGCCGGGACGTCCAAGAAGGACCATTTCCTCCAGCTGGACTGCTTCAAAACAGCTCTGGGTAACTCATACCACAGCCTGCTCAGGGTGATTTATCATTTATAATACCCCATATAACCCAGCCCTCCATTAGTGTGAAACCATTTATTCTTGTTCTCTCACTCCATACCCTTGTCCAAAGACCCTCTCCAGCCCTCTTGGAGATCCCTGAGGTACTGCACTCTCAGCAGTTTCTCCAGGCTGAACATCCCCAGCTCTCTCTCCCTCACTCCAGAGCAGACACACCCCAGCCCTTGGAGCACCTTCATGGCCTCCATTGGACTCCACTCCAACAGCTTTGGATCCTTCTTGTGCTGTGGGCCCAGAGCTGGAGGCAGCACTGCAGGTGGGGTCTGAGCAGAGCAGAGTAGAGGGGGACAAATGGGCTGTGCAGAGTCTGTGCTGCTTCCTTCTCTGGTGTGTTTCCAGCTCTGTCCCTCAGGGCACCTCCTGCTCTGCTCAAAGGCACAAAGATGTGGGCAGAGCCTCCAGCTGCTTTGCTTTGCTGCCCATGGCAGGAGAGAGCTCTGAGGAACAAGTCCTGTCCTCCTCAGCTGTACCCAAGAGTGTGCAGCTGACTTGTCCCTCACCTCCTTGGCCAGGCTGTGGCACCAGGGCGCCTCAGGGTGCCCAGAGATCCTGTCTGGAGATCTCCATGTCTGGAGATCCCCAAAGCCCAACAATACATGATTGTGGACAACTTGCTCTCGCTGATCCTGCTGCAGCCTGGAGTGTGGACTAGAAGGTCCTGAGAAGTCCCTCCAAAACACAACAATTCAGTGATTCTGTGATCCTGGCACATGCTTTTGTTGGCTTGCTGTTGAAACTGCACCTTGGGAGCAGCAGCTGTTGTATCAGGCAGGCTTTGGCATCAGATCCATAGAGAGCTTGGAGCAGCCACAGCTGAATTCCTGTGCTGCACTCCTTGGACACCTTCATGCTCTGCTCTGCTTCTGAAGCTTTTCTGCAGATTGATGGCAAACTGATTTGGGGAAATGTATTCAATGCTTATCAAAGTTCAATGTGTGCCCCATCATGGAGTTTGCAAGAGCTTACAATAAAAGTGATTTGCTGCAGTGCTGCATTGCAAGGCCACGTCTTCTATAAACCACAATTTGCTTCTCACTGAAATTTCTACACCCACCAGTAAAGTCACAGTGCCCAGAGCATCCTTGCAGGACATTGGGTGTGCAAATGCAATCAGAGGATGCCACAACACCCACACAAGTGTCAGCATCAGACACCAGTTATTCTCCTGTGAATGGCATGAACCAAGTGTGCCAGGGTGCCCACATCACTTACGAGATTACCTCCATTGATCCAGGAATAAGACTCCCAACTTTGATGTCCTCACTCTTGATCCTTTGGGGTGGGGGCCTTTGCATTGAAGAGTTCTATGTGTTCTGTGAATTCAGGACTATGTGGGATTACCCTACTTTTCACCTTGGAGTGGTTGTACATTGGGTCATGCAGCACTGTGGAGTTGGGGGACACTTTGGGGTCTTTGATGGTTTATGGCCCCTTCTAATGATTTGACCACTGTTGGGCCCTGCTTTGTTCTTTCAGTTGGGCCCCATCAGAAAGGAGGAATTGCCCCACCTCCACCAGATCTGCTTCTTCTTGGCCTTCTCCCTCATTCTGGATAAACCCTACTTTGTTTAAGACATCAGTCCCATGCTGACAGAGACAAAAGGAAGCACAGGACTCAACCAGCTTGTTAAAGCCAACTTTGGTCTAACACCTTTCTACTGATTCTTAGGGAGAGGAGTCCCTTCCCTTCTGCACTGTGGGGTCCCTCCCACAGGAAACAGTTCTCCTTGAACTTCTCCAGTGTGGCTCTACTCTCACTAGCCGCAGCCCAACCAAAACTGCTGCAATATGAGGTCCTCCCACAGGCACACAGTCCTCCCAAAACTTCTGTGGCATGCCGACCTTGGTGCCAATGGTGTCTCCATTTCTGTTCCCTCATAGGTTCTCACCTCCTCCTAATCTCTGGCTGGAAATCAAACTGAACGCCACAATTTTCTTTGATTTCCTTCTTAAATATGTTACTGCAGGTGTGTTACAAACATCTCTAATTGGCCCAGCTGTGGCCAGCAGCATGTCCATCTACAGAGCCAACACCGATTGGGTCTGCTGGACAATGGTGGAAGCTTCTAGCAGCTTCTCACAGAAGCCACCTATGTGGGCCCCCCACTCCCAGAATCCCATCTGTGCAAAACCAACACACCAACCCCATCAGTGCCACCTCTGTCAACTTCCTAGGCTCCTCCTAGGACCTTCAGCCCTGGCAGTAATCAGAAATGCCCTGCCATCCCCAGCAAGCTTGGAAATACATGGGAAGCCCAACAGTGAAAAGGATCAGCTTGGATTCTGCCCTATTCCATTCATGAGGACTGTTGCTTTCCATTAGTTCTATCAGTGCTGGACCACTGGGGAGGTCCCAGATGCCTGGAGTTTGACCATTGTGACACCCATCCACAAGAAGGGCTGTAAGGAGAATCTGGGGAATTACAGGCCTGTGCAGCTGGCTTTGCATCCCAGAAGGGTTTTGGAGCAGATTGTCCTGAGTGTGATCACAGGACACATCCAGGAGAACCAAGCCATCAGTCCCAGCCAGTCAGCAGGGCTTTAGGAAAGGCAGGTCTTGCCTAGGGAACTGTTGGAAGCCTGGATGCTGAGAATTTTAAACTTTCTCTGTTGAAAGGCACAAACCCTGCTGGGAACACTGCATTTGACCTGAGGCTGTGGAGAAGGCTTCCAAAATTGATTGTTTACCCTGAAATTACAGGTGTGTAGTTTGAAAAGAAGTATGTAACGTCACAGGGCGAAAAACTTAGGGATTAAGGTTTTTGAACATAGCAAATTACATTGCATATAAAGCAAGATGGAGATTTTGGGGTGTTGGCTGGTTGTTGTTCTTCACCTTCCTCTTCATCGGTTTAGGTAGCATTAAGTAATTGGCTAGAAAATCTGCATTGTGGACTTTGAGTGATTAGTTATTGGGTTAAAAGTAAATATACTTTAGGTGTCATTCCTTATTGGATAGTTCAGCCTTAAAAGACCAGGTTGAGAAAGATACTGGGCCATTTTGTATCTTGTTAGTTGAATCCTGTAGAACTCACAATTTGTAAGACAAATAAGAATTAATAAACACTAAGACCAAAAAAGAGAGACATTATCTCCTGCTCTTTTCATCCCAATCCAAACAATAAAGAAAAGAAAATCAAAACACAATAGCGAACCTGATCTCCTTTGATGACCAGATGACCGGCCCAGTGGATGAGGGGGAGGCTGTGGAAGTGTCTACCTGGACTTCACCAAAGCCTCTGGCACAGTCTGCCACAGCATTCTCCTGGAAAAGCTGCCAGCACAGGCCTTGGAGAGGTGCTCTCCTGGCTGCCTCAGGAGCTGCCTGCATGTCCAGGCCCAGAGAGCCTTGGTGACAGTGCCACACGCAGCTGGCGTCCGGCCACAAGCGCTGTCCCCAGGGAGGGGCCTGGTCCTGTTGAAGATCTTTCCTGATGATCTGGATGAGGGGATGCAGGGAACTCTCAGCAAGATCACAGATGGTGCCAAGTTTGGAGGAAAATTCAGCTGCTGGAGGGCAGGAAGGCTCTGCAGAGGGATCTGCACAGGCTGGATCCACGGGCCGAGGCCACCTCTGCAGGCCGTGCAGAGCAAGGCCATGGAGCTGCTGAAGGCCCTGCAGGGAAAGGCCTGTGAGGAGCAGCTGAGGCAGCTGGGGTTCTTTAGCCCAGACATGGGGGCTCTGAGAGATCATTTCTCTCCACAGCTCCCTGAAAAGGGGCTGTAGCCAGCTGGGGATCTGCATTTTCTGCTGGACAACCAGCGAGACAGTGAGAGGGCAAGGCCTCGACCTGCACCAGCGGAGATTCTTGTGGTGCATCAGGAGGAATTTCTTCACATAAAGGGTGATTCAACATTGGAATGGACTGCCTGAAGATGTGGTGAAATCCCAATCTCTGGAGACTGGATGTGGCACTCAGTGCCATGGTCCACTTGACCAGGGTGTGATTGGTCCGAAGTTGGACTCCACGATGCCAGAGGCCTTTTCCAACAGAAATAATTCTGTGCTTCTGCCAGGGAGCCAGCTTGGAGCTGAGCGCAGGGCTGCCCCAGCTCCACAAGCATGCTGCCGGGCATCTTTCAGCTGGCATTGCCTCTGCTTTCTGCTGAGCCTGCTGTGAATGGGCAATAGGGATGGAGCCCTTTGCTGAGCCCAGAGCTGCTCCATGCCTACAGTGGGGCGGGAAGCGCCTGAGTTCTCTGGGAATGTGCAGCTGCACTGCCATGGCAGGGTAATTTTACAGTTTGCTCTGTGTCTGTCCATCTTTGGGGAGAGCTCTGGGCTCCAATGTGTCACAAGGGTTTTAGCCACCATAAAAAAGTTATTTTTGCTGGGAGCTGTGAGGAGACACTGCTACCTCAAGCCACTTTACTGAAAAGTGTTGTATCATGCAGCTGACTTAGCTGTTCTCTAGTAACACCGTGGGTTCAGATTGCATTAAATGAACCATTTGTCAAGTGCTGTTCTGGAAGAGAAGGAAACAAGAAAATTAAGACATTTTCATAACCTGGCCTCTGCTGGGCATAACTCCTTTGTTCCATCCAGGAGTACCTTTGGCTGCTCATTGGGAAGGCAGCCTGGGAGCTGCTTCCTGGTGCTTTGCCATCCCCTGGGCAAAGCAGATGCCATCCTCATCTCCTAGGTTGGACACCGGATCTCTCTCATGTAGGCAGCAAATGTATTGTGTGTGGTTCTGCATGAAAGATGTTCTGTTTGTGGCACTGCCCGGCCAGTCTCCAGCTGCTCCTCCA
The DNA here is from genome assembly GCF_027579445.1 of Ammospiza nelsoni. Taxonomy (NCBI): domain Eukaryota; kingdom Metazoa; phylum Chordata; class Aves; order Passeriformes; family Passerellidae; genus Ammospiza; species Ammospiza nelsoni. Next base: position 3,730,918 of record NC_080637.1, read on the forward strand.
GGGAAAATGCCCAGCTCTTCATCTCACCCTGCAGGGAGAGGCTTTTTCCTGGGAACTGATGACCAAAGGCATGAGGGTCATTCCTGATCTCACAGGAGGTTCCCCTGGAAGTTTCCTGTCTTAAATTAAATGCTAATCTAGAAAAAAGAGACTACTTTTGCTAGTCTAAGTGCTTTATCTTGCTGGTAGCTTTTAGAAAAGAGGAAAGGCAAATTTATCAATACCTAAATATTTATTCTCATTGTTAATTTTACATCCAAAATCAGATTAAGACATTAAGTAAATATTAGATGTTTCCTTAACCATCTTAGCCTCTGGATACAAAGGCCACACCTATTATAAAAGTTGTATAGGATTAAACCTCCTTTGATATCTGAGGAACTTATCTCTTGTGTACCTGGATGGGATTGTGTGAAGTTACACTCCATTTACATAAGAACCACCAAACCTATTCAAACTAATTACACAATAGGAGAGTTTCCCTATTGTTTTGTTTTATTTTTACTGTTGCGCTTGGTTATTGTCTGGATTCTCCTCCAATGGGATTTACAAATTCAGATTTCACACAGCAACTGTGCAAATATTGGAGCTCCAACTGCCAACAACAAACCCCAAACATATAAAGTCTTTTATACTTTCAAATATATCCTTGGTGGATGGCACGCTATTTAAGGGTGGCTCAGCAAGATTATCCAGATGATTAATATCTATGTAAACATCAGATCCATTCTAAAGAATACTTAAAGGCCAAAACATGAGCACATGAGCTGCTTCTGACAATCCAGGTCACATTCATGTTTACTCTGAAAGCAGCAACAATTTAAGCAAAGACTGATTTCACTTGACATTATTTTTTTAGGAACTGCTAATTTGTGATTCATTGTAAACTCAGAGCCTCAAATTGCTTCATAATCTAAAGCACCTTCCAAGATGGCAGATACATATATCAAAGGGACCTAAGAGGGAAAATATACTCAAGATCAGCCTGATCTGTCTCAAGTGCTGGATGCATGGTTCTGCTGTGCCAGTGGGTTTGAGGGGTTTTACATCAGCTGCTGAAAAAGTCCAGAAAATGCCAACCCCATTCAATGGCAGTACTGTACCTTGGGAGTCCAAGTTGGCATCCTTTTGTTTTTCTTTTCATATGAAGTTACATTTTCCCCCACTACCTTCACAAAATATTCAAAGCCCCAAGCAAATGAAATGGTGTGATATAAATATGATAGAAAAACCTGCAAGCTCAAGAAGGCTGAACCAGTGGTTCTGAGCTGGAAGTAAACAGGTTGCACTGCCTCCATCCTTCAGGGAGTAAATGCAGTGATTTATCTCTGCCCTTCCCTTGCTGGTTCATATGCAGGTGGAATTTAATTACTATGGCTACCCACAACCACTTTGTGTCTAGGTAAACTCTGGATCTTAGATATGTAAAAAGATTTAAAAGCAAGTGGTTTTATCTTGATTTTTGAGAAGAAAAAAAAAAGGAAAAGAAAAAATGAGGAGAAGGTTTGGCTGCTGTCTTCCAGTTTCAAGCATGACAAGTCTTCAGAAAACAGCAGTTTAAGAGTATCAGACAGATTGTGATTATCAGTGAGCACAGGTGAGGAAGGCAGAACATGAGCCATTGATGGTTTGGGAATGTATAAGCCAGCTCTTGTACATACACATGCAGATATTCCAGGTTAACACATTACATCCTTTTCTTCTAACAGTTGCAGAAAACTTGTTTTAAGCAGCCATAGTACTATAGGAAAAGGGGAAAAAAACACTTCCTGGGGTTTCATTGATTTATGGAATTGTTTATCCCAGAAAAAACCCAGAAGGGACATGAAACATCATCCAGTTCCAACTCCCTGCCATGACATGCATTCATCCAGGTGAAACCCAACTTACCCAGCTGAACATGGCTAAAAAGAGGCAGAAGAATATCCAGACATTGCAAATTCCTAATAATCCAAGAACCTGTCAAGTATTATGTGTGTTTGAGCCTGTCCTCAGATGCCTTTGTGCTGGGCTCTCTTACTCTCTGCAGCTACGAAAGGAGCTGTCAAATTATTGGCTGCCATGATCTGCATCATCCTTGTCTGAGCTCAAGGAATGATGGAGGAACTGTCATGGAAGGCACAAATCCAAAATAATTGGGAGGAGGGGAGTGATGAGGAATGCCTGTATATAGCAAACCATAAGGGAATCCAGTCAGATTTTCAGCTGCAGTGCAGGGGGTGAAGGGGTTTTATTCCCAAGGGGAACAATTTGAGGAGAAAAGTGTGCCTGTGCTTGACCCACCTGGATGAGGAAGAGGCAGGGGGACACCAGGTGTCCAGCAAAGCTGCTCTATTTGTGGGGAGGATGGTGTGTGGGCTGAAATGACAGCAGCACCATTTAGTGTGCTTGGGAGAATGGTCCATATGTGCTCCTGGTGGCTTGGGAGGGGCTGCAGTTATATTAGAAACACATCTGCTGTGTGGTAGGAGGAGGAGAAGTGGGTTTGGGAAGCAGTTCCAGGCAGGGCTCTTTCCCCAGCAGGCAGTGATGGGGTGCAGTCCTCATCTTAGTATTGGTGATATTTTTGCCCGACCTCTGGGAGAAATGACAAGAAGGACTCCACCTTATCAGAAGGCTAATTAATTACTATATTATACTATATTATTCTGTGTTATATTACACTACATCTAAACTGAATCTGCACAAAGCACTCAGCTCAACTGCCCAGCATCTCATGACTGTCTGCTGACCCACAGTCTGCACACACACTTGGTCCTGATAGGCCAAGGAAAAAAAACACCATCACTCTGGGTAAACAGTCTCCACATTGCATTCTACTTTGGCACAACACAGGAGCAGCAAATGAGATAAGAATTGTTTTGATCGTTCTTTCCTCTGCTTCTCTCACTGCTTCTCTCAGGTTCAGAGAATGTGAATCCCACACTGTAGGTCAGAAGTCATGCTGTCCTCATAAGAGTTGAGCTGTAACATCTTCTGTCACCTTCACACGTTGGGTTTGAGTGTCCAGGCTTCCTCCTCATTTGCCACTGCTGGTCTTGGGATCGCTGGTACAATCTGGTTTCTTCTGTGGCAAGTGATTGTTTTCACAAGTTTGCATCTGAATGCCACAAATCCTTGAGAAGTCTTCCCTACAACAGGAAAACCACTTTACTACAGATGGGAAAACGCAGGTTTTCTATGGCTTCTTCAATATTTACTATGAAAAACAACAGAGTATTTTTTGCAGAAGACACCATTTAGGGTCTCAGTTGCTCTTTCATTTGTCTGTTACTATTTCATCTGGCATTGGCTATTTCACCTCTGTTCCACCACAGAGCCAGTACAATGTAGATCATTCTTGACACTTTGTCCCATAGCACATTTTCAGAAATCCTAAAATGGCCCAGGCAACATGCACTATGGTTGACTACCTTCACTAAAGCACATTTCAAAGCATTGTTTACACTTTCTATGGCTTTATCCAGCCATGAATTGACAAAAATTCACTTTTAGTGTGGTTTCACAAGGTCCTCCCGTCCCACTTTTCAAGAAAAGTCCCCATTCAGCTAAGAAGCAGCAGTGATTAGTAGGAAACATGAAGAGAAACAGGGATGAGGATTAGCAAAGAGAGAGGAGAAGAGGAGAATTCCCAAATGTTAAATAGGAACATCTTGGCTTAACTTGGCAGGGGACCCTGTGAACAGGAACAACCTTGGTGCATCTCAGTGTAGTAACAGAAACAGGAAGGAGGCCAGATTGAAATAAATATGAAGTACAAAGTTGTCATGACACAACTCTGAAATTAGAGGGATGAAGTTAACAGAATTACGTGGTTGTGTTGGCAGATGCTCCCCCAGACTTCCCACAGTTTGGCCAGAGAGAAAAAACTGATTGCATAATCTATCTGAAACAACGTATTTGCATAATTAACCTTAATTTTCCCACAGAATTAATCTCCCACCCATTATTTGAACTGCCATTCTCAGTTCCACAATGGCTGGGACAAAGACTTCTTTTTAGAATTACAGAATCACAGAATGGTTTGGGTTGGAAGTGGTCTTAAAGCCCATCTCATTCCATCCCCTTGCCATGGGCAGGGACTCCTTCCACTATCCCAGGTTACTCCAAACTCCATCCAACCTGGCCTTGGACACTTCCAGGGATGAGTCCACAACCTCTCTGGGCAACGTGTTCTAAGATTTTTTTATTTCAAAAACTCTGATTCCTCCTCGAGTTGGGCCAGTATTTAACAGCTGAATCAGACAATCCCAAAATCCAGGGTCATATTTAACATCAAAGAGGATGTCCAGAAATCTCAGCAGTGCAATAGGGAAAGGCTGATCCAGTTGACAACTCTTCCACCTCTAGGGATTTTTTTGTTAGATTTCATGTTTTCCTCATTCTGTCTCACTTACCTTATTGGCTGCTTGGTCAGTCACACAAAGGCAGTGGAAATGATAAGCAGAACAAACCAGATAGCTGTAAAACCTGAAAATTAATATGGTTAGCAGCTGGAGTTATCTTTGTTATTACATTTACTCCGTCTGGGACAAACAGGCAAGATTAGGGATAGGGTCTCATTTTGCCCCTCTGCCCAGAGGCAGGAATTTTTCCATGTTTCCCCATTGCTCCCAGGACCCAACCAGAGGGGACTTGGGCAACTAGAGATTGACCACAGTCAAATAACCAGGGACTGCTGACGTTGTGGTCTCTGGAGTAGTTTGCAAAACTACTGGAATCAAGAGCCCTTGTGCAAAGTCTTGAGCATGTGCACAGTCAGACATAATTTCTGTTTCATCAGCTAATGGCTGAGTGGAAGATGGGGAAGGGGGAGAAGAAAATCTCTTCAGACTGATCTAAATGCACTAGTGTAGCTCTGAGGAAATGTTCTATTTGCCCATCTTTTTTATTCCTTTGAAAATGTGAAAAAACCTCAGCATTTAAAAGTTTACATTTTTTTCTGCCTTTTTCCAATGAAAGTGATTCACTGAATTCACAGAAGTCTCAGAGAAGAATCTGAAAATCGTTCCATTTTAAAAACCAGACTTTTGGTTGATCTATTTTCTTTTACATTCCTTACAAATATTTGAAAATTTCTTTACAAAAGCTTAAGTGCTTAAACAATCTGTTTATACTGTTTTTACTAACTTCTCACACAATACATGGGTATAGATTTGTCTTGCAGCATATTTAGTGGCTCTTCTAACAGAAATGGATCTCTCTGGAATAGAACACCAAACTGAAAGACCAACTAAGAGCTCTGGGTAGTGGAGTGAAGTCTTTAATAAAATGGCATACCTGTCACTGGCAGTGTCCCTGATGAGGAAGGGAAAGAGGACAGAAGATTCAAATCTATGGAGAGAGAGAAATTCTTGATTTTTGCATCAATTTGCTCTTCTGATGAAGAACACACCAGAGCAGTGATGAGGACAGAGTCAGGCAAAGAGCCAGCTCATCCCAGCACCAAAGCAGTTCCAAGGGTGGAGTCTGACAGCTCTCCCTCTGCACAGAACACTTTAAAATGGCCATGTTTGTTTCTTGGCCATCAACAGATCTTTCCAGCCTGGATACCAACATATCTGCTTACCTGATACCTGTTAATTGTGGGCATGAAGTGAACTAGAATGGGATCCATCTAAGAGCTTTACTTCATATAAGACTAGAAGGATGACTTTCAAAGTGTCAAGCTAGTACTTGAAAACATGGTTTCAACCAGGACCTGGTTTTGTCCAGAAATGTAAGCTAAACCTTCCCTGGTGCAAGAAATTAATTGAATTTCTCTCTTATCCTGAAAGGGAAGGTCTGAACTTGCCCTAATATGGGGTAAGATTTTTAACAAGGTGTCCTGTAATAGTGGTTTCTTGATAAATTTTTTGTGCTGAATGCTGAAGGAGAACTGAGAAAGTTCCAGTCTCATTACAGACATCAGATTATAACAAAGTCAACACTTTAGGGGAATAAGCATTTGGTACTCTATTTGCAAGGACCTGACCTTGCTAAGGTTTGGGAGCATTTCGCAGGAAACTGGAATTACTGTTCCATTAAATTAAAGGCCAAGGGGGCTTCTTTTGTTATCCAGTCCCATGATTTTCACAATCCCAATTTAAAAATTCTAAAATATTTGCGATTTTAAAATAGATGTAATTCCAATAGGCTGTATTGTTTTCTAGGACTGGTTTGTTGAAGGGTTGTATCTATCACAGCAAGAAATTCTTTTATCTGGATAGCACCAAGTGAAATTTTCAATGGTGTCATGATGGAAAAGACCAGACACCAAATTGTTACTTCTGAACCAGGTGCCACAGAGAAATAGATCTATGAAATAGGGGAGAAAGTGCTGGCCTGATGCTGAAACAGTGTGTGGTCTGGTATGGTCACAAGGGCTGGAATGACAAAATGGGCTGAATTTCTCGTTGACAGCCATTCATTTTACAGATATAAAAGCCACAATAAACTTTCACAAAGCAGAAATCTGTACATTTTCCTAGAAATGTGTGGAGTTTTCTCCCATAAGTAGGGACACCTATTTCATGGTTACTTCCCAAGGGATTGAGTGAAGGAATCTTCACTCTAATGTCTGTGTACATTATCATCATATCAGTGGTAAGTTATATTTGACTCCTAATCAATACTATTTCTTTTGTTGGCTTTAATATAGATATCTTGATACAGTTTAATATTATGCTATAATCTGCTAGTAGTTATTTTAATTTTATACTGGATAGTAAGTAATTCTGATGAAAGTCTTTTGTCTGTTACCTCCTGTTCATTTGTCTTAATAAACAATTCCTTTATATATAAATACATATGATTTTCCACCAATTGAACTTGCAGGACAGAGTGATTCCTTAAATTTAAACTGTTGACAAAATCTGAGGCTAAGGAAGGATTTGCCTTCATTTCAGCCCTTTTCTGGGAAGGTGTTTGAATACACAAGGGAGTTCTTTCTTTTCCTCAGTGGCAGGGCTTCTTTAGGAAATTTTTTGAAGCTCCCACTCTCCCCATGACTGCTGGGGGGTCTGAACTCCACATGAGCAGGTCAGGACATTGCTGTGGTGTAATCACAACCATCACAACCATCTTACCTGGCTCGATGGTCTGTGGTGGCCACTGGGTGCTGTCATTGGTGCATCTCATGTCAAGGGGAGTCCAGAAGATTTTGCCATTCTCCTCCTTGCACGTCCTGTTGCCAAAGGTGGGGGGTCTCTTATCGTAACCTGTCTGGCATTTGAAATGTAAGACTTGTCCCACGTAATAACGCTGTTGAGGCAGCCTTATGAAGGCATGTGGAATAGTCTTGGGAGGACCACAGAAACCTGTGGGAGCACATGGTTAAAGCAGACAGATTTTCCATGCTGCTTCTGTTCTTGAAAGTCTTGTGTTCTTAGATAATATAAACAGGCAGGACATAGCAAGCCTTTCTAATTCTTGAGTAGGATGTCAAATACTCATTTGCTTTTACTGTATCACCTTATTCAGACAAGATATTACAGAAATTGTTTCTTTCGCTCTGCAAAATAATTAATTATTCACCATTTTTACACTAGTTCCATGGAAATCACCAGGAGAAGTATTGAATGAGCTCTTACTTACCTTTTTGTTTGGACTCTGAAAGGTCTTCTTGCTTCTGGGGTGCAATGCTCATTGATTCTAATTCTGGCTTCTCTGTCAGTTCTAACGTCATCGTGGAAGCCCCTGACAACAATTTTTTCTTATCTGTGGTGAAATTACATTTGTTAAGTTACAATAAGACAAATATCAGAACAAAGTGCCAGAACACCCAAGCTTCTAGAGGTTGGATGAAACTGCATCAAGTTCTAACTTAGAAAAATAAGCACAAAAGATCTTTTGTTAATGTTTTATACCAAGTTACACATGGAGGACAAACACCTCTATGTATAGAAAAAAACCCAACACTCACTCACCCAAGCATTTAAATTCTTGGTTGTATATCCAAACAGCTCCCTGCTGTTCAATCTTACACTCAATTCCTTGGTATGTACCATATTCTCTGTCATAGCCAGGCTCACACGCATAGTACAGTTTGGTTGGTGGTGGATACATGTGAGCAGTAACATCAGCAAATTCAGTCGCTGGAAGACGTGGGCATGCACCTGCAAATAGAAAGCCTGAGAATCAGGACAGCCTGGCATTTTACTTTATGGATCAAGGACTGCCCTGTTCTCAATACCACACATGTCCAGCAGATGGACAACATGAAACATTTTCTTAATGAAGAGTCATTATTATCAACATTTTCTTAATGAAGCTGTTAATAATTGTTTTGGAAAGCAGCTACCACCACCAGAGTTTGCAGCCCTCAGTCTATGGAGTGAGGCACAATAGGCAAAAGTAAGCAATTAAAAGTTGCAGTTGTCTATAAGCAAACATTGGGAATGGGCACAGACTTTCCGTTCTGTCTGAGGACACCAAAGAGCAGATTACTGTGAAATAAGTTTGCAAACCTAAATATAACTTGTCCCAAAACAAGGATGTGAAGTGTTGTGTCATCAGCAAATCATATCTAAATATACTTCTCAATCAGTTGGAATGAATTCAGTTAGATCATTTCAGTGCACTCAAAAAGCCTGCTCAAGCTGAGCTGGGGACCCAGAGGTTGATAAAGGCACTACTTAATGATTATTTAAGGTCTAAAGGCTGATAAATTAAAGAATCACATAGTCTGGTTGCACCAGGCCTGGCACTCTGGATCTTTGGGTGCATGATCCACGGTCCTTTATGCTTATGCACAACAGCAACAGCTATCAGGACTGAAATTTCTTAGTCATCATATCCTCACATTTTCTACACCCATAATTAATGCAGCCTTAGCAACCAGCAGGAATGACTGCCAAAGGCCCTCGAGTCCCTGAGAGCTGTTCATCATTTGGTGTCTGCCCTTGACTCCCAAAGTCCTTTCTCCTTGAAAGACCAACAGCAACTTAATCAGTGACTCCCAGCCCCAGCCCTGCAATGCCCTTTTCTTTCATTTCCTCACTTCGACATTTTCTGCCCTTTTTACTTTACTTTGTCTTCCTGTTTAGTAAGTCACAAAGTTTAAAGAAGCCAATAATGAAAGGTATGTGAGCAGTTTAACAGCTAATCTGCATAAAGGTTGTTTTAATCCCCTTGTACCTTTGTGTTATCAAAGGATTTGCCTTGTAAATGACATCAGAGTGTGGCTTTTAGAGAAGCGACTGCACCCGAAATAGTTAACCACATGTTTTACCACAGACTGTCAGGGTGATTAAAATTAAAGAGTTATCAGATCAGCAGCAAGTTGAGATCATGTACTCTCACTTTCCCTGAAAGCTAAAAGCTTGTTTCCCTCAAGACTTCAAAAGCCTCTTTGAAGCAGATTGCAGATCTGAATCTCAGCATAAGGCACTCCAACCTACAACTCATTAGTCTCTTCTTAAGAAAACCCACAACGTTTAACCAACTCATCATAAAGGGCAAACATTCTTTTAATTGATGATCAGATGTTGGGTTCTTCTGAACTTGCACACATCAGACAGAGATTGTGCAGAAATGGTGCACTTGAGAGAAGGTGAACATCCACATTGCAGCTGGATCACACACAGCCTTTCTTGGATCCAGCCTTTTCATTTCATCCACATTGCTCAAGTTCTTGTCTTCTCACATCTAAATAACTGCAGTATCTTCTTTGACCTTTACAACTATATTCCTTTCTCCGATCCAGAAAGAATTTTGGAAGAGGAATTTCCCAGGTCTTGTTGTGACCTTGTGCCTGCCTCCCTTTGACTTTTAACTGCTTCATTGTCACATAAAACATTTTGCTCCCATTTTCAAGAACTGTCTCCTTTGCAACCATCATAACCTTTTAAAACACTGGCTTCTCCTCCCATACTTCTCACCAATGTGCTTGATCAAAGTTGTCAACTTTTGGGTTTATTGTTGCACAAGTCCTCACACTAGGAGGAGTTGTAAATGAATACAGATATTGCAAAATATCCTTTGCTATGATTGCTCTTGTCTCAAAATATCTTCTATATTTTCAGAAGTGCTTATCTTTATGTGGTTTACACTCCTCTTTTTAGAAAAAGTAGGCACTCAGCATGTAATCCATGCACCCTACTGCCAGGCAGTTTTAGGGAGCAAAAAGATCCTCCCTGAGCCTCCTTTTCTCCAGGCTGAGCTCCCCCAGATCCCTCAGCCTCTCCTCATCAGACCTGGGCTCCAGACCCTTCCCCAGCTCCACTGGACCTGTTCCAGCACCTCCATGTCTTTCTTCAGTTTCATGTCATGGCACCTCCTGGAATAGTTTGGGAAGATGCAGAGAGGATGCAGACCTGGTGAGGTCAGGACCATACTGACCTCTGGAGTGAATTGTGCCTAAAACTTCATTCCATCTTTGTGCCCAAGGAAACTACATGGTTTGCCACTAAAAAAAAATCAACATCTTTGCTGTGTGAGTGGTAAAATAGCCACAGGATTGGAAGAATCCAGGGAGAAGGGAATGGCAGGGTGGATTTTTTTTCTTCACCAGATTTCTGACTTTTTACATTTTTAGGGGAGATTAGCTTTGTGGTTTTGGGGGTTTTTTTGTTGTTTTTCACCTTGCTGGTAAGTAGCCAATCAATTTGATTTGGCATGATATGAAAATGTCCATCTTTTAAAAGGCCAGCCCATCTGGGCATAACCTGCCTCACAGCCTGTGGTATTTTGCACAGCTCAGCTTTCCCTGGATTCTGCATCCCTTCTCAGCTTCTCCAGGGTTGCAATCCTGCTGTTACTGGTTTGAAATACTGCCCTCACATTACCTTGAGATGTCTTGATGTTTTGTTTGCCTCCTCATTTTCCCTCTGCACTTATTCCAATTTTTCGTCCCCATGACAAGGTGCCACTATTTCCTTCTCTTGCTGTCCTGATGTCCACTGTTCTCTCATTCCTTCATTCACTCAATTCATCAGCCCCTGCCAATTATTGTCACTTCCCACACCCCAAAAGTGTCCTGGGACTCCATTTCTCTGCACTTGGAGGCAGTAAATGGGCCAAACAGATAGGCTGGTGTAATTGTGTTCTCAGGGATTTAGCCTTTCTGTCAGTTGCAGAATTATGAGAACACTTAGCTCTCCTAAAGCAGATGGGAATTCCTGTTTCTCCCCATATTCATGGATTTTTGGTGCCTACGTCATTTGTGTAAGTTCTGGAGGTGGTTTCAATTCTTATGATGGATTGGGTGGAGAAAAACCCTTGGAATAAGGAGACTTGTGTATTGAGACAATAGACAGCCATGAAGCATAACAATTTAAAAAGCAGTTATTTGTTCTGCTGAAGCGCTCCCTAAATTAAGTTTGAAAAGTTTTTTGAGACCTGCAAGCCTTGTCATCAGAGCCAACAGATAGGTGTGAGCTGGGGTGTCTGATGCCCTTTGAGATGTCTCAGGGCATCTGGGATTTCCACGCGAGCTGTCAGATATCAGACAGGAGATACTGGAGGGAAAGAAACCCAGCATCTAAATCAGCATCAACACTTTCAGATTTCTTCCCTCACATTTCCCATTCACCTCTGTTAGTCACCCAACCACAAAACTGCTCTTGGTGGGTGTGCTGGCAGTACCAGGCTTCATGAAACCCTCCCTCCCTCCTGTTTCTCTTCCATGTCTGAGCTGGCAGAGCAGTGACAGATGAGGCTTTAAAACAACACCTTTAGTCCACGAGAAGTGAGTGTGGAAAACTTGTAACAGGTATTTTTAGTGCTAGGTAAAACACAGACAGTGAGTCATGCCACACTAACCCAAACTCAGAACTTCCTCTGTCACGTGGCTGTGTGTCACCAGCGCTGACACTACTCTGATCTCAAGTTAAAGCAGCAAGGTGCAAAAATAGGACAATTTTCCCCTTACTACAAAGGCAGTAGGATGGGATCGGTAGGAAAGTGGATGCTCTGAAGTTTTGGGCAGAAGCAGTGGAAGAAACCAGGCACTGCACACACGCGCCCAGTTCAGAGATGAAGAGCACCTCTCCCCAGAGACAACAACAAATCAAACCAGGTGAAAATGAAGATTTTTTTTCCCCAGCTGTGCCTGAAAAGCTAAATCAGCCCTGGGGATTTATGTGCTGTGAGAAACTGGGCTCTCTAAATGGTGCAGTCTCATGAAGATGAAACTGATACAGGCGAGGCAAAGGAATTGATACCAACAACAGGACTGAAATGGTAATGAACTTTTTCTTACTTCAAAACTTATTCCCAAAGGATCCTTTAACAAGCAAGCCTCAGCTCTGCAGGATTCTTTCCCCCATTAATGTCATTTATTGCTTATGTGAATTTGTAAGATGGAAATAGATCCCAGATGTGGGGTTGGGGTACAGACCCCAATTTTATTGTAACTTACTTGTGAGATTATAATTAATTGTTCATTAGATTATAGAGAGATTATCTTAAACAATAATTTGAGTAATAGTGAGTCTGCAGGAAGTGACAGAAATACAATGCAGATAAAGTGACCAGGCACAAGTTTTAATGCAAACAGCAATGGAGGAGAGACCAGCCTTAGGGGGATGGAGGTGGGTTTGAATATTCCCAGCAGTGGAGAACAAGAATGTCCTGTTCTAAGGATCTGGCAGTTCAGTCCCTGCTGAGTTTGCTGTACCAGATATCTCTGTTCAAAAAACAGTGTAAAATAAAGTGGAATATGAACTGGGACCACAGAAAACTGGTTTTGGGAGAAATGCACTTCTCTTACCTCTTGGTTTAATCCTGCTGAGCAGCTGTTTGCCATTGACCTAGACAGTGGAATCTGATGCAAAAAAATTCTATATACAGCAAGGCTAGAGCAGGTTGCACAGTGGATACAGCTTTGTCATGCCAAGCATAATTTAGCCTCAGGAATGTGACATTCTTAGCTCCTTCTGTGAGAAGTGGAGCTGGGCAAACCTCTCTAGAGACTCCTAATTTACTTTCCAAAGCAAAGCTTTAAGGTGCTTCTTTCTTTTTATCAGCTGCAGTGGTGGAAGAACATTCTTCCATGCTGATATTGATAATAAGAGTGGTTTACCTGATGTATTGATAATCTCCCACCTCCCTAGCAGAGAGGCTGGGCTGGGGACTTGAACCCAGAATGTGGAATTGGAAGAGGAAACATTAACAAAGAAGGAAGAGGAAGGAAAACAAGCCTGGGCACAGAGTGCTGCATAGAAAGTGCACTAAGTAAAGAATGGGTACCGTTTGTTTTTGTTTCTGCGTGTTTATAACATCCTTGGTTCTGTGGTAAAGCCACAGAGCTCACTCTGAATGCAACCACGGCACATGGTTTTGTAGCAGAGCACAGAGCCAAGTTTTGAGAATATCATACATGAAAGCCTTGTTTTGGTGTGTGACACTTCTGCTTAAATAGAGAATCTCAGTAACCCACATATCTTTGATATTTTCATCTGAAAAGAAACAAAAACTGTCTTTTTAAACAACAGAAGAGATACAGATTCTTTCCTTTGTCTGGAATTTTCTCAGCCTTGCCTTTTGTAGGGCTGAAAGGGCAGTAGAGAATATCCTCTCTGAAAAGAATTGAATGGTCTGAGAAATGTGTGTCCCAGTCTTGGAAAAGTGAAGGAAAAACGGTCTAGTGGGGAAATTTTGATTTCAAATATGCCCTAAGGACTCATCTCACCTGACTTAGGGACTTAGCATGATCATGGAACTTTGCCCTGGAGATCTCAAAAGTGAAATGGAAGTTTTCTGCACATGAACATGATTTTTCTGATGTCATAAATGAAGTGTTTTTCCACATAGAGCGGGTTATATATTCTTTATGTGAAGGCTCACACTTTACAAATCAAGAATAACAAGAAAAAGCAGCAGGTGACTGAGTGCTGCTCCCCTGGCAGGGCTGAGGAACAGGGAGTCAAGTGAGGGAAGTCATGGAAGGGCTTTGGAAATGTGAGTTTTGGGGAAGCATTGGAGGAGATGGAGCAAGGACTCGGTGAGCCACGTTGTTCCAAAATTCAGGACCAAGGTCAGGGAATGGAATCCGTGGGTAGAAAATATCCAGAAGCTGGGCTTTGAAATAGCATTAATAAAACAGGGAGAACAGGGCAGACAAAGCTGAAAGTTGAAGAGGTAGGGAGACTAAAATAACAACAATCTGAAGGCAACAGTGAGCAAAGTCAGGAGCAGTGGCTTGATAGAAGTAGCTAAAGAGTGGATTTTTTTCTGCAATAAAAGGAAAAAGGACATTACATCTCACCTCTGATGAGGTGGGAAAACAATTCCTCCAGCTCAAGAAGCAGGTACTGCAGGATCTCTGTCTGTAATATCTGCTTTCCTCAGTAGCATCACACTTTTAAAACTTTTCTTTTTACATTTTTTTACTTGTAGCTGCATATTGAGCCCTTTGTTGCTGAAGGCCACTGTAGCTGAAAGGTTTATAAAGGTATTTGCTCTCTAGTTGACCTTACAATAATCATTTGTCTGCGTTTGACAACTTTAATGTATTCTGCATTGCTTTCCAAATCCATGGGAGCCAGCACTAATATGCAAGTATAATGGGAAAGAAATCCCTCTCATTTACATGACTGAGATCTGGTACCCATCTTGTGTGAATGAAATTCACATGAATGAATTTCTTTCTTTTCTGAATTTTAATCCTTTCCAGGTTTAAGTTGCAAATCTGTTCAGTGTATCCCTGTATGATGAACAGCAAGATGGAAAGGCTGTAGGAGCACAGAGCAGATTTTACCTTGTGTTTGACCCTCACTTCAGGCTTCACCCCCATGCCTGCAGCTTCTAGGCACTGCTGCAGGATAAATGAGATAAATGTGATGCTCTTCACAGGAAAACCAGTATTTCTCTTCATTTTAGCACTGAGGTGTAGTTTAATTTTTATTAAATGAATGATCATCCCATGCCTGCTCTTCCCCAGTCCCCCAGGACTTTTCCCTCTCAAAACTCTTTGAGAACTATCAGTGAAACTGTTCTGTAAAACAAATGGTTTTTATTTCCTTCTCCCTCTAATTATATTTATTCCTGATTGTGCATTTTGACAAACCCCATCTAGGGCTGGATGTATTTACAAAACTGAACCTGCAGTGCTGGAACAAACTGAAAATACTGAGGCAAAAAAAAATAAAATAAAGCACTGTATGTGCTGAGGCCTGGTTGATTTCTGATCAGTTTGACCCAGCCCCTTTCCCTTTGCTTTGCTTATGTCTATTCCCAGGTCTCTTTGTTGATTCCCCTAAGGAATTAAATTAACAGGTCTTACAGCCACAATGCCTTAAAAACCATGATTAAAAACCCCTAAATTGGTGAAAGGTGGTGTTTCTACCTTAGCATGTGCAGGGAGAAATTACAAATATATATATAAATATTATGTTTAAGCATTTGGAAAGACATTGAAAATAAGTATAGGAAGCTGAGGAAAGAAGAGCTTAGAAATACAGTGGGGAATGCAGTCCTGTGCATTAATTCATTCAGTGGTGAATAAAATTACATGAAATAGCATAAAATGCAACTGCTCTGAAACCCCTCGATTTTTTTTTCCAATAAAACAGAACGGTTTCTGATAAACCAGAACTGCCGGAAAGAAATTTCACATGTTCCAGGCAGAGTAATTCAGAAAGTGTGATCTGGGGAACCTGACTCATCCCAGAACTGATCCCAGTGACACATCTCTGGCTGAGCAGCTCGTGGTGCTGCTCCTGCACGCAGCACCAAACACTTCCCCCGGGCTCTGGCTCCTCATCTGGCAGTGAAGGGAGAAGCTGCAGCATTTACTGGCAGAATAGTGAGAATAAAATCACCTGGGGCTTCAACACTCCTGCAGGTCCTTCCTGCATTAATCAGTTCAGTCATTAGCAACACACTCTTCCCTTGAGGTGGCCAGCCCTGAGGAAAATTCCCAGCCCTGCTAAGGATGATCCATCAGCAGTTAGAGCACCAGCATATCTGAGAGCCTGCCTCAGGCTGTGTCTGTTCATGCCTCTCAGCCTGGACATCATCATTCAGACACAGAAAGAAATATCAGATTTATGGAGCGCTGAGAATGGAAGGGATTTTTTTCCCCCTGCCTTTGAACAAAGCAGTTTAAATTTAAATACACTAATGCATCACCAGACCATTTTTCAATGCACCCACTTGTCACAATAAATAAGCCAAATCTAAGCAGTGTCACCATTTATAAATGTGTAAAATTATGCTGAATTGGATTAGCTGTCTCCATTCACAGTTTATAGGCACTGCTGATTGAAAGGCATGGCTGAAAAAATATTTCATTTCTATAGTATCCATAGCAAATTTGGATGGTATCTTTTAACTAATAGCATTGCCATCAATTTTACCTACAGGGGTGCTGGCATTTCAGTGTCTATTTTTGTTTCCTAAAGTTACAAGCAAAATGGAAAAAGGAAATTCAAAGGGCTGCCTCAGGCTGCTTTGATCTGCCCACTGTTCCAGTGATGGGTTGGAGGATACATACATTAGTCAGACAAAAAATATCCTCTAAAGCTCTGGATTTTCTGCAGTTGACAGCTTGTGGGCACAGAACCCATTTCTCTCATTTCCTTAGAATAATAAATTCCTTAAGCTCCTTCGCACCATTCCTTTGCTGAAAGGAGTCAGGATGTTGTGATTAAGTTTTGGTGGCTCTAAGAGCCACCAGAAAACCCAAACCATTTCTTCCCTCCCCAAAAGGCAAAAAGAGTCTTTTACCTGTCCTGTTCCCTTTGCTGAATCCAAACAAGAGCCACATCAAAAGCCACTTGTGCTCCATGGGACTTGTCCCCATCTTTTCTCCACACCTCTGGGGATGGTGAAGTTTCTCAGAAGCGATGAGCTGTTGCCAGCCAAGCCAAGGAGCTGTTACTGCCTGATGAGGCTGTCTGGCAGCATCACCCACGTGTGCAGACAGGGCTTTGGTCAGCAAATCATCGTTTTGCTGGCTCCACAGGAAAGAACAAAGGCTGCTTTCTGTTCAGGCATTAGTCTGTTATCCAGGAAACCAAAGTCGATGCTCAGCGTGCCATCGTGTATAGGAAGTGGTTTGACACATCAGAGCTCCTGGCTCCACAGCTCTTTCACATGTCACTACAGCTGAGGTCAGTAGGAGCAGGAAGATTTTAATAGGTTTGTTCAGGCACTCAGCCCCAAATCTGTGGCTGGACAGGTATTAGAGATGGACCAGGGGCTGTGGAATAGATGTCTGGTGTGTGACAATGGATCTCAGGCTCTACCTGCCAAGAAAAGGTTCCATGGCTCACCCTTTTCGGTTTCAGAGGTCTTCTGTTAGTGATGATAAAGCCATACTGCATTTGGTTTTGATGGAAGCATGTGCGCAGTTTCTCTGAATCACAGCTGAGCTTCTGAAGGATGGACAGCTTGATTAAAAAAACAAACAAAAACAAGAAACATGAGGGTGAAACTGCCGGGTTTGGAAAAGGTTTCTCTTCCCTAAATTGTCTGGGTGTGACATGCTTCAGTGAAAATTTTGCAAATGCCAGTGGAAAACTGGAAATATCATGCTTTATGTAGTTTCTCTTCAGCCATTTCCACAGAAATTATTTCCTGTTAGTAATTAACAGGGATAGACTATAGAAGAAAAGATTTAAACTATCTGTGGTATTCTGTCATGATTTTTACATGCTGGGCATTTATTTCTCCTTTATAACTCCTCAATGAATTAAATATTAACAGGCAAGCTGAGGAACAGATGTGACACATTTTTAACTGCTGCTGTGGCTGTATCCATCAGTCTGCCACCTTTCTCCTCACAAATCTCCCTTTGCTCTTTCCATGAGAGATTTTGTGCAGCTTTGTGATGCGGGTGACAAATCCTCCTGCAGGCCTTGCCAGGAGATTACTTCTCAAATCCAAATGCAACAGGGCATGGAGAACAAGTGAGATTTCTGAAGCAACTGCTGTGGGTAAAATGCTCTGCTCACCCTGGGGCTGCTTCGTGCTCCACAGTATTTACTGCCTTTGCTTCACTATCAAATCATCTTCCACATTTAACAGTGTAATAGGAAAAGCTCATGCCAAAGCCCTCTGAAGGACCTAGAGAGTTTCACTCCTGAAAAATCTGTCTGAAAGTCTTAGAACCCAATTCTTCACCTTTTTCCAAGATGTCTGGAGATATGTAACTGCCTGAACCCTGCAGTCATCTGGGCTGGTAAAATTTATTATATTGCCTGGAAAGAAATCCCAAACTTTTTATCCTTTCCTTACTAAATACAGGATCTGTTCTTTTGAGGTGAAGGGATTTGCCTTCACTTGCCAACATCTGCTTCAATTTCTTGCTTGGCCTAACTATTAAATTCCACAACTATTTTAATGATGAACCCAGAGATGGGGGATGTTTTCTGCAGTTCTCCATCCAGCTCAATCTTTCATGCAGCCATCTGTTTTTAGGTAGCAAACCTCAGCACAGGTGAGTAACAGCCACTAAGGTTTTATCAGAAAAGGTGAGTTTTTATCCAGGAATAAATGGAAAGCACAGTCAGTTGTACTGGGATGAATGCTGACTTCAGGTGGCTCGTTGCTACTAACACAGATTGTATGACAAAGAGCTGTAAGGCAGCATTTACGCCTCTTAAAGGTCAGAAAAAACGGTTGTGGTTTGTGAGAGGAATTAGCCAAACCAGCTTTGGAAATAGGTCAGTTTGCTGAATGATTCTACAAAAGAAAAAAAAAAAAAAAAGAAAAAAAAAAACAAACAAACAAACAAAAAAAAAAACCACCAAAAAAAAAAACCCACCAAAAAAACCCCAGAGCAGATTCTGCAAGCAACAGACCCAAAGTAGAGTGAGGTAGAGGAGGGGAGAGCAAGGGGAAAAGGCACCCAGGCACAGATAAAAACTGGGATTTATGAGGAAAAAAAACCATAACTAGCATTATAATTTAGATGATCAACATGAGATGTTAGCAACAGAATTAGGTGTGGCAATAAAGGACAGGAGGTGCTGTGAAAACTCAGTGGGTATCTGGGAAGTAGTGGAAGGAAAAAAAAAAAGAAAAAAGGCATCTTGAGAATTAAGGATATCTGTTGCTCCTTGATTTTCCTCCACTGATCAGCAGAGTTTTGCTGCTCAGGTAAGTCCCTCTGTTTCAGCAGAGAACTGGGAGGAAAAGAGCCTGTCACGTAGCTCTGGCCACCACAGACAAGATTATAAAGATTATTTTTATTCAATATCACAACGTCACAAGTACAGAAATGGAGTTGCCATGGAGTAAACCACAAACACAGCTACAGCCTTCTTAGGTCTAGGTTTAACAAGGGCTTTTTGAAATCCTGTAAGTGCTTTTAAAACTGCACAAACTCATTTGGTCTGGAGAACTGTCCTTTGCTTAAATTGGTCTCTCAGCCAGCTTGAAGAAAAGGCAACGCTGTGATCTCACTGCAGCCCTTCCCAGTTCAAAGCAGTTGTAAACATCCATGTAACTCACAGAAATAAGCAAGCTTTGTGTTTTAGTCAACTTTTCTGCTGTTAATCATTCTTACACCAGTCCTGTATTCAAGGGAATAATGTTTCATACAGACCTACCCAGGGAGGGTGTGGGGGTGGCTCTAGCAGCTACCTAAACTCTATTAATCAGCATATTGCTTATGCATCCTTAAGATTATGGTAATGGAGGTTGTGAACTCACATTGTGCACCCACAAGGGCCCTTCCCAACCTCCACAGCAGCATCCAGCTCTGCTGCAGGGCAGAGGTTTGGGGAACCCTGAGTTATACCACCCCCTTAAAATTATCTTCAGAAAATTTTCATCCAACCTAATTATCTATAAGGGCCAAACAGGTTTTAATCACTTTTTATTTCCCATAAAAGTGAGATGGAGCTGACATAAATTTCACACCTTAAATGGAGCATCATTACCATGTCCATACAGAGCTCAACTCAAGAGAGAGCTGTATGGTCAGTACAATTATCAGAGTTCCTCCTTTAGTCAGTGTAGAGTCAATAAGAGATCTAGAGAGTGATTCACCTCCTCTTCTGAACATCTGCATCCACCAGATGAGTCACTCTTATCTTCTCTCCCTTCCATCTGCACACAACTGTTAAACCAGCACAACAGCTCTTTTAGGTAGCCCCAGCTGGATGAGGCAGATCCATACTGGGTGTAAAAATGGAATTTAAATTGATTGTTTAGTGACTGAGAACAGTCTTTTCTGCCAAACATCCTGGATATGGGTCATCATGGTTCATATGAACTATTTCTTTCTTTGATGCTGAGATAAATATGTGAGGAACATGAAAAACTCTTGGATATATTTAGTTTCCATGTAGTGAGTACTGCTGCAATGTTCTTAACACACCAATGCCTAGACTGGGTTCCTTAATACTTTCTCACGAAAATACAGCTGAATAGTACAGATAACTTCCTTCCTATTCTTATTTGCATTCATCATTCCATTGGAGTGAGCAAAAACAAAAATTGAGGAACTGGTAAATGAAGTGTATTATTGCATGGCCATATTTGCTCCTTCTCCTTTTTCTTACCAGGAAGTTATAGTGAATCAACTCTATTTAATCCTGTAAAGTGCACCCTGCAGTGAACTTCTTACCCAAGATACCATTTCTTTGCTTTAGTTCAGTAATATTTTTATATTACCTATAAAGTTATGGAAATATAATCTAGATGAATTATGAGGTGAGTATGAAATTAATTGGAAAATCTCCAAAAAGAAAAGCACCCTTAAAATGGTTCAAAACTGTGTCAAATGAAAGGTCATATTGAGAGGCTCTGATTAACTTCCAGAAGAGAAGGATGCACTCAAAGGTGGTGCCACGGTGAGACTTTGGTTATTCAGTATTTCCAGCAGTTCCCTGGATGATGAAGACCAGCTGGCAATGTCACACATGAAAAACTTCAATCTAACCCTGAACTGCACAGCACATGCAAAGAAATCTCTTGGTTTGTGCTGTGACAGTGAAGCCACAGACAGGGTGCTACTTGTGGGCACTGCACCCTGAGAAAAGCATGGAGCAGCAATGGGAATGAAAAATGTTGTCATCATTTTGCAAAGGTTTCATATTGTTGTCTCCTTAGTGCAAGAGCTTCATATCTCCTTGATGTTTCTCATAGACAGCACCTCCAAGCACTCTTTCTTCCTCTCCCAGCAACCAGCTGACTCCAATTCCCCTCAAACAACCAACCCATCCACTCTTTCAAAACACTCTTCTTCTTATTGGCAACAGCTGTGGCCTGTTAAAGTCAGGCCTGCTCCTAATCTTTAATAATTAACCCAGCTGCAACTCTTTAGGGGGTAAGATTACTTTCTACACTACCTTCATTAACTTATATTCTATCCCACTACTAAAAAAGGGTCTAGAAAACCTTTTCCAAAAGAAAGAACCAAAGAACTTGAAGCTGTCTGGGGAACGATGATGGAGAAGGGGACAAGGTAAGAGCCTTAGCAGTGGCAGTGACGGAGCTCGTCTAGGCATGGACCAGATGAGCCCTCAAATCTCCTTCCAGCACTGGAGTCTGGGGACTATTTAAATAGGGCACATTCCCTTTATTAGAGGCATCTAAAATCAAGAGAGATAAATGTGAGCAAGTTCAAATGCTCAGTTTGGCACATCCCACCACTGCCATTGCACCTTTGGCCCTTAAATTGCCAAATCAACTTCCCATGGTTGAAGATCACCATTAGAAATCTTTCTGCTGCACATCAGAAGGCGCCTTTCTGCATTTTCTTTACCTTCATGGGCTGGGTAGATGCTTCTGTTTAGAAAGGCAGAGCTCAGTGCCTTCCTTTAGCTCAGTAAAGGCACAGTTAATCTTGTCTTCGTGAATTTTGTTGAGTCAGCCCTGAATTTACCACTTTGTAGGAAGCTGATGTAGATGTTACAAGAACTGGGGCTAAATTCTCTGCCACAGAAATTAAAAGCAAACAGTTTCATTTCAGGTCTTAGACTCTAATGTTGTGCCTTACCCTGGGAGTGAAAAAACTTTCTGAACTGGATGGTTTTTGAGGATTACTTATAGGAATGCAAAAAAAATAGAAGCTGTAAATGCAAATAGTAGTGGGAACTATTTAGAGAAGTTCTTCAGCTTGAGTAACTTGGAAAATTTCTAGATTTAACCGCTAACCAAGAAAAGTTGGTGTTCAAGTGTGAAAATTGGTGTGGCACTTGGGAAGCAAGTACAGAGTGAGAAAATGAAAAGCTGTGTAGAAAGCTCAATGCATTTCGCTTCAGCCAGGCTAAAGAAACAGAAAACAGTTTTTCCTTCTTGAGCAGAAATTATTCAACCTGACCCTTTCTTTCAGTGCAGAATAAGGGTTCATGCCTTGTTTCTTTGCTTCTAATGAGGCTCAGGACTTTGTCCAACATCTTTGTGATGAATCTCAAATCCTCTTCTTACAGAATTAAGTGCAATCCTTCCAATTATTGCCAGAGTAACCCAGGCTGAGATTTGTTACAGATGTCAGACCTGGTGATTTGGGACAGAATTTTGAAACCATGATGTCCTGTGATTGCTGTAGGATTTTTTGTAGGGCATTTTCCTAATGCACATTCAGTGGTTCTCAAATACTCCAGTGACACCAGTATTCAAGCAGTTGTAGATGAGGCAGACTAAAATGGGACAATTATGAATTAATGAGGGAGCACTGATGTTCAACAGAGCCGACACTTGAAGACCAAAAATTATGGATGAGATATTAAATAAATAGCTCACTGGTGGGTACCCTTTGCATTGGGTTAGATCTCCCAGTAGAAGATGGGTTGGTGCTGTTGACCTAAAACAATTTTCATTGACTGAGCACTATTTGTGCAGTGGAGAAGGGTGGGGTTGGGATGGGATCTTTGGATTATTAAATCATATAATTATAGAGTCACAGAATGGTTTGGGTTGGAAGGGGCCTTAAAGATCATCCAGTTTCTACCTCCCTGCTGGCCATAGTGCCACCTTCCACTATCCCAGGTTGCTCCAAGCCCTGTCCCACTGGGTCTTGAACACTTCCAGGGATGAGAAGTCAACAGTCTCTCTGGGAACCTGTTCCAGTGCCTCACCACCTTCACAGTAAAGAAATTCTTCCTAATATAAAATCCAACTCTACTGTTCTTTGGCTTAGGGCCATTTCCCCTTGTCCTATCACTCCATGCCCTTGTGAGAAGTGCCTCTCCAGCCTTCTTGTGAGCCTCCTTTAGATACTGGAATGCTGCTCTAAGGTCTCCCTGACCAGGAGACAATGGATGTTCGAGGTGCAAAGCTCTGAGTAACTTGACAGGCCTGTGGAGGATTCCAGGGCACTTCGTGTCTTTCTCCTGAGGGAGCTCACCTGCTGAGACAAGATGAGGAAAGAATTTTGGATCAACAAGGTGTTTTTCACATTTTGTCAGTTAATGAGATGTTGGTGCAGACCCAGACTTTTGAGTTAGTCACCCGTCTGCTGTCACAGCAGATGACCTATTTCTGATGCCTGCAATGGGGTGAGATGAGCTCCACTGTGAAGTGGCTGCTTCACTGCACTGCCTGTGAGCACCCAAATGCTGCAGATGTCACATTTGGTTTGAGGACACCCACCAAACCTCCCAGCTGGCATTCAACTAGCACGAACAAACTCTGCCTGCTATAATTAGCACCAAACATTGCCCTGTGTTGCCTTGGTGTCCATAACAGTCTCCCAGTGCTTAGAGACCTGGGCAAAAACAACTTCCTTACCACCAGTTTTAATCTCTTCAATTAGATGACCTAGAAATTGTCCTGGATTCAGACCCTCACCATCTTTCTGACTCTTGTGCACAGGTTATAAATGCTGGAGCACAGCAGGTTTGGGGCTGGATTCTGCACAGTTTCACTCTTGAAGGGTAATGCAATTAAAGGTGAAAGCAATGGACTGCAGCTGGCAAATCTGTACTATGGAGAGGTCCAAGATGTCCACATGAATCCAAACACCTGTTCTGTCCAGGGCCTCTGATGGTCAATGCCTCTCTACTGTTGTGACCTAGACAGTAAAACATGCTAATGAAATACAGGAGTTATTTCCATAAAGCAGTTCATATTTCATGCCCTGGAGCTGTTCTTCCAAGGAAACAGCAGCTATTTATCAGGCTGCTCACAAGTACTCTTGCCCTGAGGAAGTTCTCCTCTGACCCTAAGGAATGAAACTGTCCACATTTTACAGCCAGACCTGTTTTCACCACCTGCATCCATCCAGCTGAGTGGTTGGTGGTTGGTTTTGGAAGTTGCAGAGGAATCATTCATGTGGGGCAAACGGCCTCAAGCTTTCTCCCAGAGATCAGGACAAAGCTCATTGTAACTTAAGGACATTCAGGGCTGAAAAGGGGTCCTCACCCCAAAATGCTGAGCTCACACAGTGAGTGCAATTGGTTTAGAATCTGATTGTATTTACCAACTGCACAAAATGTGCAGATTTTGCTGGAG
Organism: Ammospiza nelsoni; assembly: GCF_027579445.1. Taxonomy (NCBI): domain Eukaryota; kingdom Metazoa; phylum Chordata; class Aves; order Passeriformes; family Passerellidae; genus Ammospiza; species Ammospiza nelsoni. Next base: position 3,755,248 of record NC_080637.1, read on the forward strand.
GTCACCTTCATCCAGCAGAATTCCATCGTGTGTGGGATGATCTTGTGCTTTGAAAGGGTACAGTGACACTGCAGGCAGGAGATCAGATGAAAAAACAACATGTGGGATCTTTTATATCTCTCCTGGATGTACACTTGCCCTCTTCTCTATTGATACCTCTGATTATCACAGTTCGGCCCTTCTGAAGTCCTGTCTATATTGATCCCTGCATGGTAATAACCATAACCCTATGCAGTCCTCTGAAGAAAACATTAAACAATCTTATAATTTTAGGCTCTGTCCTAAAGTGGATGGTTCCAACTCCTCATTTTCTTTATTTCTAGCTCCCAGAGGTCAACATTCCCTCATCTTGAGTTTGACTTGCTTTTTGTATTACTTTTAATATAGGGAATTATTAAATAAGCCTTTGAAAGTGAGAATATTTTGGGTAGAGTTTCACATGTCCCCATGTCCCACAGAGGCTGATGTCACTTGTGTTGAAGGACCAAAGAGAGGACAATTTCCAGGGCTGATTTACTTCCTATCAGCCAGACTGCCCCTCGCTCAGATGCCCTCATGACCATCTTCATTTTATCTGTCACCTGCATGATATAAAGAGTGGCACTCAAAAAACACCTCATTAGTCATTTTCACGGGGAGCAAGTGGAAAACCTGAATATCTGATGTGACTAATAAAAGCCAGACACTGAGCTTTCTCAATTTGGAGTGTTTTTGTCAGGTCATTTAAAGTTAAAAGTGGAAAGTACTTCAGATGCTCTGCCAGATATGTGCAGATATAGCTTGGACTATAAAAGAATAGATGAAAGATAATATGAAAAAATCTATCATAATAGAATGATAGTATCTACCTGCTTGGCTGTTCAGTATTCACCAAGATGATTACATCTGTATAATTTCTCTTTAGTGGGATCATGAAAATTAAAAAATTAAATACTTTCACAAAGACAGTAACTGCACCCATTTTAATGCAACTGGGTTTGCATCCTGGTTGCTGTGGCATCTCAAATGTCCATGCACAGCCAAACCACAGCTTCTCACACTCCCCAAAAAGTGGCATTGTCTGATCAGAGCTGCTGGCACTCACAGATTGTCACAGGCATTGCTGTGAGCTCCCCATGGTGGCACAGCCTGGTTCTGCCTTTGGAATGCTCCATTCTGGCAACATCCAGCCCCAGTGTGGAGCTTTGAAATGAGAAATCATAACCAACAATTGGGAATTTCCAATACATGGGAAACCAGAGGAGCTAAGAGAGGAGAGCTTCATGACAAGGACTGGCTGTCAAGGGCAACAAGCATCAGAAGGAGCCCACAATGCCTTGAGAGGCTGCCTGGAACAGAGGCTAGACAGAGTTAAAAGAATAAAGTAGGAATTTATTAAAAGGCGTTCAAATGATACATCTTGACCAGTACAAGAGCCTGGCAGAGGCTACACCCAAGATGGACAACTGGACACAAGTTTTCACACTTTAATGAGTTTTGGTCCATTTCCATATTGGGGTTAATTGTCCAATTAGAGCTCCAAGTTATCAAATCCCATCCTCTCAGATAGCTCTCCTCAATTCCTTGTTGTTAACACTTTTTAGGCCTGAAGCTGCAAAGGTGTCCTTGGTTCTGGGGCTGGAAAATGATTGTTCTGTCTAACCAAACTGAGAGGAGGACTTGCTAACACTTTATATGTTGGTTTATATCTTGGCTGGTTTTGTGCACAGGAATGCAGAAAAAGGCATCCTTCAGGTCTACAACAGTAAACCACCCTAATCCATCCATCAGTGTGGTCAAAAGAGTATAGGGATTGGTTACCACTGGGTGTATGTTCTCTGTAATTTTGTTAATTGCTCTTAAATCTTGCACTAATCAATAACTCTTACCATCTGAGGAGACAGCTAAGAGCACCTCGTCCTAATTTTGGCTCCTCCGCTAACTCCAAATGTGGATTGGGCAATTCACTTCCTTGCCTTTCCCCTTGCCCAGCACCTGCAAACTCTGCAATAATTTCTTGATAAAAACATTCTCGTTAAGTGCAGAGATGTCTCTGTGTTCTCCTGCTTGATGCCATGTGCAGTATTTGAACTGAGACAGGACTCTTTCTTAGCATCACAGAATCATTTGGGTCAGAAGGGACCTCAGAGATCACTTTGTTCCACCCCCCTACCATGGCAGGGGCACCTTCCACTATCCCAGGTTGCTCCAAGCCCTGTCCAACCTGGCATTGAACATTTCCAGGGATGGGGCAGCCACAGCTTCTCCGGGCACCCTGTGTCAGAGCTCACTACACACACAGTAAAGAATTTCTTCCTGATATCCAATCTAATGCTGTCCTCTGTCAGGTTAAAGCCATCCCCCCTTGTCCTGTCACTCCATGCCCTCACACAAAGTCCCTTTCCAGCTCTCTTGGAGACTGCTTAGGTACTGGAAGGTGCCTGAAGCTCTCCCCAGACCCTTCTCTTTTCTGGGCTGAAGGATCACTGAAAACATCTCCTCCTAATTCTGAATAACTAGAAAACAACAGAGCAGAAATTTAGTCAAAATGTTTCTATCTTACATTTAAAAAGAAAGAGAGAAAATCTTCTTTTGTTTTTGCTTCAGGAAGCTCTCTGCACAAACGGAGAAGAAAGTCCCTTTCTAAAATAACAAGAAATTCATTAGCACTGCTTGTACTTTTTTAAGGTCACCATTATAGATATTTTTGATAACACATCCTTTTACGTGCATGTGGTCTGGTCTGATGGTGGAGATAATGCTGTTTACCTGAAGAGTAGGTTTGGGGTGGTTTTTTTTTTATGTCTTCTTTGTTTTTCAGGAACAGAAGGGAGGACCATGCTCACACCTGGCCATTGCTCGTTTATGGTTAAGGCATTGGAATGAGTGTAGGAGGAAAAACAAGGCACATGGTGAACTCTGTCAGGTTGAAAAAAGTGAAAGCTCAGTGTTCAATTTCCATCATTTGCCTTCCATGGTACACTGATCAGATCCATGATGGGATCAGATCATCAAGGACTTTAGAGTCCTCTATCTCTGGCTACACTGCTTTTGTTTTTTTAAGAAATGTAAGAGTTGACAGGCTGGGCTACATTACCCATCAGGGTAGTTCAGTATCAGGTCTTTTTCAGAAACCAGGATAATATTTTTGAAGGAAGAGGCAAAAAATCCTGCCCAGAAAAATGCAGAATAATCAACTTTTGTTCCTTATCTTGTTTCAACTTCCAGTCATTAGGTTGTTTTGTAACATAGAAAAGTTTTTCTGTGTTGCACAAGATACACACTCAGAATAAACACACAAGTCTTTGTTTCTCACTCAAGTGGTGTCTTGTGAATTGTAGAGTTATCCAAAACTGCATGGCAAACAATTATGTATTTTCATAAAATTAAAAAAAACTATGACCAAAAATAAGTCCTAGGATATAAAGTGGAATATGGAAAGTGTCCCAGTAAATTAGGAAAGTGCTGTTCCAAGGATTGTGTTCTAGGGATGATTGACTACCTGGCCACAGCCTGTGCTTGAAAACATATTAGGCATCTCAATTTTAGAAAGATAAACATTTATGAGATTAATTATATTCTAATTGTATAAGACAACATCCCTATATACATATCCATATATATGGTCCTCTTGTGAGATGGAAAGTGTAACTTCTAAACAGCAGGAAAATGCTGCTTGGGGTTTGAGGAAGTTCCAAATCCTAAACCAGAGTCATATCTCTTAGACCAGACTGCTCAGGGATGAGGGTGTTTCAGTGTTCCTTCTCTGTTGGCATCACACACCTCTGTGGGAAAAAATCATTTGGAAGGGTTGGAATGTAAGTCCTCTACAACTAAACCAGCGTTTCTTCATTTAACAGATTCTGAACATGTCTTAGCTTCAAAAATTTACCTGGAATATCAATGCCACTGGACACACTTCAGGGCCCACGATGCTGCACCTGACCCACATGGGAAGAAATCCACACAAAAAGACAAGACCATGTCCCAGCACAAAATTCTGCATGGAAAGAAGCTGAATTTCTCTTTAAAAGCTGGGGATCCCTAATGGAGGAGAACTCCTTTTGACATTTTCCCAGTGGTCAGAGCCCTTGGAAAGTAAATCCAGAGCAAGTCTGGATGCTACATCTTCTCCCTTCATCTCTCTGGAGAAGTACAGCAAGTAACAAAGCCACAGAAATAATCCCAGATTCATCAAACAGCTCAGATTGGAAACAAGGCTGGTAATGAGATCCCAGCTGGATTTATTCACTTTGGCCTTGCAAACCTCCAAGGATGGAGACTGCACAACCTCTCTGGGCAATCTGTCACTGTCCATGAGCATCTCAGAGCCCATTAATGTGCTTCTCACACCAAATAATTCTGTTTATACCAGGAATGTCATGACAGCCACCACGACAGGACGTCAGAGAATTCTCTTTGAACTTCAAGTTCTTGGACTCAGCTGTTTTGGGCTGAAAACAGAGGTTCATAAGAACTTGATATAAATCTTGAGCAAGAGGAAGGGTAACCTCACCTATCTGTGAATGATCAGAGCAGAGGCATTTCCAGAGCGACGTCGCTCTGCTCGATAACAACCCACAGTTCTTAGAATTTAATCTCATATCCAGAATTTTATTTCAGTCCAAAAAGATTACCTGTAAATTTGGATAGAGCTTTCATTCAGATGTTTGTAAAGCTGATTTTCTTCTCCACTTCCAAACCCTCCTTCACTGTTTGCCTTGGCTTACAGTGTCATTCTCAGTTATTAGTTTTAAAACTGGTGACCAATGCAACAGAGGTTTAATTCCCCATCCCCTTCATTTTCATAAAATCACAGAATCATAGAACATTATAAGCTGGAAGTGACACGCAGGGGTGACTGAGTCCAACTCCCAGCAAAGGTTCTCAATCCAGATCTTTGTAGGTTCATTTCAACTCAGGATCCTCTAGAATTCCAAAAAGACAAACCTCCTGAAATCCCTCCAGTTTCTCAGGCAGTGGGATTTTCAGCATGTAAGAAACCTGCATTTTTGGCACAGAAACCCACTGTGGCTAACACGGGGGAGTTCTGAATAATTTCTTATCCAAATCCTTCCTCTAGCAGAGCAGCACAACCCTTTTTTTCCTCAGAGATGGCAGAAATCCCATCTGTACTGAGTCTAGTCATGTGTAATATTTTCACTTCTGTGTTTTTGACGTTTTCTCACTTCTTCAAACAAGCTTGAGACCGTGCTGGTAGGACAAAATGGTCATTTCCTCATTTAAAGTATGTTTTTTTTCCCATGGCTGGCCAAACAAAAACACTCCCTGCGCAGTGTCAAAAGCAATGGAGTTTTTTTCAGTTGTCATCAAAAATATTGAAGTATGTGTGTTGGAAACTTCATCTGTGATAAAATGTTTCTGTTCTGAGACATTTCTTACTCATTTTAGTTATGGAACTCAGCCAAAGTATGAAACTAGGTGAAACTGTGAAGCAAGTAAAAAATAGGGGAAAAACCCCCACAATTTTCTGGGGGTTTGGGTTATTCTATATATGGCAAAAGGCACTGTTTCCTTCACTGCTTTCACAGTCACATTTTCAGCTGTTCCCTTAGCAGAAGAAAGAATATTTTAAATGTCTTTCTAATCATTTTAAATTCCTTCAGGTTGCTACTCCCTGAAGTTTGGGGTTTTTTTAAGGTACCAAACCTAAGCTGATCTTCCCTCTGGGACTTTCCTCTTCATATTTCATTTTGCCCTGTGAACAAAGCTGAAGATCATTGGGAGGACAACAGCTAGCATTTTCTGGGAAAAAGAAAAAAAAAAAAGGAAAATCAAATAATCAAATCCAGAAAGGTTTGGAGGTTCTGGCAGGGTCACCACAAAAAGTGTGGTGTGTAGCAGGGTTGGTTCTCTGTTTGGGATCTCCACCATTGGCTGGAAACCACCATTTAATGGGATTTAATTACTTTTTGAGCAGGCTGACACTGCTCTGATCAGCCCTCATGTTTTGCTTTTGTGCCACGTGCTGATCCCCACCATTTCCCACCTGTGTGAGTGGGAGCTGCTCTGTTGTCCTGATCCTCAGCGGTTCTTAAGGGTGGTTTCTCACAGCCACCCCAAAATCTGCAGTTAGGTTGCCATGCACTGCCCTCTAATGCCATTTTGGCACATTAGCAGCCCTCACCCTCAGAGGAGATCTGTAACATACAACAAATCATCCACATCCACCAAAAACTGCTATCAATGCTTTAGGGAAATGAGACATAAATGAGACATTTAATGGCTGCTTTTTTCCCCCCTCAGCACTGCTTTATTTTACACATTCCTAAAGATCACCATCAGGGAGAAAAATAAGAACTATTTACCTTTTCTGGACCATTTTGGGTGCTTGATGCTTCCAGGGTCCCCTTCAGCTGCCTCTTTTCACTCCACACATCTGATTTCTTTAGGTTTTTTATTGCACTGCTGCTTCTTGGAGAGGATGAGATACCCAGGAGTGCAGGTGGCCACTCAAACATGCATGTGCACATTGGATTTATGAGGATACTTTCTCCTTTTTTAAGATCTTAATGCTTCCCAGCAGCCTGTTTGCTTTCCTGCTTCCTTCCTTCACTAAGTAGGCATTTCAGGAAAATTATCCCCAATGAATGCAGCATCTCTTTCCTTAATGGAAGCAGCTGATTTAGAGCTGCTGCTGTGTGTGTTTTGTTAGTGCTATTTTGTCTTGTGGGCATTGCTTTGCATTCATTCACAATGGGTCCCATCTGCCATCTCATCACCCAGCCAGTGCCACACCATCCTTCTGCAACTTCTTGCTTCCAGCTTTTGGCTGATTACTCTGAAAAAACTGGGATTTGCAGCACATTTCACCACCTTGGCTGTTCACCTTTTCCAGGTGGCCTGTTGGTACAATGAGGGGTTCCATGCAAGGCTGGTGGCTCTTCTCATAGCGGGAAAATGGGTTTATTCACGGCTTTTTGGACCTCCCTGTAACTAATCTCTTCTCCTCTCCTCTCCTCTCCTCTCCTCTCCTCTCCTCTCCTCTCCTCTCCTCTCCTCTCCTCTCCTCTCCTCTCCTCTCCTCTCCTCTCCTCTCCTCTCCTCTCCCCCAGCTGCATCAAACTCACCTCAAAATGATGAGAAAATTGTGAAACTGGGAGAAAAGAGCTGCAAGAAAACATAAAGACAGAGCCATGTGAGATTAGAAAGGCAGGCACAGATGTAGAACTGGTGACACAGAAATCATGAGTGGGATTCAAGAGGAAAAGCACCACCATGGAAAGGTTTGGAATATGAATGGGAAAAAATAAAAATAGCTGGAAAATCAGACTTCAACACCTGTGAGGGTCTGTAGGAGGCACAGAGCTGGCCAGTGCTCCCCCACCTTTGCAGAGGAAAAGGAGATTTCAGCCACAGTTAACCCACCTTCAAGATGTGCAGTGCTGGAGATGAGCTCACATATTTCTCCTCCATTTCCAGTCTGTCTGTGACCTTTGCAGCAGGGTGAGGTTTCTTTACCTGCCTGCAGCCTCCCTGGATTTAATGAGAAGGATTTTCTTGGCTCCTTTGCTCCTGAGTGGGTGTGTACAAATACACTGTGGCTGTTATTACAGCGATGGATGAGTTTTGATCTGTGCCTACTGAACTTTCCAGGCTTAACCACGAGCTGCTCCTCTCCTTGTGAGTTACCTGATTCCTGCCTTTAATAGGAAGTTATTTACAGGTCTGGTAATTCAACCTTTACCCTCCCTGTTATGACTTGCTCTGAGGAGGAACTGAAATCTCCTGTTGCTCTCGTGTTTTCCACCTTTGCAGATTCTAAACTCCTTTGAGTTTCTCCTTGGAATGCCTGTCATGCTGTGATATTGCTCTGTGACATTTCAACCCACAGGGATTTCTCTCCCTGCTTTGTGATGCAATTAATTATTTGATTCCTTCCCTTAACATAGGATACATAGTTCTTTTCTCAGTGGGATTCTTATGCTGTAAAAGGAGAGTCTTGCTGATTTTTTTTTTTTCTTCCATGAGGTAGCAGATGTGTGAATTATATCAATCCTTCCTTTAAAAAATGCAGGCATTGCTAAAGCAAAAAAAATAGGAAGATGCTTGGGAGATCCTCTAAAAATAAACTGAAGATAATTTCTTCTTATATTTCAGGAGCTTTCACTGTCATTATGAAAATAGACATATCTGTAAATGTGTTTAGAAAGACTGGGTTAATAGAAAGCAGCAGAAGTAGGAGAGGAAGTTGTAGCTTTATTTTATTTATTTTGTCAGCTAACCACAGGGAAATAAACTGCACAGTAGCACAGTCAGAAGCAGTGCTGGAGATAAAGACTTTCTGATTAATACAGAGATAGTGCTTGTAAAATTTTGAGGTTGAGGTGCCAGATCTATCTGCTTCAGGGCTGGAGGTTGTGTTTGGCTTTGCAGACAGTCTTGCATGTTCATTTGCATCATCATGTGGTGCAAGTGGCCATAATTCTTAGAAAACTCAGCTCATCTATTTCACGTGCTTGGTATGAGCTGGAGATACACCAGCCCAGTGAAAGTAAAAAATAAAATCCATTTTTACCTCTGTCAAAAAGAAGATATTAAATAATTAGTGCAAGATATTGGGCTGGAGAATTGGTATGGTTGGGTAAATTCCAGGCTCAGACAGATGCAGAATTTTAAGGTTTGCTTTAGAAAACAAAAGTTTTTTCTGCAGACCGAACAAGTCCACTTCAGGCCCAAATGACATCATGCAGAAAGACCTGCTAATAGCCAAATATTTTGCAATAACAATTACCCAGTAACCTCAATAGCACTGATGGCACACTAAAGTGGCAGCAAACATGCTGGAATAACAGAGAGAGTTGTTTGAAATACACTTGATGAGGAATAAGTTTTCTGTTTTTGTAACTTTCTCAGTGTGGCTCTGTTGCCAGACTCAGAAGAGTCTCATATCACTGTCTCTGTTTCCCCCCACCAAAATCTCAGGTGCCTTTGGTAAATAACTGGAAATACTGAATGGCCGTGGAGACAGGTTATTCACTGAATAAACCACCCCAGATGTGGAAATCCAGGGCACAGGGAATATTCCTCTGTCTGCTCTGGGGTGCCCTGACCCCCAGGGGAGCACTGACTGTGACCCTCATCCATGGAGAAAGTGAGAAAGTTTCCCAGACTTCAAGATAGACTGAAATCCACAAAAGTGTGAAATAGATTATAGAGAGTGGGTGTATCACTTGGTGAGAAATTGAGGGTTTGGGATTTTTAGTGTGGTGAGGATGGAAGGGCACAGGGTGTCATCCTGGGTTTCTTCTTCATGCTTCTTCTTCCTCCTTCTCCATGGGTTTGGGTGGCATTTTGTAATTGGGCAGGAAAGTCTACATTACAGCTCTTTGGGATCAATTATTAGGTTAAAAGGGAAATAATCTAGGTGTCAGTTCTTAATTGGATAGTTCAGTCTTAAAAGCCCTTGGAACAAGAGATTGTTGGCCATTTTGTGCCTTCTAATAAAAAGCTGCAGAACTCACAGTAGTGAGACTGTTTTACTGATAAGAAATAATAAACATTTGAGTCTGAACATGAACTGCCATCTCAAGTGCCTTCAATCCAGACCCAGAGAAACCAATGACTGGTACCTCCACACACAGCTTACTTCAGGAGTTAGAAACACTGGAAAATTATGGAAAATTATAACAGGATGTGAAAAACGCCAATCACTTGTTTTTAAAATTTTAAAAGGTTAATAGTAAGAAAATGGTTATAAAAATAGTAATACAATTAGAGTAATAATAATTTGGATAATTTGAATTAGGACAATATGAGACAATAGAGACAAAGAGTTACAGACAGTCTGGGTACCTTTTTCTGGGCAGCACGAGCTCAAAAAAGGACCCAATTAACAAAGGATTAACCCTTAAAAACAAAAACCTGTTGCATATTCATACATCTCATATATGATGAATAAATTCCATTCAAACACGGGATTCTGTCTGGTCAGTGTCAACTTCTTCCTCTGAATCCTAACAGCGCCTTCAAGGCGGGAAGTTCATTTCTTCTGATAATGGAGCAATAAATTCTTTTTCTCTGAAAGATTCAGGTGTCCTGTGGCTGCTATCTCGCTGTGAGTCCCTTCTTTTAAAAAAGTATCCTACATAGCTTAGTTTCTATTTTAACATTTTTTAATAACCCAAAACTATATTTACCACACTAATTAAGAGAATTAATACAGCATTACTTTCTAACACAACACATATGATATTCATTTTAATATTTGCGAAAAGCCAATCATAAAATACACGCATTTTTCACACAGAACATCCAGAGCAAACAGTGCTGGTATAAGTCCAGCCCTGCCCTCGGCTCCTGTCACTGTCGCCACAGAGAGCAGCGCCTGCCCCCCGCTCTCGGGGGACGCTGAAGATTCCAGTGAGGGTGTCCAGTGCTCCTAAACAACCCAAGCGCCCTCAGGGCTTCCCCTCCAAACCCTTCCCCATCCCCGTGGCCTCCTTCGGACGTGGTTCAGGCATTCTATGAGCAAATAAAACCTCCGAGAGCGCACATCACACTTGGCGCGCACCGTGAGAACCCGAAGGAACCCGGGTTTATCTTCCGCGAGGGCAGCTGGGGCGGGGACAGCATTCTACCCGCCTCCTGCACTCCCTGCCGCCCTCCCAGCCTGACTGCTGTATTATTTGCCGTGCCGCCTCTCCCATTCCCGGGATGTGCCGTGCCGCCCTCCCAGTCCCCTCAGAACGGCCGTGAGGGGCGGCAATGGCGGCGCTGCCGCTCCCTCCTCCCGCCGCCGGGGGGCGCTGTGGCGGCGGCGGCGCGGGGCGCAGTGCGCAGGCGCGGCCCTTCCCGGCGGGCTCAGCGCCGGCTCATGGCGGCGGCGGCGCCGGGACGGGTGAGCGGCGGCTTCGGGCCCGGCCCGGCCGTGTGGGGAGGCGGCTCCGGGCCCTGAGGGGTGTGGGAGGGCAGGGCTGGGCGGGTGTGCCACGCTCAGCGGCTCCTGGGACGGCTCCGGGCTTGTGTGGAAGGTGGGGGGGCGTCAGGGCCTGCTTTGCCCCCTCTGTTCCCAGAGTGACGGAGGTCGCAGCCTGCCCTTCCTTTTATCGTGGGGACAGCTCCTGTGCCTCGCTGCCTTGTCCCTTCCCGCGGTGACAGCTCCATCCATCCATCCATCCATCCATCCATCCATCCATCCAGAAGGGTCTGGAGCACCGGTGTGAGGAGGAGTTGCTGGGGGGGCTCAGCCTGGAGCAGAGGAGGCTCAGGGGGAATTTCTCGCTCTCCACAAGTCCCTGACAGGAGGGGACAGTCAGAGGGGGTCGGGCTTAGCTCACAGGTAACAAGCGACAGGACAAGAGGAGATGGCATCAAGCTGTGCCAGGGGAGGTTCAGGTTGGACATGAGGAAGAATTTCTTATCAGAAAGGGTGGTTAAGGTTTGGAGCAGACTGCCCAGGGAGGTGGTGAAGTTTCCATCCCTGGAGATGTCCATCTTAAAAATGGATGTGGCACTGAGTGCTCTGGTCTGGGTGACAAGCTGATCCTCAGACAAGATTTGGACTTGATCGCAGAGATCTTTCCTACCTTGATTGATTCTGTGTTTCCCCAGTGCGTGCTGTCTCCCCCTGGATAGCATCGGTCCTGCTGCCAAAATCCCACTGCTCTGTGGCAGGTGGGAATTCCTGCAACACCCTGTCCTCATCCTGTGCATCTGTGCCTTTGTAACCCGCTCTGTACTCATCCCAAAGCCAGATAATCCTCAAAAACCTTTTCTTTTTGCAGTAAACTTCTTGCTATTAAGCCCTAATTGTTCATAAACCTCTGCAGGATTTAATTAATTCTTGAGCAGTTCTCATCACCTTTCAAAAGCTGTTACTTTTATACAGCTTTGCTCTAGTTTTGTATATTGACCACTAGCCAGAAAAAGGTCACTTTTCTCTGGCTTTAGGAAAAGTGAAATAAAAGGTGGGGTACTCAAAGTATTAGCAAATAACCTGGAAATAGATTTATGGTGTCATTTGAAGTTTTCTTTTTCCTTTTGTCTTTCAGTTCTAAATTGAAGAGAAAATGTCACTCTACGATGACTTGGGGGTTGAGACCAGCGATTCCAAAACAGAAGGCTGGTCCAAGAATTTCAAACTGCTGCAGTCTCAGCTGCAGGTGAAGAAAGCAGCTCTCACACAAGCAAAGGTACAGTCCCTTCCTGTTTTTCAGACTTCTTTCATGTTCAGTGCATTGTGTTTGTGACCTCAGAATACTGATTTGATAATCAGGTAATTTTGCTGGCATTTGTCTGTGAGTTTGTAGCAAAGAGCTTGGCAAAGCTGAAGGGGAAAAAGGGAAAATTCGTTTTTCTTAGAGGAAGTGTTTCAAAATTAAAACTGAAGGAAGCACTGATGTATGTGTTGCAAACCCCTGAGCTTTTAGCCAGCAGAGCCAAAAGCTGATCTTCAAGTTTAGCTTTAAAGATAATGAGATTCAGCTTTATAAAATTATTTTTTTAATGTAAGTAGGGGTCGCTTTATAACTGATTATTTACATGTTTACATTATTTATGGTTGTTATTTAAAGGCTGTTGGTGCTAACCTGCAAATCATTATGTATTAGAAATTTTACAGCAAATATTTCCACAGTAGATGAAAAGGAGGAGTGCCAGCTGATTCTTATTAGACTGTGACGGAGCCATTTTCTCTTTTTATTGCTGCTTCTTTATATTTCACCCTTTTTCTTTGAGCAGTGTTGATATTTTGGTTCAGGCAGGACACAAATGCTCTTTGGGCTCTGTAGGTTCTGTTGTGAAATTACTTAATTAAAAGAAAGCAGTAACTCTGATGGCAGATACCTAAGTAGCCACAGCATTTTTTCACAGGAATTACTCCTGATTTATGCTGCTGAAATTGGGGGCAGGATTTGGTTGATAATTGGAGCAAACTGCATGGATGAAATTTACTGACTGCTGTATTTGTTATACTCTTTGTCCATGTAACTGATGTGCAGTGTATCCACAGCCCAACAGAAGAACAGGACAGGATTAGAAAACTCAAGAGTTCAGAAGAGTTTAGAATATTTTCTCTGATGATAAATTGGAAGAACAGTAGCTCTTTGGAATAAATCTGAGTTTCTTAGAAACTAACCCAGTTCAAACTCACCTGAAGTGATTGGATGAATTTTTATTGTGTGTTTCTGCTCTCAGTCAAAACCTAGGACTATTCACCTACAGCAAAGTATATCAAGCAAGCTGATTTTTAGAAAACTGCTTTATCTTTTTTAGACATTGTGTGTTTGGGTGGTTTTTGCAGAGTCAGAGAACAAAACAAACCACAGTCCTTGCTCCAGTGATTGACCTGAAACGAGGCAGCTCCTCTGATGAGAGACAGATTGTGGACACTCCCCCTCACGTGGCAGCTGGGCTGAAGGTAAGCCCAGGGCAGCTGAAAGTTCCAGATGCTTTGGAAGTTGAGTGTTTCCTAGTGGTCAAAAAACTGATTATTTTCTGAGAATATCTTCCTCTGCTGAGAGTTTTTAATTAACATTTCAACTTCATTCAGACTTACGTGTGGTGCAGCATGGAATTACCATGGTTAATGTGCAGTTATAAAAAAGTGTTCTTAGAATCCTGGACATCTTAGAATCCTAGAATCCTTCAAATTACTTGGCATGACAGCAATTTGGGTAGGTAAATAATAACTATAATTGTGTTTGCACCAGTGTTGGAACTGGACCTGTATAACAATCAACTGATAAATAAAAGAACTAAAGCCACCTAACCTTTTAAATTAATTTCTCGTGGTAAGGAATCAAGAGAAACTTTCCCTGCAGCTTTTTCAAGGGAGAAGTTATGAAATGGTTCTTTCAGATTAGAGAACAGTCTGTTGTGCCTTTGTTGGTATTGCATTAATAGCAGCTGATAAAAATCCTGATGAGATTGTGTGGGAGGACCCTGCAGATGGTTGCAGCAAAAAGATGTCATAAAACTTCTAATAATGCATTAATGGGGTTTGAAAAATTCCTGTCCCTGCAGATTTGCTGCTGCTTTGCATTTTGCAAGGGGAGAAGGTGGTTCTTTCTTCATGGGAAAAATTTTATGTAATGAGAGACTGGATGAAATGTTAGGTTTAAATAAAACCAAGATTTCTTCCAGCACCAGTGGGATTAGGATATTACCTGACGTTACAGAAGGAATCAGAAGTGTTAAATTTTTCCTTTCCAGCTGTGTGTTGTTTTCAGATCTCAGCTCAAAAAAGAATTTCTCTTTTTTCCAGGATCCTGTCCCCAGTGGTTTTTCTGCAGGAGATGTGCTGATTCCCCTGGCAGATGAGTATGATCCCATGTTCCCAAATGACTACGAGAAGGTGGTGAAACGTCAGAGGGAGGAGCGGCAGCGGCAGCGGGAGCTGGAGAGGCAGAAGGAGATTGAGGAGAGAGAAAAGTAAGGCTTTTGTTTAGAGGCTTGACATAGTGTCTAAATAACCATGTCAATTTATTTAATTTTATCTCTCTACATTCTTGGAAGTTCTTAGAGTGTGAATACTGCATGCTTGTAGAAACAAGAGCAGTCTTTTCATTAATATGTTTTAATGCTCTGGGTAAAAATCACTAAATAGTGCAAAAACAATAAGAATTATCAGCTTTGCAAGTCCCTTGTCAAAATTATTCTAAATTTACTTTGTTTCAATAATAGCAGCAATATTTGAGTATTTCATGCATTGTTAGCAGACTTTGACCTTGCAGGTGTTTTAGAGTATTTGATGTCATTGTCACCTGACTACAGAAAAACGTCTTCAGCACTCAGTGATGGAGCCAGCCTTTCTGCTTCTAAAAACTACAAACTGATCCATGGATGCATTCAGTTTTAAATGTAGCTAGTACAGCCTTTGAGAGGCATAATTGCATTTCCTTTTTTAATACTCTGTAATCACTAATTTAATTATTAAGTAAGTTAATTATATGTTTATTAATCTGTTGTCTCTGAACAAAAGAAAATACTGCTTTATTTTTAATGCCCTTTCCCTGAAATAAGAAATCTCTGTAATCATATTAAGGAAGTTGAATGCAGATTCAGTATCTGATTGTTATAAGTGGTAAAATGTCTGCCAGCCATGCAGAAGATCACATTGGCTCATTTCAAGTGAAGTGAATAAACCATCCTCATCACAGTATGAATCATCTGGAATTACAGTTCTGCTGCCCTGTTTAGATTGTGGAGATTAATATCTCTAGTCATTGGGTCTTCTCTGTCTTCTCATGGTTTTAACTTTGTTGTTTTGATGAAGAAGGAATGCCTGAGGCTCTGCCCTTCTGGCATGCAAGACCTCAGGAATCTGGGATGTCATTCCCAGAGCTTCAGCTTTGACTGCTCTTTAGTTACATTTTTATACATATAAACATTAGAGAAAAGAGGTGAAAAATACATAATAAATTCTGATTTCAAGCAGGGAAACAATCTCAGCCAAACCTTCATCAGATGTGGGCTTTGGAAGTTCAGGCTGGGCATTTGTTTTGATTTCATAGGGTAGAGATTCAGAAATTCTGTGTGGTTCCACAGTAAATCTGTTTTTGTCATCCTTTAGCACAGTTTTGGTGGCTGTGCTAGGAACAAGATTTCATTTGTGCACTAGGTGTGCACTTAACTTTTAAGGAAAAGTGCTTTTCCTTTTTGTTGTTTTAAAATGAGCAATTTCCTGATCACATCAGAGAACAGCTGAAGTGCAAACAAATCTTGAAGCATTCCTTCTTATTAGAAATTATTCCTGAATCTTATTTTAATTGCTAAGCAAGTGTCTCAACAATCTGATGTTTAAGCATGAGGATATTTTTTTATTCAGTAAATGATACTGGTCTGTGTAGTCTGTGATGGGAAATGTAAAAGGGGTTCTGTCCAAAGCAGGGTGATTGATTAATTAATGTGTTACCTTGCTCTCTCTTCCATGCAAGGCCTATTCCATTCAGTCACTGTTCTGTTTGGACAAGATTTATTCAGATTCTTCCTCCTTTCCATGCATTCTTCTTGGCTCACTTGCAAGTACAAAATAATCTTGACTTAGATCCATCTTCTGTTTGACCAAAAATGCCCCGTGATGGTAAAAGCAAAGAAACAAATGGTGAAGGTGTTAACTTGCACTTTCATGGGAATTGTGTTAATGCCAGTTGGATGGAGCAGAATAATTCACCCTGCAGAGGTGGGATCACAAATTAAAAGCAAGAGTTAACTCCCATGGTTTCTCATCCTGACTTGCTGTGTCTCCTAGAAGGCGTAAGGACAGACATGAAGCCAGTGGCTTTTCACGACGACCAGACCCAGATTCTGATGAAGATGAAGATTATGAGAGGGAGAGACGGAAAAGAAGTAAGGAACTGCTTATGGTTCTGGAGTGGAAGGAGGAGAAAAAGAGGGAGGGGAATTCACAGTCCTGTTTCATGGATTTCTCTGTCCTCACTTGAGTACACTGTTAATTCTGAGCCTTTGGAATAAAGGCATTTTATTACAACATAACAGAATGTAGAATACTGGTATTTTTCCATGGAGCCAGGTGGCAGCCAAATTACTTGTGGAAATACCTCTGTTTAACCTTACTTTGTATACCTGTTGTAAGTTTCTGCATGGTGTAGGTTCCAGGGAAGGGATGAGGTATGACATAAATCAGTCTGTGGGAATCTGAGTTTTCACTATTGCAGCTTTTCATTCCTGCATTTGTTACATCAGTGCCCTTAGAGCTTGTCAAATGATGTGAGTCAGAAATAAGTCTTTGCATAAACAAAATTAGTCTTTATTGTCTTTCAGCAACAAAGTTACAGTAAATAATTCAAGTCTGTTGTGATATCCTCCAAATGTGTTGTGTTCTTGCTCACAGGTATGGGAGGAGCTGCCATTGCACCACCCACTTCTCTTGTGGAGAAGGACAAAGAACGTGAGTACTCCAAAATCCTCTCCTCTGAACCCAGCAGTGTTCATTTCCTGCTCAACTTTCTATTTAGTTAATTCCTCCTGCTTTTCCCGTTGGATTCTTTGTAGCAGCAGGACATGAACAAGTTCTTTGTTCTTGGGGGGAGGCTGTGGGGGACCTGTGATGCTGCCCTGCTTCACATCTCTGTGCTGAAGAAATCTTTCTGTACTGCTGGACAGGTGGCTTGGCAAACTGGGCTCTTACAACCATGTGCCACTTCTGATATGAAAGAAATATCATAGGCAGGTTTCTCTGGGTAGATTAGAAACCTCCACAGTCTGGAGAAGGAATTTTTCCATTGCTCTTTCCTTGAGGAGGTACTTAGTGAGTATCTTTTCTAAAGGACTTTTGCACTAGAGACAGAATTTTATAAGTTTTTCCAGGATGCAGTTTAGCTGAAGAGATTTGTGTGCAGTGGTGGTGTGAGGATCTCAGTTGTCCACGAGATGGCATCATCCTGCTAGAGGAACAAAACCATTCCTTTATTTTTTTCCATGTCTAACTGCTGTAAATTTTGAAATTTAAAGCAATTACCAGTATGTTTCTGCTTAATAATAAGAAAAAAATCTTATGCACACAAAATTTTTTTTAAGAGTCCTCATTGTATTTATGACAAGATTAAAATGTAGAAAGTACCTCAGAACTTAAGTGAATGATACAGTGAAAGCATTTGATATGTATAAACAGTCAAAAGAGAAAGACATTTTTTGGGTAAATAATTAAGAGCAATTGATCAGTGTCAAGGAAAAGTAAATATAGGCTGGAAATAGAAATATCCTTAAGGGGAGAGTTTTTAAAATGTGACAAGGAAATCTTTGTACTGCCTCTTACTTGGTGCTCAAATCCAGGCTGGAAGAAAACAAGAAAATATTGGTATAGCAAAAGTCCCATAGTCCGGTCCATCTTCTGTTTAAATAGGAATTATTTTTCCTCATATTATATCCTCAAACTTCATGTCTGACCTTTTATTTGATAAGATACAAGAGCTAGTGTACAAGAAAATATTCTGAAATCAGGTCAGTCTGATAAAAGTCCATTCAAAAGGGATTTTTTTTCTAGTAGGCTTTTTTAATTTTCATTTTGCTATTTGACTGGTCAGTGGAAGGTGATTTAATAATCTAACCAGTATGATTGAGATATCCAGATCCATCTCCAGGAATAGCTGCAGTTCAGAAATTTCCAGTGAGATGAGTTGCATTCATTCTTTTTAATAGACTGATTTCTCTGCAAATGTGCAGTGTATTTTTATTACAGTCCTTGGGCCTTGAGTTGTGTGCATTGATCCATTTTTGTCTTAATTCTCTTCCTGGTGAATGAGAGTTTGTCCTCTGCATAATCTCTTTGTAGTGCAGGTGGTCTCTTAATGTTCTTTTTCTCCATTTAATAAGAGGTTAATGAATGCATTCTAGAGGTGTGGAAATCTATATCTAATGAGGATATAGATTCTATATTGGATTGGATTCAAATCCAATCTATATCCAATAAGGAAAACCCAGAATAACTCAGATGTTGTTTCAGAGAGAGAAGTGAGGGGATGTCAAAACAGAATGTGCAAAGGAAACATTCTTCTGATTTGGATTTATGTGTAAAACCTTTTCATAGTTTGTTAGGATTTTATTGAAAAAAACCCAAATGTGTCTGTTTTTTCCAGCTGTAGCATCATTCCCATATGAGGAGGAGTCAAGACCTCGGGCACCTTCTTCCAAAGCAGCAATTCCTCCCCCAGTGTATGATGAGCCAGAGAGACCTCGTTCCCCCACAGGACCCAGCAACTCCTTCCTTGCCAACATGGGGTAAATCAACCAGTGACTCCTGCACATTTTGTGGAAAAAGGCATTGGAAGGTGGTGGAAACCAAAAGCCTGAAATAGTTTGTCAGGAGAGAAGAGCACAACCCATTGCATGTGTGGGGTTAGTCTGAGTTCAGAGAGTCCAAACTGGCAGGATAGAGGAAAAAATGTGGATTGACAGGATTTGGAAAAACACATCTGAGGTGGTTGCATTCAAGGCTGTGCTTTTAAGCCACACTCCACCATAAAGTGTTTATGCCACTGAAGTGTACTTGAAAACACAGGTGGCATGTTAGTTCTTTAGGTTACTTTTCCAGCTTTCTCTTAAATTTGCTACATACCAGCAAATTGATATTTCAAATCATTTCAGCTCTGCTTTGTTGTAAAATTCAGAGTGTATTTTGCATGAATGTAGCAGCTGTGGCTGCAAATCTGCCCATTTACTTTCCTGCCTTGTATGTGATGTTGTGTCAACTACTCTGGCAACAAATGAAGGTGAATCTATAGCTAAAAACAGCTTAGAGACCTCATTTTTGGGTTTGATGGGGTTTTTTTAAATTGTCCAGAAAAAGATAACCAAACTTGGTACAGTTGGACCAGCTTGTGTATTGCCACCACCTCTAATTAGTATTACCATGGAACCCTGACTTCATTGAAGGAAGGGCTAAAAATCTGACCTGACCTGCCTTACTTTGACCACACAATTGGCTATTTCTTCTGTGACTTAGTGCTTTAATCTTTCAGCATTACATAGCCAGACTTTTTAGCCTTTTTAGCCTTTTGCTTAGAAAAAAAATCATGTAAGTTGTAGAAGCTCCTGTACTTTCTGCCCCTGTGTAAGGCAGTTTTAGGAGGTAGGATATTTGAGCACTCAGGAGAAATGCAGTGTTAATGTTTTGTGGAAGAACCTTTATGAATTTTTTTTCTTTTTCTCATTGCAGGGGGACAGTAGCTCACAAAATCATGCAGAAATATGGTTTCAGAGAGGGCCAGGGACTGGGCAAACATGAACAGGGGCTCAGCACAGCACTGTCAGTAGAGAAAACAAGCAAGAGGGGTGGCAAGATCATTGTTGGTGAATCTACAGAAAAAGGTAATTGTGTCCTGCACCAAGAGTGTGAGAAATGAAGCTCCTGGGTTTCTGTTTACAATCTGTCCTTGTTGAAAACATTGGAGTTGGGAAAATGAGTCATATTTGTTCTTGTGGAAATTTATTATTTTTTTATCTTCGTGTAGAGTGATTCTGTATGCATTTTTTTAGCTCATCCTTCCCTTCCTCTTTTAGTGTTGGGGAAGCATCTTCACTTCCAGGGCTGATCCTGCTCTGCCCCTGTAGCTTTTTCCCTGTCACATCCTGTTGATATTGCTCTCATTTTCCTGCTCTTGTCTGATCTTGAGACAACATCCAGGCTTCTGAGCACAAGTGGTAGAAGTCAGAATACTTGTAGTTCTTGTGATACAATTCTGAGCTTAGGAATTATTTCCCTCTCAGAAGTAGTACATTGTTAGTGTTACTGCTGAACTCACACCTTTGGAAGTTATTTTCCTGCTTACTGTCATTCCAGGTAGCTACAAGTTGTGAATAACTATTCCTCACCAATATGAAAGTACATTTTGTAGCTTTTATTCCATTTGATCAATAAGATTCTGATAAAAGTCCCTAATTGAGCTTTAATCTTAAATTATACCATTATTCACTGTTTTGTCTTCAAACAGAAACAGGCAAGAAGGCAGATTCCAACCCCTTAACTGAGATCCTGAAATGCCCAACTAAAGTGGTCTTACTGAGGGTGAGTTGGGAGTAAGGGAATGTGTCTTGGTGCTGAAATGTTTAAATTTCTGTTCCTGATACAAAACTCTGCACAGTTCAAATGGTTCTGGCCTGCACCCACAGTGTTCTGTGTTCTGGAGGAATTATGTGACTTCTGGGGTACAGGCTGTGACTTTAAATCAACACTGCTTTAATTTGTGCAGTTCCCTTGCCTTTGGACAGGGAACTGTCTCCTCCTGTAGCTGTTAAGCTTTTAAAGTGTTTGTGGTCACAGTTCACAGAGCATCTGTGATTTGTCTACACAATCACCTGCACAGACTCCATGCGCTGAGTTGGGTTTGTTTTTGACTTTCAGAACATGGTTGGTGCTGGGGAGGTGGATGAAGACCTTGAAGTTGAAACTAAGGAGGAATGTGAGAAATATGGCAAGGTTGGGAAATGTGTCATCTTTGAGGTAAGAGATAATCTGTCTCTATTTTTGGCTGCTCTGAAAGCAAACTGGGCACTCATCCCTCACACCTGGAGTGTTACTGCCTAAGAGAGGCATACATAGAAACTCTCTCAGGGTCCTTTACTGTGTTGGAATTCTGGATTTTCTGTATCTGTAAGATACAAGCTTCTAACAATAGCAACTGTGTAAAAACCACTTGAGTATTTTGTTTCTGGAACCTTTTTATTTCGTTCTTTCACTGCCTTTGTGAAGAAAAGCAATTGAAAACAATGTTCTCACTACTGTTTTAATTACTTATGGCTTGGGGTTTTTGTTTTTTTCAGATCCCTGGTGCCCCTGATGATGAAGCTGTAAGAATATTTTTAGAGTTTGAACGGGTTGAATCTGCCATCAAAGGTAGGATCCTAAATTGTGTCCTGTGCAGCTCAGAGCTAACTTCTGTAGAGAGATTAAACAGTCTCGCTGGTCAGGCTGTTTAGTTAAAGGGATGTTTATTTTATTGAATTGCAGCTTGCTGATCTGCTCTTTGTTTCAATTCCAGCTGTTGTGGATCTAAATGGAAGATACTTTGGAGGCAGAGTGGTGAAGGCTTGTTTCTACAACCTGGACAAGTTCAGAGTGCTGGATCTGGCAGAACAAGTTTGATTTTAAAAATCTAGCTCGAGGTGTCATTGTTTTGGCAATCAGGTTTTCAGCAGTAGGCTGGGAATAAAGAAGAGAAAAGCAGCTTTCCTGGCAGACTGGAAACAAGCCTCATTGAATGGATTTTACACATTCGTTGTGACTTATGTTTTTTTGTAATATAAAGCCCTTTGAAAGTAAGATTCACATCTGTGTGGTTTTGAATTGCACATTCCTGCTTTCTGCTCTGGGGATCCTGGTTTTTTTTTTGAGCTTTCAGGTGACTTTGCTCTGTTGAAAACCCACTGCTGAGGAGATGCTTTGTCTCTATTCCTGCTTTCTTTGTTCTGGTGCTTCATCATGGAGTCCCTGTGCTGGATCCACAATAAGTGTGAAGCTTTGGACAAGGACTGTGTGCTGTGATCTTCTCTTCCCTGATGGTCTCTGCTAGAGTTAGAGCCTTGCTCTCCTGAGTCCTCATCTCTGCACACCAGTGATTTGGGTCATTGCACAGTTGCAGCTGGTTTGTTCTGACTCCAGGACAAAGCTCCTGTGCCAGAATGGAGACTGAAATAACAAGGATTGAGTCTGGCTTCACAGAGCAAAAGAAAATTTATCTCTAATCCAGGGAAATGGAGAAAGGAGGGAATTATTAAGACTCTTAGCAGGAGCTCTGTGCTGGAATATCCAGGGATAACTGATTGCAGGTCATTAGAAGGGAGAAGGGAAACTCCTTCCTGTATCTGGCCAGCTGTCAGAATCTCATTCTCTGATTCACACACTGGCAACTAACTTTGTTTAACCATTTGTTCTTTCTGTTTATATTTCTATTTTTGAGGTCCAATACCATCAGAGTTAGGCTTTCTTTTGGGAAGGAGTGCTTGTGGAAGTTTTCAAAGGAGGAGGCCATGGAGGGAAGTTCTCATGAAAATCTGAAGAGTTGACAAACCAAACTACTAAAACTACTATTCTTAGTTTTAACTAGATGTAAAATAGTACACAGCTCTCTCTGCTCCTGGTTTTCTGTTTGCCTTTTGTTTGGGAACAGTGTGTGACAAAGAGTTGCCAAGAGGGGACTCTGCAGTGGTGGCAGTTGTCTCTGTGCCCCATTGCACCCAGAGTTGTGGAGATACTGAAGTGGCTGTGAGCCCTGAGAGTGTTTTAGCTGTTTGAAAGCTGATGCTGGATGTCTTTTTCCTGTTACACACATGGACTGGGGGGAGGGGGGACAGACCTGTAGTTCAATGCTGTGAATATCTCCAGTTCTTGCCCTTTTGTTGAGTTTTGGCTGCAGATTTCTATGACAAACCCTTGGCTCTTGTGTTTTGCTTATTTTGTCTGCTTGTGTTCCACCAACCTCTGTACAAACATTTGCTTGTAAAACAGAATCCTTTTTTAAAAAACCTGGTATTTTACCTGCTGTGTGTTGGTTTCCTTACTGTGCTCTTGTGTTGGGCAGGGCAGTTCCTCAGAGTTGGGCACTTACTCTGCTCCACCCTCACTGCAGCAGAGGAGAGGAACAGCCCTGACATCAAAGCCACAAAACTTGGGGCAAAACCAGAATCTAGATCTGTTCCTGCCTCTGCTGTTTGTTTTCTCCTTGTTTTTGAGCAACACTTTAAGGCCTTTGCTGCTGTGTAGTAAAACAGATTAGCCTGCTATGAATTAGCATAGGTTTGCTTGTAGTACTCAAATAATTTGAGTGGCTGCTGTAGAAAGTTTAACCACTGGTAGCAGGTAGAATGTGATCTGAACTTAGCTTGAAATATGACTTGGCTTTAAGCAATGTGATATATTTATGGCTCTTGTTCAGCAAATGCCTCTTGAGTGACTAGGCTGTATTTCCTGAGGTACACAGGCTGTTTTGTGTGCCTTGAACCAGCTGTTCTGCTTTTCAGCACCAGCTTCTCAGCTTCCAGTCTGATAACTTGAAGGTTTTCCATTTGCTGAGAATGGCTTTATTGGCAATTTTTAAACCATTTCATTCTGAAAATCCTTATTGTGATTGAAGACAGGAGTAAAGTTTATCCATGAAAATGTAGGGGAGAGGGTTTGTTCAATTAGTATTTTGTGTAGGAGATTCCTGCTATAAATGAGGTGTTTTTCTGTACCATGGGGGACACTGAAGCAGGCAAACCTGGAGCAGATTTACCTCCCCTGAGTTCCACCTGTGTGGTGGAGGCTGCACAAACACGTGACAGTGGAGCCAGGTGTGTGAGCAGGTGATGCAAGCAAACCTGCACAGCTCTGGAAACCTGCAGAGGTTCAGGCACTCACTGAGCTCTGGGGGCAGACTTTGTCTCCTTAGCAGGAAGCCTTTTTTGGCAAATGCACCTTCTCCCTGTTTTTCAACACTGTGTTGGCTCAGACTTCCTCAGGCGTGTTTGTACCTTGCATAGCTTGAAATATTTGGTTCTGAATTTACTTCTCTGCTGGAGAATTTGCCTCTTCTGGAATCCTGCCACTGACTTCTATTTCTAGTAGCTTCTCAAGTAACTTTTTATCTAACACCTCCAGCTCTTCCTGCTTACACATCCAGTTTTCTCCTCTGTTTCATCAGTGAGTGCCCTTTCCAAAGGCTCAGCAGCACTTAATTTGGAGCTCTTTGCAGCTACCAAGTTTTATTTGATGGTTTGTATTTACACCCTGGATATTGTGCAGCCACCTCATTCTGTCATGTACCTTTGTGATGACTGGTCTGAAGCATTAATAATATTTTTGTTTCTCTTTTTGTGTGGTGCCCTAAAAGGTTCTGATTTCACAGAAAGTGAAGAGGATGATGAGCTGTTAGGAACACTTACCTTACTGGTTTAGTGCTTCAAGTGAATCACTGGGTGTTTTTCAGGTATGATTTCCTAAACTTAACCTTTAATTCCTTGGCTTAAGCACCTGTGTAAATACTGTCATTCTCTAATACATTGAACAACTGCATCTCCTCTTGGGCTAAGTATGAACTGTTCATTGCTTCTGGGAATTCAGATTAGAATTAGAGAGATCTGAGTGTCCTGAAGCCAGCAGGAGGCTGAGAGGGACGTGTAGGACGTGTCAGCCCAGAGCTGAATGAGGTGCCTGGTGCATTAACAACCCTGAGGTCTTAAGAGCAGGGATTTGCACAATGGCATCACTGCCTTGTTCTCTTCTTAATTCAGAACACTGGCTGCTATATTAATAGTGGGGATTTAGTGACTTGATTACCTTCCTAATTGTTCAAACCCCAAGGTGTTTTTGAGCTGTAGCAGCTATTTCAGAGCACATCGTTCAGCACATGGGTTATGATTTATTTTCTCACCTGCACTGTTCTGCACTTAACCTATGTTGAATTTCACCTGTTATTTTATCACTTTGCCTGCTCAGTAAAGTCACTAAAATCTAATGTGAGATGGAGCTTGCAGGGAACATTTTTAGCATTACTCTTGTCAAATTATTAAGTTTGCTTTGCCACTTTTACATGAAAGGTGAGAATTGTTGCCCCAAAGAACTTTCTGTCTGAATAGCCATGGAGGGAGAGAGGCAGGAACAAGAAATATCTTGCCCAAGGACATGCAGAAGGTAGTTTGGAGAGTTGGGATTACACCCTATTCTCCTGTACTTGCACCTCTGCAACCAAAACCCACATTGCATTTGGTTGCTTTTTATTGTGGCAACAGAAAATAGGATTTCTTAGCCTTGAGCTTTGGATTCTGAAGCAAGTTCAGAAGGAGATGTAATTCATGTGCTGCAGTCTGTGCAAGTGGTTGCCTTAGGAGAGGCTTATCTGAAACCAGGCTCCTGTGGGAGATTTGAGTGTGTCAGGGTATTCTACCCCTCTGTGCAAGAGAAAAGATGTGTTGTAACATCATAGAGTTCTCTTAAAGATAGACAAATATGGGAGGTTTCAAAGAGGATCTTAAACTCTCAGATCTGTCTTGCTCCACAAGCAGAAGTCTAATGGGGGAGTGAGAACTTTCAGTCGTCACAGCAATTGGTGCAAGAGGCCTTGAGCAGTAATTTTCACCTTGTGTTACATTGAATTAATCCCATGTTCCTGCCTGGTATTGTTCCTCCTTAGGAACAGGACTTGGCACTTCTCATGGAGCTCCATGATGTTCCTGCCAGCCTCTTCCCAGCCTGCCCAGGTCCCTCTGGGTGGCAGCATGACCTGAGGTAGCTGCCACTCCTCCCAGTCCATGTGATCTGCAAATTTGCTTTAATGAAGGTGTTTAAGAGGGCTGGACCCAGCATTGACCGCTGGAGTTCACCCACAGCTCCTGGCCTCCAGCCAGACCCTGAGCCACTTATCATTCAGGCAGCTTTTGGTGGCTGCTCCTGCAGCTTCAAGAGCATCTTTTTGAGGAGAATCTCACAGATGACAATGTTTGGAAGGCTTACAGAAGTCCAGGTAGACAATACCCACAGCTCTCCCCTGCCAGGCCAGACCTTCATTGGGGAAAGTTAATGCAAGCATGACTTCCCCTCAGTGAATCCAAGCTGACTGTTGCTGATTTTCTTGTCCTTCATAAGAAGACTGTTAGATCAGCTGCTCCCAGAATTGTGGAAATTATTTAAAATTCTCTAAAAATTGGAAGAGAGCAAGAACATCCACACAGCAGAGGTCCATGTATGGATGCATCTGGCACTGGTAATGTGCTCCTAGCTGGGTGCAAGGCTAACCCTATTCCTGTTCCCGAAAAAGCAGGAGCTGCTTGTGGTCATGGAGGACTTGGTGTCACTTACAAGCACTTTCTGTCACAGTACTGTAATGATGGAGTTCTTTAGGGAATTCCTGCCTTTAGGTGATGAGTTATCCTTAAAGACAAACGGGGATTGATTGTGTCTAGCAGTGTGTGCTCTGTTCTTTTGCTGTCACTGAGCAATGAGAGGACTCAGCTGGGAGATCTGGATTCCTGCTGTGCTGCTCTGGGCAGATGTTGGTTCTTCATAGATGGGTTTGGACCTGGGCTTGATAATTTTTTTGGTGTGTCCTATAGACAGGACTTTGGATAGAAGACTTCCCTCTTGCCCTGTGCTGCTGTGATTTTATTCAAGCTGCAGAGCAGTTAAAGAGCAATCCCAGTGCCTTTCTCATCCATCAGTTTGGTTTATCCTCACACATCACCACTGGCTTCTGGTTGTGGCTGTAGAAGGTACTTCTGAAAGCCAGCTGGAGATGATCAGGCAGCTCCTGGCAGGCCATGTGGCACTTGATTTTGTGTCTAATATGTGAACACAGCTGTTTCTTACCTGTGGTGTAATTTAGAGGATGAATTCATCTGCTTTACCTTGTTTTGAATCACAAAATCATAGTATGGTTTGGATTGTAAGGGATCTCAAAGACCATCTGGTTCCAAACCCCTGCCATGGGCAGAGACACTTTCCACTAGGCCAGGTTGCTCAAAAATTAACCTTCTCCTCAAAAGACTTTAGTGACATTTCCTACTTCACAGAGGAAGACAGGACTTTTTAAGGATGCAAAACTGGTAATTATATGAGTTGCTCATAACATCAGCCAGAGCTGACAGACCTTAACCCCTGGGCAGCCCATAGATACTCATGCCTTATGTCAGGAGCAGTAAAGGAGTAGCTGCTCCTTTTTCCTCCTCATTGAAGGATTTATTGACTCTGAAACTTTTTCTAAATGAGTGCTTGGATTGGTAAGATTGCCCTTCTCTTCCTGCAGGTCAGTGGGTTACAAGTGCTGCTTGCTTTGAGTGTCCAGTGTAATTTTACCTCCTATGGACTGCAAAAAATATTTTGTGCCACTCAAGGTGCAGCTCAGTGGTGGCAAGGAGAAAAAAAAATTCTGTAAAGTCTGCAGGACTTTTAACTGCTGCACAAAAACATGGGCAACCCTAAAGTCTTTCACTTCTGTTTCTAAAGAGAGAGAATGAATGAAAAAATCCTGTCTGCCTGTGTTTGATACTTTAACCAGATCTGACCACAAATACAAAATTGATCCTGTTGTCAGCTGTGCTCCTTTAGGGATCTTGCTGCTTTTTTGTGTCAGGTGGGGCTGGATCTTGCTGGTGGCTTTTTGTACACAGGTGCAAACACAGCTTTCCATGTCAGTAAGCAAAGTCCTGTTTGAACGGGAGGAAAATGGATATTGAAGAGGAAAAGGTGCAATGGAAGAACAGCTAGGAAAGCCAAAGGAAGCATTTTGTAAGTTGAAGAAGCGGTAGTTTGTGTGTGCTCCTTCCTCTCACACCCTGATTCCTGCTGAGGTCATGGTTGTGGCTTTATGGTTTTTTCTCTTTTTAGCATCAGGAAATTGGGAAATCCCAGAGCACAGGGTTGTTAGTACAGAAATGCAAAAACACAGCCTTATGTCTTGTGTCCAAACAAATACCTGGTGTCCAAACAACCTCACCCACCCCAAGCTTTCAGCCCTGTAGCTGTGGGAATCAGGGGACAGGGCACAAATATCCCGCACCCAGCAGGCCCTGTCTCCCATGCAGGACATCCCCTGCCCTGCCTTGGCAGCCCCAGCAGCTGCAGCACATGTTTAAAGCCCAAAACACCCTCAGCTCTATGGAAAAACAAGATCTTTCCCAGCAAGATGCCTAACCCTTTTCTTTCTTCTCTCCTGCTTCTTCTCAGTCCTCCTGTGGGAGGAGCATGGGTTTCTTTTTAAAACAGCTTTTAAGCATCTTGCCACTTCACAGCCCTTGAGCTGTTTTTCCTCTCCCAGTCTCTTAAGGGGTTGATCCCTGGCCTCCATTTGAGAGCTTGCAGCAAGTCAACAGCTCAGGAATCCACATGGTGCTGCTAAGACAAAGGTTCTTCCACTCCTCCTGGCTTTCTCCACCTTCTGCCGCAGGCACAAAGCTGGGGAGCACTTTTGGACTTCTCTGCTTTCAACTTGTAAAACTTGTATGGCAACTGTGAAACAGAACTCAAATGATATTCTGGCAAAACACACTGAGCTCCTCTTGGGAGGATGGAGAGTGAAAACTGGTGGGGTTTGTGGTTTTGGTTTTGTGAAGCTGAAGGGATGCAGTTACCACTGGGACAGGATGTGAGCTGGGGCAATTCCCAGGGTATTTTCCCTCTTTGCAGGAAGGGATGTTGCACTTGAACAGCAAAATTTAAAGACTTTTCAAGGGAAATAATCCTGTGGCAATGAAGTGTACTCAAACTGGGGATCAGAGATTTGCTTCAAGCACAAATTTCAGAGGAAGCTCCATCTCCCTGCACCATTACAGCCCTGCCCATCATCCCTTGACGCACCACCATTGCACCCAAAGTTTCTGTCCCAGAAGGATCACATTCACCTGCAAGGACCCAGCTCTTCTGAGTAAGTCAGGAATTTAGGGATAATAAGGAAATTAAGTTTTGAAAATATCTTCAGCTATCACATACTAGTCATAGTTTCTTCCCTTTTCTTCACTTGGATTTCTATCTGGTCATTAAAAAGTGTTTTGCTTTGTTTTATTTCTATCCAGCAGACTGATTTATTCATGGGCAAAGCCTGGTGGTTTTTATTTTTCCTGCAGTGTTGGGGAGCACAAAAGCCCGGAAACTTGAGGCTACTATCAGCATTTATGCTAAAAAATAATGGTGCTGGCATCATAAAATCAATACATCCTTTTTTCCCCTCCTGTTTTAAAACCAGGAGGAGTCAACTGCATGGCAAGAATTTGCCTCAGCAAGCCTGGGCTGTGTGAAATAGAATTGATTATCTGTCACTCTTGATGCATCAGAAGAAGGATGCAGATGTTTCTCCAAATGTGACATTTCCTCTTCAGTGCAATGTGGGTGTGTGGTAGCAGTTCAAAGCCACAGAAATCAAAGGAGAAGGGAAAGTGAATTTTCTGCATGGAAAGAGCAAAATCAAATTTAGAAACCTGCTGGAGCTGGCAGCAGCAGAGGAGCTGGGAAGGTTTCTACCTGACAGCTGCAGTAATTGCTGCCTGCAGATTACTCCTGGGAAACTCTGTCCAGTTCTTTCTCTCCAAAACCCAAAAGCTGAAAATTGTGCAAAACAGGAGACTGGCATCTGCAAGGGACCGAGAGTACCTGGTTACAAAATTATTTGGGTTAGAAGGGCGCCTAAAGATCATCTCATTGCAGCACCTTCCACTATCCCAGGCTGCTCCAAGCCCCATCCAACCTGACCTTGAACACTTCCAGGGGCAGACAGATTCTCTGGGCACCCTGTGCCAGGGCCTCACCACCCTCTCAGAGAAGAATTTGTTTCTAATCTCTAATCTAACCCTGCCCTCTGTCAGTTTAAAGCCGTTCCTCCTTGTCCTAAGTCTTTGACCTGCACCTCTCTAATCCAGTCTCATCTCCACACCTTTATAGAGCACCTAATCTCTGTGATATGAAGATGCCAGCACTAATACCAGAGGTTAACAAAAGTAATCTCTCTAGGTCAGGCTGCAAGGGGGAGATTGGCTGTAAACTTTCCAAAAGCTGATTGTTCCCAGTCCCTTCTGCATCCTAAGCCCTGAAGACCTGGTTGTGCTGTCTGTCCTCCCAGCAGGACCAGGCCAGGAGCTCCTCTGCAACTTTCCCCTGCTAAATTTGCCAGGCTGAAGCATCAGGCTGGTGATGAGCACAGGAATGAGAGCCTGCTGTGAGAAAGGGAGCTGGGTTTGGTATTTTCTGGGGTCCTTGTGGCAGGAAGGAAATGATGAATCTGACTCCATGTTCTTAGAAAGCTAATTTATTATTTTATGGTATTATTATATTAAAGAATGTTATAGTAAACTATACTAAAGAATAGAGAAAGGATATTTACAGAAGGCTAATTTTTTATTAGTTTCTAGACCTAGAGAGATTACTTTTGTTAACCTCTGGTATTAGTGCTGGTATCTTCATATCACAGAGATTGGGTGCTCTATAAAGGTGTGGAGATGACAGAGTGGAGATGTGAGTGAGGAGAGTTTGCTGTGAGTGGGATTTTCTGGGGTCCTTGTGGCAGGAAGGAAATGATGAATCTGACTCCATGTTCTCAGAAGGCTAATTTTTTATTTTATGATACTATATTATAGTAAGGAATGCTACATTAAAACTATACTAAAGAATAGAGAAAGGATGTTTATAGAAGACTAATTTTTATTAGTTTCTAGACCTAGAGAGATTACCTAGGGTGACCTAGAGAGATTACTTTTGTTAACCTCTGATATTAGTGCTGGCATCTTCATATCACAGAGATTAGGTGCTTTGTAAAGGTGTGGAGATGTGAATGAGGAGAGCCTGCTGTGAAAAAGGGAGCTGGGTGTGGGATTTTCTGGGGTCCTCATGGCAGGAAGGAAATGATGAATCTGACTCCATGTTCTCAGAAGGCTAATTTATTATTTTATGATATTATTATATTAAAGAACACTATACTAAAACTATACTAAAGAATAGAGAAAGGATATTTACAGAAGGCTAAAAGAGAATAATGAAAACTCCTGACTCTCTCCAGAGTCCCACAGCTGCTATTGAGTCAATTTTAAATCTACATTCATCTCATGGTACGATAACATTCATTCTCCTCACTTCTGAAGAGACAGGGTTATTTTTTTCCCAAATCAAGAGAATATTGAAGAAATTATCTCTGATAAATACCTGGAAGCACAGCCAGGATCAAGATACCAATTTCTACCTCCTATCAGACATCTTTCATGTAGCAGAAAATTATTTCTTCAACACCACTCAGAGGGGGACGAGCAGTTCAGGAAGAGCGCAAGTAAATGATGGATTTATAAAACAATTGCATCCAAGAATACAAATAACACAGGAAAAAACTTGTATTCCCTTGAGTCCTACACTAAAGGATCATTTCTCTGCTTCTCTGCATGAGAGATTCAAGTCTCAGCACTTCCAGCTTTCCTGGAGATTCACACTCTGCAGAGATAAGGATTATTGGGATAACAAAGTCAAGGAGGAAAAGGAACAAATCAACTTGACCCTGATTGGTCACTAAGTTAAAACAATTCACATGAAATCAATCAAACAACCACCTGTTGGATAAACAATCTCCAACCTCATTCCAAAGCAGCAAAACACAGGAGAAGCAAATGAGATAATATTGTTTTCCTTTTTCTCTGAGGCTTCTCAGCTTCCCAGAAGAGAAATCCTGGTGAAGGGATTTTTCCAGAAAATATCACAGTGACAGCTGGGTACCAGTATCTGGCTGCTGGAGTGTGGGGGGTCAGCAAAGACCTGGAGCTGAAAGCAGAGGTGTAATGGTCAGTGCATGGTCACTGAGGTGTCGCCTTGAAGATTGGCTCAGGTGTGACCACAGCAGCTCAGCCAGGAGCAGCTGAGCTGTGGGATAAGGGTCTGATGCTGACAGGGAAAGCAGGGCCTATGTAACCCAGGGAAGAAGGAGGAGATCCTGCCTGAGCACTCAGACATCTTCTAAAAGGACAAAACAGAACTTTGCAAGCTGGATCAATCACATAAGGAAATCCCCTGGTGTGCCCAGCACCAGCAATTCCCAGCACCCTCCTCTTCCTTGGGCTTGTGCCATGCAAGTCATCCCAAACGTTATAAATATTTCAAAGGAGCTGTTTGCATTCTTATTTGCTTGTAGAGCACAAGCCTTGCAGGGAAGGAGATCCCTGTGACTGCTCCTCATGCTGGGAGCACTGACATTGCTGCCTCCCACTGCTCCCACCCACGAGCTCACTGCTGCAAAGGGAGAACAGCTCAGTGCTCATTTCCTGGCTGGGGATGTGCAGGGCAGCTCATGGCATCCCCCTGGCCCTTGGTGCAAAGCCTGGTTGTGCGCACACATGGATTCAGTGCAATGTGGGGAAGGCAAATTAAATCTCCATCCTGGATAAAGAGGTTTTTCTGGGCTTAAGGATGAAGTTGAGGGGACAATTCTTTGCTGTGAAGGTGGTGAGGCCCTAGCACAGGTTATCCAGAGAAGCTGTGGCTGCTCCTGGATCCCTGGAAGTGTCCAAGGCCAGGTTGGATGGGGCTTGGAGCAACCTGGGAGAGTGGAAAGTGTCTCTGCCCATGGCAGGGGATTTGGAACTAGATTGTCTTTAAGATCCTTTCCAACCCAAACTTTTCCATGTTTCTATGAAATATGGGGTTTAAACCTGTGAGACAGGTAAAAGGATCCTCCAACTAAACAACACCTCTAATATATTAGTCATTAAATTATGTTTTCTGTTTCCTCTGGAGACACCTTCCTGCAGGGCACAGCTGGCAAAGCTGGCAGCAACCACGGAGGATCCAAGTGCCTCTCCCACAGAAACCAGGGCTTGGGAAGATCTCAGGAAGTTTCTGGACCATCCCTCGGCCCTGGGGCACAATCAGTGCTGGCTGAAACCCTTCCCACCATGTTTGCTCAACATGTTCTGAAAACCTCAAGTGATGCTGAGCCACTGCCACCCTCTCTGGCATTTGTTCTCTGTCAGGAGAGATGCTCTGTTTTCACCATCCTAGACCAAAGTTTGATTAGTTTAATCTAAGTCTTGTTTTGGGACCAGCTTGATTCGCCATTAACTTTTTACAATTATTATTACTTTTTACTTTTAAGTTGTTTTTTCTAGATGCCAGACAGAAATGCTCTAGAGCTGTGAGCAAAGGGCGAAGATCCTTGTACACCAGAAATCCCCAGACTATGTCTGATGTATTTTCTGCTTATTAAAACTGCCTGGCACCACTGAGATTGCCTGGGGTGCTTTCTGTGGGTGAAACCCAATAATATCTGATCTAGGGAATGATGCTCTGACTGCTGTGATGGCCTTGGCTGGAGCTTGGAAGCTGGTTTCTGGAATTTTCTGGGAAATGGAAAGCAGATTCATTGGTGTGGGCACCAAGGATGGTCCCGTCTGGGATCTTTGTAGGTCAATACACAGAATAACTGGAGCAAATCCCAGGGCAAGGACCAGATGACAGAAGAATCTTAATGGGGACCTGAACCATCATCCTCTACTACAGGTCCTGGTCACAGCTACAAATCTCTGGGATGCTCCTGCTGGGAAGGTTTTGGAGCTGAGCTGGCATTGTCCAAGCAAGAACAGTGCTGGAATAAAAGTGAGGAGTTATATATATAATATCTGAGGAGTTGAGCCCCTTCCAAGATGGGCAGGCACTGAGCAGGATGTTATGGACAGCAAACTTGGACATGAGCATCCAAACATGGATTTTCATGGATGAGCCATTTTGGGTCTAACCCTGAATATATTTCATTAAGTTTTTCTTTTTCTAAGCCCTGGAATCACGTGCTGGAAATATCCTTCTGGAGATGAACTGCTAATCCACACTTATCCTGGGAAATAAAAGTGTAAAAATCTGGTTTTGTAGAGATTTGAAAGCTCATCGCTCCAAGGAATTTCACTCGTTAGCCAGAGCAGAGGACTGGGCTGGAGTTGAGGTGGATGAGGAGAACTCCTGGGTCTTGCTTTTTTTTTTTTTTTCCTTTTTTTTCCTTTTTTCCCTAATTTTTTTCCTTCTCCCCCATTTTCCCCTTTTTCTCCCTTTCCCCTCACTCCTTTCCTCCCCCTATTTTTCCCTATTGTTTCCCAATTTTTCCATTTTTTTTCTTCCCCGCACCTTTTGCAAATTTACCCTTTCCCCCACCTTTTCTTCCCTACGTTTTTCCCCTATTTTCCCACTTTTTTTCACCTTTTCCCCATTTCTGCTCCCTTTTTTCCCGGTTTTCCCCCCTTTTTTTCCTAATTTTCCCCCCTTTTTTTCCATTTCCCCCCCTTTTCCCCCTATTTTTTCCCTAATTTTTCCTTTATCTCCTCTTTCTTTCCCAATTTTTTTCCTTTTCCCCCCCTTTTCCCGCATTTTTCCCAATTTCCCCCCACTTTCCCCAATTTTTTCCCATTTTCCCAATTTTTTCCCATTTCCCCCCTTTTTCCAATTTCCCCCCTTTTTTCCAATTTCTCACCCTTTTTTCCCCTTCCCTCCCCCATCCCCAACCCCATATTTTCCTGTCAGAAAATTAATCTGGAAATTTGGGAAAAGCACCAGAACTCCCAATTTTCATAGGGAAATCAGGCTGCATGCCTTGGGCATGGCTGGGCTGTCCTTCCCTTCCATGGGGAGTGAAGGAGGATTCCTCTTTACCTTCTGGGATGTCTGGACGTCCAACCCACCTGCCTTAAATTATCCCAGCCCTTTGAGGTTACTAAACATCCTGGGAAATTCCATTTTTGGATGATTTCTCCCCAAGGCAATGGTTGCCTGCTCAGTGTGCTTGGGCACAACCCCAGCCTGCCCTGCTGTGGTTTCCAGGGCAGGGCACAAACCAGGTCCTGTCACTGGTTCCAGACACTGGAAGCAGCCCAGCAGCCCATGGCACCAAACCTTGAGCAATTTTGTTCACCCCAGCAGCCCATGGCACCAAACCTTGAGCAATTTTGTTCACCCCAGCAGCCCATGGCACCAAATCTTGAACAATTTTCTTCACCTTTTTGCTGCACCTGCAGCAGCCAGCACTCCCTGAGCAGGACAGAGGCAGCAAAGCCACGTAGGACACTGATGTCCCTGTCACTCCTGTGGGTGTCACAGCTCTCACAAACAGCCTGGGGGGTGGTTTTTTTGAGTGCTCCTCACCCACTGGCCCAAACAGGTTTGTCCAGTGAGAGTTAAGCCAAACCAGGCAGACTTTGCCCTGGGGAGGATGAAGAAAACTCACCTGCAGCATTGAGGGGGTCTGGATGGGGCTGGAGCCTGCAGGAGATGGATGGGGAGGCTCTGGAGCACCCCAGAGATGGTTTGAGGAAAATCTTGACAACTCCAGGGGGGAGAAGCAGTTTTGCATGGAGCTCATGGTATCAATGTCAAGCACCAGGACGAAAGGATGGGTGTGACATTCAAATTTTCTGAAAAATCCCTTCGCCCAGGATTTTCTCCTGGGAAGATGAGAAGCCTCAGAAAAAATGAAAACAATTCTTATCTCATTTTCTTCTCCTGTGTTGTGCTCATGTGGAATGTGTTTGGAGATTGTTTACCCACAGGTGATTGTTTTATTGGATTCTGCTGTGGGTTTCCATTCTTTGGCCAATCAGTGCCAAGCTGTGTCAGGACTCTGGAAAGTGTCACGAGTTCTAACTATTATCTTTTTAGCCTTCTGTAAGTATCCTTTCTGTATTCTTTAGTATAGTTTAATTTAGTATTGTTTAATATAATATAGTATCATAAAATAATAAATTAGCCCTCTGAGAACATGGAGTCAGATTCATCATTCCTGCCTTTGTCTGGAGGCAGGGAAGGAATGATGAATCTGACTCCATGAATCTGACCCAAATACAATAGATGGGGTCCCATCCTGCACAGTTCAAAGAGTTTCTCTTGAGCTCCCTCCAAGCCGATGCCTCTTTCTACCCCCAGGGAGGGCATAAAGGAACCACAGTACAAATAAACACTCCTCCCAGGTTAAAATGCACCACCTTCACCTCCTGCTGCAAGCTGAGCTCCAGAGACGAGGACACACTGCCCTGGTGCTGTTCCAAAGCTCCTGGCTCAGCCCAGCCCAGGGATGCCCCCGAGGGTGTTTGCTCATCCTCAGGATCCAGCCCTGCAGGGTCTGGACTCCCAGTGCCCTGTGCAAGGGCAGAGATGCGAACAGGGGGATCTGAGTTTGTGACCCCCTTGTTTCTGAAGCAGCTGGGCTTTCCCTGTTTGTCCCACAGAGAAGATGGGATTGGTGCTCTGATGAGCTCAGAAATTTGCATAAGTGATGCAGGAGGCCAAAATTCCACGATCACACCCACATCCATTACACCCAGTTCTGTACTGCTCCTATCAAAAAACCCCACCATAAATCAACTCAAAACCCCTTTCCCAGTGTCTTCCACCCCTTTCTAAGGCAATCAGCTCCCTGTCACCTCCCTCCCATCTCTGCTGTGTCCGGGAAGCGAAGGGTTAAAAGCTCTGAAACTGCAAGAACTTCCTCCCTTCTGCAGTGCCACCCTCGGAATGACGCTGGTTTCTGCCGGGCTTTGCCCAAATATGTCCGTTTCCTCCTGAAAGACGGAGGAGGAAGGAAAGAAATCGAGATACAGAAGAAATATATATTATTTTTGTGTGTGTGTCTTTATCTAAGAGAAGGCGTCCGCATCCGAGGAACCCAGGCGTCCGAGCCAGCCCTGCCTCCTCCCGCTCCATGCCGTTCCGCAAAGGTAGGGATGGAGGGGTGGGCAGCATCCCGGCATGCTCGCACAGGGACCACCCGGGCATCCAGGGACCGCCTGGGCATGCAGGGACGGCCTGGGCACTCAGGGATTACCTGGGCATCCAGGGATTGCCTGGGCATCCAGGGATTGCCTGGGCACTCAGGGATTACCTGGGCATCCAAGGATTGCCTGGGCATCCAGGGATTACCTGGGCATGCAGGGATTGCCTGGGCACTCAGGGATTACCTGGGCACTCAGGGATTACCTGGGCATCCAGGGATTACCTGGGCATGCAGGGATTGCCTGGGCACTCAGGGATTACCTGGGCACTCAGGGATTACCTGGGCATCCAGGGATTACCTGGGCACTCAGGGATTGCCTGAGCATGCAGGGACGGCCTGGGCACTCAGGGATTGCCTGGGCATCCAGGGACCACCTGGGCACTCAGGGATTGCCTGGGCATCCAGGGATTGCCTGGGCACTCAGGGATTACCTGGGCATGCAGGGATTGCCTGGGCATCCAGGGACGGCCTGGGCACTCAGGGATTACCTGGGCATGCAGGGGTGGCTCCTGCAGGGTGGGCGATGGGAGCCCCTGTCTGTGCCCGGCTTTGGGGCAGGATGGATGGGGACACCCCTGAGGCTGTGTGGGTGTGCTCTGTGCAGCCTGAAAAGGGCGGCTCTGCCCTCTCCGCCTTTCCCGTGGGGTTTTCCGTCTGTGTCCTCCCTCAGGGGCTGGGGACGGAGGGCAGCGGGTGTTTCTGGCCAGGGGATGCTGCTGGGGACGATGCAGCCGAGAGCCGGCAGCCTGCGGGCATTTGTGTCCTTGGGAGGGGCTGGAAGGAGAGACAGGGCAGGTAAACAGCCCTCACCTTCCGTGCCTCAGATCTGCACCCCAAACCATCCCTTTTCCACAGAAATCCCCACTCACCACCCCCTTGGCTTGGCAGTGTGGGAAAGAAGCATCAAATATGGGACCTAAAGCCCTGCAGGTGCTCCTGTGCTGCTGTGGAGGAGTTTCCATCCTCTCCGGGCTGCTGTGAGGCAGAGACTCTGAAATGTCACCTCCTCCGCTTTGCAGAGAGAATCGGTGGGACACAGAGTAGGGATGCTTGGAGTGGTTTCTTTTGGAGAAATGGAAGGGGAAAAGTCTTCTCCAAGAGACAGACAAGCCAGGGGAGGCAGGCTTAACACCTCAGATCTGCACCCCAATACCATCCCTTTTCCGCAGAAATCCCCACTTGCCACCCCCTGGCTTGGCAGTGTGGGCAAGAAGCATCAAATATGGGACCTAAAGCCCTACTGGGTACTCAAATATGGGACCTAAAGCCCTGCTGGGTGCTCAGATATGGGACCTAAAGCCCTGCTGGGTGCTCAGATATGGGACCTAAAGCCCTGCTGGGTGCTCAGATATGGGACCTAAAGCCCTGCTGGGTGCTCAGATATGGGATCTAAAGCCCTGCAGGTGCTCCTGCGCTGCTGTGGAGGAGTTTCCATCCTCTCCGTGCTGCTGTGAGGCAGAGACTCTGAAATGTCACCTCCTCCGCTTTGCAGAGAGAATCGGTGGGACACAGAGTGGGGTGCTTGTGGTGGTTTCTTTCGGAGAAATGGAAGGGAAAAGTCTTTTCCAGGAGGCAGGGTTAACTCGGGATGTGCAAGGACACGGGCGGAATGTCCTGCCCAGCATCGCACCCAGGTGCTCCGGCCGGCGGGGCAGGGACAGAGGTGTCACACACTGGCGCTGGCACATCGCAAAGCAGCGGGGAGGGGACGGAACCGGCGGGGAGAGGCTGGGTTTGTGATTTGGAGGATGTTCGGGGGTGCCCGCAGTGATGCTCCCAGAGCCGGCAAGGTTTGTGCTGCCTTTGGAAGGTGAGCACAGCGTGATGTGCTTCACACCCTCGCAGCTCGATTGCAGGGCTCTGCTTAATTCTAGGTGATGAGTGGATTAATTGGGAGCAGAGGGAGAGATGCTGGGGAGGAAGGAGCGTGTGAGGCTCTAAAAGAGCGGGGCTGGGGAGCAGGGAGGGACTGGGGGTATT
This sequence comes from Ammospiza nelsoni, assembly GCF_027579445.1. Classification (NCBI taxonomy): domain Eukaryota; kingdom Metazoa; phylum Chordata; class Aves; order Passeriformes; family Passerellidae; genus Ammospiza; species Ammospiza nelsoni. The sequence continues at coordinate 3,793,869 of NC_080637.1, forward strand.
TGTCCTGCGTTTTGGGCAGCTCCGTGGCCCTGCTGGGGTGGAATGAAGGGCAGAGCTCCAGCGTTTGGGGACATAGGGTGCATTTGCAGCAATTGATGCTTTTCCACCTGGATCGGGTGTTTTGGGACACCGTGCTGTGGTTGCCATCGCTGCCGGATTTGCTGGCACAGCTGACCTCGGTTCTGCAGCCCTTGTGGCACCGTGGCAGCCGTGTCTGCCTCCAAACTTCCCCTAGAGGTCAACCTTGAAATGCCAGAGCGGCTCTCGGCAGCTCCGTGCATCAGCCTGCAGCTCCAAGGGGGCAGAGAGGCCGTGTGGATAAGTTTTATCCATTGCTGGTGTGTTTAGGAATAATTTTGTCACCACAAGAGTTGTCAAGTATTGTATTTGAGGAGTCCCCAGACGAGGGGAGGAATGATGAATCTGACTCCACGTTCTCCGAAAGCTAATTTATTATTTTATCTACTATATCATATTAAAGGATACTATACTAAAGAATACAAAAAGGATACTTACAGAAGGCTAAAAAGATAATAATGAAAACTCGTGACTCTTTCCAGAGATCTGACACAGCTTGGCCAATGAGTCAAAATAATTCACATGAAAACAATGAACAATCACCTGTGGGTAAACAATCTCCAACCACATTCCACCTGTGAGCAAAACACAGGAGAAGCAAATGAGATAATTGTTTCCTTTTTTTCTGAGGCTTCTCAGCTTCCCAGGAGGGAAATCCTGGGTGAAGGGATTTTTCAGGAAATGTGGATGCCACAGTCAAGCACTGGAAAAGCAGTGCCTGGGGGACTGGTGGAGTCACCATCCTGGAGGGATTTAAGACATGCAGATGTGGCGCTTGGGGACATGGTTTAGTGGTGGCTTGGCAGTGCTGTGACCTGGCTGCAGCCTTCAACCTCAGCTCAGAGCATCCCCACAGCACCAGCCCTGCCTGGAGCACTGCTCAGTGGCTGCTGCTGGGCTCCCAGGGACACATCCACAAGCCACCAAGGCAGGAGGGCTGTGGAGAGCTTGGCCTTGTGGCTGCTCTTCAAAAGCTGCCCACAGCAAGCTGTGCACGTGCTGAGTGTGCAGGTGGGTGTGAAGATATTTTCCTTCTAGTTCAGTTTGGTGCATAAAAATCCTTTTTCAAGGTGGTGGCTTCAGCTGGGCTGGGATCTGGCCATGTTCCTGGGGACCCCAGGCAGCTTGGCAAGGAGGCTGGGCCTTTACTCCAGGAGCCTTTTGGGAACAGCATTGTCGCAGACATCTTTTCATTTAAAATCCTTTCCTTAGGATTTTTTCCTCCTGAGAAGCTGAGAGGCCTCAGGAACAAAATGTAAACAATGATTATCTGCTGCTGTGGAATGGAACAGGTGGATTTGTGATTGGCCCATGTTGGATGTTTGTAATTAATGGCCAATCACATTCAGCTGGCTTGGACAGAGAGTCCGAGCCACAAACCTTTGTTATTCATTTTTTCCTTTCTATTTTTAGCTTAGCCAGCCTTCTGAGATGAAACCTTTTCTTCTATTCTTTTAGTACAGTTTTAATGTAATATATATAAGAAAATAATAAATCAAGCCTTCTGAAACATAGAGTCAGACCTCTGTCTCTTCCCTCATCCTGAGACCCCTGTGAGCACTGTCACACAGCATCTCACCTCAGAGCTGATCCAGGCAGCAAAGAGGAGGCTCTGCCCAAGGCTGCTGCTCTGCAGACCCTCTTAAGGCACAGGGACACTTTGGGATGAGCATTTTGGAGGCTCTCAGCTGTCTTTGCACCCCCTGTGTGTGGAAATGGAGCATCCTGTAGTGGAAAATGCAAACTCCACCCCTGTTCTGGCTGGTTTCTCACTGCTTGCAGCTTTGGAGACCTTTCCTGTGAAATCCTGGTTGCCTTGGCTCTGTTCTGCCTCCTTTCTCCTCGGGCATCTTAGCCAATGGCATTGCCACAGGATCTGCACTCCCTGGCTGTGTCACAGCTGCCATTTAGCTGACTTCAAGGCATTTGGCAGTTTCAGAGTTTAAAGAAAGGTATTTCTAGGAGGGGTGCTCAAGCACAGCCAGGAGGAACAACCTCAAGGCATTTGGCAGTTTCAGATATTAAAGAAAGGTATTTCTAGCAGGGCGCTCAAGCACAGCCAGGAGGAACGAGCTTAGGACAGAAATTAATTTCTCCCAGCATTGCTGCATCATCTGGGAGCACGGAGAGAGCCCTGATCCCCAGGCAGTGCCACCACCCTGGCACTGTGGCTGCAGCTCTGCTATCTGGAGGTGCTGGGAGTTTTCACCCAAAGTGCCCTTCCTGAAAAATGTGATTTAATTACTGCAGCTGACGCGAGGGAGCCTGGGAGAGTGCAGGTGATAAGCTGGCAGGGCACTGCCAGCCAGCAGGACATTTGTCATCTGTCAAAGGACAAATGAAACCCCTGTGCTGCTGGCTGGGAAGGAGCTGGAGATAAGAGTGAAAGGCAGTGAGCAGGGAATGAACACAGGATGATAGAAGCATGGAACAGTCTGGGTTGGGAAGGATGTAAAAGATCACACAGTTCCAAAGCCTCTGACAGGGCCAGAATATCTTGTGCACAATCAGGTTACTCAAAGTCCACTCCAGCCTCACCTTGAACACTTCCAGGGATGGGGCATCCACCACCTCTCTGAGCAACCTGTGCCTGGGTCTCACCACCCTCATCATAAACAATTTCTTCCTTATATAAATACATTTATATATATATATATATATATACACATTTATATACATTTATATATATATAATAGTATATATAAAAATAATAGTATATATAAATAATATATATTCTATATAATTTATATATTAAAATTTCATCCTTATATAAATTTCTCTATATATAAATTTTATATATATAAAAATTTATATATATAATATAAATTATATACAAATAATATATATAATATAAAATTTATATATTTATATATAATATATTTGAATTATATATAAATTTAATATAGTAATAAATTTTATATAATATATATTATATATAAATAATATATAAAATAATATATAATTTATATCTATATATAATTTATATATATATATAATTTTTATATATAAATTTCTTCCTTATATAAACCAACCCTCTTTCACTTTGAAACCATCAGCCCTTGTCCTATTGCAACACACCCTGCTAAAAATTTGTCCCTTTTAAAAATTGGTTCCCTTCAGGCACTGGAAAGGGCTCTGAGATCTGCCCAAAGCCTTCTCGAGGCTGAACATCTCATCTCTCTCAGTCTGTATCTCATCACTTTGGGAGGGTTTCTGGATTGCAGTCCCACATGCTGCTGCCTTTGTCACCCATCACTCCTTGACGCCGTGGCTTCCTGGCAGCCCTGGAAAAGGTTTTATCCAGGATTTCCTGTCAGAGGCACTGGGCAGGATTTTTAAGCACTGATGGATGCAGAGAAGAAGCCATGTGAGGAGTCAGGAGCTGCCTGGGGGGGTCCTGCCAGCTGCAGCTCCCTGGTGACAGTGACACCGTGGGTGTCTGCTCAAGGAGCAGGGAGGGAACGTGTGGCAGAACTGGCCCTGGCTCCCCTGACTCACAGGCCCGTGCCTGAGCCAAACCAGCACCTTGTTTTCACTGAACACCTTCCCTGGAAGGCTGGAAGTCCCCTCCCATCCTGCTGTGTCCCCTGGCCTGTGTTTCTCACTGTGGTATTTTCACTCTGGCTCTTGGTTTAGCTTTATCCCCTTTCACCTCACCCAAAGGAGCAGGTGTCTGTCCCCCATCTCACCCCTCCCTGCACCTCCAAGAAAGCCCTGGCTGACCACGACCTTTCCATTGCCCCTTGGCCTTTGCACTTTCTTTAGCATTTATGGCCACTCATGGGGAGATTTTAATGGATTTCAGGGTCACCATGCATGGTTTTGTTCGCATTATCACTCACTGGGTCATGCCAAACCAAGCAGCAGAGGCCACCACATCTCAAGGTGCTGGTGCAGAGGAGCACATCCCAGGCTGTGGTGGCCAGGTGGGACAGCCCTGGCTGCCACCAGGTGCAGGTGGGACCACCCTTCCACTAGAAACTCTTGCAGGAGGGTTCTAAAGGCTGCAGTGAGATTTCTGGGACCTGCTCTGCATTCTGATGACTCCACAGAAACCAGCTGGTGGGGACAGGACAGATATGGGTTGTGAGCACCTCTCAGACTCCCTGAGTCTGGGAGTTAAACCACATAACAATATTGAAGGTACATGCTCATGGCCCAACCTGGGAGCAGGCAGGCACACCTGTAACCTCCCTGCCAGGGCCAGCACCTCACCAAGCAGCTCAGGATGCTGGAAAACCCCTCCTTTTGCCATCCTGCCTCCCTCCTGGCAGGGATGGGGAAGGATTCTCCTCTGCTGCATCTCCAGCCACCAGCTGAAACCAAGCTCAGTGGTTATATCACACAGGAGAGCAGCTCAGATTGGGCTTGGGCTTCACCCCAGTGCTGAAATCCCACCACAAACCCCCCAGACCCCTTCTCCACCTGTCACCCCACCATCCCTGTGCCACTGGGAGCCTCGCCAGCAGAGCTGCTGCCCTGCTGAACCTTTCCCCAACACACCCTCTGTGATGGAGAAATTGATCTCGGCACAAAACAGCTCCAAAGGCTTTAAATCAGATGACCACAGGGTTTTTTTTCTTCATGGAGGGACGTGGGAGGATTTCAAAACCAGCAGCCAGCAAGGTGTGATCCCTGTTTTCCTGGTGCGTGCGTGCAGGCACTCACATCTCTGCAGGGCACCTGATTCTGATCCCCATCATAACTCCATTCTAAGTTGGGTAAAAAATAAAAAGGATGGGGCACAGTCCCCAGTTGGGAATTGTCACCCTGGTGTTTTAAGATTTTCTAAGCCTTCTGATGTTGAAATTCTTGTAGCAAACTTTCTCACACACTTTCTGTAAATAACTCATTGTTTTGCATTCCTTTATGGAGGAGGAGAAATTTGATGGGGTGAGGGTTTGTCCAGTGTCATTGGAGAGGTGGCACTGTCACCCTCCAATCCACTGTCACTCTTGGAAAACTATAAATGTTGGAGTCAGAAAATAAACTTCCTTTATCCTTCACCTTGAGAGCAGCGGTGTGAGCTTGTGTTCTCTCGTGTCCTATAGTGACAGGGAGTCAAGATGAAGCCCACACAAGCAGATTTAGGTTTCCTTTGTGTTTTCCCCTGGAGAATTCCTTGTCCTGGCAAGGATGCCACTAATTAGGATTCCACTGGGGCAGCATATCTTGTATAAACCTTAAATATTCCTTGCTATAAAGAACAGCTGTTATCCTCTCCATGGCATCCTTTCCCAGGCCAAAAGCTATTCCCCAGTTTTCTCCTTCCTGGAGAGCAAAATCCCTCTCATTTTGTCCTTTTCCACATACCCAATTCTGAAAATATCTCCTTGCTATTGCCAACCCTGTCCCATGAGGTTTGGAGATTAAACCCCTCCAAACCCAAGAGGTTTGGAGATTAAACCTCTTCCAAAACTACAGGGCCTGGAGTGAGATGTGCCCTTCCTTGGTGCTGAGGAAGCAGCACCATCCAGACCAGAAAACCCAGAAAAATTTTGTATGCCACCCTCTTGCTAAAACATCATGGAATTGGGCTTTCCTTTTGGTTTCTCTTAATCATTATTATTATTGTTAATAATAATAGTAATAATAATAATAATAATGATAATGATAATGATAATAATAATAGTATAACAACAACAACTTCTGGGACTTCATGCTGTTTGTTCAGAATTGACTGCTGAGACCTTTTTATTCCCCCCCTCCCCAGTCCTTTCCTCCTTGTTGGGCGTTTTCCAGCTTCATCAATTGAGGCAGGGGAAACTGAGGCACAGGAGGGCTGAGATGGGCTGGAGGCTGTGCTGATGGTGCCTTTAGCTGCTCATACCCACGGATCCAGCTCTGTCTGCACCAATCCTGGCCGTGCCACAGCATCCTGAGGTGTGTGTGCCCTGTGCAGGTGCATTTTGAGGATATTACTTGTGCAAACTTCATGGTAGTGCAGTGCAGAGCTTCCAAATCAACCCCTGTGGGTTTGATGGGCAGGAGCAGGGTGTTAAAACCCCACTGGAGAGATGTTCATTGGGGTTGGAAATCAAGGACAGCTTTGCTCAGCCCTGAAAAAGAATATCTGAGGACAGAGGGGGTGAGCTGAGACAGACAAATATCTCCTTGTGAGATGGTTTGGTGAGAAATGATGCTGCTGGGGAAGGGGTGATGGGGAAGGGATGATGGGGAAGGGGTGAAGGGGAAAGGGTGATGGGGAAGGAGGTGATGGGGAAGGGGTGATGGGGAAGGGATGATGGGGAAGGAGGTGATGGGGAAGGGGTGATGGGGAAGGAGGTGATGGGGAAGGGGTGATGGGGAAGGGGTGATGGGGAAGGGATGATGGGGAAGGAGGAGATGGGGAAGGGATGATGGGGAAGGAGGTGATGGGGAAGGGGTGATGGGGAAGGAGGTGATGGGGAAGGAGGTGATGGGGAAGGGGTGATGGGGAAGGGGTGATGGGGAAGGGATGATGGGGAAGGAGGAGATGGGGAAGGGATGATGGGGAAGGAGGTGATGGGGAAGGAGGTGATGGGGAAGGAGGTGATGGGGAAGGGGTGGTGGGGAAGGGGTGATGGGGAAGGGGTGATGGGGAAGGAGGTGATGGGGAAGGGATGATGGGGAAGGAGTGATGGGGAAGGAGGTGGAAGGAAAGGAGGTGGTAATTCATGGAGAAAAGGGGGCATTGCCATGTCCTTGTGCAGCCCCAGCCCCACTCTGGGCTGGTGTGGAACAGCTGCATCCCTTCACCCAGCCCGAGTTATTTATTTATTCCTGTCCCCTCCAGCCGCCGCTGGAGCCTGTTTACCCCATGGGACGCCAGCAGAGCCTTTCCCAGGGCACCGGGGCAGGCTTGTTTACCAGCTGCATTTATCATTTCAGCGGCTGTGCTGGCAGGGCCGCCCCACGGGCCCCGCAGGCCCCGATCCCTCCGGGAGCGCTCCGGGCTCGGCAAACACGTGAAGGGAGCGTGCAGGAACCCTGCTCTGTGTGTGTGTGTGTGTGTGTGTGTGTGTGTGTGGGTGTGGGTGTGGGTGTGGGTGTGGGTGGGTGCCCTTTGCTGCGCTTTCCAGGAAGCCCCGAGAGCAGCTGAGGCTGGTAAACAACGCGGATAATCTGTCAGTCCCTCCCCGCGGTGCTGGTGACTCGGGCCCTTGTGTTTTTCATATCCTGTCCTGCGTTAGCACAGAACCCCGAACTCCATGTACAGTGTTAGTTGGCTTCACAAACTTCACAAAATGTCTTCAAAATTTGGTCAGATGAAGCAATCTCTCTGGGCCTGAGATCCAAGCACACCCTACTGCCTCAGATCCCCAAAAGTCTAAACTTCATTAAGTCCTGATATGCAAACGGACCAAACTCATATATGTCTGAAAAACTTGTGACTGTCATTTATTTTGGGTGTACTTTTGTCTACTCCCTATAAAGTGTTAGTTAACTTGACAAACTTCACAAAATGTCTTCAAAATTTGGTCAGACGAAGCAATCCCTCTGGGCCTGAGATCCAAGCACACCCTGCAGCCTCAGATCCTGAAAAGTCTAAATAAAATTGAGATGAGGAGCAAACTGGGGGTATGTGACTTCATTAACCCCTGGTAGGCAAATGGGCCAAACTCATACATGTCTGAAAATCTTGTTGGGTGTAGCCCCTTGGGGAGGCTTTGTCTACTCCATATAAAGTGTTAGTTAGCTTAACAAACTTCACAAAATGTCTTCAAAATTTGGTCAGATGAAGCAATCTCTCTGGGCCTGAGTTTCAAGCACACCCTGCAGCCTCAGATCCCCAAAAGTCTAAACAAAAGTGAATTTGGGGGATTCTCCAAGTGAATTTGCAGGGGGGGAAGCAAACTGGGGGTATGTGACTTCATTAACCCATGATGGGCAAGTGGACCAAACTCATTTACATCTGAAAAACTTGTTACTGTCATTCATTTTTGGGTGTAGCCTATTGGGGAGGTTTTGTCTACTCCATATAAAGTGTTAGTTAGCTTCACAAAATGTCTTTTACATTTTGGTGGGACAGAACAATCCCTCTGGACCTCAGATCCAAGGATTCCCTACAGCCTTAAGCCCCCAAAAGTCTAAACAAAAGTGAATTGGGGGAAGCAAAATGGGGGTATATGACTTCATTAACCCCTGATATGCAAACAGACCAAACTCATATATGACTAAAAAACTTGTTGGGTTTTTCATTTTTGGGTGTAGCCCCTTGGGGACACTTTGTCTGCCCTTAATGTACCTGAAGGCCCTTCATTAAATATACCCATTTTTATTATTTTAACTTTGTCTGGCCTCTGTTCCTAGGTGAGCCCAAAACCACATCAGTACTGGGAGGAAAATTGGGTATTTTGTCTCCTGCTCCCAAATCCATGAGCCCCAAGGAGGGATGTGGCTTCCCAGTTTCAGTTTCTGTTCAGCCAGGATGTTTCAGCTGCCTTTACTGGGGGATAAGCAGGGTTGCTCTGGCTCCTGCTCGTGGGCTTGAAGGTGAGGACTGAACAACTGCTGAGTTCTGTGCTCAGGAGACCAAACTTTTCCACCCCAAAAATGCAAGTGGGCACTGCCAGGTCACTGGTACAAGTGCAGAATAAAGGCTCCTCAGTCACCAATATGAATTTATTTGGAGGAAACTCATTACTTCATGCCAGGTATGACCCAGGCAAGCACTCACCTTAATGCCAGTAGGAGGCTCTAACATAGCTGGAGCAGAAATTTGAGAATTTTATTTGTTTTTTATTTTCTCCTTCATACTGACTTCCTTAGAAATCCTCCTTATTAGCAAGGGATTTCTCACAGGAGCAGCAGGACATAGCTGAGGCTGTGATTTGGACTTAGGCACGCTCCTGATAAAGCCCTTCCACAAAAGGAGTGTGGGATGGCTTTATGCCAACACCAAGTGCTCCAGGGATGGATCCATGCTCACAAAACAACATTCCCATTCACAGCAAAATAAAGAAAAATAAATTTATTGAATAAACAGTATACAGAATCATAATAAAGAAAAATAAATGGTAGGGTTTGGATTTTTTTTTCCAGCCTGGGTCCATTTCCAGCTGGATCCCAGCTGAGGACAAGGTTTTGGGGTGGGCAAGAAGGACTCAGAAGTAGCTTCACCACCAAAATCTCCATGTTGCTGAGCCAAGCTGAGCAGGCTCAGATGAGTTGAGGCAGAAGAGGCACCTGCCAGCAGTGATTTTTGTGTTTATTTTTTTCTCCAAGGTGGCTTTGCCAAAGGCAGGGAATGGATTTCCACCTCCTGCCAGCTGTGAAGATCATGTGCACAGGGGAGCACAGTCAGCAAAGCCTTTGTTCCCCTTAAACATTAAACCACCTCTGGTTGCTGCCGTGTTTCTCCTTTCCCTTTTTTTTTTCTTCTCTTAACAATTTTTGAGTGCAGCTGAGCTGCTGAGAAACCGATCACGTCCAAAACATTTACACCATAAATAAAAGAACAATGCAATAAACCATTAGATCATGTAGGGCTGTTGCAACAGCTGCAATTAGGTGGAAGGCACGAGGGTGGGAAGCATTCATTTTTATGGATGTGACTTTCCTAGCCCAAATTCTGGACGACCTGAGGTTACCTTTTCCAGCCTGGCTTGGCTGTGCTGTCACACGGGGCTGGGTGGCCCAGCTGCAGGCAAGATGGGACAAGGCAGCAGCGTGGGATGGGGCTGGCATGTGCCAGTGCTGAGCTTTAGTCACCCCTGTCATCGATGACTGGCTCTGCCTGAATGCAAGAGGACCAGATTTGTGAGTGCCATCCCGAGGCACTGGAGGCTGCCAGGGCTGGGGCGGCTGCATGCGCTCCTGCACGTGTGCAAGGGAGCTGTGCTTGCTCTGCTCTGGGCTCAGGTGGGTTTGGAATGGGGTTGGAATGGGTTTGAGGTGTGTTTGAAATGGGTTTTCAGGGATATTCAGCTGGTTGGGTCTGGAATGAGCGCCAGTGTTTAGGGGCACAGCACATCCATGCTCTAAGCATGTCCTGCAGGTGCTACAGCTCCTGTGGCCCTCTGGCTGCCCCACCTTCATCCCAAATCTGTCACAGACATCTTTTATGAAAAATCATTTCCTTAGAATTTTTTCTCCTGAGAAGCTGAGAGGCCTCAGAAACAAAATGTAAACAATGGTTATCTGCTGCTGTGGAATGCAACAGGTGCATCTGGGATTGGTCTCATGTGGTTGTTTCTAATTAATGGCCAATCACAGTCAGCTGGCTCGAACTATCTGTCCAATACACAAACCTTTGTTATTCATTCTTTCTTTTTCTATTCTTATCTAACCTTCTGATTAAATCCTTTCTTCTATTCTTTTAGTATAGTTTTAATGTAATATATATCATAAAATAATAAATCAAACCTTCTGAAACATGGAGTCAGATCCTCGTCTCTCCCCTCATTCTCAGACCCCTGTGAACACGGTCGCAAGCCCCTCCTCAAGCACTGCCTGGCTTTAATTACAGGCTTAGAATTTAGATATCCCCAAAAACTGAGCTGAACACCTCCTGATGCTGTTGAGTCAGGGATAGAATGAAAGACTCCAGTCTTCAGAAGGTGGATCAGAAGGTAATTCTGATCATCTGAAGATTGTGGGACTGGACATGGCACTTGGTGCTGCAGTCTGGTTGAGGTGTTAGGGCATAGCCACAAGCTTTTGTTTTCATTCTTTTTCTATTCTCAGCTAGCTGATTAAATAATTTCTTCTATTATTTTAGCACAGTTTTAATATAATATATATAATAAAATAATAAATCAAGCCTTCTGAAACATGGAGTCAGATCCTCATCTCTTCCCTCATCCTGGGACCCCTGTGAACACGGTCACACCAACCCATCCTGGTGGGAGCCCCCTTAGCCACAGCTGTTTTTGCGTGGCTGGCAGGTTTGGGAATTGCTCTGGGCTCTGCTCCATGGGTACAAACTGTATCTCCCAGTGCCCCAGTGACCATCCTGGATCCCCTGAGGCACCACAAGCATTGCAGCCGGCAGTGGGTGAAAGGTGCCCGTCAATCAGGAGGCTGGCGCTGTCCCAGCCTGGTTAACAACAACATGAACTGAAGGGAGGTCATGCCTTGAGCCTGAGCCTGGCTCTCCTTTACAGGGAAGCTGGCAGGAAAGCCTGCCCAGGAGTCGGGTGTCCCTCAGATCTCTTGTTGACTGTCTAGCAGTTGTTTTCCTTCGGGCTGAGCTCTGGGTAAACAGCTGGGCTGGGAAATGTGAAACCCTGGCTGTGGCCGTGCTGTCACCACAGGTGTCAGCCCAGGGACGTGCAGGGAGCAGGAACCCACCAGAGCTGTGCAGGGGGGCACAGGGGGATGGAAATGTGAGGTGAGCCCCTGTCCTGGGGTCATCTGTTTGTTTTGAGAGGTGTCCTATTTGTGGCACAGAGTTTGTGCTGGCACAGGGTGCCCAGAGCAGCTGTGGCTGCCCCTGGATCCCTGGAAGTGCCCAAGGCCACGTTGGGTGGGTCTTGGAGAACCTGGGATAATGAAAGGGGTGAAACTGGGTAATCTTTTATGTCCCTTCCAACCCAAACCATTCTGTGATTCCCTAACGGGTGGTGTTGCTGGAAATGCTAAAGCAGACACAACAAAAGTGGTTTTCCCCCATCTCCAGTTTTATTCAGTGAGGATGAGTCATAATCAATGGCCAAGATGTGTTTCCACCTGTGCCACGCCCTCCTGGCTCTGGCTCTCAGCTCAAGTAACAGCAATTATTTAGGAGAAAACTGAAGCCCTCACAATGCTCTGAAGCACAGCATCTTTCCTTGTGACCCCTGCCAGGCACCCAGATGCTGCTTTGCTGCTCCCTGTTAAACTCCAGGGCAGAAATCTAAACATTCAGCTCAGTTTTCCTTTTTTTTCCCCCCCACAAGGAGCTGTTAACAGCTTGTCATTGCGGGTTGGAAAATATAAATGTATTTGAGAAAATATGTTGGCAGCAAGCTCCCCATATTGTTTCAGCTTGCCCCAAAATTCCAGAGACATTTTCCATTAATATTTTTCATGTCTGATTGGAAAATATCAGAGAAAGAAGAAACAAATTCTGTAGATGTTTTTTAATAATTTTAGAAATTTTTTTCTCCCCCAGCCAGGTCTCCTTGGCATAGAAAAAAAGTAAATGAAACACACAAATTAAAATCATATGCTTGGACTTAAATGCACTAAAATCATTGCTCTGTAAGTGGAAGAATTTTAAGAAAATCATGATAAGGAAATTTGGTTATTTAATTTCTGCATTCCAGCAATCTGTGTGATCTGACTCCAGTGATTTGGGTCCAAAACTTGGTTAGGAGAGATGTTAGGAAATTGGAGGTTCTCTGAGAGAGACTGTGACTGTAAGGAGCTCCAGCAAAAGATATGGGAACAAAACTGGCCCTTACTATTCTAAATTTCAGCTTGTTGACCCCACACTTTCCCTCTCACCTGTCTTTCACAGAGCTCCTACAAGCAGTGCCTGCAGGCCTGGAGTTTAAAAGCACATGGCAGCACTCTGGAGAAGTGGGACACTTAGAGCTCACCTTGTGGTTTCCAGCAGCTGAATGGAGAGAGGAGCCCTTGGGGAGGCAGATCCAGGGCACAGCTCAGCCCCGGGGGTGCTGCTGGTCCCAAAGTGGCTCTCCCTGGCCAGAGCCGGGGCGTGTGGGCCCCTGTTGGGCAAGCATTGTCTGGGTCACGCCAGCCCTGTGAGGAAGCAGGGGTGAGCAGGCTGTCCATGGGGCAGGCGTGCTCGCAGAGGTGAGGTGTGGGTGGGAAGGTTCTCGGCACGTACACAATTTCAACATGCAAAGCTCTGCTCTGCCTCCCTGCATGGGGCTCTGGGTTGGACAAGGACCTGTGGTTTGGGTCACCTCGAGCTCTGAGATGTGTGTGGAATGGTTTTGGGCACAGCTCTGAGTTCCCCTCCGTGCTCAGAGGACACAAACTCCTCCAGGACACACCTTACCCTGGTTTGCGGTCAGTCCCCACAGCAGGGCAGCTGGATTGTTCCCTGTGCAAATGAGTGCCCATTTCCCTCCACAGGTGGTAGAAGTGGTGAAAAGTGACCAATTCCTTGTAGACACCTCAAAATTACATAAATCCTTCCCCAAACTCTATCCACAGCTTTGCAGTGGATGGAGGCAGAGCATCAGGAGCTGAGAGCATCAACGCCTCCTCCCTGCTCAGCATCCCTCAGGGGAGCCTTTCCATCTGAGCCTCCCAGGCAGTGCACATCCTTCTGGGATGCTGCTCCAAAAGGCCCTGCATCAGGAGCCAAACTGATTAGCAGCGGGGGTTGAGACCTGAGATTAAAAAATACCCTTTTTTTCCTGGGCTGTGGTTAATCTGGTGCCCACTGCTGCCTACAAGCACATCCCCCTTGATGCTCAGAAACACAAACCCAGCTCTCCCCCAGAGCTTTGTGTTTTAGGGTTTTTTTGCATTACTTTGAAGAGATTCCCCAGCATCTCTGGTGTATCTGACTTCACCACATCATTGCCTACAAGTTTTTTAGAGGCTTCCCTGTCACCATGACGATGCTGAGGTTGTCACTGGCCCGGGCTTGTTACATAATGAGGTGAGTCAGCGGCAGAAAGGCCACAGCCTTTGCTGTTGTTGGATTTAATAACCTGCAATGACGAGATAACGATCCGGGCTCTTAATGAAAGGTGGGTGGTAATGAGAAGTTGGGAAACCGTTCAATAGCAAAGTCCAGGGGATAATGACAGGCTGAGATTTCCGGAGGGGGATCATGGGCTGAACAGATTCATCATCCATGGGGGGTTTCACATCCAGCACCGAGCCCTGCAGGCAGCAGACCTGGAGAGCTGCATCCCACCTGGGAATTAAGTTTTCATAAGCACAATTAGCTTCAGCCACTGGGCACCTCCATGAAAATAAATCCTCTAACAATCTACTCATACAGGAGGGCTGGAATTCTTAGTTCTTCCCATCAGAGCTCCAAAATGCTGCGTTGCTTTGCAGCACTGTGCTGGTTTGGGCTGGGACAGGTTGATTTTCTCCAGAGGAGCTGCTCTGTGATTCTGACTGGTGGCCAAAACAGTGTTGATAATACAGAGATGTTTTTGTTTTTTGCTGAGCAGGGCTTACACAGAGTCAAGGCTTTTCTGCTCCTCACCCCACCAGCAAGGAGGCTGGGGGGGCACAAGGAGTTGGGAGGGGACAGAGCAAGGACAGCTGACCCCAAACTGACCAAAAATATTCCATAAAATATTACATTTTGTCGTGTTTAGGAAAGGGGTGATGGTGTTTGCCATCCCAAGTCACCACTGCATGTGATGGAACTCTGCTTTCCTGGGGATCACTGGAAACCTGTGGGAAGTGGGGAGTGAATTCCTTGTTTTGCTTTGCTTGTGCACGTGGCCTTTGCTTTACCCATTGAACTGTTTGTACCTCAACCCATGAGTTTTCTCACTTTTACCTTCCAGTTCTCTCCCCTATCCTACTGGGGGGGACAGAGTGAGTGGGGCTGAGTTCCCAGCTGGGGTTAAACCATTAAAATCCTAAATTAGGTCTGGTTCAGGTGTGAGCATGTGACTGTGTTCACAGAGATCTTATGTTGAGGGAAGAGACGAGGATCTGACTCCATGTTTCAGAAGGCTGATTTATTATTTTATTATATATATTACATTGAAACTATACTAAAAAATAGAAGAAAAGGTTCTTATCAGAAGGCTGGCTAAGAATAGAATAAGAAGGAATGATAACAAAGGTTTGTGGCTCAGATTCTCTGTCCGAGCCAGCTGTGCTGTGATTGGCCATTAATTAGAAACAACCAACATGGGCCAATCCCAGATGCACCTGTTGCATTCCACAGCAGCAGATAACCATTGTTTACATTTTGTTCCTGAGGCCTCTCAGCTTCTCAGGAGGAAAAAATCCTAAGGAAAGGATTTTTCGTGAAAGTTGTCTGCGACATGAGCACATGGCTGTAATTCTGCTGGTTTTCCCGGAGAAGGCACTGTGGTAACACATGCCAAGTTCTGCTGGCAGCAGCAGGACGGGGAACATCTGATCTGGCAGCGGCGACAGAGCAGCCCTGTAAACACACTTTTCTCTCAGAGCAGCAGGATTTTTCTGCTGGACCAGTGCCTTGTCGCAGGTGGCTGTGGCCTCTTGATTAGGGATGAGGTAACCTGCGGTCAAGTTCAGCAGCCTGTGGATTTACACCCTAAAGCAATCCCAGGATTTTCAGTGGGGAATTTCACAGCTTAAAATAACAGTGCAAACAGGGAAGTGTTCCTTTCATGTAACTAAAAGTACCTGGGAGTAGAAGGCTCAACCCAGTGCCAAGATAATGTGAATATTGTCTTTTCAGAAGCTCTGACAATGCCAAAACCTGAACTGTGGCTTTCTGACTGATCTGCACTCTTTAACCCTTGTTATTAAGACGGAGCCTGAACTTCTGCAGCCAGGTTTCATTTCAAGAAGAACCAGTATTAAATTCCTGAGACTGGAATATCCCAACCTCTTGCCATTTAATTACCCCATAACTACTTTTAGAAACCCGTGTTTCATAGAATCACAGAATGGCCTGGGATGGAAGTGACCTTTAAACTCATCCAGCTCCAACCCCTGCCATGGCAGGGACACCTTCCACAAAAATACATCTCTTTGAGCCCTGTCCAACCTTGGACACTTCCAGGGATGGGGCAGCCACAACTTCTGAGTGCCAGGGCCTCACCATCCTCACAGTAAATAATTTATTTATAATATCTACCCTAAATCTACCCTCTCTACCACCTATGGAGTCAATTATCTTTATGGTTTAGCCCATTTATGGGGTGAGTTTTGTTTTGCACTAGTCTTGTACAGTCAGGAACTTTCACAGGACGTTGCTCAATCCTCCTGGACCAGTTTCTGAGCAGACCTGCCAGCTTTGTGAAATGTCCCTGCTTTAATGGATATTTGCAGCTTCGGAGTGTTATCTCCAAATTATATTTTTTGAGAACTATGGAATGTAATATTTTTTTAAAATTACAAATAAAGCTCCTTTCTTAAATATGAACCTCCATCTGGGAGGCTCCTTTGGGGTCATCAGTCCTGGCTAATGGACACCCATTGTACACCTCTCCATTTTTGGTCTTAACATTTACTGGGTCATCCAAGACACATTTGGATGTGCATTTCCACCTCTCTGAGGACAGTGGAGGAAACCTTGATTGATTTTACTTTTAATTTGATAAATTGAGATTGAATCCAGGCTCTCCTCCTTCCTTCTTCCCCATATTCATCAGAGCCAGGCATTGCATTTACAACTCCCATTTCCCTTCCCGCTACCCTTTAACTCAGCCAGGTATAACCAAACACCTTAAAGTTAGGGCACAAATCCAACCACTGAAAAGAAAATAAGGTTTGAACCCTTGTCCTCCTGCCTGAAGAGTTATAAACTAAAAGAAATTAAGCAAACAAACACCTTTGCAGAGTGTTGGCTTCAAGGAGTTCACTTGAAGGAGTTCCTGCATGGTTCAGAGTGTGGCAGTGACACCACACAGGGAGCTCAGAGCAGAGGGCTGAGCAAAACCATCAGGTCCCCAACCCGCTATATCATCTGAATGAGCCTGAATTCTGCATTTCTGCACCCCTTTCCTGGCTTTTCCTGTCCTTGGCTGCCAGGAAAGCAAGGCCAGCCCTGGGTGCAGTGTTTGACAGGGGCTGATCCGATAGCGGGGTGAGCAATGCCCTGTGCCCTGGTGGGGATTTCCCTCTCTGGGGCTCAGCCCTGCTTTCTCGGTACCACAAGCTGAATTTCCCCCCTTTCTCTGCTTGTGGTTATTTTTAGGCAGAGCTGCAGCCACAGGCAGGCTGTGGCAGCCCCGTGGTGTCCCAGTGCCCAGGGCTGTCAGCAATGACTGGAATTCCTTACAACCAGCCGAGGAAGGAGTTTCATGAGCACACCAGGTGCAATTAGAGGGTGCAGCAGGCTGAAAACTGCATGGCTTGTGCACAGCCAGGAAGGAGCACTCGTGTCTGCACTGGTGGGGGAAAGGAGGGAGAGCCCTGGGGCACACGACGTTCCTGCCCTGCATCCTGCACCCCGGGCAGGGCTCAGCCCTCCCTGCTGCAGAGGCACCAGGAGCTCCCCTGATTTCAGGGTAAATCCCTGCTGAGGAGCCCCTAATCCCTGCAGGAAACCCTGTCTGGAGTGATCTGTTTGTTTTGAGAGGTGTCCTATTTGTGGCACAGAGTTTGTGCTGGCACAGGGTGCCCAGAGCAGCTGTGGCTGCCCCTGGATCCCTGGAAGTGTCCAAGGCCAGGCTGGACAGGGCTTGGAGCAGCCTGGGACAGTGGGAACTGTCCCTGCCCATGGCAGGGGGTTGGATCTGGGTAATCTTTTATGTCCCTTCCAACCCAAACCGTTCTGTGATTCCCTAATGGGAGCCAAACCATTCTGTGATTCCCTAATGCTGCTGTCTGCAAATAATATCGTGAGGAGATGTTTTGGCTTGGTTTCTGTTCCCCTTTGCGGCAGGAGGAAGAAAAGCAGCGTGAGACTGCAAAAACAGGAAGGTGACAGGCAAGAAATGAGGAAGAAAACAAAACTTGTTTAGAGGAGGGGAAATAAAAAACTCTTTCTCAATTTCACCCCAATTCATTGCAGGGACAGATGCAGGAGATCTTGGTGTTCCCTCCCGGGCATCAGGAGCTGGGTGGGATGAGGGAGAGGGAGGCTGGTGATGCAGGTACAGTTCACACTTCGTTCCCTGTTTATTTATTGCTGGAACAGAAATACCTGCGAGGGGCAGGGAGGCAATTGAAAACTGCAGGCGCAAAGGACCGTGAACTCCAGCTGCCTCTCCAAATCCAAACATTTTTATCAGCCTGATAAAATCAGGCTTTTAGCACCCTCCCCGCCACCAGGCTGACCCGCAGCAGCTTTTTCTCAAGTCCTTCCAAAGAAAGCGCCATCAGCAGTGAAAACTACTCAGCATCCAGCTGGCAAGGGGAGGGGTACATCAACCACTTGATTTCCTTCCTGACCTTTTTGAAAGCATCTAATTCCCCGAAAAATATTGCAGACAATTTTCTTGGCTTCTTCAGTATCCCACTATTTAAAGTTATTTTTTGTGATTGCAAAATTTTAGCACTTCTTTTTTTTTTTTTTCTCTGTTGCTTTTGCTGTTGTTGTTGGGTGTTCTTTTTGTTGTTGTTGTTTTTGTTTTTGGGTTTTTTTTTTGTTTGGTTGGTTTTTGGGTGTTTGTTTTGTTTTTGGGGTTTTTTTTGTTTTTTTTTTTTTTTTTGTTTTTTTGTGGGTTTTTTTGGTGCTGTTTTTGTTTTTTGTTTTTTTTTTTTGTTTGTTTGTTTTTTTGTTTGTTTGTTTTGTTTTTTTTTTTTATGGTTTTTTTTTTTTTTTTCCTGAAAACTATATAAATTCCCCTTGGTCAGCCCAGAGGAATAATTTTTTCAGTCGCAAGAAAATGTCATTAACGCACTAATAAGAGTCTGGGCAGCTGCTGCCTGACTTTTGCAACCACTCTCCCGGGGTAGGGAGCGCTTTGGAACAGCTTTAAACTGGATGAGAGTAGATTTAGATGGGATATTAGGGAGAAATTCCTTCCTGTGGGTGCGGTGAGGCCCTGGCACAGGGTGCCCAGAGAATCTGTGGCTGCCTCATCCCTGGAAATGTTCAAAGCCAGGTTGGACAGGGCTTGGAGCAGCCTGGGATAGTGGAAGTTGTTTCTTATAGCAGGGGGTGGGATTGGATGATCTTGAAAATCCCTTTAAACCCAAACCCTGCCGTGGTTCTGAGCTCTGTGCCCACATTCCAGGCCCATAAACCAAGGCCACGCTGGAAAGTGCTGCAGATAAAGCTGCTCTGACATGAAGGGAGCACAGTGTGTGGCTGCACCTACACAGAGATGTACACACAGCTCCCAGGCACCCAAACCATGCAAAGAATTCCTGGATGTGTGACTGGGATCCCACCAGGCATCTCCTCCCCCCTGCACATCCAAAGGAGAGGATGTGTGCTGCACTGAATGTAGGCAGGAACGTGACTGGTCCTTCCCTTCCAAGTTTCCTTTAGAGGGAATCAAATAAATAAATTGAAAAAAAAAAAAAAAAAAAAGACTTGAGAAGAGGAGGGTGAATCACGGCTTAGTCAGAGTTGGTGCTGGCATTCTGATGACAGGGAAGGCTGGCTGGTGACCAGTGGGTTCTTCCAAAGGGGATGGAGAATGAAGTTTGGAGCTGTTATTTTGGGATGCATCCAGAGCCACTGTGTCAGGATGGGTTGCTAGGTGAGTTTGACGTTGGAGCAGCCGTGGAACAAAAGAGGGAATTGAGAGGTTTTAGTTTTGGTGTTTCAGAGAAGTTTGAAGAATGTAAACCCCATAAGAGCTGGGTATTCTATTCTCACAAAAATTGAGTTTTTCCCTTTCTCTTCCAGACTTTCCCTTTTTGTACCTCCCTCTCCCACCTCTCTGGACCTGCTGCATTAATCCCTTGGACTCTTAAGGTCAATTTCTTTCCCATTTACCCCCGTGGTTTTCACATTTCAAACCCTGGCTTTGCATTTATACCCCTGTCCCTTCTCATTTTTTAAATATCTGCCAGTTCCTGACTGGGGTGTGTGTGGCACACACGCTGGCTGGTTGATTCCTTGCTCCACCCTCTGTCCCTCAGTGTGGGACACCATCCCTGTCTGTCTGTCCCGTGTCACCCTGTGCCTGTGGTGGCTCTCCAGGAGCTGACACATCCTCCTGACAGCATCCAGGCTGCACCAGTGACTTGATTTCCTGAAAAATCGCTGAGCTAAGCACCCCTTTGGGCTTCTTATCACAGCAGCTGCCAGCAGCGTTTTATTTACCACTCCAGGTGCTATTTTTAGGAAGCTGGGATTTTGCATAGCACGATTTGGGAGGGGGAAGAAAAAAATAATCCTCTGAGTGCACCTAGTGCCATCCCTGCCCTCTCCCCAGGGTGCAAGTGCCTTAAAAATAGAAATGCTTCTTGCAGCTGACCTGCCTGGCAGCAGCTGGGCGCTGGTGCCTTTGAAATCCAGGCCACTTATTTAGGAGTCGAAGCTTTCCGCTCCAGTTATTTGGGAGTTTCTAAGCCAAGAGTCACTAGGTGGATCTAATTTGAAGCGACTGTGATTTTAATTCAGGCAGGGTTTCGCTTTCGGGCTCCTTTTCATGTCGTGGGGGTGGTGATTTGTGAGGTGGGAAAGAGCTGTGGAGAGGGGAGAGAGCTGCTGGGGGAAGGGGGATGATGATGATGATGATGATGATGCCTGAATTCCTCGTCCTGTAAAATCATGTGAATTTTTGTCCTCCTTCTGACTCATGCTCTAGCTGGGAACAGGCTTTCTGCTGCCCTACATGTGAAAAGGATTTGGGGATTTTGTGCAGAGCGGTGCAGGGAGGGCTGTTGTGCCTCACTCCCATCCCATCCTTGCCAACTGGAGCACTCACAGCTCTCTCCCATCTTCCTTCCCACACCCCAAATCTCTGGTTCTTTTCCAGCTCCCTCATAGTAGCTTTTTTAAAATTCTTTTTTCTTTTCGCCTGTGAATATTTTTTCCCCTTTGTGTAGGAGAGGGAAAGATTGTGCACTTTTTACTTCATCTTGGCTCCATGTAAGGAATTAGCCAGAAATATCTTCCTTCTAAATGCGTTATAAAAATACAAGCCTTTGCTTCCAGAGAAGGAAGATGCCCTAAGTAAAAAAAGATTATTGAACATTTTAGGTATCTGAGATGCTCCTTATCAGGCTTTAAATTCTGAAGCAAAATTTGCTGTATTAAACACCATCAAAGCAGATGCTCCCACCTCTAGAGCTCTTCCCACCCTGACACAATCCCACATTTCCCTGCTGTGGCAAATTCCCAAAATCCTCCCAAAGAAACCCCTCCATGCCGGGTGGGACCATCCCCATCAGTGCTGGGGGACAAGGGGGTTTGGGCACCATCACAGGAATTTTCAGGTAGTCCCAACCCCTCTGTGCTGCAAACAGAGCCTGTGGGGGGGTGTCAGCATTGCTGGGGTGCAGTTTGCACCCAGAGTTTAATTTAGAGTGGAAATATAACTTGCAGGAACCTGGCGAGTGGATTAAGACATTTAATAAACTATATTATTATTATTATTATTATTATTATTATTATTATTATTATTATTATTATTATTATTATTATTATTATTATTATTATTATTATTATTATATTTTGTTATTATTATTACTACATTTTTATTGTTATATTTTTATTATTATATTTTTATTATTTATTGTATATTAACGTGACATAATTAAGAACAATGAAATTAATAGCAGAATGAAAAAATAATAACAATAACATAATTTTATGAAAACGTTAAATAATAAATGATAGTGAAACGAAAAAGTAAATTATAATGAAAAAATAACAATGAGATAATGAAATAATGAAAAAAAGAAAAAAATAGTAAAATGATAAAATTATAAAAATAATAAAGTATTTTTATTAAA
Source organism: Ammospiza nelsoni (assembly GCF_027579445.1). Classification (NCBI taxonomy): domain Eukaryota; kingdom Metazoa; phylum Chordata; class Aves; order Passeriformes; family Passerellidae; genus Ammospiza; species Ammospiza nelsoni. Next base: position 3,815,379 of record NC_080637.1, read on the forward strand.
ACATTAAATAAAAAAAGAAGAACAAAATGAAAAAATAACAATGAAAAAATAAAATGAAAAAATGAAAAAATAAAAAAAAGAAAAAATAGTAAAATAGTAAAATGATAAGATTATAAAAATAATAAAGTATTTTATTAAAACATTAAATAAATAATGAAACGAGATTATTAAATTAAAATAATAATAAATTTGTAAAACATCGAACAAAAATTAGCATTTTGCGCCCGTTTGCGAGCAGAGGCTCCCGCGGAGCATCCCCAGCGCGGCTGCTGGCGGAGGGACGCGGAGCGGGGCGGAGCAGCCGCGGTGGCCGCGGGCGGAGGCGGAGCCGCCGCATCCCGGGCATCCCCTGCGGGGGAGGCGGCGCAAGCGGCACCGCATGTGCGACGTGAGCGACGTGCGGGAGCGCAGGGCCGGCATCCCCCGGCCCCCCGGGACCCCCCGGGACCCCCGGCATCCCCCGGGACCCCCGGGCCGAACCCGCTGGCCGCGGAGTGAGCGGCGCAAGGGGCGCGCCGGCGGAGCCCCCCCGCATCCCACCGCTGTACTTAGGGTTCCTTTCTCTTTCCCCCTCCCTCTAGTTTATTTTTAAAATTTGTTTTTATTTTATTTGCCTATAGTTAATTTTTTTTAATTTTATTTTTTTATTTTGTTCAACTTTATTCCCAACTTTTTAAAAATTTCCTTTCCCCCTTCTTATTTTCATCTCTAGTCCCTATTTTATTTTCCTAATTAATGTTTAATTAATATTTTTCTCTTTACATCTTTTACTCCTTTTTTTTTTTATTTTTAAAGCATTTTTTAAAAAGTTTTTTATTGCCGAGTTTCCATTTTCCATTAAAAAATTAAATTCAATTTCCATAATTTTACATCATTTTGCATCATTTTACATAGTATTCCCTCGTTGGTTGAAAAGACGCGAGAAATGAAATAGGGCATTTATTTGACCGTGAATATTTTGGTCTGGGGGTCCCCTGCGCGCCCCCGATCCCCGCGGTGGGGGCGGGGTCGGTGTCGCGCTCCCCCCGCGGAACAAAGCGCGTCCTTTGTCCGCGCTGCAGCGCGGGCCGCGGCCGCCAGGGGGCGCCAGGGGCCGCGCCGGCATCCGCGCCTTCATCCTCCTCCCCATCCTCCTCCCTCTCCTTCCCATCCTCCTCCCTCTCCTCCTCCTCCTCCTCCCTCTCCTCCTCCTCCTCCTCCCTCTCCTCCTCCTCCTCCTCCCTCTCCTCCTCCTCGGCGGCGCCGCAGCGCCCGCCCGGCCCGGCCCGGCCCGTCCCGCCCCGCCCCGGAGGCGGTCCCGGCCTGCCGGGATAGAAAAAGGCGGCGCGGCGGCTGCCGGCACATCGTGAGCGGAGCCGGCCCGAGCAGCAGCTGCGATTGTGGCACCGCTCCTTCCCCGCCTGCCTCGCGTGGAGATTCTGCTGCCTTTCTTCTCTTGCTATTTTTTTTTTTTCCGATTTAAAAGGAAAGATATTTTATTTTTTCCTTTTTTTTTTTTTTTTTTAATATCTATATCTATATTTTTTTCCACGCCGCTTTCCATCGGGGCTCGCCCTCGCTCCCTCTCAGCGCGCAGCGGCTGCGCTGGGGCCATTCCTGCCCGGCTTTGTGCCCTGCAGACCCGGCCCTCCTCTTCCTCCTCCTCCTCCCCCTTCTGCCGTAAAACCTTCACGAGGCTCGCAGCAGCATCCGAAAGCGCCGCAGCCGCTCGCCCAAACCACCGACTGCAACAAAACCCCATTTTTATTCTATTTTTTATCATATATTTCCCCCACCTCCTCCCCCCTCCCTTTTTTTATTTCTCCTCCTCCCTCCCTCAAACGCATCAAGGTGGACGCGGAGCGCAAAAAGACCTTTGTTTTAAAAATGCCCATGGAGCTGACGCAAAGCCGCATCCAGAAGATTTGGCTGCCCAATGACAACCGGCCGGCGCTGCCCCGCCGCTGTGAGTACGGGCACGGCAGCATCCCGGTGGGATGGCATGGAGGGATGGGATGGATGGATGGGGAGTGGAACTCTTCCCCTTTCTCTGCGCATCGTGGCGGGGCTCTTTGCAGCATCCTTTCTCCTCGGTGTGCCCGCATCCCAGCCTCAGCATCCCGGGGGTGCCCGCATCCTATCCCCAGCATCCCAGCCCCAGCATCCCCCCGGTGCCCGCTTCCCAGCCCCATATCCAGCATCCCATCCCCGGCATCCCAGCCCCAGCATCCCAGCCCCATCCCCGGCATCCCGGCGCTGCCATCCCGTGACTCAGGCAGGGCAGGAAGGTGCATTCCGCTGTCACATGGCCCCGCAGGATGCGGGAGGTGCCGCCGCCACACGCGTGGCCCCATTTCCACTCTGCGCTGCCAGTGCTGGGATTAAAAGGGAAGGGAGGAGGTTGTTCACCTCGGTTGTTCACCTCGCAGCCGGGATTTGCGCCCTGTCAAGCGGCTCGCCCGGGGATTTGTTAATGGTGGAAGCATGAATGGTGTGGGCTGGAAGGGACCGTAATGATAATCTCGTTCCACAACCCTCCTGCCATGTGACAGGACACCTTCCACTAGACCGGGTTGCTCCAAATCCTGTCCAATTAGCGTGTTAAAAATTTTTTGGGGGGAGATGCAGGGAGGATTAGGGCAATGTATTTAAAACTCCAACCAGACACAGCCGTTTGCAGTTTACTGTTTAACCCCGAGGGGACGGGGAGGCAGCTGGAGGGGAACGCACAAATGAGCGCTGAAACTCCTGCATTGGTGTCCCCTTGTCTCTGAAGCTCGCAATATAAAAATGTTTGGGTCATCCCGGTGTTACCATAAAGCAAATCTTGAATCGTGATCTAATCCGAAAGCTCAGGAAGCAGCTCTTTAGCAGCCACACTGACAAGCTGCCGGTTGTGCGACTCCCGGCTCTAAAGGAGCCTCGCAGGAATGCGCGGAGCCGGGATGCACGGGGTGGCACTCGCAGCCTGGCGAGGAGGGATGGAAGTGGCTTTGCGTGAATCAGTCTTTCCGCTGCTTGCCTTCATCAGGCGTTTAAAGTCGCTTCCGATGTTTATTTACCTTGGCTGGAAAGTTTCCCCTTCTAAATAATATTTTTTTTAAAAAAATAGGCACGGAGTGAACTTGCCAGCTGGTGCCGCCCGTGGCTGTGGGTCAGGCACCCTGGAGCAGATGTTGGGATGCGCAGCCCTGCAGCGGGAGCTGCCGAGGAAATGGGATTTCAGCAACAGGCTGCACATCTGGGCAGCCCGGGGGCTGTGCTTAGAGTGGGGTAAAGCGTCTCCCGGCTTAATGCTTCGCACGTGTGTCTCTGTGGCTGGGTTTCTCTCCAGGACTGGCACCTCTGAGAGAAATCCCTTGTGCACGCAGTGGTTTTTTGCCACTTCGTTCGCCGGGTTTCTCAGCGAGAGCTCTCTTTTGGTAGCGGAAAAAACTAACGTATTTGATATATTAAGGCACCGAGGGGATTATTAATAACACAATGTGGCTTGTAATTGTATTTTCTCGGGGTGGGAGCGAGCCACGCTGTGCAATGTGAGAAGAGGGTTTTTAGGCTTTTTTTAGCTAACTCTTTTTTTTTTTTAACTCGAGGTATTTTAAACGTGCTATTAATTCCTCAGCAGCAACAAAGAGCGAGGGTGGGAGGGAAGGGAGGGATAACGGGGACCGCTTCCAGCGTGATGCCTGGAGGGAGCGGCCGCATGCCGGGTGTGAGCATCCTCTGGGAATGGCGCATCCCGGGTGTGAAAGAACCACTCCGATGGTGTGCTGGCTGGTCCGGGGCAGGCTGCGGGGGTTCCTCCAGCTGCCCTTTCGACGGCGATCCATTAAATTGCTGTCACGCCGCACGTCTCTCACGTAGGGGCTGGGAAAGGGGAGCCCTCGAAGGCGCTGGCTGGGCAGAGGCGGGCGAGGGGAGGGGGATGCTCGGGCAGGGAAGGGGCTGCGCTGCCTCTCTCCGTCCTTGTGGCTGCTTTCCCCCGTCCCTGGGGCTCGGCGGGCGGGGGACACACGGCGGGGATGGTCCCGTTCGGTGGCGGTGACAGCGGTGGGCAGGGTCAGGGAAGGTGCTGGGATTGCAGCTGGGAAAATGAAATAGGACCGACAGAACGGGCAGTCCGGGCTTGGGGGAGGTTTGGGGAATACTTAGGAGGAGACAGTGAAAATGCCTCAAGTGGGGAGGGGGCTGTTCTATCCGGCTTTTTATAGAAGCAAATTTCCTTCCCTTTTGGGCTGGGTGTTCTTTATATTTTGTTTTTCCTCTTTCTCTTTTACCCACTGACTTTCTGGCAAACAGCAAAAGTGATAAGCTCCTGTTAAATACCCTCCCGACTGAGCCTGAAAGTCATCCCTGCCCTTGACTTACCTGGCTGTAGATGTTGATAAGGAGCAATGAATATGCATTGAAATCCCTGATAGCTTCCCAGCAGTGGTGAAAAGAAATGATGAATGAGGCCTTTGTGAAGCACCGGGAGCAAAACACTGGGTTGTGTTTCATCCCTGATGCAAAGTTTCCCGGAGACTTTTGCTTTGGGCTCGGATTGCTGATGAAAAGTTGCTCGCTGATGCTGTGGTGTTTTGGGAGGTGCTGTTCCATGGTGCAAGGGCAGAAAAAATTCTGAATTTTGGGTGTTTGGAGGTGACACATGTGTGCCCACGCAGTGCCAGCCCTGGGGCTGTCACAGCTGCCTGGAGCCACAGGGACACGAACAGTGCCCAGCATTGTCCCTTTACTCTTGCAGTGCTATTTAATGGCCCTAAATCCTCTTAGCTCTGCTCTTTGAGACCCTTTGTGCTCAGGCAGGTAGGGAAAGGAAGAGTTTCCTTATTCAGGTGTTATCCCTTCCTCCTCCCTTTATCTAATAATTGTGTGGGGTTTATGCAAAACAGACCTGCACTCATAGCTTGGATGAGGATGTGAGATTGTGGGAGCAGGGAAAGTGTTTTTCTGGGTGTGTTGCACAGCTCCCTTGTGCCCCAGCACAGAAAATTGGCACTTGCTGCCAAAATCTTTGGGAGCTGCCCTGGGGTTTTGAAATGCAGCACTGGGCATGGGGCAGGTTGCACAAAGGGAAGGAGTGAGGGCAGCTCCAGCCTGGGGAATGAAACAAAAAAGTAAACTATATTTTAGGTAATTTTTAATGTTTTGCCTGCTGGTTTGCTTTGGTGAGAAACTTGGGAAGATGATGGGTGGCTCTTCCATGTGGGTACCAGTACCATAAATCTTCCTTGTGGCCTTAATTTGGTTTCTCCAGCTGCTGGATTTATTTATTTTCTTCAAAGGGGATGTACTTTGCATGTTCTATGGGTACTTCTCAGTTTTTTTGCCCTTTTCCTGACAAAAACCTCCCCCAGCCCCCGTGTCCATCCCCGGGTGCCCCTGGCATCCCCTGTCCCACCTCGGGCAGCTGTGTTAGGCAGGCAGAGCTCTCCACCCAGGCCGTAATTAATGGGGTTTTATGGCTCTGCCACCAGCCACTCACTCCCTGCATTCCTTTCCTATGAGCTCTCTGTGCTCACCGGGTGCATGGAAGGAAGGGTGGGTGAGAAATCCCCTGCAGGGTCCCACCTGTCCTGCAAATGCTGCCAATTGGTTTTCTTTCCAGCTGTTTGACATGGACCCTCTTCACCACAACAACAAAAACCCCAAAAACACAAACAAAAAAAACCCCAAAAAACAACCAACCAACCAAAAAAAAAAAAAAAACCCAAAAAATCCAAGCAACCGAGCTTAGGTTTGCAAGGAAAAAAAGGGATAAATGTACTTGGATATCTGCTTTTAAATGCTGCTAGTTCTGTGGTTCTCTTGCCTTGCCTGTCTTCAGAAAGTCCAGTTAGCTGGTTGTGTGTCAGCTGGAAATTTAGTCAAACATTTTAGGGGATGCTTTCTGTGGGTGAAGATCTGGACCAGATCTGGTATTTCAGCACAGACACTGCTGCAGGGACAGGTCCAAAATCCTTGGCTGTCATTGAGCTTTTCATGGAATTGCCAAGCCATTGGAATGGGAAGTTGTGCTTGCCTTGATTTTGAATTTTATTTTATAAATTATTTTTTATTTTGGTTGCAAATGTGGAAATTGAGGCACAGAGGCTCTCCAGAGAGCCTGGGCCAGCTGCTGGCTCCTTGCCCACTTTGCACCCATCAGGATGTGGCTTTCATGTTTCCTCCAGCTGCTGAAGCACTTGGAAGGAGTCCAGATGAAAACAAGTGCCTTGTTGGGTCAATGCAGAGAATTAACAGCTCCTGTTCTTTTTCCTTGCAGCCTGTGGGCCTCAGCTTGCCAACTCCCCCACTGTGATAGTCATGGTTGGCCTCCCAGCCCGTGGCAAGACCTACATCTCCAAGAAGCTGACGCGCTACCTCAACTGGATTGGTGTCCCCACAAAAGGTGAGGCCTGCACTGGCTGCCAGGGGAAAGCAGGAGGTCTGGTCCTCAGGAGTTCTTCTAGATCACTGCTTTGGGAGATGGGAGGTAGTGGGGGACGTTTCCAAGATCCCACAGGCCAAATAGAAATATCTGTGTTTTCATATCCTGGGCTCTCCTTCACTTTGAAGACCAAGGGATGCCCTTAGGATGTAATTTCGTGCCCCCAGCTTGCTTTAACTGCAGAAGGTACACAACTGAGTCATGTCCCTCGTTTTTATGGTTTTGTTTTTTTGTTTTTTTTCCTTTTCCCACCCAGTTTTCAACGTTGGGGAGTATCGCCGCGAGGCTGTGAAGCATTACAGCTCCTATGATTTCTTCCGTCCTGACAACGAGGAGGCCATGAAAGTCAGGAGGTGAGGGTGGGCTCCCTGACCCCACATGGTGCTGAGGCCCGTGGCTGGGAGCAGAGTTACCCAGTTTGGGGCTGATGGACAGAGAAGCTGGGCTCTGAATTTCCCCTGGATTTGAAATTCAGAGTTGGGCTCTGATTTTCTTCCAAGGATTCTGAGGGCTCAAAACTGAATCCGTGTGGGATTGGTGACTTCAGGGTGTCCTCCACACCCTGAGGACCCCAGGGCCACACATTTGTCCCTGTTTTGCAGGCAATGTGCCATGGCTGCCCTGAGGGATGTGAAGCTGTACCTGACGGAGGAGGCCGGGCAGATTGCGGTGAGCTCCAGATGTGCTCTGGGGTTTGGCAGCTGTGCTGACCCCAAACATCCTCTGCAGTCCCTCCTCTGAGGAGGGGCTTGCTGGGAAACCAGGCCCTTGTGGTGCTAATTGAGATCTTTTGCTTTTAAAGGTTTTTGATGCCACCAATACCACGAGGGAGAGGAGAGGGATGATCCTGAACTTCGCCAAAGAGAACGGGTTCAAGGTTGGTGCCATGGGTCTGGTGCCTGCATTGTGAGGCCCACTGTGGTGTAGAGTTGGTGTATCTTGTCTAACTCATGTGTTATCCTCATGCTGCTCCTGTCTGAGGGAGATTTCACTGCTGGGTTTGATTAAAAACATGAAAATCTTCCTTCATTCCCTGCACTGAGCCATGGGGAGGGAAAGGATGGCAGTGGGGCAGAGGAGGAGCTCTCTGGTCCAGCAGGGAGGAGGCTGGGTTGAGCAAGGAGTTGGTTGAATGTTATAAACCTTATTTTGGTGGCTTTCAGCTGAGCTCTGCTTTGCTTCACAGGTGTTCTTCATTGAATCTGTCTGCAATGATCCCAACGTGGTTGCCACCAACGTTATGGTAAGTGTGGCACTGGTGGCAATGTCCTGCTTTTGCTTTCCCTCCATAGAGAGATAGGAATGGCATCACCCTCACAAGCTCTGGTCTTCATGGTGGGCTTCAACCAGCCTGGAGGGACAGCCCAGCATGGCACTGCCAGTCCAGGAGGTTCCTGGAATGTGTTGGTGACTTCCTTCTCCAGGTGACAGCACCTGTCCTTGTTTGCTCTGTGCTGCACCTTGCAAGGAGGGGCTACTGAGGAATGTGGAGCTCCAGGGCAGCCTGTGCTGCAGCAGCTGTCAAGTGAGATGAAAGGAAAGCAGGTTTTGGCCTGGAGTACTGTGGGATAAAAAGCCCAGGAGGGAAGAGGGGCCCAAGAAAAGTGGTTCATGTTCAAGGGTCATCTTCAAGTTCAGCTGTGATGCAGCCATCAAAAATGCCAGGATGGACAAGGAGCTCCTGGGCAAACTCAAAATCAAACACTAAAAGGAAGCCTAAAGAGAGGATGGAAGGAAGGACAGGCAGCCTGGGAGGAATACAGAGATTGGCTGTTCAGACAAGAATTGGGTTGGGAAAAACAAAGCCCTGACACAACTGGGGGACTACAGGTGCAGTTTCACATCAGTGTTTGGGAAGAAAGTGAAGCAGATCATCCTGGAAACTCTGCTGAGGCACATGGAAGATAAAAAGGTGGTTGGAGGCAGCCAACAAGGCTTCACTGGAGGCAAACTGTGCTGCCAGCCAGGGGCTGAAGAGTGTCTTTTGCTCCTGCTGGGAGCTCTTATCCCAGTGACCAACTTTTTGCATACAGCCTTTTCTACAACAAAATGCTCTGTTTGCTACTTTTTTTTTTTTCCCCAAGCTGGATTTTTTTTTTTTTTTTTGAGGATTTTAATCCCTTTATTTGGAAACTAATGCTCAGCTAGGAGCTGATTCTCTCACCCTTCAAGCATGAGATTTTGCTCCACAGGGAACTGCAGATGAATGGTGCTCTTAGTGCTGGGATCAGTGTGGAAAATACACCCCAGGCCTGGGATGCTGCCACATGTGTTGATCCACGGTGTTATCCTGTTGGTTTCAGGACTGCTTGTGAAGCTACCAGTGTGTAATGCTGCTGTTCAAACTCAAATCTTCAGGAAAAGCAGCCTGTTAGATTAGTTCAGGCAGGAATTAGTCCATGAGAGTTGTAGATATTCACACTGCCTGTTTGTAGTGTCTTTCAGCCCAACAGCTTGCAGCAAATAATGCACAAGAAGGGGTTAAATGTTGCCATCTCACGGTCCTGCTGCTGAGCTGGGATAAGGATCTTGTTTAAGTTCATGCACTTCCCTTTTTCAGCTTGAATTTGAACCTGATGGGGTTTTTTAGCCATTGGGAAGCTCAGCTTTCCTGCTGTTGGGTGGTGCAGTGCTAGCCCAACTTCTGGGAGAATGGGAGTGGATTGGTGGGTTTCTGTACTAATCATGCAATGGTTGATAGCAAATTCTCCCACCTGATGCTTGGTTTTGGGTCTAATTTGCTTCTTTTCTGCCGTGTGATGAGTGATGACTATAAAGAACTCATCACTTAGTTTCAGCTAATCACTGGATCTTGGCATGACTTTAAAATTCCAGATTAGCATTGTCTGGCTTGGAAAGCTTCCTAACCTCTCCCTGTGGCATGTTTTGTTTTTTATTTCTGTTCCAGGAAGTAAAATTGTCCAGCCCAGATTACCGGGACTGTAATTCCACTGATGCCATGGAGGATTTCATGAAGAGGATCAATTGTTACCAAGCCAGCTACCAGCCCCTCGACCCTGATGACTATGACAGGTGAGAGACCTTGACTTTGAGCTGCCTTGAGCACCTGCCCTCTGCCAGGAGAGCAGCAGTGAAGGGTGGAGCTGCATTTCACTTTGTTTTCAAACATCTGACTGTGCTGGAATGATTTATGGCCAGGCCTCAGCTTGAGTTCAGGCCTTTCACAGGAAAATGCTGCTTTCCCCAGGCCCTGTTCCAGGGAAATGTGTACTGATGCCTTGCCAGGCTCTTCTGGGCTCAGATGAGCTGTTTTCAACTTTGTTCTGCTGGTCCAGATACAAAGGCTTTGGGAAAGCACTTGAGTTGGAGGGGTTGAGGTGCTTTTTTCATTGTCTCAGTGAAGGGAAGGGACAGCTTGGTTCAGAGCACAGGGTTGAGCAAGCCCTGTGGCTCCTGCCTGTGTGCCTTGGGAGAGCTTTGCTGTCCTGCCTGACTCTGCAGGCACCTCCCAGCCTCGCCAAGCTCACAAACACTCCTGTGTGCCCTGTGTGGATTGTCCCTGTCCTGGGGAGCAGCATGTTCCCTGTTAGTCCTGTTTAATCCTCTTTGCTGCTGCAAGGGGAGGGGTGGTGATTACACTGCTGCTATTCAGCTCTCCATGAATCCCCACTACCTGTTGGCTCCCTGCTGAAAATAGCCTGCAGGAAATCCTTTGAGCTGGGTGATTACATGGGCAGAGAAAACTCACAGGGCTGCTGCTTTGGAGAATGACAGGAAAGCAGGAAAAGGGAAAAGTGCTCCCTGGAGAACTTGTAAACCAGAAGGAAGCAGCTACAAGAGAATCATGGCAGGTTGAAACCTTGCATGATGCCACATCTGGTATCACAGCCCAGATGTTTTCAGCTGGTGTTAACTGAAGTGACATTTATAGAGGTTATGCCTGTGCCAGAACACAACCTGAACTTCCAAAGCAGAATATTGAAAAGAATATATTTTTTCATGATGGCCACTCTTTTAATATCTATATTAATTATTCCAGTATATTGTAATGTTTTGTTCTAATCAATGCAAATGATGTGGGATTGTGATTATGTTAAAAAATGACACTAAATAAACGGGAGGAATAAATTGACATTTTGAAATTACTTAATTTTTCTTATGCTCCCCATCACAGAAGCAATATGGAGCTATTGGGCAAAAGAAATCAAGATCCCTAACCTGTGCATTTTATTCATTAAGATTTTCATCTCTGTTTAAAAATAAAATTGATTTTTTGCCCTTTCAAGAAAAATAACTTTATGGAAAAGAGGAAAGACAGAAGAAGGAAAAGCAGAAAGTTCTTATTTTGCAGATTTGAGGGGTCTAAGTTGGAATCAGACCTTATCATTACAGAAAGGATGAGAAATTAAGAAATATTGGACTTATGTATTGAATACATATATATTAATGTATATAATATATATAAATATATAAAGATCTGTTAAATATATATAATATATAAAATATACATTATATATTTATATTTAAATATATTTATATATGAATATATAAATATATAAATATATAAAGGATATATAAAAATATATAGATACTATAAAATATAATTTATGTATATAAAAATAACCATATAATGTAGAATATATATTTGCATGTAGATATATAATTAATATTATATATATATATAATATGCATACAATAGACAGTCTCTGTCTGTCCCCAGGGAACTTTCTCTCATCAAAGTCATCGACGTGGGCCGGCGGTTCCTGGTGAACAGGGTGCAGGACCACATCCAGAGCAGGATTGTTTATTACCTGATGAACATCCACGTCCAGCCCCGCACCATCTACCTCTGCCGGCACGGGGAGAGCGAGTTCAACCTCAAGGGCAGGATTGGAGGCGACTCTGGCCTCTCCAACAGGGGCAAGAAGGTGAGGGAGATGGAAAATGTCCCCCCGTGGCTGCAGTAGGTGCTGTGCCTTGGGTTAAATGTGTGAGGAATGGTTACTCATAGTTTAGCAGGGTTTATTAAAGCTTATTGAAAATACAACAGAAGACTGAATAGAGAAAACAAGGTTACAATGAAAACTTAACAATGGAGGTTTTCCCTTTTAATCCTTCAACCCCTTCCAAAGTTCTCTCCATCAACCCCTTCTTTGCTACTTTCCTATTTCAGAAACAGAAGTAGAACAAGAGAAAAGTGGCATTCCCACTGGTTTTGGCATTGTGGTGCAGTGAACCAGCTTGCACAGGTTGGATTAGTAGTATCAATACACTTAAACTTCAGCTGCCACAAGCAGGACTGCAGGTTTAGCTGGGACACAAACACTTCTCTCCAGCTTTGAGTCACCAGAAGGTTTCCATGATTCCAGCATCCTGAGCAGTGTGGGTTTGAGGTTCATGTGCTGGAGAACCTGCTGCTTGGCTGGAATGCACTCTCCAGCTCCTCAGGCACAGACCCAGCTGTTCTGTCATGGACACTGCAGTTGTGGAAGATCTGTTTCTTTTGGCTCCTGGATGTACACATCCCATTTGTCCACTGTGAAAGCAGCCACTCTTGAGAACATCTGAGAATCTGGTGGATTCTCTTTGCAGCACCCCAGATATTTACTCCACCTTCGCTGTCCAGTGGTGGAGATCACTTCCTCAAATTCTGACTGGAGGTCAGGTGTCACCACAGTGACAAGCCAACCCTCCCAGATGTCCCTTGATAACCACATGAGGGGGTAAAACATAATTATGAATCTATAAAACTTTTCTTAACCTATATACATGATATTTGTCTGTTAATTGTGAGAGTCAATCATTGCATTACTCATTTATAAAATGCATATTTGATGATAGCTGGGCTGCTGAGGATCCATCTGCAGCTCTTGGGGATCAATGAATGTGTGGCTGCCTTTCCCCTCAGAGCATTAGGCTGATATTTGTGCCTGTGGAAGGCAGCACTTACTGGGAATAGGGAACAAAGGAAGCTGTGGACTAGCAATCAACCTCTTTTTTTTTTTTTTTTTTTTCCCTACATCCCACAGTTTGCAGTGGCACTGAACAAATTTGTGGAAGAGCAGAACCTGAAAGACCTCAAAATTTGGACCAGTCAGCTAAAGAGGACAATCCAAACAGCAGAAGCTCTCCAGCTGCCCTATGAGCAGTGGAAGGCACTCAATGAGATTGATGCTGTGAGTATCTGTGCAGCCACAACAGCTGCACAAAAGAGAAAGAGAGGTTTTGTCTGGAGGCTGTGCTGAGAGCATGTCCAGTAACCTCTTGCTTTCCTGTCCTGGCAGGGTGTGTGTGAAGAAATGACCTATGAAGAAATCAGGGAGCAGCACCCAGAGGAATTTGCTCTGCGTGACCAGGATAAATATTACTACCGTTATCCTTCTGGGGAGGTAGGTGTGCAGGGACACCCCTGCAAAGTCTGCAGGGCTTGTACTTTAAATGTGGCTTTTTTTTCCTCATTCTGTCTTCTACTCTTGAGCAGAGGAGCAGTGGGTGCTCCAAGAAACTAAAATTAAAAGAGAGCAGGGCTCATGTTTACCTCTACCTTGAGCTCTTTCAAAATCTTGCTATATGAAGATCTCACTAAGAAATATGTCACTTAACAAACAGTCCCACTAACTTTATAGCAAATTAGCATGGAAAGGTCTCTAGAGGTTTCTAGTCCAACCTCCCGTTGTTATATCTGCTGGCAGTTTTGTGCTGGCCTAATTTTCTTTCCTTTCATTTCCAAAAAAAGCAATTTTCACCTTGTTCTCAGTATCATTCCCTAAGGGTTGATGGTAATATCTCTGTTCCTGGCAGTCTGCTTTCAGGGTGTGACACAATGAGGTGGGAATTGACATCAGTTGATGATACTTTAGGCTGTGAATTGATCTGATTATCCCCAAACTGAAAGTCATGCCCATAGACACTGCAGAAAAATTTTTGGAGACATCCTCATGACCCTGTATCTGACAGAAGAATATGTGGGGATCTCAGACACCAACTCTGGGTGTTTGGGACTCCTTCTGGCTGCCTGTTGTGGTTTTTATGAGGCGTTTCAAAACTCTGGGGTTTCTCAGGTTGCTCCAGACTTCTCAGAACTTTGAAATCCTGTAGCAAATCAGATGTCAAGATGATGGAGAGGCTCTATCTTCAAAGCCCTTGTTGCTTCCCCTAATTAATTCTCCAGGCCTAAGCTGTGATTCAGTGAGATGTGAATGCCTCCTTCTCTTGCAGAAGAATTAGAAGTTCCAGAGCAGCCTGGGGATGAGGATTTATTTGTCTTCAGCAGTTTGGTTTGCTCAGAGGCACGGAATCAGGAGGTGTACCAAGAGAAGGACCGTTGTTTCTTTGGGTTGCTCGCTGCATTGATTCCTCACCTCCCTCCCTTTCTTCCCCAGTCCTACCAGGACCTGGTGCAGCGCCTGGAGCCAGTGATCATGGAGCTGGAGAGGCAAGAGAACGTCCTTGTCATCTGCCACCAGGCTGTCATGCGCTGTCTCCTGGCCTATTTCCTGGACAAGAGTGCAGGTGAGCTCCCTGTCCCTGGGAAGATGAGGGATGATGGATACAGCTCTGGGTTGTTCACATCCTGCAGTGTGTGATGGTGTTCACAGGGGTCTTAGGATGAGGGAGGAGATGAGGATCTGACTCCATGTTTCAGAAGGCTTGAGCTATTATTTTATATTATAATATATTATATTATTATATAATTTTTATTAATTATATATTAATGTTATTTGTATTATTATATATTAATATATTATTTATATTTATTATATTAAAACTGCACTAAAAGAATGGAAGAAAGGATTTCATCAGAAGGCTAGCTAAGAATAGAAAAAGAAGGAATGATAACAAAGGCTTATGTGTTGGACAGAGTCTGAGCCAGCTGACTGTGATTGGCCATTAATTAGAAACAACCACATGAGACCAATCCCAGATGCACCTGTTGCATTCCACAGCAGCAGATAACCATTGTTTACATGTTGTTCCTGAGGCCTCTCAGCTTCTCAGGAGGAAAAATACTTTCCTTAGGATTTTTCATAAAATGTGTCTGTGACAGCAGTGTGCATCTCTGTGGTGTGGGATGAAGGTGTCTGAGCCTCCTGCTCAGGTAACCCTCCTGCTTTGTCTCTGCAGATGAAATGCCCTACCTGAAATGTCCCCTGCACACAGTGTTGAAGCTGACCCCAGTAGCCTATGGTGAGTGAGACCTTCCTAAACATGCCAGGGGGGTGACTTGTCCCTCCTCCTGACTCCAGGCTGTCTGGGGGAAGAGCAGGGATCTGTGGTTGGGGCCCTTGGGAGCATCCTGTGCCTGCTGGCCCTGCTGATCTGTCCCTTTGTGCTCCTTTGTGCAGGCTGCCGGGTGGAATCCATCTCCCTGAACATTGAAGCAGTCAACACCCACAGAGATCGGCCAGAGGTGAGTGCTGCTTTTCCCTGGAGCTGTCCTTTGGTGTCCCCCTCCTGTCCCCTGTGGTCACCTGGCAGTGGGAACTGCCCAAATCCTGCCAGTGGTGGTGGTGGGTATGGGGAGATTGCTAAGCTGAGTGCTTGGAAGTGCTGCTGGAAGACTGGGAGCATCAGATGTGTTCCTGCTCTGCAAAGTCGTGGCCAGCTGAGGGTTTTCCAAGGGAACAGGACTGTTGCATGTTCCTGCTTCCCAGTGTGTTTGCCCAGGGAAAACTCCTCCCTGGTCTCTGACTTCCACATGCATGGTCATCCACTGGCCCAAGCAGGGAGTGGAGCTGTGGATGATGGAGAAGGTGACTTCTCCCAGGTGTCCCAGGTGGCTGGCAGAGCCTGGGCTCAGTGCTTGCCCTCCATCTGCCTCTGAGGGTGCTTTCCTGGTATGCCCGTGCTCTGTGTCCTTCTGCAGGGTGGGAGGTGGCAGTGCTGGGCTGGGGATGGTCCTGTGGAGAATTCCTGTAGGGTTGGGTCTGTCTGCCAAGTGCTCCACTGGAGCTCAGAGGGCAGAACTGGAGGATGCAAAACTCAATGTCAGGGCTGGGCAGCCACACAGAGTGGGCAGCACCCATGTCCCAAGATGCTGGGACTTTTCCAACTTGTGCTTAGTGGTGGAGCCCAAAGTGATGCTTTTGGCCCACATCTCCTTTCCTTTGCTTCCCCTGTCAGGTGGCAGCACCTGAGCTGCCTGTCCCTCCCCACAGCTGTGGGGGGAAGCCAGTCCTTCCCCCTGCATGGGGACACTGATATCCTGCTCTGCCACCCTCTCTGGGGATGGCAGCAGGGCCTTGGCTAGGACAGGGTGAGACAAGTGCCAAGTGCTTGGGTGCCCCTGCTCAGCTTTGCCTCCATCCCCCTTGCTTGAGTTGGAGCTTGGCGTGGTGCTGACCCTCGCTGCCTGCTCTGCTCCCATGCCCCAGATCTTCCTGATCAGCCTGGGCTGGCTCATCTTCCCTCTGCTTGCTTTCACTCCTCTCTCTGGGTGGAGGGACCAGCTTCGAGGAGGAGACCAATGGGCACCTCTGTGTCCTGCAGAGTCATGGCTTGTTGGCTGCTGGGTGTGTTCAGCTACCTGTAGTTACGTTTTTTTGTCAGCTGAGACTCAGATAAGGAGAAAATCTGTCTTATATCTGAGTGCAGAGCCATTTTTTCCTCCCCTCCCCTTCTGTGCTCTTAAGCATTTGGCATCAGGGATTTTTTTTGTGCCCAGAGACTTTCAGTGCATCCTTTGCTGATGGACAGTGACTGTGGGGAAAAGCAGAGACCACTCTAAGATTTAAAACTAAGAAAACCAAAGCAACTTGCTTCTTTTTTTTTTTCCTTTATAACTGTCGCCTTCTTCCTTTTTCCCTTTATTTTGCTTTATTTTTTTATATTTACTTTTATTTTCTTTGTCTCACTTTAATTTAGGAAGCAAAGAAGGGACCTAACCCGCTCATGAGACGTAATAGCGTTACCCCTCTAGCAAGCCCTGAGCCCACCAAAAAACCTCGCATCAACAGCTTGGAGGAGCATGTGGCTGTTTCTCCTGCCCTGCCAGGCTGTGTTCCTCAGGAAGTGCCCACGCAGATGCCGGGACAAGTTAGTTGAACTCTTCTTTTTTTTTTTTTTCCTTATTTCCTTTTTTTTTTCTTTTTCTTTTTTTTTTTGTTGTTGTTCTCGTTGTTTTATTGTTTGTTGTCCTCCTGTCACTCCTGAAGCTGACGAGCTGCTTGCACTTGTCGTGAGCTGTGCTGCTGTCTGAGATGCATCTTCCTCCCCATGGCTGCTGCCCCTCCCTGCCTTGGGTCACTGTTGATCCTCTCTTGGGTTTTGAGAGTGCCATCAACTTCCACCAAGCTCTAGGCTGCTTTAATTTAACTTAATGCCATCAGCCTCCTGAGGGGTCTCCTTGGAGTGAGCAGGAGCAAAGGGCTCGTGCCTTCCCTACCTCTGGGTGTGCTTGGCTCTGTTGTAGGCCTGGCCATAGCAGTAAATCAAATTCTCTTGTGCTTCTCTGAAGGAGGAGCTGCTGCCAAGACTCATCTTTGGCTGGAAGGGTCTCCTTCATGCTGGTGCTGTAGGCAAAATGGACCAAAATTAAGTAGAAGGCTCTTGGTGTGGTGAACCTGGGTGAAACCCTGCCATGGTGCTCATGTGTCCTCTCCTCTGTCACCCACCCATGAAGGCACATAGGAAGAGAGGCCTTGCTTGCTGCTCACTTTCCCAGGCACAAACCCCTCTCCTAAGCTCACTGAGGAGTCCTGTGTGATCTACAGGAGCCTTTGCCATGCTGCCCTCCCCACCAGCTGCCTGTTGGATGTGGCTGTCTTGCCCAGCCCCTCTCCCTGCTGTCTGTGTTGGTGTGATGTCCCCTCCTTGCCCAGGTTAGGAATGGCTCCGTGCTCCACCACTGCTCTGCTTGGTTGCTGCTTTGCATGAGCCTCCCAGGACAGCTGGGTCTGTGTCAGCTCCCAGGGCTCTGCCTGGGCTGGTTGAGCCTCACAAAAAAACCTTTTGCCAGCTCTGGCTGCCCAGTGCCCCTCGCTGCTGTCCACTGTCCTCTGCCCGGTGTGGCACAGAGTTACTGACACCTCTCTCTGTTCTCTCTGTCTCTCTGCAGCCTTTACTAGGGAAGGCATGCCTGTAAGTACCTTCTTGCCTCTTATTCCCCTTTCCAACCCTTTTATTCCATGTCTCTTGCCATCCTGCTGGGTTGTTCTGTTGTTGCAATATCCGCACGGGGTGTGGATTTCATGGAGTTAATGTTCTGCTGGTTTGGGGGGGATTTGTTTTAGGAAGGGTAAAGAGGAGAGTGTGGGTGCTGGTTTATATCCTAGCTGGATGGAATGTCCCAGTTTTGTTGTGAAATTAGGCAAATTATGATTTTTCACTCTGCTGGTGATGCTGTTGGGTTTTCCTGGAGCTGTCTCCTCTGTGATAGCATGTTGTACTGTAGGTGAGAGACCTGGGTGCTCTGTCCTTCCTGAGGGCTCTGGGTTGTGAGTGATAGCACCAGAGAGGTATCTGAGAAGCTTCTGACCTTCTCAGCAATGTGTTTTCTGGAGCTGGATGATCCTGGGGGGGACCAGCCATCTGCAAACCTGGATTTTGGAAACAGCCAGCCTAGGTGTTGTGGGCAGAGTGAATGGAATTTGTCCTTCTCTGGCTCTGTTAAGAAAGCAAAACACCATGAGCATTTCATGCATTAATGATGAATAATCAAGGCTCTGGCAGTTTGGCTTAGGGCTGTTATATCCCTGAGGAACAGCTCCTGGGTAAATTTGAAGCCTTTGGACTGAGTTAATGCTACATTGAGTTGAGAGCAGCAGTTGTGTGCTCAGAGGCCTTCTCAAAGACTGGGAAGACTTTGGGGCAGAGCTGATACTGGGTAGTGTACAGGGGGTCTTTTTGCCCTCTGAGGGCAGTTGAAATCAGCCTGTGAGCATCCCTGGGTTGTTTGGTGGGCTGAAGATGGAGGGATCTGCTCTACTGTGGCCAGGCCAGAGCTCAGCCCTGCTTGCCTGTAGGAGCTTTTGAATCTCATAATTCTTCCCCTTTTAGAGTAAACATTTTTGAGAAAAGGGAAGTTAGGACTGTTGCACTTGGCTTTGCTGATGGCTGGGTTAGGTGAGATCACTGAGTGCAGAAGTTGAGTTGCTCAGCATGGCCTGCATGCCTGTGATCCTCCCCTTGCTGCTCATGGCCAGGAAAGCCCCTGATGAGACCTGCTCCTCTTGGGTTGCTCTGGAAGCATTTTAGGTTTTGTCCATCCTTCCCTCCACCCTTTTCACATGTTTATTGGAACAAAAGGCACTGCATGCCTTGGTGCTGGCTGGGAGGCTGGAAACACCCTCAGGTGTTGAATTTGGAGATGGATGTGTCAGATTTTGCTGGAGCAGGCAGTGATGGTTTTACCCACTGTAGGCTAGCAGCAGCAAGTTTAAATCTCCAGCTGCTGGGAGCCTGTGTCCTTCTCCTAGTGTGGGCTTTGTGTCACCCATGGGGACATGCCAACCCCAAGGCCTGGTGATACTCACACTGCTGCTAGCTCTGGGAGGCTGCTGTCCTGCACACTGCTTTGTCCCTCACTGTCACCACCTGTAAGGGGCTGGGGAGGTGGAAAGTGCCTCTGTCACAGCTTGAATCATGAGCCTGGGTTGGTATGGGAGCTTCACTGCATCAGCCCTCACTGCTGGGGTCTTGATCCCCATCCAGGAGGACCAGGGGACACCTAGGGTGGCTGGTAGATGTGGGACTACCTGGCGTGATGGTTTCTTTTCTTTTTGCTTGCTTTGTGATCCAAAGTGCACTTTTGAACAGTCACCTGATTCCCCCCTTCCCTTCTTCTTCCCTTCACTTTTCATGCTTAAAAAGAAGACCCGTTTGTCACTTTCTCAAAGTTTTCTCTTTGCTAATATTTCCAAGGTAAATGGCTGTGGTGCATGTGGCTTTTCCTCACCCTCCTCCTGTCTCCTTAGGCAACAGAGAGAACAGCTCAGCCTGCTCTGCCTTGTAGCCTGGCTGGGGTTGCTGGTGCTTGTAGGAGCAGCTTAGGTAGTAAAAGCATTAAAAAAACTCAACAAACCAACCAACAAAAAAAAAAACTTGCCAAAAACCAAACTAAACAAAGAAAACAAAAAAAGAATTCTTCCTAGCTGTTTCCTAGTCCTTTTTTCCCCTACCTTGTTTCCATGTAGTTCTGTGAGTTGGGCAATGTCCTTGTGGTCCCCTGGGCTTTTCCTGGAGCAGATCTCTCCTGGGGGCTGCTCCTGCTTGTGTGTAGCTGGCTGTCTCTGGTTTTGTGGTCCTCACCGAGTGCTGGTGGGTACCTGTTGTCATCATCCTGTACCAGGGCTGTGTCTGAAGCTTGTCTGAGGCCCATGAGACCTCATGGAGTGTCATCAGGGAGTTGTGCTGCTGCTCTACCTCTGGTGGTGGGTGGTCCTTGGCATGGCCAGCGGGAGCTGCCTGTTCTTGGCATTGCCAAGGATGGACAAACAATGGCCTTGCCCTTGGCAGGCAGGGGGGACACTGCCCACCCTCAAGGGGAGCAAGAGAGAGATGTTTAACTTGGCTTAAATGAAGACCATGGTCCTCTGTCACCTTGCCTTGACCAAAGAGCAGCTTCAGAAGGACAGACAGGGTGGGGTGAGAGGGTGTGGATATTCTCAGCTCGGTCGAAGAAAGAACAGAGAATTTCTCCCAGGCTGAGAAAAGAATTAAAACAATGGAGAAAAGAATTAAAACAATTATGATTTCTCCTTCTTTAATCATTGTTTATAGATATGGTTCTCCAGAGTGTGCTATTCATAGTCACCAATAGTGTGAGGGGGTTTTACTTTGAGACCAAGTCTCACCTTAGTGAGTCACATAGAATCACAGAATAATGAGGTTGGAAGAGACCTGTAAAATCGAGTCCAACCCCATGCCCTCACACCTCAACTAGACTGTAGCACCAAGTGCCATGTCCAGTCCCACAATCTTCATTGAATTACCTTCTGATCCACCTTCTGAACCCTGGAGTCTTACACTCTATCCCTGACTCAACAGCATCAGGAGGTGTTCAGCTCAGTTTTTGGAGATATCTAAATTCTAACCCTGTAATTAAAGCCAGGCAGTGCTTGAGGAGGGGTTTGTGACTGTGTTCACAGGGGTCTGAGGATGAGGGAAGAGACGAGGATCTGACTCCATGTTTCAGAAGGCTGATTTATTATTTTATGATATATTATATTAAGACTATACTAAAAGAGTAGAACAAAGGATTTCATCAGAAGGCTAGCTAAGAATAGAAAAAGAAAGAATGATAACAAGGGTTTGTGGCTTGGACACAGTCTGAGCCAGCTGGACTCTAAATGGCCATTAATTAGAAACAACCACATGAGACCAATCCCAGATGCACCTGTTGCATTCCACAGCAGCAGATAACCATTGTTTACAGTTTGTTCCTGAGGCCTCTCAGTTTCTCAGGAGAAAAAGTCCTAAGGAAAGGATTTTTCAGAAAAGATGTCTGTGACAAGGAGCTGAGCAGTGGGTCAGTCACTGCCTCTCTCCTCGGCTGGGCAGTGTCCTCCCCTCTGTGGTGGGTGCTTTGTGGTGACCCGTGTGTGGCTTTGTTCCCATGTTAATGTGTTCTAGAAGGTGCTGCTGGGCTGGAGCCTGACCCCAACCCCTCCTTCCCCTCTCATTGCAGAACATGAACACCTCCCAGAAGCCGTCGTGACTCCGTGGGCACCGCTGTGAGGCCGCCGGCGCCGCCAGCTTCCCATCCCATCGCCATTCCCGAAGCTTGCTTCCAACCCAGGCGGGGCTGGCTCTGCTCCCCCTGCCCCAAACCCTGCTCTGCTCAGCGGGGAGGGATGCAGGAGAGCCCAGGAGGAGCCCAGCTCCATCCCAGGGTCACCACCAGCTCTTCAGGCTGCAGCGTTTGCTCTCCTCTCCGGCATCCTGTTAGGTCGTAGCGAGCTGTAACGTGCTTCTGTAGTGCACAGGAGTTTCATTTTCTTCTCTTTTCAGTGGTTTTTGATCTTCTGTATAGATGATTGGTACCCATCTGTCTCTGGGTGGGGTGTGTATATATGTGGATGGTGCGGGGTTAGTAGAGAAATAGGGGAAACGGGGGTGGGTAAAGGGGTTTTGCATTTTTTTTTTTTTTAATTATTATTAATGTTGTTAATTACTTTTGAATAAGCCCCTAACATGCTGTGCTGCAGTCCCTCACCCACACTACAGCTGGTCACACATGCCAGCCTGGCTCATGCAGATCTGTGAGCACCAGGACAGCAGCTGTGTGAACTCCTTCACTGCAAGAACTGCTGGGTTTAATAAAAAAAAACCAACCCATTCTTTCACTTTTTTTTTTAAATCAATATACCTTAAAGGGGTTTGCAGTTTTATCTGCTGCTAAAAGTAGTTGAAAGATGCCTGCAGTGCATGAGGAACCATGCCAATAGGGGCTTGGGTGATGCTTTCATCTTGGGGAGCACCCAGGGATGGTCTGAGTTCAGGCATGGGTTGAGTTTTGGGGAGGCTGGGCACTGTTTGAGGTGCTGTGCTGGTACTTCACCTCCCCCTTCTTTTTTAGCTGGAAGTGTAGGTATTGGGAAGGATTTCAATCCCTAGGCTTAGATGCATTTTGTAGCCACACAGGTCTCATGGAGGTGGCCAGAGGTCTGGCTGGCTTGCAGGAGTCCCTGTCTGACTGCAAAGAGCCACAAGAAGGGACAGTTTTGTCTGTATTTAATTTTATGTATACATGCACACACATCTGTGTGTGTATGTGTATACTTAGAAACTGCTTGGTTTTTGCACTTTATTTGTGGCAGAAGCATAACTACTTTATTTTTTCCAAGTTGTGCCCCTTAACAAGGGAAGCCTGAATACAGGCAACTTTTTCTGTTTGTTTTTAATTGTATTTTGCATGCTGGAAAGCTGGGACTACAAAATAATAGTAGTTACAGTGTTTAAAGTGGGGGGAACAGGATGAGGACCTGACTGACTCCATCAGCCAACTCCCAGTGGTTTGATCCATAAGATCCCTGGCAGGCAGCCTGTCCTGGGCTGGGAGACAGCAGTTAAAAATGGCAATTAACCACTATTGCTTTGTGCAGAAATCTGTGGATTTTGGATTTTTTTTTTTTTTAGGGTTTTGGGTTGGGTTTTTTTTTTCCCCATCTATATGCAACATCTTCTCCATGCCCATCTCACTTTTTTTTATTTGCTGGAGGCAGGAGGTGAAGGCAGCCCCCCCTCCTGCAGCACTAGGCTGGGGAACCACGGGTGGGCAACCCTTTGGATTCTTCCTTCCCATGGCATTCCCCAGCGTCCTGTGTAGGGAACACCATCCCCAGAGATGGGATCAGAGAGGTTTGGTGGAGAAATGATCTCTTTGAGGGTGTGTGCATGTTCTGGGGGTGGGTTTGGTCTGTTTTTTTCCTTTGGGAAAAGGTGAACCACAGTGCCTCGTGCTCCGCGCTGGAGCGGCACCGACGGCGGGAGGGCTCCGGGGCCACGCTCAGCCCGTGTCCCATGGGGTGACAGTCCTGGCACTGCCCTGCCTGTGTCAGCTTGTGCATATGTGTATCATAGTCCTGTACAGATAAAGCAAAGAACACTCCCCCCACCCTGCTCTGCTTTATTTCTGTTTTAACAGCCTCATTAAAAGCAGGCTTCCCCCTCCGTGTGCCCTGGGTGGCAGCTGCGCTTTGGGTTTCTCTGCCTTCCAGATAAATGAATGTTTTGGGGAGGCCACTCACAGGGCTCTTTTCAACTTCCTCCTTCGTGGGGAGTTTTATCTCTCTCCTGCTGCTGCTGCTGCTGCAAAAAGATAAGCCAGCAAATACAAACATGACGTGTGGCTGCCCCGAGATCGATCCTGTACACGTGTAATTGCGCAGATGTTTTGGTGTGTGTTTGTGTGTGTATATATATAAATATATATATATTAAAATCCAGAAAAAACCCAAGACGGCCCTAAATTTTCATCCTTTAGTAATAATAGATGTCTCAGTAGGTCTACAGAAATCTGGAATTTGAACATGGTATTTTTTCCAGCTTTGGGAAAAGTGCTTTCCTGAGTTTATCTTATGCTGGAGGGGTTGGGATGGTGTCAACCCTGTGCCATCACAACTGCCCCAAAAAAAATTGCTGTCCAGCTTTTTGGTTAACAGAACCAAGGCCTGGGCAGTTGATGCCACAGCCAAGGCAGATTGGCAGAGAGGACATGTCAAACCACACCAATGATTTCTTCTCCCACCTTTCTTTTTTTGCTTTCTGGTTTGTTTTCCTTTGTGATACTTGAATTTATTTTTTTAATTTTTTTTTTTAATGGCAAAGCGCTTTTTATTTATTTAATGTATACTGCAAAGCTTGGAGAGAAGGGTGTAGTTACTTGGGATTACTTTTTTTTTTATTTGTGATATGTTAACTGTTCTGTAAATACATCTGGAATAATTGCCTGATATAAAGCTGTGCCAGCTTAAAAACAGGGTATGCCTTTCAGAAATTTGTATATTTTGCAGTTGCTGGACCAATAAAATATCTTGAAATACAGATGTGATCTGTTTCTTCCTTGTGTCAGAATTCATGCTCTCAGGCCCTAAGGGTCACCATGTGTTCTCTCATACACGTGTTCCTGTGCCTCATAAATAATAATTACCACAAAAGAGAGGTTGTGGATGCTCCATGCCTGGAGGTGTTCAAGGCTAAGTTAAAGGGGGCTTGGAGCACCCTGGTCTAGTAGAAGATGTTTTTCAAATATTTCTATGAATTCTACAAGTATTAACACCTACTTAGAACTAACAAATGCCCCCCAAGCTCTACGTGCTCCATCGCTCTTGGGTAGAAAAAGTGATGTATTGGGACTTGTCCTGCCTAGATCTAAATCTAGGGTGCAAATTAGGCAGGACTAGGCTTTTATTCAAACCTAGTCTAGTTCTTGAAATTAAATACCTGGGTGCTGAGTGAAGGGCTGGACAAGAGCTGTCCTTTGAGATAAGGTCTGTCTGCCCTGAAGGCAGAAAAAGAACATCTGCAATTGAAGTTCCCTTCAAACCTGTGTGTGGGTTTTTTATTAGTTAATAAAAATTAATATATGAATTATAAAATACATTAATATTTAATATTAATTTATTGTTCCAGAGGAAAAGTAGGAGAAGGCAGAGCAAGGTGTAATTTGACATGATTTTTGGGAGCACACCTTGGGTGGGGATGCCTCTTCTGTGATTAGAGGCTTGTCCCACTATGGGAGTTGTATGTCCAAAAGCTTGTGGGGAGCTGAAGGGGCTAAAAGGTGCAGAGTGCTGTTCATCCCAGCTCAGCTCCATGGTTTGGCTCCTGCTGGTGATGTGCAGCCCTTGCTCTGCTCTCCCCTGGGCTGGCAGGGCCTGTCAGGCCTTGCTTTGGGCCAGAGCTTTTTGGGGTGCACAGGGATCATCTCCCTTCTCCCAGCTGCTCTGTGCTCCAGGCCCTCTCACCAAGGAGGGTGTTCTCTCATTTTAAATGTGATTGAGGCACCTGCAGTAATATTTTCCAGGTGGACATGCTGAGGTGTGAGATTGTGGCTAGGCTCATTCCTGTGTGCATCCTGAGGAAAGGGAGGACCCCAGAAAATCCAGCAGCCACCAGATTTTAATTTTTCTTAGTCATTCCTTTTATCTCTAGCAACCTGGCTGTCTCCTTGAGCCAGGCAGAGACACAACACTTGTTTTAGGGCAATGAACGTGGCCTTGCACGCTCCTCACAGGGAGCCCTGCAGGGGCTCTGATAACACCTCCAGCACGGGGTGGGCTGAGGTCCCACGAAGCCACAACAGCAGTGCAGCTCCCCTGCCCTCCCCAGGGGCTCTTTGGAAGCCCTGATAAATCCTTGTCCTTGTGGGAAGAGCACGGTGAGGGGGGAAGGTTTTGCCTCCCTGGGAATGGCTTTGGGCAGCATTTCCAAGGTTGCTCTGTAAGAAAATCCCCCCGCCCCTCCAAAAATCTGTTCTGTTTTCCATGTGCAGGATGGGGCTTGTGTCACACCACCCCCAAGTGAGGGAGGGGAGCCAGGGCCATCCCAGGCAGCAGCATCCTTAATTTTCCTTCCATGTGATGAATTTTGTAGCAGCATCCCAGAGAGGAGAAGCTCCTTGAGGCGGTGCAGCTTTAAAGGTTATACTCTGACAGCAGGAACATTTCCCGGCTCCCATTCAAGCCCCAGTTTTATTAAAAAAAAAAAAAAAAAAAAAAAGAATAACCCCCCAGCTCACTGCTGGCAAGCAAGGCTGAGAGAACTTGTGATGGCTAAAAAAAAAAAAAAAAATAAAAAGGGCAGAGCAGTCACGCTGGCTGACTCAGCTCTGATTGATGGCTCAGGAATGTGTCTGGGATTAACTCAACCACGGGCAAACCTTCACAATGCAGCACATTGGATGGAGCACAGCCTGCACCGCTCACCTGCCTCGGGCTGGGGAGGGGCTGCCCTCACTCATGGGATTGGAGGGGGATAAAAAAATTCCTTTTTTATCCATCTGTGAGGAAAAAGATAAAAAGAAACGGCTGTTTTCAGGAATTACTTGCTCTAGCAGGAATTATTTGCAATATTTCTAGGTGCACTTGTGCAGTTTTGTTGCAACCAAGACGTCCTAGGAAGGAATATTTATGTTGAGATATGGCATAAATCATGTCCCCTTTGTTCTTTCTTAGATGGAAGTGGAGGTATTGGGAAGGGTTTGAAGGGCTTAGAGGCATTTTGTAGACACACAGGTCTCATGGAGGTGGCCGGAGATCTGGCTGGGTTCTAGCTCTGTGTAAATCAGTCTTGCTGCTCCTAAACTCTGCCAAATGTCAGGTTCCCTTCCCCATCCCCAGGGGAGCCCCTGCTGCATTCATAGTTAATGGAAAGCTGTGTGGATGTGAATATTTTTCCCTAACTTCCCTTGTCTTTGTGTCCAGCTCTGTCCTCTTTGAGGCTGAGTGGTGTGGTAAATAGAAAAAGTGTTTCAAAATTGAATTTATTTGTCAGCAATGCTGAAAGATGTGGATGGAGGAGTAGTGGTAAGAGTCAACACCAAAAGCATTGACATAATCCCATAAATCTGATCTAGCTGAAGATGTTCCTGCTCATTGCAGGGGGGTTGGACAAGATAACCTTTAAACGTCCCTTCCAACCCAAACCATCCTATGATTCTGTTCTAGGAAATGAATTTGCAGGGCCTACATCAAGGTTGGCTTCATCTCTCACACTCCCCCTGGCTCTGTGGTCCATCCCAGGAGCTGGGTCTGCTCTGGGGAGGACATGGGTGTACCCAGCAGCTCCAGCTCAGCTGATGGTGGGATAAATGCCTTGAGAGGTCTTCTCTGGATGTTATCTCCCACAATCCTAAGGAAAATCTAATTTACACTGTGGCAACTGTTACTGAGTCTGGTGAGCTTCAAGGGCAAGCCAGATAAAGCCCAGCTGATGCATCTGTCCACCAGGCTCCCTGCACAAGGAGAGGATTTTTTTCCTTACTGATCTAAGATTCAGATCTAACATGGTCTGAAGGGACAACATTCAGGATCCTCCAGGCTTTATGAATTGCTTCTCCCTCTAGTAGAAGATGCAGACTCTGATACTGCACCCACTCCTGGCCAGACACCAGCAAACATTATTTGATCTTTAAGAGGTATCTGAGTGCTCTTTGTACTGATTTGATGTTGGTGGCTCACAGAAGAAGTTAGAGAAGTGGGTGGCAGCAGAGGTTGTGACCAAAAAATGCAGCTGAATTAGAGCTACAAAGAGAAACAGTAATTAAGACCTAAAGAATAATTACCATGGGGGAGGACAGCTCAAGAATGAGCACAGCCCCAAATCCAGACATTTCTAGCTGCAGCTCAAACCCCACAATTAAGCTGTGATTTTGGTCATTATGAGGAGGTATTTCCAGAGCCGGGTCTTGCCTTTTGCTGCCTCCATCCACCCAAATAAGTGCCTGAGCATCAGCAGAAGGAAAACCCAACATTTTGATAAATGTCATCCAAACCAGACTGGAGAGGCCGTGCTGGATGCCTCCACCACAGCTGGGTGCCAACCTGTGGGCAGAGCTGGAGATGAAGAGAGGAGAAGGCTTTCTGGCTAGCAGGGGATGTGTAGGCTTAGATGTTGGTGTGAAAAATGCATATTTTATGATTGGCTTTTCACAAATATTAAAATGAATATTATATGTGTTGTGTTAGAAAGTAATGCTGTATTAATTCTCTTAAGTAGTGTGGTAAATATAGTTTTAGGTTATAACAAAATGTAAAAATAGAAACTATGCTATGTAGGATCCTTTTTTCTAAAGAGAGAACTCACACTGAGATAGCAGCCACAGGACACCTGAATCTTTCAGAGAAAGAGAATTTATTGCCCCATTATCAGGAGAAATGAACTTCTTCCCACCTTGCTTGGGCAGGATGATGCCATCAGGATTCAGAGGAAGAAGCTGACACTGACCAGACAGAATCCTGTGTTTGAATGGAATTTATGCATCATGTATGAGGTGTATGAATATGCAACAGGCTGTTGCTTTTAAGGGTTAATCCTCTGTTAACATTGGTTCTTTTTCGGGCTTGTGCTGCCCAGAAAAGGTACCCGGACTGTCCATAACTCTTTGTTTCTATTGTCTCATGTTGTCCTAATCCAAACTGTCCAAATTATTATTACTCTAATTATATTACTATTTTTATAACTATTTTATTACTATTAAACTTCTAAAGTTTTAAAAACAAGTGATTGGCATTTTTCACAGTTGGTGGCACCTAAAAATATCAATGTCCTCCCTTGGGAATCCCACCATGCAGAGGTCACCTTGCATTTCTCTGGTTCTTGCTCCATCTCCACCCACTCATTACACTAGGACACTGATCCATCAGTGGCAGAGGGGGGACAGGAGGCTGTGGCTCTCACACAGGTCACCCCATGCACTCAGTGCTGCTGGCACGCTGTCCTTGGGTGTTTCTCGGGTTGCTGTTGATAATTGCTGCCCCCAGATGTGCAGGATGTCTCTGCTTTGGCCCACACAACTGAAGAACGAGTCTGGACTCTTCACTTTTCGGTCTTCAGGTTGTTTATTAATTCTTATCTATAAAATTTTCTTTCTGCCCAGCCGATATCTGCTCAGCAGGGCAGCCACAGGCACTCTGTGTTGTCCTTTTATACTACAAACTATGTATAACATATTTACACTTAATTCCCAATACCTATCACCTATGTTAGACAGTGCACTTCTACTTCAGACCAATCCCAAAGTGCCAACACCACTGCAGAAAATGGAGAAGAAGAAGAAGAAGAAGAAGAAAGGTTGGACATGCCCAAGTTCCTCCATCTTGTCCCCATAACCCCCATACCAAAAATCCTAAAATCTACATTTTCACCCTGTGATAATTTTGTTATTGCACTGTTCAAAGCTGTGTGACATTCATGTCCTCATACAAAGTTGGTAACTTGCTCCAAGGGTCACAATCAAATCCCCAGGTGCTCTGGACTGCGTGCCAGGGTCTCTGAGCCCCCCAACGGGGTCCTCAGCAACTCTGGACACCCGGAGGGATGGACTGAGCTCCAACAGGTGTCCCCTTGGGTGTCACCTGCATGTCAGGGTGATGGCACCAGTGCTCATGGCTGATCTCCCTCCTGCCTCTCCCACTGCTGCAGGCACTGAGATTTACCCTGCTCTTCTCCCTTTCAGACATTATTAATGTCACCCTCTCCCCCCAGTGACACCACAGCGGTGCCCTGACTCACTCACCCCTCACCTGGGACAGCTTCAGATGTCTCTGCTGCCACACACCCACCTCATCCTCTCTGCCTGCCTCATCCTCCAGCACTGCTTTGGTATTTTCTCCCAGTCTTTCCTATCATCCATTTGGGCACTTTCTCAGTGACATTTTTACACCATCACTGGTGTGGATGCAGCTGCTCATTGCAGTTTTTGAGCCCACCTTTTTGATGTCACTTGGCACAGGGTGGTTATTATCTGGCTATAAATTACCCAGCAAGGACTGGCTGCTGTATAAGCAAGGCATAAGAAAATAATAAAAAAATGATATTAATCATAATGAATTTGTAATAATGACTGAGATGCCTTTCCAGACTTGTTAATTGGTTTATGGTGAATATTTCTGGGCATGGCCACTGCACAGAGACTGATTTAAGCCTCTTTTTTGGCACAATTTTGCCCATGATGGGGTCTGTTGCAGAGGGGAAAGAATTCCACCTGCACCCCTTAAATAAAATCACTTGCAGGAGTCAGCAAACCCTGGAGAGAGATGGGACTGGGAAGGAAATGAATTAAGCCAGAAAAGTTGTAATAAAGGGTTTGAAGGACTCATGGTAACAGCTGGCTCAAAAACCAAGGATCTTGGTTCACCAGAGGTCTTCTTTTTAAAATGTAAATAAAAATAAAAATAGCTTCCTGTCCAAATGGAATGGAAACTGATATTTTTCAAAATTTCTGAAGCTCTTTTTGACCTCGTGAACTGACATATCATTTTCCCTGTTTTGCTGAAGATGTTTTTAGAGAAGTGTTGGCCTTCTTTGAAGAAAAATATTCCCTTGTTGGAAAACCCTGAAGTATTCCCTTCTTCCCCCTGGAGAAACGCCGGGGAAAGAAGAACCACTGATGGGAGAATGGGAGTGACCTTTTATCACACATTAAAGATGAAATGAGGTTTTCACTGCCCTTATCTTGCACAGGGCTGGACCACCCCCAGGCACATCCTGAGAGGAGCAATCTCAGGAATGCAGATGTGACCCAGCCTGGTGTCTCTGGTGTCACTGTCACCCCTGGAAATGCTCTCAGCAGCTCTGTCAGCAGTGCCCCAGACAGGGAGAGAGCCTGGGAGGTCTGGGCTGGAGCACAAAGCCCACCTGTCTGCCCTTGGTGGTGTTATCACAGCTATTAATTACCTTCCTATCTGCTAAGCTGATCTGAGCCTGTCTGCACCTTCCTCCCCAAGCCTCTCCTAGCAAAGCTCTGCTGCCCTGTGCAGAAGGATGGGCTGGAGGGTGATTTAGGGCTGTGAAGGTGTCAGCCAGCCCAGGATGGCTTTTTGCCTCACTGGGAAGCTGATTTTCCTGCAGAAAGGCCGACTAAGCAGAGCTGGGAGGGTTAAGCTAAGCCAGGCAATCACAGGGATGCCACAGGGTGAGCCATGCACGTGTTGGGTTTGGCTGAGGGGCTGCCATTGCCATGGTTTGCTAGTGTGTCTGAGACTGTAATTTGAGTTTTGCAGCTTCTTTAGGAGCCTCTTCAATTTTTTATTTTTTATTTTTTGTTTTTTCTCCCCACAAATTCAGCATCTGCCCTCAATGGCAGCGATGCATTGCAAAGTTTTTCTCTTTCTGGGTGTTCTGGAGAGGTTTTGTGCTAGCCTAGGGGAGAGGATTTGGTTTCATGGCTTGTCTTTGGCACAGCCATTGCCAAGAGCATGCAGGAGCCCACACAACCCCAATGTCCAGCCCATCCACTGGCTGTGGATGGAGTTCTCATGTCTGTGCATCTTTTCCAGGCTATGGATCAAAGTTACAGAAGTGTAGAACATCTCAGGTTGGAAGGGACCATATGGGTCATTACATCCAACTCCTTGCTCCTCACAGAATGACCTAAAACTTAAACCATCAGTGCCAGAAGTGCCAAAAGAAACACATCAGTGCCAAAAGAAACACAAGCAACGACTGATAAACACCAACTGCCCAGAAAGTCAGTGTTGAAGTGCTAAATGAGCACAAGCAAACTGTCCCCGCTCCAAAAGGGGATGTGTTTGCCCCTGTGCAAAGCTAAAGGGAAATATTCAGCAGCTGTCAAATTCCTCTATTGTTTTGAAGAGCTGATTGGAGATAAACAGCTGTGGAATCCATGTCTGGAAGAGGTCTGTGTCCAGTTTGGAAGGGTGGAGTCCAAGGCCAGGCTGTGTGGGAGATGCACTCTCACTCACAATCCCCTCATGGCCAGAGATCAAGGTACCTCTGGATAAGGAAACATTTCCTGGGAGGGCTTAGGAACAAATCCACCCAAGGAAATGGACCTAAATGCTGTATCAGGATCAGGCCTGGTGTCCTTGGGTGACCTGGACATGATTCAGACAGATCCCATTAGCCTCAACCCTCTCTGGGTTATCACCCCCTCTGCTGAGACAGGGTACAGCACTGAAAACATCAAAAACTGAAATATTCCAGGGTGCAAATCCAGTAACATCCTCTTCTAGGTAATTAACCAAAGGGCCCAAGCAGCTATGTGCAAAGAGCAAATTAAATCACTGTGTGTTGGTCATGCCTGCAGTAACTAAATCTGTCAGGGAGGTCATTCCTGGTGCTAGCTGGGATTATTTATAGCCACTGTCTGTAGAAGCTCATCTGAGCAGGCAGGGATCATGGCAGGGCTGTGGCTGCTGGGAGAAGCCAGCTGTGTTTAAGTGAGGCTGGGAATGCAGGCAGAGCCATGCAGGATTCTTCTGGGTGAGCTTTTTTTCTGAGATGAAAATATGGGTTTGTCAAAAATTGAAGCTCTCTGCATCTCTACGTGCCAGGCTGTGTTTATGCTGGCAAAGCAACAGGGTCAGGGCAGGGGTCATCAGTGGAGTTTTGCTGTGTCCCTGCTGTGTCCCACAGCAGTGCAGTGGATGCCAGGGCTCAGGGATGCAGCCACTTTGTGCCCAGCACCCAGTTTGGGCACATGCATCAGCTGGGGGTGTCTATTTTCCAAAGGTCCTCTCCCAAAATAAATCAGAGGCCTCAAATCAGCTCCTTATTTGAGGCACACTGAGAAGGATCTTGACCACAGGTGCAGCCTGTGGACCACAGGGTGGTGTGGATTGTAACTCCAGGGTCTATGAGCACAGCTGAGGGCAGCATTCTGCTGCCAGGGGCACAAAAACCATGATGGATGAACTGGGCAGGACTGGGAGCAGCTGCAGCCACATGAGCGTGAGGCACTCCATGGCCACACCGTGCACAGCCCCAGGAAAGTCCCAGCACTCAGAGAAGCTCCATCCCCACCACTTGCACATGGAAGGGGACAGCTGTGGGAAATCACCTGGTTTTGCACAGTTTTGGGGCAGAGGCACAAAATATTTCCCCCTTCAGCTGCCAGCTCTTGTTGTTGAACCACTGGAAGTTGCCCTTTGTGCTGGTGTCTGTGTGTGTGCAAATCACCCCAAGGCAGGTCTGGCCTTGGTAGACAGAAAAGTTGTGTTTTTAAAAGTTGTTTTTTATTACTTTTATCATTGTTGTCTTTGTTACTATCACAGTTGTTATGTCTGGGACTAGCATGAGCTCCTCTGCACATCTTGGCAGCCAGGAGGTCAGAGAGGGATCCAGGGAATGGATTCAGGGTGGATCTCTTGGAGCTCAAACCCTGTGTTTGGTTTATTTGTCCAGGAAGGGTCTGACAGAAGTGGTGAATGGTCTCATTTCTCCCTCTCTGTGATCCCCAGGGGTACTCCAGTGATTCCTAGAGGGATAAATTCCTGTTAGAGCCTCTAGGAAGAATCCACACCCACCTGCATCTCCAGGGGTTTCAGTTGCGAACCTGTGTGGGAAGAGATCAAAACCAGGGCTCAGATGTGGAGCCCATTCTGCTTCAGAACATAGCCAGGGCATCTCCCAGAAGAGAGACAAGGTGGAAACATATCCTCCCTGCCCTCCAGAGCCAGCATCCTCCCCCATGGTCCCAGTTATGGATTTTCTGCAGCCCTGGGACCTGCTTTAGGCAATCCCAAGCAAGCAGTGTTCCCACAGGGCACATCAGCCTCGTGCTCCCACCTCACTTTGGTCACTGCCCTCTAGCTCAGGAGCTGCTGGGGCTGGGGGATTGCAGCAGAAAGGATGGGGCAGATGCTGGCAGAGTTACAGGGTGGTTTGGGCTGGAAGGAACCTCCAAGATCATCTTCTTCCACCCCATGTCATAGGTGGGGACACCTTCCATGAGACCAGGTTGCTCCAAGCCCCATCCAACCTGGCCGTGGACACTTCCAGGGATGGGGCAGTCCCAGTTTCTCCAGGCAACTTACTCCAGTGCCTTACTACTCTTTGAGTAAAGAATTTCTTCATAACAACTAATCCAAATCTCTCCTCTTTTAGTTTAAAACTGTTCCTCGTCCTATCACTTTTTTTTGATGGACCAGAGGAGTCATAAAGCACAGGAGAACCTCTAACTGATGTCCAAACTGGATATTTACTTCTTTTAGCTTCTTGCCATTACATTTATTAGTGTTGATGCTTTGATTTAAAACCTGTGCCTTTCTTGGCAGGTGCTGGCAAAATTTGCAGCTCCCTTTGCAGTTGACAGTCAGGTGTTCATTGTTGTATTCCTCCAGGAATACACCTGGAGGAAAAGGTTGGAAAAGGTTGGAAAAGGTTAACAGCAGCCAGCCTGAGCCATAAAACTGCTGGACTTCAGGTGCATTCTGTGCATCCATTTCCACAAAGAGCAGGAGGCAGGTGGGTTTAGCTGCTCCCTGCAGGCAGCCAGGGGCTGTGAGAGGTTATTTCTCTGGTGAGTGCAGCCCTATCACACGTGGTGTGAAAAATGCATATTTTATGATTGGCTTTTCGCAAATATTAAAATGAATATTATATGTGTTGTGTTAGAAAGTAATGCTGTATTAATTCTTTTAAGTAGTCTGTTAAATATAGTTTTAGGTTATAACAAAATGTTAAAATAGAAACTATGCTATGTAAGATACATTTTTTTCTAAAGAAAGGAGTCACACTGAGAGAGCAGCCACAGGACTCCTGAATCTTTCAGAGAAAGAGAATTTATTGCTCCATTATGAGGAGAAATTAACTTCTTCCCACCTTGCTTGGGCAGGATGATGCCATCAGGATTCAGAAGAAGAAGTTGACACTGCCCAGACAGAATCCTGTGTTTGAATGGAATTTATGCATCATGTATGAGGTGTATGAATATGCAACAGGTTATTATTTTTAAGAGTTAATCCTCGGTTAACGTGGGTCGTTTTTCGGGCTTATGCTGCCCAGAAAAAGGTACTCAGATGTCCATAACTCTTTGTTTCTATTGTCCTAATTCAAACTGTCCAAATTATTATTACTCTAGTTATATTACTATTTTTATAACTATTAAACTTTTAAAATTTTAAAACCGAGTGATTGGCATTTTTCACAGGGGTGAGTGCAAGAAGTGACTGAGATTTGCGTTTCTGCCTGGGCTGGCTCAGCTGCTCCGGAGTCACGGCTGCGTTCACACGGGGGCAGAGAGGAAGCGAGGGGGAGGATGTCACCACATGTCACAGTCAGCCTTTTCCAGTAATTGCCGTGTGCTTAGGCAAAGCTCATGTTTAATTTACCAGCAGGCAGATGGTGGAGAGCTCTCCCACTGCTTGGTCACAGGGCTTGAAGTCTCCTTTTCCTTCTCTGCTGTTGAGAGAGCAGAGATAACCAGCAGCACTGGTCTTGTGATCCTTCCCTACGTGTGGCCTCCTGGGCAGAGGGTTCCTTCCAGTTTACTCACTGGAGTTGTGGCTGAAGGGCATGCTGGGCTGTATCACAAGAAGTGTGGGCAGCAGTGGAGGGAGAGGATTCTCCCTCTCTGCCCTCTCACCTGCAGAGCTGCCTCCAGCTCTGGGCGCCAACAGCAGAGGGATGTGGAGCTGCTGGAGATGGTCCAGAGGAGGTTATGGAGATGCTCCAAGGGCTGGAGAACCCCTGCTCTGGAGACAGGACTCCAGGGAGAGCTGGGGAAGAAAAGGCTCCAGGGACTCCTTAAAATATCTCCTGGTACCTGAAGGGAGGTTTATAAAAAGGAGGGTGATTTTTGACATAAGAAGATAGTAATAGGACAAAGAGAAAGGGCTTTAAACTAAAAGAGGGGAGATTTAGATTAGGTAAAATAAAGAAATTCTTGGCTGAGAAGGTGGTAAGGTGGCACAGGTTGCTCAGAGAAACTGTTGCTGCCCCATCCCTGGAAGTGATGGCCCTACCACAGCCCCACATCTAAATTTCATGAGAAAGGGTCAGGTGCTTTGGGTGACCTGGAGTGGGGCTCCTGGCACAGCTCCTCTGCCTTTGGGTTACCTGCTTTTGGGGCTCCTTCTGGCTTTGCTCAGCAGATGGATGTCAGAGGTCCCAAACTGACTCCCTGACTCCAAGGGCACGTGGTTTTATGCAGAGCTCAGAGGCTCTGGGAAGGCTGGGTGGGTGGGCAGGAAATGAGGAAGCAAACCATACCTATTGTTTGGGTGCATCAATCTAACAAATTCCTTGCCAGCTAGAGTTTGCTTTACAGAACAACCTGGGAACAGAGTTCATTAGTTATGCAAAGCTTCTTGATTATGAAAATAAAGTCTCAGATAAGTCAAACTTACCTGTCATGAATCAACAACAACAACAATAGAAAAGGTTTTAGAGAGAAGCAAAACCAGCTCTCTGCTGGGAGAAATGGCCTGGTTCCTAGTCCAGGACTGTGCATCAAGTCCTATCTCATCTCCCAGACAATGCACTCACTCCTCATCTCCTCCTCCTCCTCTTGCCCACAGGATGTTTTGATTCCAGCACTGAGCAAAGAGAAAGGCATATGTGACCTAAATCAGGTTTTACTTCTGCTCACATCCCTGCAGCTGGAGTAAACAGCAGAGGATGTGACTGAGAGCACACACGGTGCCTTGCCAACGCCTCCTCTGCTCCAGGTCTTCTCCTCCGTTTGCCAGAGGTGAGTTTGACTCACTCTGTATTTAGGGAAGATGCTTCTCCTTTCCCCACACTACTCTTTAAAGCTCCCTGATGAGTCGATCTCCAGCCCACCTCTGCAGCTTTTCTTGTCACACAGAGCAGCAATGCCAGCCCCTGCCTGCCAAACCCCACCAGAGGGCTGGGAAAGGACAGGAAAAGCCCCCCTGGAGACCGACAAAACAAACACAAAAGGGACTCACTGGATCAGCCTGAGTGCCAGCCCCACCCTGGGGTGTGGAATAAACATTGGCAGGTATTTATTTATTGCCAGTCAGCATCCAAATATTTGTTTCTGTGTCACAGGGGCACACACTCATTCGTGGATGATGGATTCCTTTGATCCCAGCAAACCTGGGCACACTTTCATCTGCTGAGGCAGGGGAGGAAAGGAGCTGGCAAGATTTGTTATAAATATGTTGGGATTTCTAGCAATTTGACATCTAGGTGCACAAGATTTTTTATTTTTTTTGATATCTGAACAACTCTTCTGCACCACACATTTGTCTATCCATTTCTAATCTTGCACTCAGAATACTCACATATTCATGTGTGTATGCTAAGGCATTTAACAGACATAAATCTCCATCCACCCACGTTCACCTACGTATGAGTACACAGTGCTGGAAATGATAATCTGGGTGTCTTGGCATTAATGATGCATAAATCAGATGTTTGCAGGAGTGAATGCATGACAGATGATGCCATTTCAGTCTTGGCACACGCACACATGTGCATCTTTTCTCCATCTGTCTAGTTATGAACATTTAGGTGTGCTTAACACCAGCATGGGCTTTTATGGGAATGTTTCTGGGATGAATTAAGTTAGCACACAGCTCTGGTTATCCCAGCCAGAGTAAACCTCATCAGGAGCAATTAATTAAAAGTTACAGAATACTCTGGGTTGGAAAGGAACTTAAATTCCATCTCATTCCAACCCCATTTCCATGGGCAGGGACACCTTCCACTATCCCAGGTTGCTCCAAGCCCCATCCAACCTGGCCTTGGACACTTCCAGGGATGAGGCAACCACAGCTTCTCTGGGCACCCTCTGCCAGAGCCTCACCACACCCTCAGAGGGAAGAATTTCTTTGTAATATCCTATGGTGGTGTTCACACAGTCCTCAGGAGCAGGGAAGAGATGAGAATCTTGACTCCATGTTTCAGAAGGCTGATTTATTATTTTATGATATATATTATATTAAAAGAAAATGATACACTAAAACGACACTAAAGAATAGAAGAAAGGATTTTATCAGAAGGCTTGAAAGGAATAGAAGGGAATGGAATGATAAAATCTTGTGACTGCTCACAGCCTCGGCACAGGTGGCTGTCATTGGTCATCAAGTAAAAATAATTTCACATGCTGGGTAAACAATTCTCCAAATCACATTCCAAAGCAGCAAAACATGGAGAAGCTGAAGTTTCCCAGCTTCTCAGGAGAAAAGATCCTGGCAAAAGCATTTTTCATAAAATATGTCTGTGACAATATCCAATCTAAACCTACTCTCTCTCAATTAAAATCCATTCCCCCTTGACCTGTCACCACATGCCCTTGTTTCTGTTCATTAAAAAAAATAAAAAATCATGCACCTGTTGTACTTTGTAGAATCAATATGGATCCAGTGCAGGCATCAATGTCCTGATCATCTCAAGGCAACTGCCATGAGAAGAATGAAATGACCTTGTGTGACTAAATTCTGGGTAAATTCCTGGGTTTGATCACACGGCCATTGAGGAGTTCCACCCAAGGTCTGATTTAATGAGGCAAAATGTGGAGGTGTTGCAGCTTCCCCTTGCTGTGAGCACACACAACCAGGTGATAACTGTGATCTGTCCCAGCTTTATGGATGTCAGTGCAAGCAAGGTGGAAATACTGACCACGGAGATTAGATAAGGGGTGTTTGGTGAGAACCTTAATTTCCTGTCTAAAATGGTAACAATGACCTGCCATGGGATGAGTAACCATGGGCTGCTGGAGGTCAGGGAACTGGCCCCAGGGGAAGGTTTTCTCCAATGTCTACCAGGGGGTGAAAAAGAGGGAAGTTCTCAGCTATCTTGAGTATTTTATGGAGCTGAGATTTATTCTGATGTCATCCTCGAGGTGTTTCTCCTGAACTGGATCTGGTTCGAACTGGAAGAAGCATTAAGGGTAATGTGGAAATTCATGTCTGGCCCAAGTCTGGTTGCTCCTGTCCTCACAAGCAATTAAGGACATATTTTATCCTTATCTACTTTTATAGCCTTTATGACACCAATTTGCCAGGAACACACAGTACTCAACTGAGGTGCCCAGCAGGGCCCATATTGCAATTTAACTGCAAGGGAAATGGGGGTGATGCTCAGTTCCCAGAGCAAGCAGCAGGTGTGATGTCCAGTTTAGACTTAAAAAACCAAAAAAAATAAATAAAATACGCCTTTGACTGAATTGATTGGACAGGGATCCAGGATCAGGCAGACCTGGCCATCTCCTCTGCTCTCTCTGAGGCACAAAAGGCACAACTCATCTTAGTCACGCCAGAAAGTGCTTCAATATGACACAAGCTCCACTTGAAGTCATCCTTCCACTGCTCCTTGCTGTGGGCACCTGGAAATGTGCATTTCTTCCACCCACCAGTGGAACAGACACAAATTTGCAATTTTTTTCAGCTAAGAAACTTTTGTGATCCCAGGTCTGAGTCACCATGAGGCACAACCTCCTCCAGCCACACCACCATGCGTCTATCACCTACAGAGCAGGCCAAAGGAATACTTTCCTCTGCTTTTCTTTTTCCTTGAAACCATCAGAGGAACAGGCAGGGAAGACTGGGAGGTCACAGCAGTGTTTTTTCAATCATGTGTCAAGTTCCAGCTAAGATACGGGGTGTTCTATCAGATGAGAGGAAGTAGGATGGCTCCTCCCCAGGGGTGTCACGGTGACAGTGGCAGACAGCGCCTTGGAGCCACCTTGCAGCACTTCTATAATTGGAGACACACTTCTGAATCTATAAATGTAAATTGCCTCTGCAGAGATCACTGAGATCAGAGCAAGGAGCCATCAGCTGCTTTGTGGCCATGTGGAATGCTCCAAATAGGCTGGCAGTGGAAAAGGCACTACACAGGGTTCTGTCCAAAACCAGGGATCTTCTGTGGTCCCTGGCTTATTGTCATTTTCATCCTCCCAG
This sequence comes from Ammospiza nelsoni, assembly GCF_027579445.1. Taxonomy (NCBI): domain Eukaryota; kingdom Metazoa; phylum Chordata; class Aves; order Passeriformes; family Passerellidae; genus Ammospiza; species Ammospiza nelsoni. The sequence continues at coordinate 3,854,526 of NC_080637.1, forward strand.
CCAGACCCTCTAACCATCATCCACATGAAATGTCCGAGGTTTCAATGGCAAGGTCTCCCTGTGCTCTGCTGTAGGAGGGGAACAGAGTGAGGGAAGGTTTTTTGGGAAGCCCTACAAGGTGGGAGTGGGTTGATTAGGGCTCCTTGATGGGCTTCAAGACCTTCAGCGCCATCTACTGCCACGCCATGTCTTGGCTCCTTGAGATACCTCCAGGAGTGGGTTTGGAGAATACTTCCAGGATCATCCGATTGAATAATTAGTAGCTAGGTCCTGCTTTTATGGGCTGACTGCAAATTTAAAAAGGAAAGAAAAAAAGCCAGTGTCTGGAGACAAAAGCCTGGTGCCATTTCCCTTCAAAATTCGTAGGAAAGGAAAAAGAAAATACCTAAGTTCTGTTATCTAAGAATGAACAACCTCCAGGCAAAAGATAGTGTCTGGGAGTTCCAGGGCTGCTCTTTCTGATCTGTGTCTGCCTAGAGGATGTTCTCCACTGTCAGCATAAACTTGTAAAGATTGAGCAGATCCTTCAGTGAAGGTCAGAGGGAAACAGAGATTTGTTTCCCAGAGAAGCTGTGGCTGCCCCTGGATCCCTGGAAGTGTCCAAGACCAGATTGGACAAGACTTGGAGTAACCTGGTATTGTGAAAGGTGTCCCTGCCCATGGCAGAGGGTTGGACCTGGATGATCTTAAAAGTGTCTTCCAACCCAAACACTTCTGTGATTCTCTGCAGAGAGGTTTTCAAATATGGTTCTGTAAGCAGATACAAAGCATCCCTCACATTAAACAGTGAAGAAATGTTAGAGGGACATGTGACAGGACAGGTGCAGCTGAAGCAATGGATCTGTCTCTATGTCATGTTCCAATCTCAACCAGCTTGAATCAAATCAGTTGAAATCACTGAAGATATATTGAATTTCCAGCTCCTGTATTAAGAGCAGAACTTGATTGTGCTCTTCCCAGGACAAAAACCCTAGAGGTTCAAAACTGTTCCAGGCCTAGGAAAGATCAAATTTATGGCAAATTTAATCAAATAAGGCAACAAGTAATTTCTGATGTGTGCCAGGATTTAATCCTTGTGAGCAGAGCCTTGACAGCCAGCCCCAAAATCCATCTCTTCCATCATTTAGGAGCTGGAGTTTTTCTAAGGCATTTTGTGGGAATGTTCCTGCCCTTCACTCTCAGGTGTAGCAGGGATTCAAAATACACACGTTCCTCTCTACCTGCTCAAGAATGTTGTTATTCATTTTATGAAGTAAAGACCCAAAATTGATTCTGCTCAGAACTCCTGTTCCTGTAGGTGAAGCCAAAGGCCAGAAGCTTTGGCATCTCCCAGTCCTCAGCAGTCCACACTCAAGGCAAAGGGGATGATAAAGTGTGAGCGTTTTACATCATCTAAAAAACCACCAGAGAGCATTAAAAGGGTTTCAACATAATGGAAATGAGCAGCACTCAGGTCTCCTCTGGTGTGAGCAAAGATGTTTGGGGCTCCGGAGAAAACATCAATAACTTTTAGTTGAACTTGCTCTTATTTATGGAGTACAAAGCCTTTCAGGTGTAAAAATGACAGATTTCAACTCATTGACTCAATCAATGACTGATTTTATACTCTTGTGTTTGCCAATAGCCAAGATCAGAGAATTCTAGGAAGGTTTGGGTCAGAAGGGACCATAAAGGTCATGCAGTTCCAAACCTCTGCCATGGGCAAGGACACCTTCCACTGGACCAGGTAGCTCAAAGCCCTGTACATTTGTTTGAACTTGATTCTTCTGGTTAGCCAAACCACTATTAGGAACTTGGATCAGTTTGACCAAATGGGAAGGTCTGTAGGATGACACCAAGTCAGAGTTTTGACAAAATGTACACATTCAACTTTATATTCCTCTTCTGTGAGCCATGAACAGGGCAGGGAATCCTACAGGTGGCCTGGACATCATCTAACATATTGGTTGAGAGATTTGGGAGCTGATCTCAGCATGCTCCCACACCAAAAAACAAACACTTTGCTTTTCCCAAGGTCTCAAATGCTGTCTGAATCTCTGGGTCCTGGAAAATTGAAGGAAGCAGCTTTTGAGGAACTTGTAAACCAAAAGGAGGGTAGGTTTTGGAGGATGAACTGAAAATTGGAGATTATTAAAACCAGTTTGCTTAATGACACCAACAGTCATCTAGGAGTTAAATACCATGTCAGGACCTCTTGCTTGGTCTTCTAGTGAGGATCTGATCAATCAGGACATGAGTAGATATTAGAAACAGTTGGAAGGCTCCCATTAATGAAGGTTCAGAACATAGCCCGGCATTATTGCAACCTAAAAGCTTTTGCTGAGCTCCAGCTGGTGTTGATTCACCACCAGCCTTCTGCTGCAGATGGCTGGGTAAATTAGGAATGCTTTGCATAGCAACCTGTAGTCTTTTTCCAAGGAAAGCAAACAAAAAATAATCTCAGTGTAGTTTCTGCAGGAATGGAACTCCAGCTGAAACATTGACTTTGTCACTTTTCTGAAGATCAGTACTGGAGACCAGATCTAAACAGACATGAGAAATGCAGATTCCTCTCAATCATGCATAACTTCCTGGAAAAAACATTTTACCAAATCCTGAGTAACATCTCTTCTAGCTGACATGCTTGTGCTTCTCCTCCTGGCATGCTGAATGTCTGATAAAGGTACACTTATGCAAACACACCCACATTCCTCAGGGGCATTGCCCAGGTCTCCAGCTGGGAAATTTGACATGCAAAATGTGACCTTGATCACATGCTGAATGCTCCAAGGATGAGGTGTTGCAAGCAGCCTTTCTGGGATGGCTTGTAGGCATGTGATAAGATTAACTGGTGTTCTCACACACCTTTGGTGTCCCTTTGGGTGTCCACCCCCCTTTGGCACCTTGGCATGAGGAGAGCTGGGTTTCAGGAGTTCACAGCAACCTTTCTGATCCCAGCCATGCCTGTGACTGAAAAGGACAGGCCTGGGGTTGGGTGATTTGATTTTCCAGTGCTTCCATTTATGTAGATGTGAATTACTGATAAAGAATTCTTGGAGATCTCTGCAAACTGCATCATGCCTTGCTTATGTAGGAGTTAATTATTCTAATTATTATATTCCTTTTGCTACCAGTGATTCAGCACAAAGGAATCTACCTGAGGTGATGGGACAAGGAGCTTTTGACAGTGCTCCATCAGCAGGATTTGCAGAGGAGACATCTGAGCTCTGTTTCTGAATCTGTGGCTGAGACTCCTCCAAGACCTTGGCCAGGATGTTCAAACACCTCTGTGGCTCACATTTCCTGAGTGTTAAACAGGAGGAACAATGAGAACTCTGCAGGAGGGATGAATTCCTCACTGTCTGCAGCTTGACTGGAGAAGCCTTGAGTGCCAGGGAATACAAAGGTCCTTATCATTTTCAGTTTGGGACCTCAGCAACCACTCCATGCTCTGGAGTGGCCTGTGATGGCAAGATTGGGTTTGGGTTATGACAACCAACAGGAACAAAGGGATCCACATCTCTGGTAGAAAGTGCTCCAGAATCAGGGGGAAAAAGTAAAAGCTTTGATTGCTCTGCCCTATTCAAGGCCAGGCTGGATGGGGCTTTCCACCTGGTCTAGTGGAAGGTGTCCTTGCCTGTGGCAGGGGGTTGGTCTAGGTGACCATTCTAAAACCCCTTCCAACCCAAACCATTCTACGATTCCAAACACCCAATAACAGAGATTTTTAAAGCTTTGTATATTAATAGGCTCTAACTTGATGAAGAACTGACTTTTCACGAGTAGCCACAGCAATCAAATTCTGCTGATGTGGGCTCTGGAATGAGCCAAGGCTGCCTGTCATGTTGACTCTACCCATGGGTGATGACCACAGAGAATTTCTCCAGTGAGAAATTGCTTCTCTTTTACTCCAACTCAGATTAAATTAGTCAGATGACAACTTTGGGCCACCTTCTCAGACATGTGTTTATTTCCAGATTTACAGAAACAAACATTTCAATGTAAAAAGTTTAAACCAGCAAAATTTTTCCCAGTGAAATAAAAGGTACATGTTTACTCTCATCCACCACAGGATCAATCATCTCTTACACCTGCCCTTCATCCTTTGCTGTCAGTACTGCTCTAACATTTTTTTCCTTTACCTCCTTTTCATTTTATTTTTTCAGGTTCTTGTCTACTCTGAGTTGTCTGTGGAAGACAAACAAAGAATATTTTGTAACAGTAACAAAAGCTCCTGAGGGACATGGTTTGCCATGTCTTTCACCCATCCTCAAGGCTGACCTGGGGCAGAATTGCCTTTTCAGTGCCACTTTATACATTGAATTGAATGAAATTGTGGTGATTTGCAGTGCTGAGGGGAATCCCACCAAAATAGGGAATAAAGATGAAAGATAAATAAGGAATAAAGATGACTCACACATGTGGTACAAAGTTCTCCAACACAAAGAGTTTCCATTATTCTCACCACTCCTTCTTGCTTAGAGCCTGCTAACATGGTGATGATTGAAACAATAGTGAACAAAAACAGTTCAGGGACCAGAGCTTCCCAGGAGTTCTAAAGCACCTGAACATTCTTGGAAGGAAAACAGATTATAAGGGCAACTATTACCAGTTATTATCATTATTATCCATTTAAATTCTGCTTTCCAGGCATATGAAGTAGCAAGATCCCAAGGTCAGGGCACAAGAGAGCTGCACACCACGTGCAGCAGTGGAACTTGATCCTTGATGCAGGGTAAGCTGCTATTTGGACTTTGTACCACCTCAGACAACATTTCCAGTCACAAGCGGCTTGCAAGACTTGAAAATGGAGTTTTAAAGCAAGCAGATGATTTGTCAGCCCAGTACAAAACCCCTGAGATTTAATTCGGATATGTCCTCAAAGACACAAGGCAGAATAACACTGTTTTTAGCAAATTAATCTCTTGGTGTGGGAGCTGACCTGGACTTAGCTCCTGGAATACTGGAAAATTTTATTCTCACCTTTCAGGCATTATTGGCAAAATAATGTATTTCATGTGCAGTTTCCTTTGTTTGTTGCTTTTGCTTTCTTTTCCTTCCACATTGCAAATTTTAAGAAATAAAACCAAAAGTAAAACTGCATTTAGCAAATGAGGAGCTATGTGCACCCATTCCTGAGCCATGATCATGGAGCAAGGAAGGGCTCCATGTGGGCTGCATTTTGGACCTCATTGCCTGGACCTGAGGACTCCTGGAGACCTTGGCTGAAAAGTGCTCCAATCCCACATTGCAATTGCCTCTGGCTGTAAAATTAACAAACAAGATTTTTAAAAAATGCCTTATTGGGACTCATTGACCAGAAATGCTTTCTCTTCAGTAGGAATGATGATGTCAAACAGAATGGCTTTTGCTTCTGGCTCTTCCTCTTGAGCATTGCACAAGAGCCTACAAAAAAAAATTTAAAAATTAAGGTTATTTGGTCTCAGGCACCACCACTGACAGCCTGCAGTGAGAAGTAAAAGTTTGCAAAGCCCAAAGCTCCTTCTTCCTCTGTGTTTTCCCCATTGGAGCTCTGGAGCAGGCCCAGCTCCCCAGGCTCTGTGAGATCTCCCGGGCCTAAAGTTCAGCATGGAGGGAAGAGTCAGCTCCTCCCCTGGAGATAACCAACACGTGAAAGGGTGATGCTTCTACCTGGACCTTGTGCATGCCAAAAGAAGTCTTCTAAGAGAAATAAAACCCTGTGACTGTACAGGAACAGCAGGGTGATCTTCCCTTGGGCTTGCCATCCCCTTGGGCCTAGCAGAGCTCAGGAGGAAGGCTTTTCCTTCCCAAAAACTCTCATTATCACCCAGAAGAGCTCAGGAGGAAGGCTTTTCCTTCCCAAAATCTCTCATTATCACCAGCAGAGCTCAGGAGGAAGGTTTTTCCTTCCCAAAATCTCTCATTATCTTGGTGAGAAAAATGCTGGGCATAGAGCTGCTCCTTCCATGTTGAAATCTTTCAATCCCCCTCCCCAAAACCCCAATAAGGTCCCCTCCAGGTGAACATGTGGTTGGATGAAGCCCATATCCTTTCTGAGGAGGAGCAAATCTGTCACCTAGAGAAATTCAGGGGAAGATCTCTTCAAGGATCAACTACAGAGGGCCTCTAGGACTTACAGCCCTGCAGAACAAGGGGAAAGCTGGAGAAAACAAGACATGGATCCAACGTGGATCCTGCAGCCTGGTGGTCTTAAGTTATTGCTACACAGCTGCTTTACTTTGTGCAGGGGCTGCAGATTATTTTGGATGAGAAAATGAGACAATATAAATGAGAATTAGTCCCCCAGGTTTTGTTTTTGTCACCCAAAAAAACACAGCTGGATTTTGCTTGGCTGACCCTGAAGGCTGGAGAGGGACTTTTTTCTGCAAAGGCATGCAGTGATAGGAGAAGGAGGGATGGCTTTAAACAGACAGAATAGGTTTGAATTGAATATTCGGGATAAATTCTTCACTCTGAGAGTACAGGTTGCCCACAGAAGCTGTGGCTGCCCCATCTCTGGAAGTGTCCAAGGCCAGGTTGGAAGGGCTTGGAGGAACCTGGTTCAGTGGAAGGTGCTCCTGCTCATGGCAGGGGGTTGGAATGAGATGATCTTTAAGGTCCCTTTCCAACAAAACCATTCTGTTGTTCTATAATGACATTTCTGTCACATCAATTCCTTTGGGACCAGGTTGCTACTAAAGCAGCTGACAAGGACAAGATGGTGCAGGACAAATTACAAGATTCATTTTCTCACGTTCTTGTGAGATATTTCTGCGCAAAAGGAGAGGGACATGATAACATCACCTGCTGCAGTCCCAGCGTTTGTGAGGCCTGGGAGGAGATGTTGATAATTAGGCTCGTGACTCATGCCCTGGGTGCGAATTTCTGCTCTAACGCTCTGCTAATTAGCGCACGCTTCCTGATCAATGGCGGGGTAATTAAGAGATTAAGGTTAATGGGTCAGAGCCATTGAAGGCTCTTTCCTCTATGTCAGATTAGTCCTGCTGTCATTAGCTTTACCTTTCCAGGCTGCTGGGTACAGACAGAAAGAAGCACCCACAGGGTCAGTGATGAAGCTCCAGGGACCAAGACGTTGTCAAGGGAGTTTTGCTTCCATGATTGTGGCAAAAAATAAACTTTAAACATACTGAGGTCTCCCAAGTGATGCTTCTCATGTATCCATGGAATAATTTGCTTCTCTGCTTAAAGGAAGGCAAAAAATAGTTCATCTGCAGGATTATTCCAGTGAAGTGGTGTGAGGGGACCTATTTTGCTTCAGCAGGCTCTGTTCAAGCAGCAGCTTGTCTGAGAAACAGATATTCACCACAGGCTAGCAGTGTTCTGTTCTTGCAACCAGATCTGAACCAAATCTTGACATTGCACTGACAGTTTCAGTCTTTTAAAGTATTTTTCCTGTAGTTTTTAAGTTTTAAAGAAGAGTTAATTGATCCTGTAATGTCATAGAATCATAGTATCATTAAGGTCAGAAAAGACCTCCAAGATCATTAAGCAAATCATCAAGCAAATGCCCTCTAAGCCATATTGAGAAGTGCCACATCCACAAAGTTTTTTGAACACTGACAGGGATGGTGACTCCACCACTCCCCTGTTCCGGATTCTTTTTCACACTTCCTCAAGATTTTTTCCAACACCGTTTAAATTCCAAAATGATTCAGTTGCCTTTAAAGCCTCAACTTTTTGTTGTTGTTGTTGCTGTTTCCAGGAGTCACAGCCTCTCTTCTGGGATATTTGCAAACACTAAAACAACCAACATACCTAGCAGCAAAATCTAAATTCTGCCCATGAGGATGTGCAACTCTGGTGTGACAATTTTGGGGACATTGAGAGTTTTTTATCCAGCACATCAAACATTTGGATTCACCCTTTGGTGCTCATGCAGCAGGACTATCCTTCACAGAGTTACTCCAGTAACACAGCTCAGGCAAAATCCTATTTATTTGATAGTAGTGGTCCCATTAGACATCCCCAAATAAATCTGACTATAGAAAATGAACAGAGTTAGCATCTGAGGCTTTTCTGGGCCGTGTGCTGCTCTCCTGTTTTTCTGGAACCTTCACCCCTCTCCTGGTGCTGCTCTTGGAGCTGCAGCACCTTCACCTCAGTGTTTTTAAAGCACAGGGGATGGAAAAGCACAGCTTTGTGTATCCACAGATGTTCTCCATTGCCAAGGACATATTTTCCATCATCAAATATGCCACGAACAGAGTCCTGCAGCTTTCAGGGTTTTGAAAGTTATTTGCACAAATTCACTGGGACAGCATTCAGGAAAAATGTGACCATGTGTTTATCTTGTCATATTTTCCCTTAAATCACTGCTGTGAACCAAAATTCTGGGGTGGATGGCACTTCACTAGTCATTTTTATGTTGTTTTCTACAAATAAGTACGAGACTTGTGTTTGCACTCTGATTCCAGCCCACAGTGCACAGGATGAGCACAAGAGTGGGATGAGAGAGGATCAGGCCAGTGTCATCCCTCAAATTAAAGGAAACAAACGTGTAAAAACAGGATGAACATGAGAGCAGCTGTACAGGATCACACTGATGGTCCACATGAAGCACTGCCAGCAATGAGTGAGTAGAATATGGGAGCCTTCTGCTGGGACAGCCTTGCAGTGACCTGTGAGTCACAGAACACTCATGGGAGAGGCTGAGCTTGGAGGGAAAGTCTTGGTCTGAGCAGCTTGGAAAGTGAGGTTCATCAGCTCTGGACATAGCTGCTGGCTGTTCTGAATCCTGCTTCTTCCACAGTGGGTCTCAGGTGTTCAATGTGAAGGTTTGACCTGAAATATCAGCAAGGAAAATGTGCAGAAATTCATGGGGACCTGTGGGATTGTGAGCAACAGGTGTTGAGGTGGTTGTGTGTAGTAAATCAAGGCAACTCCCATGAAGGGGAGGAATGATGCATCTGACTCTATGGATATCAGAAGGCTAATTAATTACTTTTTTACATTATATTATTCTAAACTATATTACACTGCACCTAAACTGAATCTGCACAAGAACCCAACTCTACTTAACTGAGCAGAATCTTGTGACTGTTGCCCGACACACAGACATGGATTCAATTGGTTAATGAAGCAAAACACTCACACCAGAATCTAATTACCAATTCCTTTTATGTAAATAATCTTTTGCAATGTATTTTACTTGTGAACAAGAGGAGCAGCAATTGAGATAAGAAATGTTTTTTCTTTCTTTGAGGTTCTTCACTGCGATTCTCAGAAATATTCTTGGGAAGTTGTGCCTTGCTTTTCTCCGTGAAATGTGGCCACAGTTGTGTCCACAAGAGACACTGGAGAGGATAAATTGGGAGAGCTGAGAGGGCAGAGGACAGGTTCACCTCTGCAAGCACTGAAGAGTTGTTTGGTCACTTTCAAGCCCAGGACCAGAAATGTGGGAAGCATCTGGGGGAGATTCTTCAACCCGAATCCATGATACAGGAGCAGAGGTGCTGCTGATCCATTTTTGCCATACCTGGCCAATAAACCACCAGCCCTGGAGGAAAAGCCAGCCCAAAACCTCTGCCCTGAAAGTTTGATATATGCCAAAATCTCCCCTTGAAATGCTAGGCAAGATTTCCCTACCTGGACATGTCTGCTCTGATCCCTCAACCTCAAATTCCCCAAATAGTTTAGACATTGAAAAAGTGCCTGTTTGCATTTGCTTAGAGCATTATTTCTACCTTTTATGAGCAGGGTGGCAGTTTTCACAGAAAAATAATTCCAGACAGAGTTATTAAAAGATTAAAAAACACACCCAAAAAGGAAAAAAAAAAAAAAAAAAGAAGAAAAAATCCAGGCTGAAAAAACAAATATCTCTACCAGTACTCCAGGGCGTTTCTCATAACATCTTGCTTATGTTATGAAGCCTGATTTTGTTTTTTTCTTAAAGGGGGTGAGGTAGATTCAATTACTTTGCTGAAGTTCATATGACCTGCTGATAAACCAGATTAAAAGTCACCTGTTGCAGGCTGGAAGTCCTGCAGGAACCTCCCCAGCTCTGCAATCTCGTTGGTTCCTGTGCTGACAGGAGAATGCCTGGGTCGAATTTCCAACATGTTCACGCCTTGTTCTGGTGCCAGCCCAGAGCTCAGCCCCTGTGTGGACACGTGTTACCTGTGGCCTGGCAGGTCCCTGGGGCTCGTGATTTGTGGCAGAGCTGAGTCACAGCCCCAGGTAGTGCTTGCAGGTGTGACACCTTGTCCTGGAAAGGAAAGGTGATGTGCTTGCAAGCGGCTCTGTTTGAACTCCGGCTGAAGAACTGAGATATCAAGGAAGTGAAGGTGAAAACCCTGCAAAAATAATTAAAAAAATTTAAAAAAACCCACCAAAAATAATATTTAATTAAAAAAAAAAATACAGAAAAGCTGTGATTTCAAGTAAATCTCAGTGGAAACTCAGAATCTCTAAAATGATGAAGGATTTTAGGGCACTTGTGTACCCTAAAATTTGCTGTGCTGAAACCCACTATAAACAGCATCAATATTATTTTCCATGGAATTGTTCAAGGAGGGATAGGGCCCTGAGAAAGCTGATCTAGTGGGTGGCATCCATGGCAAGGGGCTGCAACTGGGTGATTTTTAGGTTCCCTTCTAACCCAGACCTTTCTATGATTCTCTGACATTCACGTGTTGCCCCAGCACTGCTTCACCTTGCCCATGTAGGATGAGATATTTGCTGCTTTTTAAAGTAAAAAGTGAATGTACAACATCAGGCAGGGAAAGCAGATGTATTTATAGAGTTACTGATGTTTGCTTGAGCCGGCAGATGCTGGGCATGTCTGAAATATCTGCACTGTTTTGTTTTGCTTTGGTTTGGTTTTTTTTATAAGTCACTGAGTCTCCTGGAGATGAAGTCACTCTCAGAGGTGACTTCAGGACACGGAAATCACCTCGAAGATCTGCTGGACTTTTGCCTTGTGTCTGTACCAGGTGTTCTGCAGCACAGTTTGCTTTACACATACTTCTGTCTCTTGAGACACCCAGGACCAAAACAAAGCCCTGTGATCCCCTTTCTGTCCTTTGCTCATTAAAATCACAGTGACTCCTTACAGCAGGCGTGCTGCAGCTCAGGGCTAAATATGGTTTTAGAGGAAACTCAACATCCTCACTTGAAAAAAAAAAGCCAAACAACCTCTGCCCCTGCCTCCCCCGTAATTGCAGTTTGAAATAATGAGTGGTGTTTATTAACTGCGGCTCTCAGAGCTGATGTCATCGAGTTGGGGTCCGGGAAATCTCTGAGTCATGAGGAAGGTGCAGAGCCAGGAAATGTCAGCAGAAGGAAAAGGAGTAAATATTAAAGTGAAAGATGTTAGAAGCTGAGCATCTTCCTGTAGGAAGCTGTGGGAAGCTGGACAGTGCTCAGAACAAACTGTGGCCTTGGGTGAAATGTCAATATGCAGCTTGGTTGGCAAATCAAGGCAGAATATTTGCCTGTGATGATTCCCTAAGGATGTAAAGGAAAAGGGAGGAAACATGCTCATGTGAAAAATGAGTATTTTATGATTGGCTTTTCGCAAATATGTGTGTTGTGTTAGAAAGTTATGCTGTATTAATTCTCTTAAGTAGTGTGGTAAATATAGTTTTAGGTTATAACAAAATGTTAAAATAGAAACTATGCTATGTAGGATACATTTTTTTCTAAAGAAAGGACTCGCAGTGAGATAGCAGCCGCAGGACACCTGAATCTTTCAGAGAAAGAGAATTTATTGCTCCATTATGAGAAGAAGCAAACTTCTTCCTGCCTTGCTTGGGCAGGATGATGCCGTTAGGATTAAGAGGAAGAAGCTGACACTGGCAAGGCAGAATCCTGTGTTTGAATGGAATTTATGCATCATGTATGAGGTGTATGAATATGCAACAGGTTATTGTTTTAAAGGGTTAATCCTTTATTGTTTTAAAGGGTTAATCCTCCGTTAACTTGGGTCCTTTTTCAGGCTTGTGCTGCCCAGAAAAGGTACCTGGACTGTCTGTAACTCTTTGTCTCTATTGTCTCCTATTGTCCTAATTCAAATTGTCCAACTTATTATTACTCTAATTGTATTATTATTTTTATAACCATTTTATTACTATTAAACTTTTAAAATTTTAAAAACAAGTGATTGACTTTTTTCACACTCATATGTGACCCAAGGACCTGTATTGCAAACTGTCCTTTTCCTTCACCACTTCAGATAATTGAGAAAGCAATCAGAGCCTCTGTGGGAGGATGGGGAACCCATTTCCATCTCTGCTCATTTTCCTGTCAGACCCAGCCTTGCACTGTGTGGGTTAGGACTGGGCTTTGGTGTCCCAGTGATTTTAAAGGCTCAGGACTTGGGTTGAGAGGGTGGTCTTGGCATGAATCAGAGCTTCAGATGGGCAGAAGCTTGTTGTGGATTCTGCATGAATTCAGCAAATGATCACAGGTGAAGAAGATTTTGGAAACATAATTTTTAAAAATCTGGGGTGCAGGCATCTTTTAATAGTCACTGCCTGCTCAAATCCACACAGTTTTTAATAGTCACTGCCTGCTCAAATCCACACAGTTTTAATTTTTCTTTCTCATTTTTACCCACTGTATTGGTGGCAGGTGTTTTGTCACTAGATAAGTAGAAGAAATCAATCAATCTTGGGGTGAGAAGAGAAACCAAGGACCCATGAGACCCTGATGGTCTGCACTGAGCATAAATTCAGACTGGGCTGCCCCTGTTCCAGGTGGCTTGGTGGAGTGTCTGAAAGGCAGACTGTGGCTTCTGAAAAAAGTTGAAGTAAACCCACAGAACCAAACCACGAACAAAACCCCAAGGCTATTTTTTTTTTTTTAAACTTTTCTCTTATTTTAAATTCCACTTTTCCCTCATGAGGTCATCTTAGTTACAGAGGTACGGGGCTTTGTATGCACAAGCAGAAGACAAAGGAAGAAAAGAAGATTTGTCATCTCCTGTATCAGAAAAGAGAAAATTTGTCTAATGACTTAAGGTAAACCTGGTGTGTTTCTGCTTGACCTGGAGAAGAAATCTGAGTTTCACTTCACTGTGGGAACTTTGCCTGTGGTCTCAGATTGCCGTCACTTGCAGCACTGTGTATTTTTTGATACAAAGCTTTCGTTCCCTTGTGCTGAAGCACAGCAGAATTTAATCTGATTTCATTTCTGCAACTGCAGCCCTGGTGGAGGAAATGGAGTGTGAGCACAGGGAGAGCCCAGGACTTTGGTTCCTACACTGGATGTGCCTGGCCATGGAGCAGAAAGGCCACATTCACACTTTTCTCTCCACCTCTTGTATGTGACAGCACACTGCAACCTGTGATGAGGAGGAAGCTGCTGGTTTAAGTTTACTTCCAGATGAGTCCTTCCACAGCATGACTCATTTTGTGCCCAATTTTGCCATGTTTCTAACAGCTCTTTTGTCTAAAATAAGAACTCTTTAGCCAGAAAGAACATCTCTTGCCTCTGAGGGATGTGTGTGTGCAGTACAGAGGTGATGGAGTGGTGTGTGAACAAATTTAAGAGGGATGTCCCAATGGGATTGGCCTGCATCAGAAATCATGAACCTTTTCTCCAGCTTCTCCAAGTTACTGAGAGAAGCTCTTTTATAATAACATTTTTATAATCTCCAGCCTCTCAGAAATCCCAAAGTTCCTGCTGTGTCTACGTTGTCATCTCTTTTAAACTGAACTCTCTGGATGTAAATGGGTTGAGGCAGATGGGAATTGCAGGGGCTGTTACCAGACCATGCTCTCCTGCTGCTCCATCACATGTGGCTCCATCGCTCACTGCAGCTGCACAGTCTAGACAACCTGCCCTTCCACAAGGTTCAGAGGCAGAGGATACAGCTGCACTTCATGTGCCTTTCTGCTCAGCCTCATGCATTTGCATTTTTTATCGTGGTTGCTTCTTGCCTTTTGTCCTCGTTCTGCTCTTTTGAACTCTCTCTGACCTCCCGTGAGGCTTATCTCTGCCTCATGCCAACTTGTGATATGCTCTGGGAAGCTGGAACAGCTGACTCTGGATAAGGCACTGAAGGTTGGCATAATCTCTTGTAAGTACGTCTGGAAATAAAAACTTTGAATTAAATCAGGAGAATTCAGATGTTTGCAATTTCCCCTTTTCTGGCTAACTCTGAAGAAATCTTTGTCCTGTTTTAAAGCACACTGGAGGTGCTGCTTCTCTTCAATTCATCATATTTGAGAGAATGAAAGTGATTTTAAAATCACTCCCAAAGGGCTTTATTGCCCAAAAAGGCTGGGATCAAAGCCTTTTGGAGAGTAATTCCTTCGAGACTCAGATTAATGCTATTTACAAGATTATTAATGATTAAATGAAAAGTTTAGCATTAAGCTCTCTGGTGCATTAATGACTTCATGTTGCTCCAATATTTTGGCCACCCTGCAATTTCAATTTTATCTCTCATTGCTGTAGCCCAGTGAAAAAAAAAAAAAAAAAAAAAAAAAGAGTCATGGGAGACAGCAACAGCATTTGTGGTTGTTGTTTCTCAAGTAAAGAGCCTAAAAATGTGACACAACTTGTATTGATATGTGGTGGGAAGGTGAAACCAGGACCTGACTGGTCACAGCTGCTCATCTGCCCTTCTGAAAGGATCAGCCACACACAAGGGGTTCCTCAGTGCTTGTATTTAGCCTGCAGGACACCCATATTTCTTACCACATGATTTTTGAAATAAAATCAGCACCCATAAAATTGTTGTCTCTGCAAAAACAGAGGAAAAAAAACCAACCCACTGAAGGTTGGGCTCTCCTTCAGCCCCACCAGGTCTTCAGGTCCTTAAGTGGTGACACAATGTGCACCAATCCAAATTTAGTTTCTGTTGAACTTTTTCCCCTTGTTTGTTTCCATCATGGGATGTGTCATCCCAAAACTGACACTCCAGTGTCTGTTTTAAGGAGGTGTTTGAGTGAGGACCTGCCAGGCAGGGAACAGGGTGTCCTGAAGGAGGAATTGGGATGTGGATGGAGGCACAGAGTTGCTTTACTCCTGCAGAAGAAGCTGTGTGGCTGGGGAAGGGTAAGAAATGAGAGCAGATGTGTAATCCTGTCCTGATTGAAAGGGGTATGAGAACATTATGCAGAAGGTGAATGGAAGCTTAAAAGTCAAGGGAAAATGGACACCATCTGATGTGTTTTGGGTGGAGAAATCTGGGGGAACAGGCAGGAAGAGCAATAGGGATTTATACTATTTTAATTCTTGGACTTATGTCTCTACTACAGAAGTATTTGTATATTTTAGTGTAGGATTCTGAACTTTTACAGATATTTGCTCCAAAGTGGGACTTCCCACCTTCTTCATCTGCTCCTGACCTCCCAGAGATAATGTGTCACCTCTGCAAGTCCTTTGCAGATGTTTCTGTCACCCATGGGTGCCTCAAAAGGCCCTGGGTGCCTCTGTGCTGTTGGAACAACCAACTGCATCAAGCCCCTGGATTTGGTCCCAGCCAACTCCACAAGGCAGAAGGGACCACAAGTGGGATTTTTGTGTCTGAGAGCTCAAGGCAGCTGTGCTCTCACACAGCTATGGGTGAGAGCAGAAATAAAGGGCAGGAGGGAAGTGCTCTGGCAGTTCAAGCGGTTCTCTGCACTTGTTCTGTGATTCCTTCCTCATTTCACCTGTTTCCTGTTTCAAGCACTGCTGCTGATACCAACATGGACCATGCAGAAAACTGTGTGTTTTGGGCCTAAAGTTTGTGTTGGAATGACAAACATCCTTCCTGCCAGTCTGTGAAAAAGTCAGAGGAGGGCAGAGTGCAGAAAACATCACCAATGGACACCTTCTCCACTTTAAAGAGTCATCCCTGCTATTTAATGGTTGTGTAAAACCCTGGGGGGTGGCACTAAAATGTAAATTATAGCTGTGACACTTATAGACAGATATGTTGTGCTGTAGCTGTTGTTTGAAGGCTGGGAAATGGAGCCTGCAGGGCAGAAAAGTTGAAATCTCACATTTGGAGGGCACAGGAAGGTGAAGCAGAGATGATTCTGAGTCAGTTTGTAGCTTATTCTTGCCCTGGCTGGGAACTGGGCTTTTCCATCACTGAGATGCATGATGAAGAATTAAAACTAAATTAATACCACACCTTTTTGAGGACCTGCAGGTGAAAGTGCCAGCACAGCTTGTGGGGATTGCTGCTGGCAAGGCTTTTGCCTTACTTTGACACTCTATTGCCCAATTGTTTAGGAATGGGGTTGGCAATAATCTCACCCCACTTCAGAGCCTTGATTCACGAGCTCAAACTCGCCCCAGATATGAGACATCCACATGGAGCTGGTGGACATTACCCAGGACATACAGGACCACAAGGCAGCAGCCAGGTTGAGTTGTCTGACACTGGGTGTCCCCTTCAAGGGACTTCCCCACCACAAGGGTGGTAAAAGAGGAATTCTAAGGGCTGGATCCACAGGGATAATGAGGTGTGGTGCCTCCTTTAGCACTCAGCCACCCACAGGTCTTTATGGAGGCTTTATTTGGCTCACCTGCACCCAGGAAAAGCAGCTGCTCCAGCTAAAGCTGAGAGAATCTGTCAGAAATTTCTTAGGAAGTTGCCCAGGAAGCCCCAGGGATGTCTGGCACATCAGGAACAAAGTGTGAAAAGGCAATCTCTGCTCTGAACTGATGTACACAGGGCTTGAACATTGGCTTTGAAAAATGAGGCTCCTGACCTTTGTTATAACCATCCCATGAATTAAAAAAAATAAAGCTACAGCTGTAATTTAATAAAATAAAGCTCATTTTCTTCTCCTTTTTCCCCCTGCTCCTAGCTAAATTGCTTTCCTTATTCATCTCAATTTTCTCAGACTTTTCAACGCTGCAGCTGAGAGCAGTTTTCATATTGAACCATTTCCACTGACAGTACCTTCCTTGCAGTGAAATCACAGCACATTCCCTTTGTTTTCAGGCTCGTAGACAATCACATTTATCTGCTCACTGCCCTTCAATAGCAAGCAGCTTCTAATGGATTTCTGCATGAGGACTGTACCCCCTGCCCACTCATTGAAATTCAGTGCACAGAGTCACATCAGTGCACTGGGTGGTGGAGAATATCAATGCACACAGCCTGGAGGGGGAACTGGCAGAGGGAATTTTCAAATTTTCAGTGCCCAGCAGCAAATAGGAGTAGGAATTCTGAGTACATCAAAGCACTGGGATATAGTCATGCGCTTCGAACCTTCCCAAAATGTAAATGGGATGGACATCTGTCCTCCAGTCACTTCAGGAGTGAGGCTTGGGGGTTTAGATAAAATTAATGTTGGAAACTTCACTACTTCTCAACCTCTGGTTATGTAAAAAAGCAGCTTTCACCCAGCAGCTGGAGTGCACTGACTCGTGTGCTGGATCTGAGGATCAGGGCCTGGGATGCAGAGCTACACCTCGTGGTTACAGGAGCTGGATTGATGGTCAAGAGAACTGGGCTTCATTCCCAGCTCTGCCTTCTGGATGACCACAGGCATCTCAGCTCCCCTCTCTGTGCCACACTTCCTTCACCCATGAAACAGATCCTTCTCCTGTGGAAAGTCATTTGGGATGCTGCTGGAAAACAGTCACAAAAACAGAAGAGCTCATAAGAAAGATGATGAGAGATTTTTAAGACCCAACAGAGAAGGATGCAGTGAATGAAAGGGATTTCTCTCAGAGGATGTGGACATGATTCAGCATCCCAACACAAGTGTCCTGTGCCATATGTGAGGACCTCCCACCTTCCAGCTGCTACTCCAAAAGGGAATAATTTTCCTGAAGATCTTATGTCTTTTGTATTTGTGCTGCTTAGATGTTTCAGGACAGCCAGAACACCTCACCGGGCTCTTGGCAGCTCCAAGTGCTTGGTGGAGGCAGGTAGCAGGAATTGTCTCCTTGGCAGCAGGAGGTTGGGAGACACCTGCATGTAGAGAAGGACCTGCTGCTTAAACACAGGTGTCTGTTGTCACTTGAGATGCCCCCACTTGGAAATGGCAGATATGACAGAGGCCTGGGAGAGATCCATGCCTTTAGGAGGAGTGGCTGGAGAGCTGCTGGGAAGGTGTGGTATGGAAAGAATTACATACAATGCTTATATTAACTCAGTTGAGTCCTTGTGTCACCTTGGGTACTGCAGGTCACCCCAATGATCTGGTGCCCTAGAAAACAGATGCCTGTTTTAAAGTAGTTTCTAAAAACACCAGCTGGGCTGTGATTGGCATGGAATCCCTAAGGAGACCAGCCCAACCAGATGCCCTTGGTGAGATGCCCTCCTTGACTTTGAGATGGGTATTCCTGGTCCAGGCAGTGATGTCAGTAATCAAAACCATCTGTAAACAAAACCACCTGTGACCAAACTCCAGTTTAGAAGAAACCAGGTTTCTGCTCCTCTGAACTAGGAAGGCTGATCTTAGGGACATCTTCTGGTGGGTTTTTGGGGTGAGTTGCTTCATCTCCCTGTGTCTCAGAAGGAGATGGCAGTGCTTCATTCTTTCTTATCTACTAGGAGATAAAACTCCTTGATAAGACGAGCTATCTGTCAGACAAGCTGGGCTGCACTTATCAGAACTTACTTGCATATCTTGAAGTCCTCTCTCCTTGTACACACAGGGCAACTTTGCTGTTACTGAAAAGGAATATTTTTAAACATTTTTGTTTATTTTTGCTCTAGGAGAAGGGACCATTTCTCACAATATTTGTTGACAGCCCTTGCTAAAAGGAGGTCTGATCTCAAGCATGGTCTCCAAACAGAACTATAATTCGAGTGGTGATAATAATAATAATAATAATAACAAACACAGCAATAACCATGCGCAAATATAGCACTTGGCACTGCTTTTCCTGTTCAAATCCCAGTTCCTGTGACTGTCATTCTTTGCACGCTCCCAAATGCTGGCATTTGGAAATGGCAGCCGCTTCCAACAACGCCTTTTTGTCCTAAGGAGATTATTTCCAGCCGAGTGCTCTGCAAACTGCCATGCTGCACTTCATCCCTCCAAGGTAGGGATGGGGACAGCGTGTGACTCATGCCTCTCATATGATCCTGGAAAGGGAATCGTTGGTGCAGGCTTCAGCTGGGCTCTCTAATTTCAGCTTGAGCCTCCTCCCTTTACACAAAGACAAGTCCACTCTCATTATTTCATCTTTTGGCTCTACAAGCTCTCCACAGATCCTCTTTCCCCATTTTTCTTGTGGTGCTTTCCTCAAACTTGCTCTGTTTCTTCTTGCACCCACCAGGACAATAGCCAACATCCAAAGAGCCTGGGCAAACTGTGTTGTCATGAAAGGTGTGGATTGCCCAGTTCCCAGAAGGTCTGGAGATGCTGGATGTGGGGCTGCATTACAGGCAGTCAAAACAAGAGGTGTGAGACCAGTAAAATGCCATTATTTTCTTCCCAAATAAGTCAAAACCAGTCTGAAATAGTCTCATTTCCAGAACAGCTGTCCCTCTCTTTAAACATGTCTCTGTAAATACCTTATTTTGGTATTTCTAGTCCAAAGGAAATATTTTGAAATTCCTGGATTTAATAACATTTCTGTTTGTGTGGGTTTGGTTTGTTTTTTGATTTTTTAAAAAATTATTATTTTTTATTGTGGGTTGTTGTTATTTTTTGGCAGAGTATTTTTCCATAACAATTAACCTGAATCTTTCTGAGCTGTCAGAGACCATCTGTGTTTGGGTTTAATGATATCAGGCTCCCCTTTACCCACAGCCAAACACTGCATTCCCCTCTTTTACTGGATGAACATGGACACAGTGCAAGTCAAGGTCTAGGGCGTACCAAGGAAAATGTTGTCCATCCTGGAATGTTGCCTCCAAGCTGAATAAAAAGGTCTAAGACACTGGAAAGCACTTTTATGACGTCCCTGTATAATGAAAATAGGCAGAACATGAGGTCAGCATGACCCAAGCAAAATGCTTCTTTTCTGCTTAACAAAACAAAACAAATGGGTTCAAGTGATTTTAAACAGAAATGAAGTGGTTTGTTTTCATTTTCCCCAAGGGAAAAGAGTAAAACTGTGTGTACATGTGGGAATTCAAATTTGCTGGCAAATTATATGAACCTCCAGCTATACAGAGAATGTATTTTCCATAAACCTAATGCAGAAAAATGGGTAGAAAATCTTCAGGCTGATGGAGTGATAGGATTTCTCAGACATGCTTGATTTCATGACCATTCAAGAGAAATTAATGAAAATTCAAAAAATTAAAAAGCCTCTTTATCCAGGAAGAAGAGCAGATTGCCAGCCTCCCTTGCAACCTGGAATGCAATTAGGAGAAATAAAATTAAATCAACAACAACCTCCTAGATAACGGGGAATGTGAAGGGCCAAGGACAGCAGGGAAGAGGGAGAGGAGGATCTAAGAGGTTGAAAGAAGAAATGGGAGGGGATGGACCCAAAGACAAATCACTGCACTGTTTTGGGTAGGATTTACTGGATAGATGATAAGGAATGGACAATGCTAATGAGGTTTTCATCCCTTTTTCCCCACTGTGGCTGGTGTAGCTCACACTGACAGCATGGCATGATCACACAGACCCTGCTCAGGGCTTGAGGGAGGGGATTGACCCTTTCCAGGACTCATAGACATAAACCTCCTCTGGTGTTGTGGCACTGGAGTGCCTTGGCCTTGCTGTGAGGCAAATGGAATCACAGAATGGTTTGGGTTGGAAGTTGGTTGGAAGGGAGACCTCAAAAATAATTTAGTTCCAGCCTCCTGCTGTGAGCAGGGGCATCTTTCACTATCCCAGGGTACTCCAAGCCCCATCCAACCTGGCTTTAGACACTTTCAGGGTTGAGGCAACCACAGGTTCTCTGGAAAACCCATGCCAGGGCCTCACCACCCATGCCAGGGCCTCACCACTCTAAATTCACACTGTAAAATTTCTTCCTAATACCTAATCCAAACTTGCTCTCTATCAGATTATTTGCCACATCCAACACACTTGTGACTTCCAGGATTTATTGTCTCCCTTCTCAATCCAAGCATTTTCAGTGCCTGAAACCATTGGGCAGGTTCTGGGCACGATGCTGTGATTACAGTCACCTCCCTTAGATCAAGAGAAAGCAATGGTTTAGTTTTTGTTGCTGTAACTGATATTCTGGATGTCAGGTGAAACAGCACAGGTTCAGACATGAACTTCAGCACTGAAAGACCAACCTGGCAGTGTGGGCTCTCTGATTCCTTTTGGAATACTGGTTTTTAAATAGTCACAATTTTGTAAGCCAGAAAGGAGTACCATGATGATCTAGTCTGGTGTTCACACCTCTCAGAAGACAAGTGACCCCATCCTGTGTTTTCAGTCCTGCAGCATGGTCTTAGATCAGCACTCCTTGGCATTGCAGTTGAACCTATGGCCTTGTCCTGGATTGCCAAGCAAAATGTGTTCTATTTGCCATCTGGAGGGCAGCTGTCTTCTGTTCAGTGGACAGTTTTCCTTATCTCTTCCACAACCACTCCTCCTTCTGGGGAGATATCTGCTGATAACGGACTATTGAATGTCACTGCATGACTGATAAGAACTACAACATCCCATTGGGAGATGTGAGCCCAGAGGGAGGAGCCAAGCATTCCTACCTGGATATAATCTGGAGATTCTGGAATAATGAACGGCTTCTCCACTGGATTTCTCAGGGGAACAGCAGCTGCTTCTTCTTCCACTGGATCTTCAGAGGAAGAATACATCTTTCTACAGGATCCCTGCTCCAGCAGAACCCCCCTGCCACTCCAGGAGGGCTGCAGCCACAATTCCAACGGGACTGCTACTAATATGCTGACCCACAGGGTGTCAGGTTGAGTTCTGACTGTCATTGTTGTTTTAGTTTACTGCATTGTTTATTTTATCCATTTATTTTCTTCCCTAATAAAAAAACTGTGATTCCTGCTCCCATATTTTTACCTGAGAGCCCCCTTATTTTAAAATTTATAGCAATTCAGAGGGGGGGAGTTTTACAGTTTCCATTTCCTGGGAGGCTCCTGCCTTCCTTAGCAGACACCTGGCTTTCCAAACCAAGACAGGCCTAGAAGAGGAAAGTTCTCTCTCCCCAGGCATGGAAGGACCAGAGAAGAGATTTGAAGGCTTCTCCTGACCTCTAACCTGGTATATGCCCCTTCCCAGGAAGTGAGAGGGAATTTGGGACCACAAAAGCTGAAGTAAAGAGACAGAGGTTTTCTTTTTCTTTTCCTTCTCTCCCAATCCCACTGCATCCATTTGGTTCCTGTCCCATCCCGAGAAGAGGGATCTCCACTGAGAAGCCAGTGCTGACCACAGCTGTTGATTTTACTCACACTGGGAAGGGCTGTGTCCTTACCTGCTGTCCTGGGTGAGGGAAACCAAGGGGTGTGGGGGGCTTGCTGCAGGCAAGGACGAGTTTAGACTGCTTTCCAAAATCTGTGGATCTGTGGGAATCCAACAGGACAGTGCCTGGAACCCAGCTGTCCAGCTCCCACCTGTGCTTCCTTCCAGGGCTTCACTTGTGGTGAGCACTTGACTCTCCTGTACCCCCAGAAAACTACGCACACACAGGAAATGATGTGTGAAAATGCAGGGAGACAACATTTACTTGACTTGTTATCCCCAGACAACAGTGTTTAGTGTTAAATTGCACTTTCAGTGTCTGCTGTGCAGATGTCACCTCGAGTTAACCACTGACAGCTTCCTTCTGAACCCCTGGGAGACATCAGGCACTAGGAAGTGTGATTCATTTGCCCTACTGAGGTTCAATAACCTTCAGTCCAGACAGTTTCTCTTTATTGACACTGGAAACAACTGGCTCAGATGTTGATAGATTTGACTGGGTTTGAGCTGTTGAGTCTCATCCCTACACCTTAAACCAAGCAGGATATTTTCCTACAGAGTGTCCAGCTCTATCAGGACAGTAGAGCTGAGTCACTACCAGGCTGATGAGATGGTCACAACGACCCCCTTCAGGCTCCAACCTTTGTGTCTGTGAGTAATCACTGCTGAGTAGCAAACTTGGGGTTTTAATGAGATCCAGGGCTGCTTTCTTTGGCTCTCAAAGGTCAGTTGTCGTCCTGCATCTCATCCACCCTGAGTGCAAGTTACACTCAATAATTGCAGAGCTGAGTGATCAGACCAGCAGTGGCAAGATCCCTCCTCATCTGTCCCTGCTCTGTTATATTTACTGTACATATTTACACAGGGAGAGGGGGAAACCTCAAATTCTATTTTTACCTTTTTTCATGTGTGTGCTTATATGTGGTTATTTTATTCTTGCTATCAGTTAGGAAATTCCTTTTAAAAAATCTCTTTTTCTTGTCCTATATGCACTGTGGGGTGTTTGATGGTACTGATTGTGTCTATAACCACCATCGGTGCAGGCCCCATCAAAGGCTGCTGGATTTATCTTCCTCTTGCATCATGTCCTGGATCTGACAGTGCCTGATGTTACAGACTCTAGCATCAGGTCAAACCAAAACCTATCATCTCCTTTCCTCACTTTTCCCTCTCTTTCCCCTTTTCCTGGCTACTCCAGATGGGTTCAGCTCGATGCTTTGGCACAGGTGTGACTCTGTGCAAGCAGACCTCTTGCCTTGTCTTTCATTCCTCAAGTAAAACACAAAATTTTAAATCATCCCAGCTCAAATCTTGTTTATCACCGCTGCTGAAAAGTTTCCAGTTACTACAAGCTTCAATTCCCGCTTATTTTTTTGCCTTTCCATTGTTTTTTTCACGACAACCCAGTCAGATGGGGATGGTTATTGCTCTGCATAAGAAGGCAGTGTCAGGAGCAATAGGAAAACTCAAGGGGTACTCAGGTGAATTTTCTTGGATTTAGTGAGGAAATCTGGAAGTCCTTCATGGTAGCTGGAAGAAATGTTGCATGACTTGTTTACTGAGACTTAAAAAAAAAAAGTCTTTCTTAAGGCAAGAAGGGGAGTGGTTACAATGACAGAAAACAATGACCGAGGAAATGACATTAAGAGCGGCAGAAAAGAGAAACAAGATTTTTTTTTCTTGCTACCTTAATTTTCCAGGCTGCTAAAGCTCTACTTTAAATTAAACTTAACCTTTACTTTCAGAGACAGCTGAGGAAATATATTTTCAGCTGAAAAACAGTCAGTTGCTCTCTGAGACAGGCTTCCCCTTTGGGGCTGCCAAATCTCAATGCAGCTCTCAGCACTGTCCTCACTTAACCTCTCCCAGAGCCAAAAAATATCCAAATAACTGTCTGCCTCCTGCCCTGGCCATTAACACAGCTCACACCAATCAGACAAATTAATTCCAGTGCATTTAAACAAAACCCTCCTGTGGCTGTCAGACAGCCAGTGGAGTCTCCCAGTTTTAGGAAAGAAAGTGGGAAGGGTAAATAATTCCAATCAAAAGTTCTCTCCAAGTGTGTGAATGTGGCTGTTCTGGGAGTCCTCTGGTCCCACAAGCAGGGGGGACTTTGCTGTCCTTGAGGGACACATCCATGCTGACCTTTCTTGTGCCAAAATGACCAGGACACACCTGGATTTATGTGATACAGCCAGGAGTTCTCTCCTGGAATCACTAAGAGCATTGAGTCTTCTTATCATTGCATTTATCAGTTAATACACTTGAGAACATGGTGTGAGCTTTTCAGAAAATTGCTTTTCAGCATGTGTTATCTCCTAAGTAGAGATACAAGTATTAAACCCCTTTTTTTTTTTTTGTATCTACATGTTGTGCAGAAATGGGAAGATGAATGTTGAAATCCCCTAAAGGTTTCTAGACAAAATGTTAGGGTAAACCCCAGTTGGAATCTTCTTGATATAAATAAGTCAAATCTCCTGAAAAACAGTGAGATGTCCATGGACACACTCATATATACAGATAGATATATAGATATATATATCTATATCAGATAGATAGATATAGATATTTACAGATATTTACACGTACAATCTGCATGGGTGTATATATATATAAATATACGTCTGATTGTGGTTAAATATCTGGTAATATATTTCATTTCTGATCAATCTATAAAGTCAGAATAATATTTTAAGCTCCTGATGCAGTGGATTGAGTTCAAAGCACTGGATTCCTAATAAAACTTGTGTTTGTATAAGTGGTTCCTGCAGACTAGACTGATGTCTGGTGTGACCCAGAAAGAAGCATTCATCTCATCTCATCTCATCTCATCTCATCTCATCTCATCTCATCTCATCTCATCTCATCTCATGCCTTTTTAAAGAAGAAGAAGCACTGCACTGAAGCTTAAAATGAGGACCTGACAAAGAGGAACATCAGTTCTACAACTTTCATCAGATGATGCAATATGGACAACCTTTCCTCAGCAGAGAGTAGACAGAGAGTACAGAAGGGCTTGGTGCACTCTTAGAGGCCCTAAGGTCAAGGCGCTACTACAGACATAATAAAATGGGAGAGATAAACTATAACCAACATAGATAAGGAGAACATTCCCAGGCTTTTGTCAAAAATCAATGTACAAACTTGGGTTTGGGATCCCTCACAAGGACTGAGGGTGAAACAGGCACTGTTGTCCCCAAGGATATGTCGTACTCAGCATCTCACTGTGATTGCATTGGCCAACCCTACCACAGTTCCCCCTTGGTTTTGCTTGGTTTGCTGCCTGCTCAGAGGTCACCACCTGCCCCTGGGACAGAAACCCTGGCAGGGCTTAGCAAGTTGCTGCCCCAGTCCAGCATCCCTTGGTGAAATGAAGCTGTGAAGTGGGACAGTGCTATCTGCAGCAGATGGGCACAAACATGTTGTCTCCCCTAATGCAGCCCCATGTCCCTCCCAGGGGAGCTCTGTGGGAGTGCCAGGCTTTGTCTGGGATGTCACCTTCTGTCCCCCCATATGCTGGTTCTGCACTCACTGAGTTACCCCAGCTCAGAATAAGCTGTGTTGTGTTTTGTCTTCCTGAGGGCCAATATTTACATCCGTAGCACTGTGGAAGAAGCTAAAGGTCCAAGCAGATGGTCTCCAAGGCTGAAGGCAGCTCTGCCTCTTCCCTCAGCTCTGCTCTGATTTAATTTCCTACTTCTGACTCTCTGATGTCACCTGCAGCTGGGGCCACCCTGGCTCACAGTTTCTGTAGCAATCATGGCTTGAAGAAAACAAACAACATGGAACCTTAGTCCCAGTGTTCTCCCAGGTGCTCTTTTATCCATAAGACCTTAGGGCCAAGGACATGTCCTATTCACCAGGACAGGGAGCTCTCTGACAGCTCCTCAGATAGCCAGGGGAGAGGGGAAATTGCTCCTGGCACACACCAGCTTTTGAAAAGATGCTGTAGAAACTGAAGGTGGGGATTGGATTATGGGATAGACCCTGGGAATGTTTTGTGGCTTCATGTTTCTGGAGACATTGGATTTAGGTGTTTAATTGAGCCAAGGCAAGAACCGAGCAGGTGCCAATAAGGAAAACCACTTGTCTGGGAATGCCGAACGGGTTAAATTCGTCCAGCAGGAACTGGCTGCTGGTTACTGGAAGTCTTTGATTCTCTTTCCCAGCTGCTTTCATAAAGGGTTTGTTGCTGTCTGAGTCTGCCCCAGCCTGACTGTCTGCAGCAAAGTCAACAATCCCGAGTGTGCTGGGGCGGCAGCGACTCCGTGGCGGGGCTGGTGGCTCTGCAGTACCTGCCCTGGGCTCCACGGGCTGAAATCCCCTCCTGCCTTTGCCCTGCAGCTCTGCACTCTGCCACTGACCTGGAGTGGCTGTCACACAGCTGTGCTGGAGCTCCTTGGCCGGGTCAGGCTGCAGTGATAAATTTTTTTAGTGAATGAGGGTGCTATGAATGATCTCACAGTGTTTTGTTAATTTATTCCTTTTCTTGCAGGCTGATAACACACACACCCACCAAAAAAAAGAAAGGATGAATTGTGTATTGTAGCCTGATTCTGAATAAAACCACTGCAAATTTCACAAGAAGTACATAACACAGACTCAAGGGGTCCTTTCTAGCAGATTCCTGAAGCCAAAAGCAGATAAAAATTTTTAGCAGGGTCTGATTTATGGTCTGATTTGACAAATATTCATATGGGTGTGAAAAAGCTTCTGAAGAAGTGCCACAGAGCATTGCATCCCCTGTCATCTTCCTCGCTGCCTGTTCCCCCTCAGATTAAATTTGGTAATTCAAGTGGTTTCAGCTTCAGGCTGATTTTTCTTGCTTCAGTTAAATCTCAGGTTTCAAGTTGATGATGTTTCACACATGGCAGATTGGCACCTGTTATGTAAGGGTCCAGCAATGCTGACCATGATTGAGTTTGGCCCAGACAACACACTGGAATAAATCACCATGATTGGTTGGAAGGGTTGTTGCTGGGCTGTTTTACACCAGGCTGGTTTTACTCTCAGCAGGATTAATAACGGGCAATTTTCTAATGAGACCATAAAGTTCTGCCTTGGTGTCTTTGCCCTTTGCTTTCTCAAAATCCTGCAGCATGCTTCTGTGGTTCCAAATGCCACGGGTGACAGAAGACAATCTCAGTTTAATTGCCCAGTTGTGCAGGCAGAAGCCATGCAGAAGGTGCATGCCCAGCACAGGCAGCCGAGGACATGGCAAGAGGAGCAGGCCAAGGGAAATGTGTGGTTATAAAGCAATAGAAAGTAATGCAAAGATAAACATTTCATGCACACACAAGGCACCTTTGCTGCCTTGAGTAATACCCAAAAGGATGTCAGTTATTTCTGAGTATTTTCTGGAGTGTTTTCCCTTTTCCTCTTTGGCCTGAAACAATTGGAAACTCTAATTCATTATGTTTTGAAACAAAAGCAAAAGCAGCTCTCAGTCTCATGCACTGAGTTATTTTCCAACCCAAAGGATTCCATGATTCTCTAACAGCAGCAATAGTGGTTGACAATGTTTCCCTAAGAGAAACACCTGAAACTTGGGTAACAGGTGGAGATAAAAAAAGCAAAACTTGCCCAACAGCTTGTTTTCCTGTGTGACTAATTCTGTGCCTGTTCACA
Organism: Ammospiza nelsoni; assembly: GCF_027579445.1. Taxonomy (NCBI): domain Eukaryota; kingdom Metazoa; phylum Chordata; class Aves; order Passeriformes; family Passerellidae; genus Ammospiza; species Ammospiza nelsoni. Next base: position 3,882,383 of record NC_080637.1, read on the forward strand.
GACTGTTTTCCTGAAGAGCTAGGGAATGACTTAAAACCAAAATTATGTCGTTGCAGAACCAAGTTCCCTTGAGTAGGTAAATAATAATGTTGTCAAGGTTTTATGCAGAATTTTCAGCCTCTGAGCTCAAAGATCTTTACAAAGCAAGGGGTGAAGAACCACATCTTCATTTTACAGAGGGTAAAACAGAAGCATAGAGAGGTAAAAAGTTTTCTCAAGTTCACCCTGAAGATTTCCTACAGCTGATGCTTTGCCTGTGCTGCTTCTAGCAAGGACCTAATTCTTCAAAACCTGAAGAGAGGAGGTTATCCAAATTCCCCTGGCCTGACTGAACTCCTTGAATGTCACTTCCAGCCTAAATATCTGAGTTTGCTTATATGAGAAAAAAAAATTTATGCCTACTTTAAGAGCAAAGACCTGATGAAAGACATAGACTCATTTGAAAGTCTCATCTTAAAGCCATTTAGTGACACACACATTTTACCAGAAATGCTTAATGAAGTCTTTCAGATGGACAATTGCCCTGAGCATGTGACAGCTCACACTGAGTTGTTTTTGGAAATGAATACAAGCAACAAGCCAAGACGGGCAGTCTGCAAGAGGCAGGGCCAGGAGTGGGTCACTAGGACACCCAGAGCTGCAGCACTAAATGGGTTTATGAAAATCAGCTCAGGACTTGCAGGAGGATGTGTGGATACAGCCTCTCTTTTTAACCACTACTGTCTGTGCCCTACCTAGGAGGATCAAGAGAAACTCACTCCCAAAGAGCCTCAGAGCATGAAAACTTTCACAGAAGCTGCTGTCACCAATTTTTGTCTCTGTTTGGTTGTATTGCAACTTTGCGCAAATTTCTGAGAAATACTGGCTCTATTTGAGTTTGACTCCAGGCACAGTTACCAACTCCCTTTGGGGTTTGGGATAGGAGTCTTTAAAATGGACAAAGTGGAGTGTCATTGGTTTTGAAAACCTGACTTTGTCAAATATATCTGTTGGGTGCAGGAATCAAGGAAATCAGGCTGAAAAAATGGAGAAATAACTGGCAGAAGTGCAGCTGGGATACCCCTTGTGCATGTTCCCCCATTGACATTTTCTCCCATGCCTGCTGAATCAGCATTTTCCTTCTGCCAGCCTGTAAACAAGAAAATAAAGAGGCTGGTGACCTTGGCCAAACAAGCCCATTCCACTCTCCTGGAAGTCTTGGATCAAGGGGAAAATCTTTGTCCATCTCAGGGCACAAAGCCCAGCCAGCCCTCATGGAGTGCCCAGCTATTGGTGGAAGGCTTTCCAAGCATGCAGAGCTAAGACCTTTGAATCCCTCCAGAAAGGGAGCGTAGCCAAAATTTCAATAGAAGCTGCCATCCTCAGCTGTCATTGCCACAGTAAAGATTTTGTCTCAATACAAAAGAGAAGGAAAAAAAAAAAAAAAAAACAAAACAGGAGAAAGAGAAAAGGGTGTTTCAAGGCAAGAGAAGGTCTTGGAGGAGAAGTTGCTGCTAAGTTCACCCCGAAGTAAAATGTAACCTTGCAGAACTGAGACTCCTTGGTGCTTTGCCATGTAGGGTTGAACCAGCTTTCTCTTGGAATTCAAATGCTAAGTAGACCCAGAACTGCCCAGTGCTTGCACGTGAAGACACCACAAGCAGAACTGAAGAAGTCAGGGTCAGGTGCCCTGCTCCAGAAAATGCTGAGATTAAAAAAACCCAAATCCACCCAAGAACAGCAGCAACAACAACAACAACGTCTTCCCAGCAGCTTTGGGCTGGCAGAGGGGGAGTGAGGAGAACTTTGCCATGCTGACTCACAGGGCACAGCCTGCGTGTCTTTGACTTTGCTCTCTGTTTCCAGGGATTTCCCTTCTTACCAGCAAAGGAGCAACTGGGCCTTAGCAAAAAGGAGAAACTGATATTTTGGTCACATGTCGGTGGCAAAGACAGGCTTGACAATGAGCTATTTTCTTCTTGCATTGAACAAGGAGCCTCAGTTACACGGAGAAAACAATAATCATCTGAAAAACTCTCTGTTTCCTCGGCTGGCAGAGGCTATCAAGGGTCAGGCTGGTTGGGAAGTGTCTGGACAGAATTATTTGCAACTCCCAGATCTCAGATCAAGTGCTTCTAAACTGTGGTGGCCATGAGGTGCTGGAGGATGAAAAGGGATGTGATTTATTGTAACCTCTGTGTGATATATGATCTTGCCATATACTACTAAATTCCCACAGGTTTTCAAAGTGAATGGCAGGGATTCTCTGCCTCAGAGCACTGGGAAAACTTGCTGGACCAGTGTCAGTCAGCAGGGATGCAAGAAATGGTGGGGACCTTTCTATTTTGGCGGTGAGAAAAGTCATTTCAAGAGACAGGCTGGCTGTGTAGGCTCCCATCCAAGGGCTCCTGAAAAACCTGCTATGAGCATCCTTGAGAACACAAGGAGGGAAGCTGCTCTCCACTGCTTTGCCTCGTCATTGAGTCAAGAAAGCTCCCAGTTTCACTGGCTTGTTCATCATCTGAAGGATGGGTATGAAGTGGTGCCTGCTCAAGGAGCCTTTCCATGGAAATGTCATGAGGATTGTGCATTAGCCAAATCTTTTTCCCTCATAAAACTGCTTAATTGATGACACATCATTAGTGGCAACTGTTTAGGCCTCTTTATGTTTCTGCAAAGCTGGTCACACAAACAGGGCTTAGCATTCCCAGAAGGGTAAAAACTCCCCCTCCCTCCACTTTTGGAGGAGGGAATATATTTGTGAGTGTATAAACTGCAGTTCATGACAGATTTGCTCAGGCTCCAGGGCTGATGTGTTTGGCAGCCTCTTGCAGTTGCTCCTTCACCAAGAGAACATGTCGGATGTGTCGGGGTTGGGAGGAGGTTTCACATGCTCCAGGCTCTGTGAAAGCAGAGCTGTGCTCAGTCAGAGCCAATTTGAGGGACACCCTGTCAAAAGGCAGGCAGCAGACAGCACCCACAGGCTGTTTCCAGTGATGGTCTGGAAGAGCTGAGGTCTCCAGAGAAATGGGCAGGCACCTTTTTGTGGTGTGAGAGAGAATTGGCTGTCTGGAAGTACCAAACGAAGAAATCTTTTGGAGCAGATTGCAAGACCAGAGTTCTGTGGCTCCAGAAAGATCTCGAGTGGGAGCCACATGGGGCATCAAGCTGCTGTCCATGGCCCAGCCTGAGCTCCCCAAAGCCACAACACAGTCAGCTCCTATCACCCCAGCTGTGGGTGGATGCATGCATGGCTCACTGGGGTGAATTTGGTGGATAGCTGTCCTAGGGTGACGTTATGATTCTTGTATCCCCATTCCAGTGTTCTGTTAATGCTGGATATTGTGTTCTGTGCCTTCAAGACTGACTCTGAAGAGTGAAAGTTTTGTTTTGTTTTTGTTATCAGCCGCTCTCCCACGGCTGGCGGGACACAGAGACAGGGCAGTACATGGTGCTGCTTTTGCTTTTTGCTGGGCTTTTTGCTTTGCTCTTGCTCTTTGCTTCTGCTTATTAGTTAGTTTAGCTAAGCAGTCTGAATTTTTCTCTGGACTGTTTCTCCTTTCCCTTTTTTAGACCTACTCGAGCCTGCTCTGGACTGGGGCCTGGGAACACTGAGAGTTTGCATCTTGTGGCCTACTGGGGCCTACTCTGGGCAGCAGCCATCCCCAGCACAGGAGGGACTGATAACAGAGAGACCACCCCCAGAGAGACTTTCTGAATTTGTCATCCTTTTCAGAGCAGTGAAAGAATGTTGTCACCCAGTATTGCTCATTTTGTGTGCTGGGGGTGCTGTGCCTGTTAAATAAACAGGTTCTTTCCACTTCTCTCTGAGAATCCTTCCCAAACTGGTTGAGGGGAGGGGCCGTGTGGGTTTGCTTTCTGGGGGGGCCCCCTTTGGATGTTTTCTCCCAGATTTGCCCTAAACCAGGACAATAGCCGAATGTGGAGAATCCTGCTCGGTGCCAAGGGGTAGGGAAGGTCGGTGAGGTGTCACCTCCTGGTGCTCGTGCTCTGGGGTTCAGCTGGGGCCCTGAGGACCTGTGTGTTTGTGCCCCCATCTAGTGGCTGTCCCCAAGGCTGCACCGTGCTCTCCTCTTCCTCAGGTGACACGCAGCTCCGAGGGGAGCACTGTGACTGTGCTGTTGATGTTTTTGAGGTTCTATCTGGCTTGGGACTGTGCCCTTTCACAGCCAGGCTAATGGCACATTGCCTAGTGGTAAATTACTGGTGCACAAAATTCCTTGGGAGGCAAAAAATCGAATTCTGATAAAATGAAACGCCTGTAAGTGAAAGACGATTATGTTTCTTACTCCTTTCCATGTTCCCAGCACACGATCTGGCATTGAGGAATGTGTTCTTGAATGGAGCCCATCGTCTCATATACAGCTTCAAAGAGGGGAAGAAAATATTTTAGTGATGATAAATCAGGTTATCCCTTGTCCTCATGCGTGTGACTTGCTTTTGTGTAAGCAAAATTCACTTTGTAATGTGGTGACCTAAATGAAAAAAGTAACAAAATAATTGAATAGTTGAGGCTGTAAGAGACCTTAAAGACCATCCAGTTCCAACCCTCCTGCCACAGCCAGATTGCTCCAAACCCCATCCAGCCTGGCCTTGGACATTTCCAGGGATGGGGCAGCCACAGCTTCTCTGGATACCCTGTGCCAGGGCCTCACCACCCTCACAGGGAACAATTTCTTCATAATTTCTAACCTAAATCTCTTCTATTTTAGTTTAAAAATGTTCCCCTCTATCTTATCACTGCCTGTATAAGAAGATTCTTTCCCTCTTTCTTATAAACCCCCAAAAGTCCCTTAAAATTACTACTAGCAACAAAACAAAGGACTGTGTGTTCAGGTGTGACCTGCTTCCCCAGGCACAGGATGAGCTTTCAGACAGTGTCTGAAGTGAAAGTGGAAGTTGTGTGTAAACATTTGGCTGCTCTAGTAGAGGCTGAGAAACAACACAATGTGATTTTAGTGCTCAATGTAACTGGATTCCCCCAGTGAGCCCAAGACACTCCAGCAGCCATGTGCCTTTTCCACAAGCTGCATCACATATCAGCTCCAGTGGTGATAAAAAGGGATCTCTATTTTCTGTAGGTAATTTTACAGCTCCTGTTACAACATTATCTCAGCTCTTTACAGCCTTTATTGTGTCTCCCCCAACTCTTCAGGCAGGTAGTTAGAGTTATTTCTGGGAAAATTGGAGTGCGCAGAGAGATGTAATGAAGATCCCAGAGGAAATAACCACTAAAGAATGTAGGGAATTGAACTTAGATATCTGCTTACCACTGAGATGCCTTATCTTAAATAAACCCTAAACAAAAGCCACAGAACCTCTATAGCAAGAGCAAGTTCCTATAGATTTTAAATTTGTGAATAGACATATGTGAATAGTCATTTAGATGCATCCTTAGGGCTCTCTAGTTGCTTTTTCATAGCGTGCCTTGGCTGCTCTTGCAGGCATAAAATAATTTTCAACAGGAGAAAACCATTATCTTTCAGCTATGCCTGCCTGACTTAGCAAGTGCAATCCCTTGTGAAGAAAAACCACTTGTCAGGACACATGGATTGGGGACTGACAGCTCTGTCAGTCAGAAGGGCACAGCCAAGGCTCAGGATCTGGAGGTGGGATTGGTGTTCCCTCTGAGTTTTTGTCTTTCAGGCCACTCATGATCTTCTAAGCATTTTATTCCACTCAGAACACACCATTTCTAGATGAAATGCTTTATTTATTGAAATGCAAAGTCAGATCTGTATCTCAGCCCTCCTATTGCTTCTCTCTGTATCTCTCCCAGTTTTGTTTGTCTGTTTTGGAGAACAAGAACTGTGTTTCATATTCCAGATCTGGATATCTGTGCTACTCTCATCTTTCCAGTTAGATGCTGGCTTTCATTGCCATTCTTCCAATGTCCTTTTTCACCACCCACCTTGAGCTGTCCTCAAACTATTCCCCTGTCTCTCTGTGTTGTCACATGGCAGAGAAGTGAGTAGTTTCTTATACAGAACCTTCTCAAGCCCTTCTCAGCCCAAAACAACAGCAGCACTGAGTAAAGTCTTCCAGAACTGAGTTGCTCAGTCAACACCTTCCTGGAGGCATGGCGGGGAGCAGGATGATCTCCTGAATCTGTTTTTCTGTGCTCTCAACCAAAGGTGTCTGACTGGGGAACTGTCATGGTGAAAACTGTCCAATCTAAGGGCTAATAAACAAGCCCTCTTGGATGCAGTGTAGTTTACAGTTGGAAGAGAGAGGAAGAAGGTTTTCGTTTCGGGCCCTGAAGCGATCCCAGATTGCTGGTTTGATAAACCTACTCTTTTCCTTTCCTCTTATTCCCTCACCTCCCAGGGGTACAGATCCAGTATTTATGAATGCAAATACTTCTTGGGTCAAAAGCAGGTCAGAAGATGCTGTGCAAGCAGGATAACACATCCTCTGTTCCACCAGAGCTCATGGCTGCAACACAGAAAATGCTGCCATACCCCCTAAGTGCTCTGTTATCACTCCCCTGCCCTGTCCTACCCTGTGGAGCCTTTCTGAATTCACAAAGGCTGAAAGAATCAATATTAGCCAGATCTGCTGAGCCCTGGATCTACATTTCTAAAAATGGATGGGGTTATATAATTTTTTTTGGCGGGGAGGGAATTAAAGAATGGAAAATCACCATCAAAAGCTAAGGCTGTTCTCATCTGCTGCAGGTCACTGCTAAAGCAGAGAGGCTTCTAGGAGATGCACAAACTCAAGACCTCTGTGGCAACAAGCACCAAGTGCCCATGGATTTTGGAAGAGAAAACATGATCCTTGGCTTCTCAAGGCACAGTGCCTGTGCAGACTGTGGGCTAGGCTGAGCTCTTTGTCTCCCTGTTCACCTGCCTGAAAGCCTCCTGAAGCCACCAGGGAGAGTTTTGACCCTTATTCCCTGCCTTTGCCAACTGTGTGTAGAGGAGCAAGGTCTCCTCCTTGGCAGGGAGCAGCCTGAGCCTCCCCTTCCACCCATCTTGATCTCCTCAGCTGTGTCAGTCATTCAAGCAGGTTCCTGTGCTGTGTGAATGGTGCTGTGAACTCCAGAAGACACTTTGGCTTTCACTGAAGCATGAAGCCAGAGCAAACCCTCCAGATCCATGCCAGCACTCCAGCCTCCACAGACAGCGCATCCTTGGGTTGTCCATGTGTGCACATTTCTGCCTGCCTGGGGACATTGGCATCTTATTAACTGACTGGTGCTCATGACAGTCCTGTGCTGCGTCTGTCCCAGGTCACGGGGAGGGGAAAGCTGATTTCCAATTTCCATCATTGCCTGGGGAGCTGATGGGGGGCACAGACCCACCCTGCCCAGCTGGCAGTGCCCAGCCCTCTCCTGTCTGCCCGTGGTGCCTTCAGAAATCCCCTGATGCTCCTAACAAGGTGAATGCTCATTGTGCTCAGCCCCTGCACAGGAAATACAGGCAGGATTTAAGCATGATCCCAGTATATTTATACACTAGTTATTCTTTTAACCTTGGTCACCTTCTGTAAGTCCTGTTCCTATTTATACACCGGCTGTCATGCTAAACAGCATTGCACTGACCCAGCTGGCCTCCTTCCTCCAGATAATGATGAGATAATCTAATTTATCATCCTGCTTCCTGCTTGGAGGACTAAGAAACTTATTTAAACACTGGCAGCTGGGAGAGTAGGGTTAATTGTCACCCTCACTGATGCTCTAAGAATCAGCTCATAGGTAAGCCAAGAAATCTGAATCATCCCTTCTCTGTTTTTTGCTGAGCAATAGCTGACGCGGGGCATGCTGTTCAGTGAACAATGGAGGCCATGTTAGGTGGAGAGGAGGGATGACTCCTGAGATTGTAAAGTCACCTCTGGACCGAATTCAACTCTTGATGTCAGTGGAAAAGTATTTCCAGCCTGGGCTGCGCATGACACTGCCCTGCACGAGAGTGATCTGTGTGTAAATGAGCCTGGAGTTGCAGTGTTTGCTTAGAAAAAGGTGATATGGAAGTAATGCGCAAAACTTTGTGGAACTGATTAGATCATCCTCCTCAAAGGAAAGGTGAGCAGGGGAAGGCCACCCTCCAAAGCAAGCAGTTGCTCCTATCACTTTTACTTCATCCCAGTTCTTCCTCCCCCAATGGAACACTAACCCGTCCTTGAAGATCTGCTCATCCTGGAGGAGAAAGACATTTTGGGGAGAAGAAGCTGAAGACCTAGTCCTGGTGTGTGAGGACGCCAAATTGCAGTTTCCCAAGCATCAATCATCTGTCAGCTTCCAACAGTTTGCCATCACAGCTTGACAGCTCACTTTATCTGATGGAACACATCAGAATGTAATCCACAGTTGTGCAGGCACAGATTAACTTCACTAAGAGCACTTATGGCCTTTACAAAGAAAAGGACAGCCAAACGAAATTCAGTGGATGTATTTCTACTAAAACCCATGTGCCTGCAACTGTCTGGGTTAGGCTGGCTGCAATTCCCTTCCAAATGAGGTAATTTGAAACGGTACAGCAAACATTGCTAATGCTGCTGCATCATGCTGGGCTGTCAGACAGATCCCAGGGCTTTAATGCAATGCTATATATATATTTATACAGTTGCCCATACTTATTTAATGAGGAGATGCAAATGCTGGGGGGAGACAAAGCAGAAAATGCCAACAAAGGCAGAGCATGCTCTGCTGGCGTGGAGGCGTTCACTGCTGGCGGGATAGAGCTGCATCAGCGGCTTCTGTCAGGGCTGTATCTGCCTCTGGTAAATCCTATTGATTAGCTGTAAATTGGCTGCAGTGATGTCATTTCACAGGGGAGGCAGAGGGGTAAGGGTAGAGGGCTAGGGCTGTTCCCAAGGTGACAGCTCTGTGGGGGGATGTACTCATAGAATTGCAGAATAAGATTGGAGGAGACCTCTTACATCATTGAGTCCAACCATTAACTTATTGTGTTTGCTGGGATCCCCATGGCAGGGAGGAATGATGAATCTGACTCCATGCTCTCAGAAGGCTAATTTATTCTTTTATGATACTATATTATATTAAAGAATACTATACTAAACTGTACTAAAGAATACAGAAAGGATACTTACAGAAGGCTAAAAAGATAATAATGAAAGCTTGTGACTCTCTCCAGAGTCCCAACACAGCTTGGCACTGATTGGCCAAACAACTCACACCAGAAATCCAATGAAACAATCACCTGTGGGTAAACAATCTTCAAACACATTCCACATGAGCAAAACAGAGGAGAAGCAAATGAGATAATTATTGTTTTCCTTTTTCTCTGAGGCTTCCCAGCTTCCCAGGAGAAAAATCCTGGGCGAAGGGATTTTTCAGAGAATGTGAATGTGACGTTAACCCAACACTAAAGCACATCCCTGAGAGCCACATCTACACATCTTTTAAATCCCTCTAGGGATTTCCACTTCCCTGGAAAACCTGTTCCAGTGCTTGAAAACCCATGTGGTAAAGTTTTCCCTAATATCCAGTATAAACCCAGCCTGGCACAACTTGAAGCTGTTTCCTCCTGACCTATCATTTGTTACTTGTGAAAAAAGCCTGACCCCCACCTTCCACAACCTCCTTTCTGGGAGTTGTAGAGAGTGATAAGATCCCTCCTGAGCCTCCTTTTCTCCAGACTAAACAACCCCAGTGCTCCCAGCTGCTCCTCATAAGACTTTTGCTCCAGATCCTCAAGGCATGAGACAACAATGCCTGGGATGGAAAGGCTCATGATCTCAGAAAAACCTTGGGAGAGGCTGCCAGGTACAGGACAGCATAGAGATGACTCTCCCTCCTTGGTCTGGTCCAAAATTTCCTGGTGCTGCAGCTGTGGGTGGGTAGGGGCATGAAGGGGATGAATGTAGTGTCCTTTGCAAAGCACAGAGTGGATGTGTGGGATGGGGCTGCAAGAAGCATCTTGGATGAAATGAGCTTCAGAGCAGCTGACCCTGGTCATAGAATCTTAGGATCAAAGTATCATGGAATCACAGAATGCTTTGGGTTGAAAAGGATCCTAAAGATCACCTAGTTCCAACCTCCTGCCATAGACAGGAGCACCTTCCTCTAGACCAGGTTGCTCCCTGTCTTGCCTTGGCTGGGTGTGCCCAATCATATGCAGCAGGTAGTGGTAGGAAAAATGCAAAATTTGGATAAGGAGGGGTTGATTTTTTTGCTGTTTGCTGTGAAACTGGGAAAGAAAGGAAGAAGTCAAGTGTAAAACCTTGTCAAGACATTGAGACAGCATTACACATCGGATTCCATAGCAGGTTATATCTGTCCCAGTATATACTGGGAGGTGTCACTCCCCCAGCAGTGGTGTAGGGACAGATCCTTCAGGTCCACTGCCCAGATGTGCAAGAGTGACATGGTAGACAAGATGGAGGTTGGTACAAGTCAACCTAATTAACCTTCAGGACATTCCCAGTGCTCCATTTACCATAGCTTTTCTCAGAAAATTGCCCCCATACCATCAGGAGCAGAGTACAACAGGGGTGGGACTGATTGCAAGGCTGTGCACAGACTTCTGACTATGGAATAGAAATCCTTTTAAGATCCCTTTCAACTGAGGCAACTCTGTGATTCTATGAATTTAAGTATAGAAAAAAACCAAACCAAAACCCCAATATGGAAACAACCTGAAAGCTCAGATGAGTTTACTTTCATCCTGAACAAAAACTCCCACATTGCCTGTAATGATACTCATTTGGGTCTGAAGTGGGATCTGGAGTGAGACTTTCAAATTAAAAATACCACCCCTCTATCTATTGATCTTGAAGGTTAACCTGTCCCACAGCTGTAGGATGGCACAGTTCCATTTGAATGGCACAGTTCAAAGTGGAAAGACTAAATACTCATGATTCTACTTTCTCAGGAGCATATCTTCATGATAATTAGAATAAATGTTACTGACCATATACAGAACTGCTTCATATACCAAAATCAATATGGCTGCAGCAGAATGGCATTTCAACTAGAACTCCAGTGTAGGCAAGTCCTTGGTGCAGTGGCTTAAACTAGGATTCAACTCTGGTTGAATTTCCAGCCAGCCTGACATTTTTTACTCTTTTGTTTTTCTTGTAAAATGTGTAAACCCTGAGGTTAATAAGTTTGATTCTCCAATCTCAGTAAACTTGGTGTTGTTCTCTTGAAACTGTCAGACCCTGAAGTGTTCATGTGTTCTAAACTCCAGAGAGTTTTACTTTGAAACAGTATATTTGGATATATTGGATAATATTTGGTACCCAAAAGAAGATCAGGAGAAGACACATTCTTCTGCCAATATTAAAGTTTATCAGAATTGCTACAACACAGACTCAGAACAGAGTGAAACTTTGTGGAAGATTTTCTTAGCTTTGGCAAACTCTGCTGTTTTGAGCTGCCTCCTATTCCCCAAAGAACCCTGAAAGTAAAAGAGAAAATTGTTTCCAAATAAGAATAATTAAAGCTTGCATAACACAGTCTTGCATTCAGTTACAAAGTCAAAGAAATCAATCAGGGCATCTACTTGTACAAACAATGTCTTAAATTGCATGGAGGAATGTTTTGTGATACCCCCAGTTTCAAATCCGACTACACTTTGTTCTAAATTTGAGAGTTCAAAAGATTCACAATACCTAAACAATCCTCATACTTTTCTCCACTCCCTCTTGCTAAAGACCTGCCCTGAAAACCAATTCCTAAAGTTTTGGGTTGAGAAAAAACAGGTAAAACCATCAGTTTTGCCCTTGAATTTCTCTGTGCTAGACCCAAGGTCTTTAAAGTCTAAATAATTTTGCACTCTTATGCACTGGTCTCTTTTCTCTCTTTATTTATTTCATCTTTTTCAGGCTTTAGGTGATGAATATCTGTACTTCAAGTGTTTTCTTTCTAGTTGACTGCATGTAGGGAGACAGGGATCTCTGACTGTGATACTCTCAATAAACAAATGAACAATTGGTTATTTCTTTGAGGCAGGACTCTGTAATACAGCCCACCCTAAATAACTCTGTCTAGACATGTTTTGGGAATAGGGGCTAATATAATAATTCTGGGGAATTTTTTTAATGAAAGCAAAGGCATGCAGAGCAATGCCCTCCTACTCTGAAGAGCATCTGCCAACACCCTGGGATGCTGCACAGTCATGGCAATTATTGAAAAGATGGAATCGGCTGGCAGCGGTGCCAGCAAATTCCATCCTGTGGAGAAGGAGGGGTTGGTAAGAGCTGGATCAGATAAACAGGAGGGCTGCTTTTCAATAGCTGGTGCCCAAGGGCTGGTGCCCTGTAACTGTGCCATTTGAATGTATCGAAACCCAGCAGCCCACAAATATTTTTTGGGTGAAGGAGATCAGCTCAGGGCAGGGTGTGCAGCTAGGGATGAAGTGTGGGTTCTTTTGCTTCAGATACAAGTTATGGTGGGATGTGGCAGCAGATCTGACAGCAGTTTCTGTGGTTATTCACAATCTGGGATACCTGGAGCACCTGCCTGGTTCTCATTGCCTGTTTAGAAACCAAATGACCATTTCCAACTAACTGGACATCCCTTGGGAAAAATGTAGCTCTGTTCTCAGGCACAGGGTGTCATTGTTGGGGCTGTCCTGTGCAGGGCCAGGAGTTGGACCCAATGATCCTTGTGGGTCCCTTCCAACTTAGGACATTCAGTGATTCTGTGTAGTTTCACCTCTCCAGACTTCACCTCCACCCATTTCCAATCAAGAGAATATCAAGGTATTGTGCTCTGTGCTGCCATTTCCAGGAAGGAGATGGCTACTTGCACAGTCATGTTGGAATAGTGTGACACAACCTACCATAAAGGTAATCTAATCTGGTCTAAAACAGCTTCTATTTTTGCAGTGCTGATGAACCCACCTGTAGTGACCACGGAACACTGAGGGACCTGCAAATGGCAAGGCAGGAGAAATTTCCATCTACTTTTTTTTTCCTCCCTTTCAGTGGGGATCAGAGACCATAAGGGTGTTCCATGCTGCTCTTTCCACCTCACAAACAAAGCCAACACAATCAGATCCTTACTGACACAGGCATCCAGTGCATGCACTCAGAGGCATCTCCTTGTGATTTAGGAGCCCAAAGGAGATTTAGATAACCAACAGAACCTGGGCAGGGATCCAGCCAGTCACATGCAGGTGCCTGACACAGAGTGAGTTATGTCACTGCCCAGATTATCGACTGTGATGTTCGATTCAGTTTTCCAAACACAGATGTGTAGCAGATAAATTGTGTGCTAGAAGTGTTCCCTGGCTCTGGAGGGAGTCTAACCCTCGTGGATTTTTTGCAGAAGACATCTGAGAGACATTGGTTTGAGGAGCTCATCACAGTAAGGAGGTGACAGGAGCAAACAACCTCTGTTGCATTACTTTGACAAATGTACAGGACAGACAGATGCTTGTTCCTCCCTTCTGATTATGACAGCAAGAGATTCATCTTAATTCTGCTGCTTAGATAATTAGGGAGAGATATCTCCTGTTACCCCTTCTTCCAAAAAAAAAGAAGAGGAAAGAGAAAAAAAAGGGATTTTGAACATCCACAGGGAATACTTTTAAGAGACAAAGTGAGTTTGAGTGGGGCAGTCTTCTCTGCCAGTGCTCCATTTTCAATTAGCTTTATGAATTCCTGTGGTTTATGATTATTTCCAGAAGATATTAAACCACTGACCTGACCCAATATGAGTAAGACCCAGGTCCTGTAGGCATAGGATGCTGTTCAGGACCATTCATGGTTTGCTTGAAGCCCTGGTCACTGCCAACACACCTTTGTTTCCTGTTGGGACATGAGGCTCGGTGTGACACCAAGAGCATGAGGCCCTGGCCTGGGCAGCTGGGGAACCAGGACTATGGGGCACACAGCCCATCCCTACAGCCAGGCATCCTTCCCAGTCCTTCTCATCACCTTCTTAAACTATCCAGAATCCTTCCAGGACAGAGGGAGTTTTGTGGGCACAAAAGTTGGGGAAACCCAAAAGGGGGAGTTGAAGGTGAGATAAGAGCATGAACCCTATTGAAATCCCTCCTAAGGGCAGAAGAAACCCTCTGCAACAGCCAGAAGTGCCAATAATGGATGGACAAGCCTTTCTCCAATGTTTTCCATCAACATTTCCCATATGGGAAGCATTTTACACTGAAGGTTTCCCTAGCTGCAGTGTACTCTGTGTTCGGAGCCAAACACTGGAATTTATTTTGCTTTGGGGCCATGGCTCAGCTTGAGAATAAATTGCCTTTGGGTGGACACAGGAAGGGAGCAGGGTACATAATGTCCTCCTGAGCTCCCCCTTGCCTTCCAGGCTGGGCTCAGGCAAGAACAATAAACAAGATCCAGCCCCAGTGCCCCTCCTGCCTGGATTCCCATGGCACGTGTTGCTCTCACGTGGATCCTACCTGAGACTGAGGAGTTTTGGAGAGAGTTACAATAGTTCCAGTCAGTGCCTCCCCTCTGCCCCTGCACCCTGTGATCTTATCTGAGTGTGTGAGACGCAGCTCAGAGCTCTTTCTTGCAGAGGGGAAAACATCACAGATGCTATGAAATGTGTTCCTGGCGCTTGCCTGGCTCTGCAGTGGGTGGAACGATTGAAAAACTCCAGGGCTTTCCTTCTCTTACCTGGCTCCTCTCTCCACCAGCACCCAAAACATTGCTGGAGAGCATTGGAAAGCCTCCCAGCTGGAAATGACTGGGTGTTTTTCAGACTTGCAGCTCCTTCAAAATTGTCTCCATGCTTGGAGACAACAAGGGCAAAGCACACGTCTGCCAGCTTCTCCCACTGCTCAGCTCCCTCTGCCCGGTCCCAACATGTTTCAGGTCAGATTAAAAGCTGCAGAAGCTGCCTTTTTAATGCAGAAGTGTGGGTTGATTACCAGGGAGTGGTCACTCCACTCCTGCTTTCTTGGCAGGGGCAAGGGAAGAGAGGGAGGAACACACCAGAAAATGGCAATTTGCTCTGCCAGCGTCTCCCTGTCCACAAATCAGAAACATCTCAGCTATGCAAGCTGAAGCAGACACTCAGGCAACAGTTGCAGCTCTTATCCCAGGAAATCTAATTTTTTTCCCCTGGAATTTGTGAGGCTGGTGACACTGACACATTCATGGGAACTGCCTTGTTTTCGAAGCATGTCAAAATCCCCCATTTTTCCAGCTGCATCTCCAGTTTCCAGCTGTGAGGATGCTGAGGTGAATCCTTTCATCACACTAGCTCTAGGATGCTACAGATTGTTTAAACTGAACCTGGCAGAGAGAAAAAGGCTGCAAGGTACTGATTCCAAGGAGTTTAATGAAAATAGGTAGCCCGAAGGAAGACAGAGAATATATCAATTCCTCCACTGAAGGAAGCTCTATGCCATGAAATCATTCCTTACAAGGCACCAAAGAATTCAAATTAAAACCTGAGGTAGAGGGAAAACCCCACTGGAAGCTCACAGGCATTGAAAATCCAACCACGAGCTTCCAAACAACAAATCCAGGCAGGCTCTGCCATCCAGGAACAGCTTGTTTAGCCCTGGTTAGAATAAAATGGATTTAGAAATAATAAATAAACTTTCCCTCCTGCCCCACCCAGCTTGAGATGATTTTACAGTTTCGTGGATGCCTTTCACAATAACCTGAAGGCTCTGGGCTAAAGCTGCTCAGTCCTGTGGAAACGTTGCTGAAGTTTTTGTGATGATAAACATGGTATTATTAAAATGTCTTTCTGTGATTTGCCTGCTCATAAAAAACAAGGTGTTGTGCTTACACAATGATTCACTTTTTGACCACTTCAAGGAAATAATATTCAAAATTATGGCTTCTGTCAGTGTGGGGGAGAGAAAGGAGTCTCTATTCTTCCTTTGGAGAGAATACATGAAAACTTGGGAGGAGCAGGTCTGGAGGAGAATGTTGAAGGAATTTATGGAGTCCTGAAGATGAAGCATGAACCTATGCCAGAGGAGGTTTTAATCCATATAAATTAAAAAGATCTGCAGGGCTTAAACTGTTCATGGGAAAGGAGAAGAAGCCAAGAGCTCCTGGCAGGAGATGGAGGGTCTTCCAGCTCTGGACATTGAAGACACAGGCTAATGAAGTCATTTAAGGCACTTAAATGATGAATTCCTGGAATTTAATGAAGAACCCCAACTCTTCCATTCAACAGGAGGGAGTAAAAGAACTCTGGGAGAAGAGCCTGAAGGCTGACTACAGCCACGCTGTGGAGAAATGCAAACACTTGGATGTGCAGCAAACAAGTTCTTTGGCATTGTTTTTTTGTTTATTTTTCTTTATTATTATTATTATTATTATTATTATTATTATTATTATTATTATTATTATTATTATTATTATTATTATTATTATTATCCCCCCTCTCTCCCCAATTTGAGAATCATTCCAATTTTATCAAAAACTAATAAATATCCGGGATGTTATTAATGACACAGACACTGGGAGCAAAGGAGTTTCCAGCTGTCCAGGAGAAGTCTTGGTCAAGGATGTAACTCAGGGGATTTTCTTCTAGCACAGGTTACAGTGGATGGAGTGAAGGGAGTTCACAGCTCCCACTGTAAATGTTTGGTAAATAAAGCCCTTGGAGAAGTGGGTAATGATCCCACTCCTGGAAATGTCTTCATTCTTTCCACCCTTGCTTATTCATCTCCTCTGTCCACCCAGTCCCCTTCTGGAGGAAGTTTTGGGAGAAGTGATGAGCACAACTCCTTTTCTGGGCTCTCCTGGGTGGAAAAGAACATTATTGAGGATGTAGCTCCATCTACTGCCATAAAGGGAAATGCCAGTCCTTCACCAGCATCTGTCTTGGGCCCTTCTATGAGTGCATTAAACAAAGTGAACTCAGCACAAAAATGTCCCACTCAGCCTTTTTTTTTTCTAATAAAAATAACCTAAATCAATAGGAGGCAAATTTTCATTTCTCAACATTCAAAATTCCAACGAAAACAATTCTTTTAATATTGAAAATAATAATATGCAGAGTTTTTTGGTGCGTAGACCCAGAAAAGGCATTTTATCTGCAATAATTATTCAAAATTGAAGAAAGCTCTGAAAATTTGTGCCTGAAACACTGTGGCTTAACCTTGTGCTTGCCATGGTCAGTGGGATGGGTTTGCTTTCTGTCGGTCAGTTTTCCTCTGGGTTCTGTCAGTGAAAGTGCAAGGACTTAGTGTAAAATACGGGAGTGGTTCTCCTTGTGGGCAATATGGAGAAGAGGATAATTCCAGAGGCCAACTCATCCTTCTCTTGAATGCCTGGCACAGGATTTCATGGCTTTATTTTTTAATTTTTATTAATTTTTCCCCAAATCTGAGAATCATTCTGACCTTTATCAAGGACCAATTCATAGCAGTGATTTTGTTAATGACACAAAGACAGTGGGAGCAGAGGAGATCCCAGTAGTCCAGGAGGAGACTTGCTCAAGGATATAACCCAGGGGTTTTGCTTTTAAGATGAAAACAGATTCTTGGATGGTTTCAAACAATTAGCTGATGTTTATTTTCTGGATCTGCCATTTCCCAGCTCAGTTTTTGCACTAGAAAAGGCGTTGCTATACCCAGACTGTGATTTCACATCACTGCAGAAGAGCTTCTAGGAGATGTAAAGCTTTCAAAAAGGGTTATGTGGGAGTAGGACGAAGGAGTACATGATGTAAGAAGTCCTTCTGGGAATAAAAGGCACCTAAAATATTAAAAACCTGCTGAAAATCTAAGCCTTTATCCTGCATTCTCTGAAATATTCAGAAAAAGGCACCCATGGATTTCAGGCTCCTGAGGGACACGTGCCACAGCCCCGTCTGGATTCAGCTGTGGCCACTGGTAATACTTGCATTGATTTCAACAAAAGCAGGAGCCAGTCTCGTTTTGCAGAATCCAGGGACAGTGCACTGGTCACCAGAGACAATGGCAGCCTTTCTATTGGCTTCACTGGGCTCAGGCTGGGGGCTCTGAAAGCTGGTCTTGTGTTGCACAGAAAGGGAATGGCTTTGGGACTGTATAGCTCCAGGGATTAGTGATAAACAAAGAGCCTTTAACTTCTAGGTCAGTGCTCTGAAGCCCTGCCAAGCTTCTGGCCAGTGAATGCTGCTGCCCTTTGTACAGAGGCAGCTGATGAATGAGTTTGACAGTCCTTGGCATGGTCCTGAACAGAAAATGTCCATATCATTGCAAGGCCAGCCTTCTGTGCCTTCCTTTAGGGATGGAGGAGACTCTTGAGGTGCAACATTTTGCTGCTGGCAGTGATCCCAGGTGTGTGGTACCTGCTGACAGGAAGCACAGAAGTGCTTGGCCTTTGGAGAAAGATATCTTATCTCATTTGTCTGACCACTGATGTGGTCTGGACAATGTATTCCTGCTCAGCCTCTGGTGATAAACAGAATGAATGAGAAGCTGTAAGGACCTGAATTCCTGAACAATCCATGTTGACAGCTGTCTCCTCCTGGACAATCCCTGTTGCTGTCTGTCTCCACTCCAACAGGTAGAACCTGAGCTGTGTGTACATCCTTGCAGCTCTAGGTGTGTACTGGATCCCTGAGCTGATGCTCTTTGAGTTGATATTCACTTTTCCCTGCTGAGATGTTTGGAAAGACAGGTGTCTGCTAAGGAAGGCAGGAGCCTTCCTAAAATGGAAACTGTAAACCCCCTCCCTCTGAATTTTATAAATTTTAAATTAAGGGGCTCTCCGGCAAAAAATATGCAGCAGGAATAACAGTTATTAGGGAAGAAAATAAATGGATAAAATAAACAATGCAGTACACTAGAACAACACTGACAGAGTCAGAACACAGCCTGACACCCTGTGGGTCAGGGTGTTGGTGGCAGTCCCATTGGAATTGTGCCTGCAGCCCTCCTGCAGTGTCAGAGGTGGTTCTGCTGGAGGAGGGATCTGTAGAGAAGAACGTATTCTTCCTCTGAAGATCCAGTGGAAGGAGAGGCAGTTGCTGTTCCTCTGGGGAATCCGGTGGAGAAGCTGTGCTGGTGTTCCAGAATCTCCAGATTATATCCAGGTAGGAATGCTTGGCTCCTCCCTCTGGGCTCACATCTCCCAATGGGATGCTGTAGTTCTTATCAGCCATGCAGTGACATTCAATGGCCTGTTTTCAGCAGATGTCTCTCCAGATGGAGGATTAGTTGTGGAAGAGATAAGGAAAACTGTCCACTGAACAGAAGACCACTGCCATACAGATGGCAAATAGAACACATTTTGCTTGGCAATCCAGAACAGACGTATTGTGAACTTCCCTGATTTCATAGAATCATCAGATAATGATGACTTATTTCATAGAATCATCAGATAATTCTGTTGGGTTTGTAGCCGGCTCATCCTCCTCACTGGGAAGGGTTCGACACAATTGTGATGTACAATTGTGGTGTTGAGAGGAATCACATCCAGGCTGTTTGCCTTTTGGAATTGCTTTTTGGCACTTGAAAGTTTACATGAGTATTTTTCCCACTTATTTTCCATCCCATGCAGTATTTACCCATGCTGATATAATCTATCTGTCTCACAAACCATACAGAGTTTTGGACTAGTGAGCTCTGTGTGTGTCTGCCTGTGAGTGACATTCCCCACCACATCCTTATTTATTTTTAAAGTATAGGATGTCACAGAAATAGGGACAGAAAAGAGGATGCTCCTGTGACAGCAGAAAGGCCTTTCCAGGAGGGGCATTTCTCTCGAAACAAATGATCCTGAAGGTAAATCAGCACAAAGAAATAGATTGGTTACTACAAAGATCAAGGTAATTGCAGGGAAGGGGTGGCTAAATGGGAATCTAAAGAAGGATGAGGATTTGATCACCGGATTCAACACCCTCCCACTGAATTGGTGAACATCTGAGCCATCCTGCAATTTTCTACTGCTTGGTTTATTCACCTCTGACCACCCAGCTATCAATGCTGTCAAACTGCAGGCAAATCTCAGAGCCCAGATTGAAAAATGTCAGGCTGAAAATTTCCAGGCACTCCTAGGGGACGATTGGCTTTTGGTAATGTGTGTCTATGCCATGGAGGAGGAAACCTGGAGTGGAGACCTCTAGGAATGGCTTCAAACCAGTTTGAGGGGTCTGAGAGGAGAAGGTTGGTTTAGTTCAGGGTTAGAAATATCAATAACAGCTTGTGAGTTTTCCCTGTGTCACTGAAACCCACATGGGCTGCAGTGTGGATGATACCAGGATGGCAACACCTCTGCAAGAGCTGATGATCCTTGTGGGGTCCCTTCCAACTCAGGATATTCACAATATTCCAAGGCCCAGTGGCATGGCTGTGTGAGGAGGAAACCATGTGGATTTTGATGGGAGGAAGAAACACCTGAGAAAACGTTTAAGCCACATCTGTAGAAACCACAGCCCCTGGTCCTGCCACAGTACCATGAAGATGGGCCAGAGATCCAAATGATCTACTCTGGACTGGGAAGCCAAGAAATGAGGGGTGGGACAGAGCACTCAGAGTACAAAACCATGGAGCAGCTCTCTCCCTCCTCATGGAAAGAACATCTGCATGATGTTCTCAATGCATGGGAAAGTCTCCCAGAAAGAAAAGAAATCTCCCTTTAGCCTGGTTTCCTTTGGAGAGACTTCCTCAGTGCTGTGGGTCCCACCAAGAACCATTGAACCACTTGGCTGGTTCCAATCTCAGTCAGGAGGGAGGGACAAGTCTCCCAGGAACTGACATGCCCATGGATTTTGCAAGCATGGGGCTGGGTGGAAGAAGAATCTCTGTGAGAGGCTCTAATGAAGGGGACACAAAGTCACTGGGCACAAAAGGCCCTGTGCAAGAGCCATGAGCAGAAATGCGATTCATAAATGTCTCAGTGACGTGCAGGGCTCAGCTCAGGAGCCAAGAGAGAAAGGATTTTGATGTTGTGAGGAACTGGTTTCCTCATTTTCATTAAAATTTGCTAGTCTGGCACATCTTTTTCAGAGTGAGCCTCATACAACCATGTGATTTTGGGAGCAGTGAGTTGCCATCTGCTCCAGCTCCCTGGTAGTTGATGCTTCTTTTCCTCAAGCTCGCTCCTTTTGATGTTGGCTCAGTCTGGTCCAGTGGCTCAAGCCTCACACACATCAGTCAGAGCTTTTCCTTAGAGAGGAGCAAAGAGCTGGGAATTTACATTGCATCCACAGTGGACTGAGAAGTGTTTCCCAAATGCTGACTGGGGTGGGCACACTGCAGATACAGCAGCTCTGAATTTGGTTACAGTATAATCCTGGAGAGTGCATTTTTTTGTTGCTAGTTTTTTGCTCAGCTCGTGTTGCATTTGCCATCTGGCACTTTCTTCCTGGACTAATGAGGATTTTCACAGAATCAGAGCAACATTTAGTTAGGAATAGACCTCTAATGTCGTTGAATCCAGCCATTAATGCAGCACTGCCAAGCCTGACACTAATCCATGTCCCTGAGAGCTACATCTACACATCTTTTAAATCCTTCAGGGGTGGTGACTCCACCACTGCCCTGAACAACCCATTCCAATGCTTGGCAAGCATTTCAGTGAAGGAATTTTTTCTAATATCCAGCCTTAACCTCCTCTGGTGTAATTTGAGGCGCTGGGTTTAGATGTATTTGATTTGGGTTATTGATCCCACCACATTTGTGGGGGGGAAGCCCTAATTCCTACATGAGCATGCTCAGGCATTTCAAATACCTCTCATTTTAAACATCCCAAGGATCAGAAGCAGTGTAAGGTTACAAGCAAGGCTGGCAATTGGTGGATGGCAGCACCATCTTGTGTTCACTTCTGGAGAAAGGACAGAGGCTTTTTTCTTCGCTGAACAGGCTACAGATTCTCAATCTCTTTGGCAGCTTTCCTGTGGAAAATAATAACTATTGGAAACACTGGATCAACACAAGACAGAAGCATGAAGTCTAGGTCAGGCTCCATCTCCATCCCACCCAGGGTCTCCAGGTAGTAATTTTAATTTTTTTTTTTTTTTTTGCACATCATGGTTGATTAAAGGTGTGTGGCACTCATATCCCAGGAGGTGCTTCAGCTTTGTGCTCACTCCTATCATAAATGGTCTGGCAAATCCCTACAACCACCCTTTAAAACCAGACATCTGATTCTTTTCCCCACCCTGTAAAGTTTCAGTGCATGGAGACTTTGCACTATCTAGTCTGATGGGCTATATCTGGACTTGATTATTGTGTTATTAAATCAAACCAGCAATTCCCTCCCAGAAAAGGCCCTTGAAACTTTTAAAGACAGTTTTGGCTTCTTTTCAAAAAGCAGGGCACTGCCAGATTAAATCTTGCCCAGTCAACCTACATGTACAAAAAAGTTGCTCACAGCAACATTTATATTTGTCATTCTGTGTAATTCCTACCACACTGTCACCTCAGTGCCCAGTTTTTGACCCAGACCTGCACTAGACATTTGCAAGAGAAACCATGTGACATTTGGCCAGATTTGAAGCAGTGACAGATTTGCTGCTGGTTGCAAAATACGCTTGTGTCACAATTGCTCTTTGGGAAAACTGTGAGATCAGAGACCATGGTTCTGAAGGAGGGATGAGATTAATCATAATTTTACTCATTTATGTGACCTGCTTTGAGGGATAATTAGGAATTCCCTCTGTGGACCCGGTGTCCCTGGACACAAGCACACCAGTACAGGTATATACCCTGTGTATAATTATGCTAATAAAATTGGTCAAGGGTGCTAGAGATATTATTGGCCACTGCCAATGTTTGTGAAATATTAGAAGCCACAAATTTGGCTTATTTCTACTAAGTAACCTCCAAACCATTCCCACATTTGGCAATTAGTCCAGTCCAGGGACCATTTCCATCTGGCAGTTTGCTCACAGCCTTGCTCTGGCTGCTGGGTCAGTGCCACAGAGCCAGCCATGACATTCAAGGTGACCCCAGTACATGGGAGCATCCCCTGGCTCATTTATTTCACTGATTAGTTTGAACAGTTTTAACCCCAGTGCACTAGAAAGATGGAATTTTTATAATCCAGATGGAAAACAGGAGAGGAGAGGTTTATACAGGGACAGGAAAAATGCAAATAAACACCATGAGTAAGAAGAAGGTTTGGCACTGGCACTGCCTGCCCTGCTGCCCACCAAGCCACATCAGTGTGGGAAAAGATAATGCAGCTGGAGAACTTTTGGAAAAGTCTCCCTTTCCCTTTCCCTTTTCCTTTTCCTTTCCCTTTCCCTTTCCCTTTTCCTTTCCTTTCCTGGCTCAGGGTGTTTCATGGGCACTGTGTTTCATGGCACAGGCACCTCAAGGAGAGGGTTAAAGAGTTTGGAAAGATCTAAACTGTGATATAAATTGCCATATTTCCCAGCCATGCAGCTCATGCACAGGCTGCACATAGGAGGTTCAGAGAGAAAAAAGTCAATTTTTGCCCTCCCTGAGTGCATCATAATGGAATCCTAGGATCATTTAGGCAAAACAAGACCCCACTGAGTCCAACAATTTAATAACAAACAGTTCAGGGGGGTGTGAGTGCCCTGTTCTGTTGCCCTGAGCAGGGGTGGCAGCTTTTGCTCCCTCTGAGCTCAGAGGGGGCCTGGGATGCTGCACAATTCCCACCCTGTGGATCTGAGACCAGCTTTGCTCATCCATCCTGAGGCTTCTCTGCAGGGAATTGTGTGAGGGTTGGGAATTATTGGTGAGGCCTCTCAGCAGCAGGAAATGAGCTGTGATTGCCAGCTGATTTTATTGTTGCCAACAAATGGCCGTCAGATAAAAATGACTTCCTTTCATTCCCGTCCTCAACTGGAATCAGCAGCTGTACAAGTGAAGTGGATGTATAGAACAGACTCAGACAACTTCAGGAATCATGGTTCCAGGCATAAAAATGGCCCAGATTTAATGCATCATAGCAATTACTGTCAAATCAGTGCAGTGGATATTCACTCTAATTTCTAGACACGCTCACAACTGGTAGATATTCTTCTGCATTTACCTTCTATGCATATTTTAGCAAATGAGTTTGCTGGCAGAAAACTCCACTCAAACAGCTAATTAAAGCAACTCATTTGGAGAGCAGATTTCAAATTTACAAGAATCAAACAGGCATGCTGGAAATGTGCTCTAAGTGCATCTCTCACCCAGGTGGGCACAATAAAAATGCTGTGAGTGACCTTGATGGGGCTCACAGTCTCTCAAGGGTAGGCACAAATCAGCAGGCTTGGTCATCCAGAGCTATAAAATATCTTCTTCAATTCCTTGTTTTCTCAGGAAAAATCTTTGCTAAAAAGCTCCAGCAGAAGGTCGTGGTCGTAGAGCTATTTTCAACTCCAGGGCATCTGATCCCAATTAATGTGGTCCAAACTTAGAGTCAGACTGAGTTTGTGACAGGGAAGTGTTGCTTGTGGAAGAATTACAAATAATTCAAGGGAATTGGGCAATGCCTGACCATCAGCTGGGATTCCAGTCTGAAGGAGAATCCTCATCTGCTGATTCCAAAAACAAGGGAAAAGAGGTAAAGAAACTATTTTAAATTACTGGCCATTACTGGCTCTGTGAGCTCCTACTGTCCTCCACTTTAGAGCAGTTTGGAAAGGATCAGCTTCATTCAGAGAAGCTCTTCTCTCCCCCGTTGAGAATTCTGTGAACCTTTGAGGCTCTGATGGATGAAAAGCAGAAATGTGGAGTAATCTGGCAGTACAAGAATGGTTCTTGACTTGCCATGAACAGACACATTTTAATCACATCTGTCTGG
Source organism: Ammospiza nelsoni (assembly GCF_027579445.1). Taxonomy (NCBI): domain Eukaryota; kingdom Metazoa; phylum Chordata; class Aves; order Passeriformes; family Passerellidae; genus Ammospiza; species Ammospiza nelsoni. Next base: position 3,906,986 of record NC_080637.1, read on the forward strand.
TTGTGTTCATAGCAAGAAATTGCACAAGAACCTGGACTGTAATGGTTCAGTTAATGGGATGATTTAAAAAAAAAAATAAAAATGAAACTCTCACTGGCTGAGGTTCTTCCAGACAACTTCCACCATCCAAAACTTAGCATGGGTCAAAGAGCAATTCAAAAGTCAGTTTGGATGAGACCTGAAAGAGTTGCACTTGATGGAGATGAACAGGTTGTTGTCTGGGACCTCAGGGCCACAGGAAGAGCCCTGACTATGGTGAATTTCCCTGTTGGCACTCTCTTTTTTCTGCTTATTAACTTGTTTTCAGTAGATCCAGAAGGTGAATGGAGCACAATGAAAAAAGACAAGCAGAGAAGAAATCAGAGAACAGGATTGATAAGTCTTATTAAACTAGAAAAGGAAGAGGAAAATGAAAATTGAAATATTTTCTTTACTGAAATTGGTTTCAATGCAGTGTCTGGGGTGGTATTTTTAGGGGTGCCCTGCATTACCTGAAGTCTGCTTCTTAATTCTGGGTTATGTCCTAAATTCAGCTCAGGTGCTTGAACTTTAATTGCTTTTTCCTCTTGACAGGATGGCAGAATCTGTTAGACTTGTGTTTTAGGTGGCCATAAGCACTTCTTGAAGGTATTAAATAGCCATGTTGACCTAGTTAGTGTTAAACTTTGTGAGAAAGGTCATTATCCAGGTGAGTGAAGTTAGGCTCAGGGTCAGGCTGCTATCCTGAATCGGAGTTCCACCCCTCTCCTGGCTGCTGTTATTCCTCCTTTCCTTTGTCAGGAAAGCACAGAGCAATTTGAGGAGAAAAAGGTGACAACAGATGGGTATTGCTGGATCTGTCCTTTTCTATGCAAAGGGTTTAAGGAGAGAACAATTTAGAGCCAGTACAGTAGCACCAAATATGGTTGAGAGCAGTCTCCTTGAAGTCTTTCTCTGAAATGTGACTGGAAATTGGTTGGTTATGAGCCAGCTCTGTCTTGGAGAGCCTTCTTTCATGCCATTGTTTGGGTCTGAACTTGCCTGTTCTTTATTTTTGAATCTGACTCAAGCATACACAAGGGTAATCAACTTGCAATGTGGTTTTCTGTTTCAGAGAAAAAAAAATTCTGTGAACTAAAAAAAAAAAAAAAAGGCTGATAAGGCTGATGCCATTGCCATGGGAATAAGTTGTAGTTACAAGGAAGAGGAGTTCTGAGAAAGTAGGACGTTTCTTTGGCACACAAGAACTTAAAAGTTCATAAGTTTTCTGCAATACCTTCCTTTGCTAACCAGCTCAGACTAGCAATGAGCAAATCTGTGCAATTTTAGCTTGTTTTATACTTTTTAAAAATTTATTTCACCCTGTTCTCAATCTGAGGAGAACCAAATCAGGAGAGGCAAAATCCATAGATCAAAGTGTTATGAACAAAAACTCGGTTAATATTTTTTATGAGAAAAAGTTTCAAAAAGGCAGCCAGACCACTGGCCCTGCCCAAGTTCTGTGTGTTTTGTTATTGTAATCACGGGTCGTTGTCGTTAATAGTTGTCTTTGTATTAGTAAAAGCCCTGGCTGGGGCGAGGTAATGGCCCTTCTCCTGGGTGGGGACCTTGCCCAAGGCTAAGTTTTACCTTTCTCAGAATAGGGAAGATACCTGAGAAGGTGGGGGGGGTTATGCAAAGTGACTCGCAAGACCAGAATGCTTTGTGGGACCCCCATCTCCAAACTCGTGGAGAAACCCCAAAAACAACGAGCCACCTAAGAGTTAAGAGACTGGAGTGATGTCTGGACGTGAGGAACCAAGTGCTGAGCCTGCAGAGATGCGGGAAACCTTCATCGTTCCTCACCCTGTCCTCGAGATCCCCCGAGCCAGGACTGGGGGGGTCTGGAGACCCGGACCGAGCAACATCTGACGGGGACATCCCTAAAGGCTCCCACGAGGACCGAATTCCACTAGCTCTGCCCCTGGTGGACAGAGCTGCGCATATCCTCCTCCTCTGAGTCGCCCTGGGAGACGACGGGACGCTGCAGCCCCGCCGAGCCGCCCAATCCTGAGCTGATCACTTTTAATAAAGGCATTAAACAGGAGAAGAAGTCTCCTGGCCCTTTTGTTTATTTCACAAAGTACCAAGCCTAAATCACTATCCACCAGGAGAAGCTTACAGTGGCCATGAGTCTTGGATTTAGATTTATCTCTGTGCTCAGGCAGGGCTGCAAATAAAACCCAAGGGCTTTAGTAACTAAACACCAGGAATTCATTAGATGAAAACAAAGCATGTAGTTATTCCTGGAAATACAGTGTTCCCTTTAACCAGAAGAGATGCTAGTTCCAGGTTTTGGCTAAATAGAGCTGCCTAAAAGTGAAGAGTGTTTTAGAACCAGAACCAGCAAATAAAGGGAATATTTACATTGAGACCACCACCCAAGCAGGCTCATTAAATTCAAATAAATACAGATGTTGCAAAAGAATAAGCTACAAAGATCAGTGATGAGATGGCTGCTCAAAGCACTCCTCAAATAGCTGTGACTGACAAATGAGTTGGTGAAAATTAAAAGTCTGAGAACAGAAAATTCTTAATCAGAAGATGCTGTGATTTTTTTTTTTCCTTTCCTCTATTTTGATTTTTAGCTAGTTCCAGAGCTCCAACATCCAGATGCTGGATGCACAGCTCTGGAGCTTCTGTCTTTGCATATATTAATTACCATGCATGGAAAAGTGAAAAACATTATTTCTTAAATTCCAGTTATGTCTGGAGAGTCCATCCAAATCTATTCTGAGATTTTATAGATGTACAGAAAGGGAGAGAGTAGATCTGTGCCAGAAAGCTCTGTGTAATTACATTGTGCCATGTCATCTGTGGTGGCTTCAGGTTTCCTGTTTCTTAAAGGAAGTTAAGCATCTCAATGTTCTGAAAATGTAAAGCATTGAAATTATACCTAATTTCATGAAAACAGTTTTTCTAAGTAGACTTAGATGCCTTCAGCATCTCTGAAAGTTTTGATAGGAAACACAGAACACATGGATTTAGGAGAACTTGGGCTGTCTAATCCCATTTTGAGTAAATTTAATCCTATTTTACCTGGGAGCCTGGATATCTAGAGGGTTCAGTGATGAGTTTTGTGGATCACAGGCCCTTCCATTCTCTAAGCACTGCTGGAAACACATCTGCAACAAGCCATCCATGCATGGGGAAGGCAGGACACCTATGAGAAGGGTTGAAGAAGTCAAAATGGTATTTTGAGCTCTCACGTGTGATTCCTCCATTGAGCTAAAATCTTTCTGTGCTCCTTGTGCACCCAAAAGTTGTCAACTCTGTTTCTTTCCCATTGCTGCACATGCTTTTTGCTAGTCTGATTTTCTCTGCATCTTCAGAATTTGTTTATAGACATCCAAGTTTAACGAGATTAAAAGGAAATACTGAATAACTCATTCAAAGGAAGAATTGAACTGCAGTGACCTTTATGTTAATCAAAGTGTCCCTTTCCTCTGTGCAAACACTTTAGCCTTTGCAGAGCAGGGAATTCACTGCATCTGTTGAATTCACAAGTGGCTGGCTTTTTTTTTTTTTTTTTTTTTTCTGTTTGTTTTGTTTTAAATAACTGCCTAATAGCTGGAACCAGCATTGTGTTCCTCCTGCTGACTCACTGGTTTGCAAAAGCTCTGCAATGAGTGTGGCATCTTTAAACACCACAGAATATACAGTTTCCTTTCAGCCAGGCATAATCTGCAGTGATTCAACTCCTGTAAAAGAACCATGTGGGGAAAAGCATCCCAGCTGAATACACCACTGTAAAAAATGTGTACTTTATGATTGGCTTTTTGCAAATATTAAAATGAATGTTATATGTGTTGTGTTAGAAGGTTATGCTTTCTTAAGTAGTGTTTAAATATAATTTTAGGTTATAACATAATGTTATAATATAAACTGTGCTGTGTAAGATACTTTTTTTAAAGAGAGGACTCACACTGAGATAGCAGCCACAGGACACCTGAATCTTTCAGAAAAAGAGAATTTATTGCCCCATTATCAGGAGGAATGAACTTCTTCCTGCCTCACTCAGTTATGAAGATGCTGATAGGATTCAGAGGAAGAAATTGACACTGACCAGCCAGAATCCTGTGTTTGGATGGAATTTATGCATCATGGATAAGCTGAGAGCCCATGAATATGCAACAGGTTATTGCTTTTAAGGGTTAATCCTCTGTTAACGTGGGTCCTTTTTCGGGCTTATTTTGCCCAGAAAAAGGTACCCGGATGTTCCTAACTCTTTGTTTTTATAGTCTCATATTGTCCTAAATCCTAATTGTCCAAATTTTTGTTACTCTAATTATATTACTATTTTTATAACCATTTTATTACTATTAAACTTTTAAGGTTTTAAAAACGAGTGATTGGCGTTTTTCACAGTCACCCTCCAGAGCTCCAGCCTCTGTGCCTTGCACCCGTGCTGCTGTGCCATTCAAATGCTGCTCACTGTGGCAGTCCATGAAAGGATTCTGCCTTTGTTTCAAAAATCCTGCAGTGGACGTTGAATTTGGCTGAGGCAAAATAGCCCCTGCTCATTAAAGTGGATAACTGCAGTTCTTGCCCTTGCTAGGATGTGGAGGGTACTGACACCAACTACAAAGCGCTTGTTTGGGGATGTGATCCAGGACAGGCTGCAGAGGTGTGTCTCTGCAAACCTGGTTGTCTTGGTTTGGAAATACAGGAGTCTGCTAAGGAAGGCAGGAGCCTCCCCTGAAATGGAGAATGTAAACCCTCCCCACCCCTTTGAATTGCTAGAAATTTTAAATTAAGGGGCTCTCAGGCAAAAAAATATAGAAGCAGGAAATAACAGTTCTTTAATAGGGAAGGGAAAAAAAAAAGGATAAAATAAACAATGCAGTGCACTAGAACAACACTGACAGAGTCAGAACACAACCTGACACCCTGTGGGTCAGGGTGTTGGCAGCAGTCCCATTGGAATTGTGCCTGCAGCCCTCCTGCAGTGTCAGGGGTGGTTCTGCTGGAGCAGGGATCCTGTAGAGAAGGATGTATTCTTCCTCTGAAGATCCAATGGGAGAAGAGGCAGCTGCTGTTGCTCTGGGGAATCCAGTGGAGAAAGCCAATGCTGGTATCTCAAAAACCTCTGGATTATATCCAGGTAGCAATGCTTGGCTCCTCCCTCTGGGCACACATCTCCCAGTGGGATGCTGTAGTTCTTATCAGCCATGCAGTGACATTCAATAGCTGTTATCAGCAGATATCCCCTCCCAGAGAGATGTGAATGTGGTCACTCAAAGAGAGAGATAAGGCAAACTGCCCACTTGACAAAGGTAATCTACCATACAGATGGTAATTGACAACATCTTGCATTGCAATCTTCAGCACTGGTGAAGCTCAAAAAGGCCAAGTGCAAGGTCCTGCACCTGGGTGGAGGCAATCCCAAGCTAAAACAAGGATTAAGAGCAGCCCTGAGGTGGGGCACTCAGGGTCTAGCAGGCCATGGGCTTGCTAGGGCCCTGTGGAGGGCAGAGGCCTAAAGATAGGAAATGCCAAGTCATGGCAAGCCCCTGTCTTCTGCCTTTTGGACCCCTGCTTATCTCTCTGTAAGCCCATAGGTCACTTCTCCTAACCCCTGCTACTGGACAATTTCTGATCCCCCTGTACGCTATATAAAGGGCTGTTTTAGCCCAGTTTGGCAGAAGAGCTATCGCTGGAACCCTTCACAGAAGAATCAATAAAGACATCGCTGTGGAACATCAGAACGGCCTTCTCGGCCTTCTCCTCTCTCGCCCTGAGTCTGCCTGCCTAGGCACCCTGCAAGCTAAGAGCTGGAATCACAGAGAGCTGATAATCACTAAAAGAGCTGATATCCCTTAAGCTTGCTAAGGTTGCCAGCAGTTAAGAGCTTGGGTTCTCAGGCAGTCTGTCCCCATAAAGGACTGAGCTATCCGGCCCGTGCAGCCTGCTCGGGGGCAAATATGCACCCAGCTGGAGGCTGAATTATCGGGGTGTTGGATGATGAGAAACTCAGAATGTTTGGGCACTCACAGAAAGCTCAGACACATCCTAGGCTGCATCTCAAGGGTGACCAGCAGGTTGTGGGAGGGGATTCTGTCCCTCTGCCCTGCTGAGACCCCACCCTCAGTGCTGCTGCCAGCTCTGGAGCCCCCAGCACAAGCACGACATGGAGCTGTTGGAGTGAGTCCAGAGGAGGCCATGGAGATGCTCCAAGGGCTGGAGCCAAGCTGGGAGAACTGGGAGTGCTCACCTGGAGAAGAGAAGGCTCCAGAGAGACTTCAGAGCCCTTTCCAGGGTCTAAAGGGGCTTCAGGAGAGCTGGAGAGGGACTTGGGACAAAGCATGGAGGGACAGGACACAGGGAATGGCTTTAAACTAAAAGAGAGTGGTTTACATTGGATATTAGAAAGAAATTCATTATTGTGAGGGTGGGCAGGCTCTGGCACAGATGGTTCAGAGCAGCTGTGGCTGCCCTTGGATCCCTGGAAGTGCCCAAGGCCAGGCTGGATGGGACTTGGTGCAACCTGGGCTGGTGGAAGGCATCCCTGCCCATGGCAAGGGGTGGAACAAAATGGTCTTCAGGTCTTCCTTTCCAACATGACTCTTAGATTTTACATAGGGAACCCTTTATAGGGGTTGTACATTGTTTGGAGTTATCAGAGAGTGAAAGACCAAAAATCCACCCACTAAAAAACCCCTAAATCACTGCCTGGCAAAAAACACCTAGAACTAAACCTCATGCAAGGCTGGGTATTCAGGGAGAGCAGAGGCCAATTTTGTGATTTTTTTTCTATTTGCTGTCTAATTTAGGAGAAGTCTCCTCTGTGGTCAGCATCAGCTCCATGTCTAGAAAATGAGGGCAGTATTGGATCCTTTTTCTTTTATGTGCATTTAGACCAAACTCTCCACTAAGGAGGAAATTTCTCATCTGTGCCTCTACAGAACTGAACACAAGAGGGCTTTTCTTCTGGGTGAGATTTCAAGGTACCGCTGCAAAATAAAGGATCTGTGAGTTTTCTTCTGTTTATATGCAAAAGCTTTTTATTTGCTTTTTGGAGACTGAATGTTTACTTGTAAGAATGTCTGCAGAAAGTTAAGTTGTCAGGAGAATTGGTGAGAATAAATATTCATGAGAATGCTCTCGTTTCAAACACTTTTGCGGCCATCTGTAAAAGCTTTTTTTATTATTCAAACAATGCTAAGCTTTTTGCAGATAATTTGCCAACAAAAAAAAATAAAAAAAGGAAAGGATGTTTTTCCCCTTTTTTTTTTTATTTTTGAGAGGCAGCTGATGCTGTAGTGGCAAAATCATAATTTCTGATGTGTGATTTAATATCCAACAGTGACACAAATAGCCAGGAAGGACTAATGAGAACACTGCTGATGTGCTATCAGAGAGACAAAAATATGTTTAAACCAAGTATTTTGAGCAGAGAACAAATTAGTAAAAATACCACCTGTTTGTGAATAATTAAGGCAAACAAAACATTCTCAATATATCAAATAACTTGTTTATAGCGGCAATTCCCTTTAATGTTGCTGTGATGCCTTAATGTTGTTACACAGCAACCTTCTGCTCATCAGGAAAATTCTTCACTGTGGGAATTTTCTTTTCTTCATGAGAATCAGGAGTAACACAAACAACTTTTCCTTTATTGATCTTTTTATCTAATATCTGTTTTTCATAATCGTATCAGCAGATAATCTCCAAAGTGCTCTGGCTCTATATTAGCACACCTGCTATTTAAGGAAGACTGGTAATCTCTTTTCATAGGAAAGGAGGTGTGCAGAGGTAATATTTGCCCTTTGCTAAATGGAAAATGGGATTATATCCAAATCTCTTCTGTACTGCCATTGTCACAAAATTTTTTTTTCTGTTGGTATTCTATTCCTTCTTTACATTAAGTTTGGAGCTGAAAGAGAGGGAAAATTAGGAGGATCCCTTTTTTTCTTAGATTTCCCTGCACAAGGACTTCTCACCATGGTTGGGGAGATGATTGTGCACCATGAGTTCTATTGATCTGACCCAGCTGTGAGTTTCTCTTTTTATTCTTTTCCTATTCCTCACATGTTTTCATCCAATATTACTAAAACATTTGAGGTGCTGTTAAACTCCACATTATCCTTCAGCAGTGATTTTCACAAGTTAATTATTCATTGCATGTAGCTGTTGCAAAATCTTTAATTGATTTGTCTTTTTGGTTATAAGGCTGTGTAAGAAATTTTGCTTCCCTGCAGAGCTGTGTATTCCAGTGTGCCCGTGTCTCAAATTCCTAGGCTGTCACTTCTGCTGAAAGTCCTGGGGCCAGGTATTTATTTTGTCTCTACATTGAGATGTGGAATCTGCTTTAGAAATTGTTGGGATCTCTCACTTTTTCTTTAAATGGGAATCTTTCCACAGCACCTTGAATCTATAAGAAATTTCATCTGAAAACATCCCAACAGAATCTGTTCAGGGCTGTCAGAACCCAGAACATTCCTCTGGCTGCCCTGGAGGACTCAAGACCCTGGCAGGGGGCTCAGAGACCTTGGCACAGAGTCACAAACACCTGTGCCTTTGATTTTAGCCCATGGAAACAATTACCAACTTTGTGTGAGGAGTTACAAGCCACAAAAATTTGGATAGAATGATAATTTATCACAGGGTGAAAAATTTGGAGAATTTTGGAGTTTTTAGAATGGGGGTTCAAGAAGCAAGATGGAGGAATCTGAGCGTATTCTGTCTTTCTCCTTCTTCTTCTTGAACCCCCATTCTAAAAACTCCGAAATTCTACGTTTCTACCCCATGGTAAATTCACTATCATTCTACTCAAACTGTTGTGGCTTGTAACTCCTCACACAAAGTTGGTAATTGTTTCCATGGGCTAAAATCAAAGGCACAGGTGTTTGTGACTTTGTGCCAAGGGTCTTGAGTCCTCCAGGGCAGCCAGAGGAATGTCCTGGGTTCCAACACAGAGCATTTCAGTTTTTCTGAAATCAGTCACTGGAAACTTTAAACAATTCCTAGGTGCAAAGGAGAGAGTTTCCTCCTGGCCCGTTGCCCCAGGGTGGGAAGGGAGCAGGGACCCCCTTCATGGTGCCCAGCCCATCGTGGGTGAAATTCAGGACTCAGGGGATGAAGGCAGTGAGTTTCCAGCATTTCCTTCTGCAAAAGCAATGATGAACACTTGAGGGAAGCAATGTCCTTCCAGAGGAGGCATGTCCAGCATTCCAGGGGCCAGCCCTGCCATCAGTGTTCTTGCCACCATGTTCTTGGCTGAAACAGGTCAATGTGACAGCAGCAGGGAATGGGTCCACAGGAAAATTCTCTTTTCTCTCTAGCAAATAACTTGAAGGAATTATTTTTCTCTTTGTTTTTCCCCTCTTTTTTTTTTCTTTTTTTTTTTAACATCCTGTCCCTCATCTTGAACTATTATTATAATTCTGAACACTTCTGAAGTGACTCAGTCTCTGCTGCAGACTTTGTCCAGATTCTGATTGATCAGCAGAGACATGGATCAAGAAAACATGGCTTTTATCTGAGGGAAAATAGCAGCCCAAACTCAGAATGAATTTTCTTTCTCCAGTTCTTTGATATATAACCTTAGAATTTTAATTTCTTTTTAATATCTACCATGATAACTGGGAGTCACAACCAGCTGGGTACTGTGTGGTTTGTGGATGGAGGAACAGATGAATTTTAAGCACGGACTTCACAAAGCTCTCATTTCTGAAGGACTTTGTACATATCAAACCTGAACCAAAATCAATAAGGATACATCTCATCCATGGCTTTATACCATGCTCTGCCTTAGACCCCAATTTGGATGTCACACACAGCAGTGAGTTTGGGCCCAGAGTCTGAATTTATGATGAAAAATAAATTTCCCTCCCCACTGCTAACAAAACTGGCTCACACTCTGCAGCTCCTGTCCTCCTGCTCTCTCCCCCTCATCAATTCTCTTTTCCCTTTTACACATCAGCTGCAAACATCTCATTTGGCTGGGATGCTGAAGGCAGGCTCATCTCTGGCAGTTCCAGACTGTTGATTCAATCAGCTCTTATATCAGCACTAACATAAGGAAGTGAAAAAGGCTCTTGAATTTCATCACCTTGCTAAAAAACTCAGATGGATTTCTGGAAGGATTATTCGATTTGCTTCACTAGGTTTTATAAAGGTTTGTACACAGCATTTAAACTATTATTATTTACTTTTAACAAGCTATTTATGTCCTCCTCTCAACTGCCTAATCAATACTGCTCTCCCATCTGTTCTGAGATCCTGACATCAGCAAATTTCAGTTCTCTGCTGAGTGAGTAAAAAGGAAGGAATAATTTACACACAGTGAGTGGATGAGAGAAAAAGAGATGAGATGAGCTAAATCTCCATGTCCAAAGATGGCCAAACATGCAGGAATGTGGATCCAAGTCCTCAACTTGCTAAGGACATTGCTGAAACCATTGAAGGAAGATGCTAGGATTCAGAGTAGATCAAAGTGGTTTCTTTCCCTCACAGGAAGAATATTTTGATATTCATTAAAACTACTTGAGTAAATTTTATTTCAAGTTAATTTTTTGAGCCTTCTAGATTTTTCTTTTCTTTGCCCTGGAACAGACCCAGAGGTTTCACCCAGGCCTTTCAGTGTGCACAACTGGCACAAAGTGACTCCTGAAATAATTCTGGAGAGATGAAATCCCCCCTCTGAGAGCTGAAAGGTGAGAGAAGGATGAACATCTGCACGTGCAGAGGGGTGCAGAGGGGTGCAGAGGAGACTTCTTCCCTTTGGGTTGATCCAAAGGGAAGAAGTCTCAGCCCTTTGCTGCCCTGCCATTGTCAGGGACTCAGGAGACACCTGGAATGTTTTACAGTGGTGTAAGTCTGGAGTAATAACACTGAATTCTTTGGATGAGGTCACTTCAGCATGGGCTGATTTCTCCTTTTTTGGAGAGGGTAGGTCTAGGAAGAGAGGGCAATATCTTCAGCCTGTTGGCATGATCACCAGGAACTTAGGCAGAATATCACAGAGATCTCACCTGGGTTTACCTCACTATAGGGATTTTGGAGGGAATTTTGAATGAGTTAGAGATAGGATTTGTTTTTCTTATCTTCTGCATAGACAGGAAGTGTGAGTTTGGTTCACATCTTTACTAGATAGTTCAGAAGATTACAAGACCCTTAGTTATAAGACCTTTTAAGGATTTATTGACTAATAAAACACTGCTAATAAGGATATTTATGTTTTTGATCCAATCCTTAAATATTTTGTTTTACAGATTCATATTACAGTGTAAATTTTCTTAGTCAACCATTATGATACACAAACTTGCCGTACTGTATTCTAAACTTCTAAACTTCTTATCTTTGTAATTAGTTTTATTTTTACTATGTCTTAAACTCTAAAACTCTAAACTTCCTTCTTCTTAACATGTCTCTGCTTTAAACTATAAATTCTTCTTCTAGTACTTTAGTTTGGAAATCTTTTCCAAAGTCTCAGATTAAATCCTGTGTTTAATTCTAAGCTTTGGTTTACAGGCCCAAAGTTCTAAAAATTTCTTACGTTTCTGATTCAAACACTTCACAGCATTTTTGGTGCTTGCCATCAAGGCAATAAACTCTCAGCCCTCCATGGGCAGGCTGTAAGAGGGTTATAAGTTTCTCTGACAGTAATAATTAGTCCTCAGTGACTGTAGAGGGAGCTGAGGTTGTGCTCAGTCAGGTACAAACACCTACACTCCACACACTCTAGTGCAGGTGTAAATCACAGATTTCTACAGCACTTTAATGTCACCTGGGCTGCAGATGTGTCACAGACACAATATTGGCTCAGTCCTGGTGTTGGTTTCACAGGCAGCTAGGGAGTGTTTCATTGGAATTTTTTGTTGATCCCCTTTTTGGGATGGGATCAACCTTCCTATCCATGTGCCATTGCTGACTGTGTGGGAAAACTCCTTGTCCTGTTGAGCTGGACCCTTGGAGCACCTGGCCCTGTTGGATTAATGGCTGGAATCCATGGAATTAGAGGTCTTCTTCAGTCTGAACAATCCTATGATTCCATGATCTCTATAGCTAAAATCAGATGAAGAAAATAAGGCTTGTCCTATCATGGAAAATAGATTCCAAACTCAAAATCCAGCTCAGGTCTACAGACTGTGAAGAAAAGGGATCCTTACCAAACATTATGTCATTTTCAGAGCCACACTCAAATATAAACACTTTCCAGACCTCTCCTCTGTAGCAGCAGAAGAAGCACAGGGTTAATCCCAAATATCTAATCAAATGAACAGGCAGATGTTTGCGGCTGATTCCCTGGTGTAAATCAGGAATTGTGCCAGGGACACTGAGCTACACCTGTGCTAAGTCATGGTGGAAAGCTGCCTCCAGTGCAGGGCTGACTTATTTCTTCTGAAAATGAAGAGCTTGGTCATAGCTTCACCACTGCAGTGTCAGTGTTTGGCTGAGCACTGATGGTGGGTAAGAATTGTGCATTTCAGAGAGTGCCTCCACAGCAACCAGTCTTTATTATTTCTTTATACCAAGAAAAAAATGCACATTTTCTCCTGCTGTGGCCCTCTGCAGCCCCAGCCTTGAATTTTCCTTGTCAGCTATGTCTAGACATAACATTTTAGAAGACTTTGGAAGTGTGAGATCTTAATCTGCCATATGCTCCTGTGCTGATAAAGAACCACATCACAGCTCCCCAGAGCTCCACTGGAGACCCTCAATTTGGAACATGGGAAGTGCTGCAAGGTAAATCTGCTGCTAAAAGCAGAGGTTTGAGCTGTTACAGCTGCCTCTCTTCAGTGGTTATTCCACATAAGTCTGTGAAAGTGTTGCTGATTCTCAACAAGGAATTTAATTGGAATATTAAGGCACTTAGTCCTCATTGCAGAAGGTTCAAGCCCTGCTTTTGGCTGGTTTTCAGCCAAAGCTGCTGTGGTCTTTTGTGGAGGCTTTCTATTTATTCCTTTCTTTTCAGTACACCCAAAGAGAAAGAAGCAAGTTTGAGATTTGGTGCAGAGACAGCCCAGCACAAAGGAAAACCAGCATTCCTCTTTCCACCTGAATTCCAGTGTCAGTGGATCTCCTGAAGACCCAAACCACTTTGTTGAGCTTTAACATCTTTATGAGAAAGGTGGCTCAGTGGCACTGCTGACCTCTCCCTCACTACTCAAAAACTGTGCCCAGGCATTTATTATCCCTATGATGATTGTGTGCTCCATTTCCCCCGTTTTCTCAGGTTTTTTCACTCTTTTCATCCTGCCCAGAATGACCAGAACTGAGTTGATTTGCTGGGTGGATTATTGTTCCTTTTCAATGAGCATTGCTATTTTGTTCCTTTTTCTCCACTGCTTTGGCCCCATGACATTTTTTGGGCAGGAAGAGGGGAGGTAATGGGAGGTTATATCTTGAACAATTTCACCTTGGTGGAAAATACCAATAACTTAAAATAAATAAATAACTTAAAATAAGATATCACATTATCCTGCTGAGCTCATGTACAGCAGAGATAAAATGGCTTTTTTAGAACTGATTTTTCTTTCTCCACCAGCTGAATGGAATATCAAAATACACAATTTAAAGTAACTGTTAGAAAAAAGGTTACACACGATGCTATCAACAGAAGGGAGCTGAAAATTAAATGGAAATTATTACCAAAGAACTCATTTCCTTTGCTACTGGGAGGCTAACAGCAATAATAAAATAGAATTTAGAAGTGAAAGCTGAGATTCTTCCTTTGATGTCTGAATATTTTCAGTTTATGTTCCTTTAAAATAAAAGGCCACATCATAAATTAAATGTGATACTTAATTTTTATTTTCTCTCCACTCAAGCAGCATGTTTTCCTCTAGGTGATTATTAAAATAATGATTCACCTCCCCAGCTGCTGTGCACTGGCAGGTTTTTGTTTAGGCAGAGGAGCAGCATGAGTTGGGAGATTGCTGGGTCCCAGACAGGCAGAATCCAGTTGACTCTTGGAAGAGAGATTAAGGGTTGTTTTTTTTTTTTTTTTTTAATTCAACATGTGAAAATGCAGAATGAGAAAGAACTGATGCCCTTGAGCTTAATTGTAACTGAGCACCCCCTGTGATGTATCTCCTGTGGTTGAATCACAGAATGGTTTGGGTTGGAAAGGACCTTAAAGCCCATTTCATTCCACCCCCTGCCATGGGCAGGGGCAGTTTCCACTGTCCCAGGTTGCTCCAAGCCCCATCCAGCCTGGCCATGGGCACTTCCAGGGATCCAGGGGCAGCCACAGCTTCCCTGGGCACCCTGTGCCAGGGCCTCACCACCATCTTAAAAAAAAAAAAAATTCTTACCATCTGATCTAAACCTACCTTCTTTCAGCTTAAAAGTGTTCCCCTTCAAGAGCAAAGAGTTCTCAAAAAACCATAACTACTGAGCTTGGTGTCTCTCTCATTATCACTGCTTTAGTGTGGGAGCAGGGAACATGCTTGGCAGTGAAAATGGGAATGCAGTGCCCTCTGGTCCCTCTTAATGAGGATGTACCAGGAGGATGGAGGATTTCCTTCATGAAGTTTCTTTAGCAACTGCAGAAAACAAGTTGATAACTAATTTTTGATGTTTCTTCTGACAAGACTTGCCTGGATGAGTGCAGGGTCCTGCTGGAGGGTGAACTCCAGGCCTGACTGCTCACAGAGAGGTGTCCATGGCTGTTGGGGGTATTTGGAGGAAATAGGGCTGTGGGGTAAGTCACAGGTTGTAGGGCAGACCCATATTTAGGAAAAGTCCTCCAGGATAACCCAGGGTGTCTCAGAGGTGCTACCTGACTAAAAGCAAACAGTTAAACTGCATTCCTCTGCTGTAGACAGCCTAATTAAAATACTTGCATTGGGACCTGAATCCAGATTCAAAGCAGAAATGTCTGGATTTCTAGGGGAGATGTCAGAGCAGGGGTTGCAGCTCTGTGCTGCCTGGGAGGCCAGATCAGAGCCATTCTGGTCTCAGGCTGTCCCATCCTCTGAAATCTCCAAAAGTTCTGTGCTTTGGCAACAAAAGCAACTCTAGGATGGTGCTGATGGCTTTGAAGGAAAACAGCAGAGTTCTAATTGAGACCAATGGATGAGGGAAGTGTTACATAACATTACACCAACCTGTATCCCTCTTTTTTTCCTTACTTGCCTTTTCTGTGCTTGCTTCACCTTCACCTTCCACAGCTTGCTTCACCTTCCACAGTTCAATGCTTTGTTTCACATCTCATCTATTTTCCAATTCTATCTTTGTGTACATAAATATTGAGATGATGTAGAAGATAAAGGACTCCAAATTTCCTGTTACCAACAGTGGAATGGACCCCACTACAGCAGGTACAGTCACTGGGCTGCACTCACTGCCAGTTACAGAAGAGCTAAAATTACATTTACTTCCTGTATTTCACCAGCTCTGCTTGTGCTGTGATGGAGCAGAGATAAAATTTCTGTGTAAGCAAGGAAGGTAGAAAAGCTTCCTGAGCTCTGCACTGAGACCTCTGCTGGCCTCACACCACAAGACACATTTTGAGCCACACACTGATGATGATGTGGTGGCTGCAGGTGATGTGGCATCCCTGGAGTGCGGGAGCAGGTAAGGTCCCAGCTGGGATCTCTAATGTGGGTTTTATATGTCCAAGGTACAAATATAACTACAAAAGGAAGAGCAGTTCAACTGCCAGGACCCCCTCTTTGGAGTTGTGTTGTCAGACAGGGAATTCTGGTGACACCTTTGTACTGCAAGAGTGTCTTGTAGTAACTGGGCAAAGTTGTCTTTCAGCACAGGCTGCAAAGAGCGTGGTGGGTGCAGAACAGAGCTTGGTTTTCTCTTCTGAATGCTGAGGAGCTGTGAGACCAACCCAGCTCCTCTTGGAGGTCTTTGCAGGAGTGCTGGAATCAGGGCTGTCATTGACAGGTGACTCCCACTCATCCTGATCTGGTGGATGCCAACAAGTAGGAATCCATACATCCACCAGGTGAGGCAGCAAGACTGAGAAAGGAGCACTTGGGACTCCCAAAACCTGAGCTGAAGCAGGTGGTGCTGGAGGTCAGGCCCAGATGTTTGCTGGTGCCATGGTCCTGCAGCAGTGCTGTGATCCCACAGGGCTCCAGAACAGGATGGAGCCTTCAGCAAACAAATAACCAAACCTGTCAAGCCCCATCTACTGTGATGGTATTCACAGGGGTCCGAGGATGAGGGAAGAGATGAGGATCTGACTCCATGTTTCAGAAGGCTGATTTATTATTTTATGATATATATTATATTAAAACTATACTAAAAGAATAGAAGAAAGGATTTCATCAGAAGGCTAGCTATGCTAAGAATAGGAAAAGAAGGAATGATAACAAAAGCTTGTGGGTCGGACAGAGAGTCCAAGCCAGCTGACTGTGATTGGCCATTAATTAGAAACAACCACATGAGACCAATCACAGATCCACCTGTTGCATTCCACAGCAACAGATAGCCATTGTTTACATTTTGTTCCTGAGGCCTCTCAGCTTCTCAGGAGGAAAAATCCTAAGGAAAGGATTTTTCATAAAACATGTCTGTGACAATCTACTATGCCATAAAATGAATATTTCATGGAGGAGGGGAGAGAAAGAAAGAGAAATAAGGTGGAAATGGAGGTGCCAGGTTCAGCTAAGGCAGAGGAGCATCTCTGTGGGTACCTGGGCTCATTTCTGTATGGGTGCTTTCAGCCCTCCCAGGCTGATATCTCTCAATCACTGTCACCACAGGAAAGCGTTTGCTGCTTCCCACGTCACTCTTCACACCCCCAGGCACAGCTGGGACACACAGTGAGCACATTTGTGGTGCATTGTACCCACCTCCCCCTCTCCCTACCCCCATCCCCAGTGGGTTTGTGGGGTTTTCAAGCTGGAGGTGCCTCACAGAGAGAAGCAGGTGCTGCTTCTTGTGGTTTGCATCAAAAGCTTCACACTAAACCTCACGCTGTGCCTGCTTTAGCAGTTACTCAAGCAGCTCCTTCACAAGTCATGCTTGTGGTTCTATGGGACCACAGCTGGAGTGCAGAGAGCCCTCCTTCTGATCACAGAGGTGTTAAAACCTGTTTCTCTTCAGTGACTTAACCACAAGAGGTGAGCCAGCACCCTCCTCCCTTGGTCTGTGCTCTTGGGTTGTCCCTGAATTGGAGTCAAGACCAAAATGCTCTTCCACTGCAAAGCGAACATCCCTAAAACTCTTCCAGGGATACTGCCAGTCTTCAAATGCTTAGAAATGCAGTTTCTAGTCTGGATGAGGCTGGCCAGACTCCATCAGAGTCATGGACACACTCAGGCCCTCATGTGAATTGGCTCACCCTCATCTGGGTGTCAAAGGACCATGTCCTAAGTCACCCTCTTTTAATAAATACCTCTGCACATCTCCTTTGCAACCCCTCAGAGATACCAGACCCCACTGAGAGCTGTGTCACCTTCTGGTAGTGAAAAGGAACATTTCACTCTCTTCCTGGGTACCTTTGCACAGCACCAAATCCTTGGTCTAGATGTTGCCCTGTGGAGTAGTAGTTGTTCAAGTGCTTGCTGCTGATGTGTATTTATGGATCAAAATTCCCCTGGAGAATGTTTCCCAGACAGCACAGAGCCATTTTAATAGCTTTTCTAAACACCTCTGTTCTTTGTCCCTATTGAATCACTTCAATGCCCATTTCCCAATTATACACAACATTTTATTAAACTGTACAAACAGCACTGGCAGTTAAAAAATTCATGTCAACTGTTCTAATTAAACATGATGACCAGCTCCACAAACTGTGAGAACAGCTGCCCCCTCCTGCATTTCACACAGCACAAACAAGGATTTCATCAGAGTCACTGGACTGAAACCTCTCTCAGGGTGTTCTGCTCTTCTTGTTGACTTCAAGCCTTGCTCCTGCTGGATTCTGTGCCTGCAGCCACTGCCAGTGATATCCCAGCACTGCCTGCAAGGCTGCACTCATCCTGTTGGGAGCTCCAAATTGACAGCCTGGACCAGCAGAACCAGGAAGGCACCTCTGAAAGGGAACCAGATTTTGGGATAACTCACCTGCCAGAGCTTTTATTTTCCATGGGCTGGAGGCTGATGCAACAAAGCTCCAAATGTATGTTCTTCAAATAAATTCCAACACCAGCCTGAGAGACTGGCTAAGCCCAAGTTGATACAAAATCTTCTTTTTAGACTCTGACTTGATTTTGACGCAGCTTTTCATGGGTATCTCAGTGACAAGTGGTTTCACGCATCTCCAACCTCAGAAAACAGTGCACCTTTATTTAAAAGGATCCCATGATGAAAGGATCATGGAAAAGACATTTTTTTAAACCCACCCACATTCCCACAGACTGGATAGAACACACAGCAAAATGTCACAAGGTGTGGGTGAGGACCACCCTCACCTGAGGTGTCTCCTGCCCTGTGACCATTGTGTGCAGCTCATTGACCTGTGAGCTGGGACATCATTTACAGAAATAAGTAAATCAGCCTTTGCAGGACCAGTTAGCACCTTTAAACTTAAATACCCCAATTCTGGGAGTGCAAGGCCACATTTGCAATGCTTAAACAATGGTTTGAGGAAATGTTGCCTTTTTCTCATGTGGTTTTAGGGTAAAATGTCAGAAAGCCCCATTGAGATCTTGCCCTGAGTCTGGTGTGTCAGAAGACACTTAAAGCTTTAGAACAGGGTTCTTGAAACATTCTACAACTTCCCATCCTTCCTGCTCAGTCACTAAGTGTAAACCTCTGGTTTTCTGTACCAATCTTGGCACTCTCTTTGGTAATGATCCATTGAGATGTGGAATGGACACCTGAAAAAAGTCTCTTTGTCCCATGGAGAAAAACTGAATCCTAACACGTGTGAACAGCATTTCTAAAGGATGTAGGGAGCAAATTTCTTTCTTCAAAGCTGTGCACACTTTGGCAATTCTGCACATGTACAAGTGGAGGTTACCAAAGCATCCAACCTGAGTCTTCCCTGATACCCTCAGGCCTTGAGCAAACCACTTTTCCTTCAGAAGAAGGTGGGTCTGAGTCAGAGTTGCAGAAATGGGCACTGACATCACCAGAATGCTTAAATATATTAATATTTTCTTACAGAGAAACCTGTTGACTGAGTGTACAATAGTGGGGAACAGGTTTTGGCACCTCCTCATTTTCAAACGATTTCTACTTCAAGAACATTAGGAAGAGAGAGAAGAGAGACCAAAAGATACCACAAAGAAACTTTATCATCAATGAAGAGTGGGCTGGCATCTGCCATGGACTGGAGAAAGTCAGAAGCCTCCAGGCATGGTACAAACTTTCGCTGAGGTGCTTTCTTTCTGGAGGGTTCTTGATAAAAACAACCATGCACAGTCTTCAGCTGACAAAGTGCTACTCAAATCATTACAGAGAATTCCTTCAGTAAGGCAGATCTCAGGAAAATATTTTCTCCATTTTAGGGTTCACAAAAGAGAAGTTGCTGAACATATTTTGGTCCATGCTGTTAATCAGTGCTCTGTCAGCACAGGACAGTCTGGGTTTTTCATTTAGGAATTCCTTGTCGAAGTTGCTACAGTCACTTGGAGATTTCTTCAAGAAAAGAAAAAAAAAAAAAAAGTTAAACCACTAATAGTCAGATCTTTATTACCATGGTACTGGCTCTGTCAGGCTCCTTCCTATGGGCTCAGCTCAACCTTCAGCTGGGAGCCAGTAAATATAAATATTGTAAAGGAGGCATTGAGCCTGTGATCCAGGAATTCTGCCAGGCAGGGATGTTACAGCTTTGTAACATGGCAGACTGAACTCACCAATTGCATAACAGTTGTGGAAGACTGTAAAATGAAAATATGATGTGCTTGTCAAATAAATTCTATTATTGTTATTTACAGGACTTTAATAATTTAACAAGACTGTTATTAATAGTCAGGATTATTCTGATGTAGCCAAACACTTGGTTTCTGAGCTGTTTTACCTTCAGCAGTACAATGAAAGGCAATCCCTTCAGAATGGGCTGCAGTTCTGAGGTGAAGGGAAGGTGTTACCCTGCTGTAGTAACTGGGAAAGCAGTGAGTAATTTATGGTTTCCCAGGTGTGGGTGTGCCAGACCTGGGCTCGCAGCCACCACCAAGCAGTGCTGTGAGGATCAGCCAGTAGAAATACACGGTTTAGAAGACCTGAGATGGGTGGAAGTGAAAGAAGATCCATCCTTACCACTCTTGGTTTGAAAGGAGGCTCCATCCTTCTCTCTTCCAAAGCCTCCCAGTTGATTTCCCTGAAGAAGGCGTGCTGGCGGATGTTCCCTCTCGCCCCCAGCCTCCTCTCGGGCTCTCTTACAAAAAGCTGGAATGTTGATCCCATAGGTTAAATTCTCTGATGATAATACAGGCATAAAGCAGGGCGGAATGTGTAATTATCCAGAGAGGAGGCCATAATTGAGAAAATGTTAGGATTTTCTTTTCCTAAACAAGGAAGTTTACTGATTGGTATTTAGATGATTCTTACCTCTAATCCTGACAGATTACACCAGTACAGGGTGTTTGGGCAGAAAGATGGAAGCATGTGCCCCAAAAAGAGATGTTCAACATCTCAGACTCATGTAACCCTTAGTTTGAAGTATTTTTCCCAGGAGTTAATGAGCTTTTCTCATTAAAACCTTAGGGATTGCTCTGCAAATAAACTGATCTCTGCAGGTGTCTGTGAGGAGATATCAGGAGAAGGAATACACCCAAATCTCCTTATGGGAGAGGTGTGGTACAGGAAAGACAATGACTAAACTACATCTGTTCCTCTCTACAACAGCTGAGGATAAACAAATTGAAGACAAAGCAATAATTCTGGCAGAAAGGCTTTCATTTGATGGGTGTTGACTCTTACCTTCACCAGAATGTCCTTTGCATCCTTGTCCAGCCAGCGAGGGTAGAAGGGGTTGTCCATGCGGATGGACTGGAAAAGCTCCTCCTCATCTTGGCCATGGAAAGGGGATTGGCCAATGAGCATCTCATACAGGAGGACACCAAAGGACCACCAGTCCACAGAGGTGTTGTACTTCTGCCCCAGCAGTATCTGCCCAGAAAGAGGAGACACAAAGGCAGAAATCAAATGTCTGACATGAGTTTTTCAGCTTCAGGAGGGCAGGCAGACCATGGCCTTGCCACAGCTGCTCTGTCAGAGGTGCTTCCCCCTGCCTGCAGCAGGAGCCAGAATTCTGCCACTGGAAATTTGGAGCCACACCTGGGTGCCAAAACAGTCCCTGGCACTACAGACAACAAGCTGCATGTAATTCTTACATTACTTGAACAAATCCTTGGCTACCAATGAGATCTCAAATGTAAAAGATGAGACGAGTCATCTTTAGCCTGCTCTCCAAGGGTTCAAATCAGGCTTGTGAAGTCCAAGAAGACAAATGGTCAGGAATCAGCATCTTGGGATTGATTCCAGTGACACAAGCTGAGTTTTAAATTACAAATGTGGCAGCTTAAAGGTACTTGGGGACTATCAGTCACTTAAAAGAGTGTGACTCTACCCCAGCAACATCTTCCCCAGGAAAAACATGAAAGGGGTTGCTGGTCTGTCCTCTTGAGACGTCTTTAAATGGAGGAATGGGAATTTGTCCTCAGTCAGTCCCTTGGTTTGTTCACCAAGTTCTCAAACTTCCTCTCTGGAGAAGCAAAATTAATCTCACCTGCTTTTAGGTATCTGTTGTGGAGATATCTAGAGCTGGACCACTTATCACTAGCTCCTTTTATAGCCAAGGAAGGGAATTCATCCAGTTTTAAGCATCTAATTAAATATCTACCTGCTGTAAAATACAACCCCTGTGTGTCTCCTTTGGTTCTCAAAGAGCCTCAAAAACCTGCTCATATATAGATTTTTACATTGCAGATATCTAAAGGTTCACGTGATGACTGTGGTGCGTAGGACTCTTATCAGAATTTTAGAGCTGTAGAGGGGAAAATTTAATTTTGAGCCACAATCTTTACTCTTGAGCCCACATCTTGGTTGCAGTGGGATGCTCTACGCTCCATCTGTCTCCAGAAGGGGAGATGCCAAAGGGACAAAAAATAGATTTGAATATATGCTGTAATATATACAATGAGCTGTACTATATACAGTATGCTGTAATATATACAATTCTACTCAGAGCCAAAAAAAATAAAAATCACCAAGACCCCTTAATATATTTTTTTCTGGATCACTTACAAACAAAATCATCCCAACCTTTCCTTCTGAAAAGATAAATTATTTTTATAAGGCTTTATCTTTAAAAGTCTTAAGTATCTGGAAATTGAAATTGAAGTGTTTTATGGCACTCAGAAATAAAAGGGTTTATTTTGTTTGAAATTCTCTGGGACAAAAATAAACTCATTAATTTAATTTCAGGCTGTCTTTTTTCTGGTCAGATTTTTTTGAAAAGAAAAAAAATTGCTTGTCTACTGACCCATACCCCCCTTATTTGCATAGCTGTGGCCAAGGTGCTGGGTCTGTAAAAATTTACAGCAGTGAAATACTGACAGAGTCCAGTGCTCCTGCCTGTGGCAGGAGAGATGATCCATAAACTCCAGAAGTGCTTTCAATTTGGAGATAAAATGTTTTATAGGCACTCATTGAATCCCTAAAATAAACATAGCGTAGAAATAAAACTCTGAGCTACTTCAGTTTTTCTCTTTTCTATAAAATAAAATCACATATAATGGATCAACTCTTGGCTTTTGTTTTTTAGGAGCAAAAAATAGCATTTTTTTTTCTTAAATAAAGGCATACTGAAGTGGAATAAAAGACAATTGCAGCTTGATTGCAGAGCACACTTACACCCATTCTTAGGCAATAGAAATCCAATTGATTTGAAGAGACCCTTGAGCCAGCAGTGGTGTAACCTCAGCCAGACTCGAGCCCTTAGTGCACAGTGAAGGACCAATGAATTACAGCAGAGGGAAAAAATACCCTAAAGGTTTTGACAACTCTTTGGAAAATACCAATATCCATCATGAAAACATGAAAATTACAAAATGGGATCTTGAAAGGTAAATAAATGGATTTCAGACCAATGTCAGACATGATGCATGGATGACTTGTAGGTTTTTCTCTGAGCTAAAAAAATATTTTCTGTGGCCACCTGATTAGTCAAAGCCACTCTATAGTAGGATCAATCATTGTGTGAAGCCATCAAGTTAAGGAAACTTTCTCTTTTCTGGAGACATCTAGTCCAAAACACCTAAATTTTCTAGCTTAAATAAAGAACAAGCTTATGTCTGGGTAAAAATTGAAATAAGGGAAAGGGCACAGTCAGCATTCCTCAGGCTGTGTCTGTCCCTCAATTTCAGGACCTCTTGGAGTTTCTTCTGCCATGGTCCAAAAAGAATTTCCATCGAGCATTCTCTTCCTTGGTTTAAGCCAAGTTCCACTTGCACCAAAAAATGAATTAGCCACAAAAAATATAAGCAATGACAAACAGTAACACAGATTGAGCCACGCTGAAATCCAGTTTCTGGCCTGGAACTGCTCCTAACCAGGTTATTGCTCGTTGTAACCTCCACCACTGCACAGCAGTCATGTCTGGAGATGTTCCCTGTCCCACAGCGTTCCCTGTGCCCCACACCTACCTCAGGGGCAATATAGTCGGGAGTGCCACAGAAAGTGCTTGTCTTTGCATCTCCAAACATGTTCTCCTTGCACATCCCAAAGTCGGCAATTTTGATGTGCCCCTCGTTGTCCAGGAGGACATTGTCCAGCTTCAAGTCTCTGTGGAGGAAGAGAAGAAAACAATTTCTTCAAAGTGTGAAGCACACAAGTTATTTCAGCAGGTTACACTTATTACACTCATTCTCTGCCTCTGTGTATTGCCTCCATGCTGGAAATACAAAGGAAGGCTGAGGGACAAATGAGGAACTGCTCTCTTGGGCTTCAGCATTCCCCTCCTGCATTTCTCTTGTTGCAGCACTGATTTATCTGATTTATCTGCTGGAGAGGACACAGAATCATGGAATCACAGAGTGGTTTGACTTGGAAGGGACCTTAAAGATTCCCCAGTTCCAATCCCCTGCCATGGGCAGGGACAGCTTCCACTATCCCATATTGCTCCAAACCCCATCCAACCTGGCCTTGGATACTTCCAAGGATCACATCACCCAAGACATCTTCTAAAAGCTGTTTCCTTCAAGGATGCACAATAATGAAGCTAAGAAGGGTTTTGTGCCAGCTGGTGCTTCTTCCCTAACACAGTCTGGAGAATGAGAGCAGGTAATTCTCACTCTCTCCTCCCCTGGGAATCTCAATATTTTCTCTGAAGCTGCTGCCAGATCTCCCTTGTAGTGCAGACTCTACAAATGCCACAAGAGGTAAGGACTCACAAGCCCTGCAGAGGGTCAGAATAACCCCAGAATAATCCCAGAATAACCTCAGAATAATCCCAGAATAATCTTAGAGTTCCCACCACTGCTGGGCTGCACCATCTGAACCCCAGGATTTAGAAAGCCTTTCACACTCAGCTGCCAGGCTGCTGTCTCAGTTTTCAGGCTCTCAGCTACTCTGGGAAACAAAGAGCCCAGAGAGAGGAAGAAAACAGAAATGGACAGAGAAGGAAATAAAAGCAAACGAGCTGATGAATCATGACCCTTGGTGGAGAACAAAGAGGTGCTCAAGTGGGAACTAACTGTGAAAGGAGAGAAAAACTTGTAAAGCAGAAAAAGCAGAAAGAAAGGAAGAGTGGCATGGATTCCATGCTAATTTTCTTAAATCTTTCCTAAAGGTTTTGTTTTGATTTGAGATAGTGACCCAGGTAAAATGTTTGGATCAGTGATGCTGCACTCAGCTGGGGATGTGGGTAGAATTTGGTTCACTTGGTCTTTGAGCACAGACATTCCTGCACTGCCTGGTTTGTGCTGGCAATCACTGCTCCTTCTCCCAAAGCACCCAGACACATTTGTGTGTCTTAATATATATATTTAAAAAATTATTATATATTAATATAATATATAAAAATAATAAATAAAAATAACAATTACACCCACATCTGAGGGTGCAATTGTTATTATTCACAGTAATTCAGGGCCTACACATATTTTGGCCAACAGGCCAAGTTGGATGGGAGCTGATCCTGTGGATGTCATCCCTGCCCATGGTGAGGGGGCTGGTGATCTTCAGGGCTCCTTCCAACCCAAACCACGCTGTGAATCTGTGATTCTGTGATTTTCCACATTTCAGGCAAGAGGCCCAACAACAAGGCTACTGCAGGGACGCCCTCCCTCTGACAACTGCTTTACAATGTGGGGTTTTTCAGAAATGTCCCTCAAAGAAAGTAATTTTCAGTGCTTGATGCTCCTGGGATAATGGCCTGCAATTGCAGGGAAGGTGATTCTTCAGAATCTCTCTGTGCAAAGCTCCTTGTCCTGCTTGGGCCAGGTCCCCATCAGGGTGGGGGACACTGCAGTGTTTACACACTAAATTGTTGTGTGCTGCAAGAATATGGCCCCAGACAAAATGGGAGTCATCAATCAAAGAGAAATAAAGAGAAAACTGAGAAACATTTGCCTTCCAAGTGGCAGACACTCATGTTGTCACAATTTCCAGCTGGAATGACTTATTTTAGTTACAACGTTGAGATCAATCTCGGGCTGCCAGCACTGCTTTTATTCATCTAGTAGATTGAAGCAAAACAAAAAAACCCATCACCTACAGTTCCCTTTCATTATTTTGATGAGTCTTAAACTCATTGGCTCCAGGGACTGGAGTTTCTGCCAAAAAACACCTCGGCTCATTCGTTAAAATTTAAGGCAATGTTTCCAAACGTGGGTGCATGAGACAGAACAGCTGGATTCATTATTCTTACAACATCACAAGAGATGCAGCTTCAAAAATTATTTCTATTCACTTTCCTAAGTGCTTAGTTTGCTCTGACAGAGATACTGATGACTCTGTGTTCTCAGCTGACCTTGTTGTCATTGTTTTCAGTGAAAAAGGGAAAAGAGAGTAGGACTGGTTAAATCTTTTCTCTCAATGCTTGATACCCAAAGCAATATCACCAACTTCTGGGAATGAGATATTTCTTCCTATCCACATGTTACCCAGTGCCCAGATGTGCCAATTTTCCCTCAATTCCCAAGGTTCCAGACTCTAAGCACCCCTCTCCTTTCAGGAGGAAATGGGTCCCAAACCCCAGCACAGCACTGGCACAGTGATTCCAAGTAAAAATGTGAATTATAAATAAAATGTCAGCATTAGGAGCTCTGCCATAAAGTCACCACGTCCTGCAGATATTTTTAATCAGATTTTCTGAGAAGACTGACTAAAAATAACAGACATGGCCAAGTGATTTGTGCACTTCAGAAAATTTTTCCCTTCACTCATGGAGAATAGTAATTAGAGACAGAAAAGTTGCTGAGGCCCCAGAGATCATCTTAGCTTAATGCCACTGATATTGATCTCATGTTTATGCAATCACCATCACTGGTCAATAAAGTCTATAAATGGCTCCCACATGAGTACTAATAAGAATCAAAACTCGTGTTTTAAAGGGAGAATGGATTGTGAGCAAGTCATCCACTTTCAGCATTTGCTCTAATGTTCATGCTACATGACAAACACTGAAATAAGCTCATTTTGGGCTCTGCAAACATCATTGCTGTAGGGAGCTTGCTCATTTATTTGTGACAAGTTATTTGTTTTCTGCTTTTAAAGAAGGCTGCAATGTAATAACTGAATTTTGCCATGAGGTTGAGCTTAACCAGAGCTCCCCAGAAATTCAGTTCCTCCTTTTGGCCATGGGAAATCAGACTGTGGCCTAATTTCTGGTAGAACTGGACATTTCCCATACACATTTTAACACAGGCTTGATGAACCTAAAAATGCCCTCTGCTCTCTGCTTATTACAAGAAGAACTTAACAGACAACTCAGATTCATGATGATGAGATGAATCCCATCTCCCCACTGTGCACAAAATTAATCCAAAATTAAGATATATCACTGTCTCACTGATTTTGTTACTAGGGTTGAGCTTGTCACCACTGTCCCAAGGTAACCAGCACAGCAGATGTACCAAATTTCTTGTTTCTGACTCAACCCTAATATACCTTGATATGTTGAAAGCTTAAACCAGGTGCCTGCACTGGGTGCTGTGTGAATGGCTCTGTGTAAATGCAAAATGTAAAAACTAAATCCCAATAAATCCATTTGTTTTACTGTTAACTGAAATAGAAGTGGGTTCTGAAAGAAGGATCAAAACTGCCTTTTCTACAGTCTTCAAAATAAAGCACCCAAACTATGTAGAAGGGAAATGTGCAGGGAATTGCAATGCCAGTAAGTACAGCCAAGGAACAGCCTCTCTGCTGCCATTGCAGGAAAAAGCAAAAAAGGTTTAGCATTTAGCATATTAATTACACTAAAGAGTAAAATTACCTGTATATGATGCCCTTGGAGTGGAGGAACTGGAGCCCACAAATGATTTCAGCAGCATAAAACCTGAATGACAGAAGGCACAGGTCAGAACAGGAGCTTCTTCCCAAAGGTTTTTTCAATTAGACCCAAAAAGAGAAAAACCTTGTCCCCACAAGAGCCAAAATTTCTTTAGGTTCCAGAAGGTTTGGAGTGTCTCCAGAAGGCTTGGGGTGACTGTGTTTTCCTGATGGGTGATGTGAGATTCCCAAAAGCAGGGGGAATCTGAGATGGGGAGCACAGACAGACTCCCTGCCCAGATTTACGACCTGCTTTTCAAAGAATCCTGGAATTCTGGAATTATTTAGCCTGGAAAACCCCTCTATCATTGAGTCCAGCCATTAACCCAGCACTGCCAAAACCACCACTAAAAAACCACATCCCCAAGTGCCACATCCACATTTTTTGAACACTTCCAGGGACAGTGATCCCACCACTTCCCTGGACAGCCTGTTCCAATGACTGAGTACACTTTCAGTAAAGAAATTGTTTTCTGGTTTTGAAAGCTTATCCATAATATGGGCTATCCAGCAGGCTGGTGGCCTTTCTCTGGAGTTGTTTTTTGAGCTCGAAGTCATTGTTCTCAGCACATCTTGACCCAAAGGTCAAAGAGGCCATCATTGTGAAGAATGAAAGTGCTGTCCCAGAAGTGAATGAAACCACAGGATCATATCCCACTCCAGTGTGGCACAGCTCTGCTCCCTCAGTCTTCAATGCATTGGCCCTTAACTCTGGATGTTCAAATTCATTTGAAAAATATCACCAAACACTGATTTAAAAGATGGTGTGGGTTTTTTATTATTAAATTATTAAATAAACGTAATTCCTATAGTGGTTTCAATGTTGACTTTCAAAATACCTTTTGCTTGCAGAAGGATCAAAAGCACCTTTCATATATTCTAATTCTTCTATTTGCTTTAATCAAAGCTAAATACATATTTAATTCTCTGCTGGTATATTAATTTTTTGTTTAAATTTACCTTTTGTGCTTTTGATAGGTTTTCACCCCACCCCCTTGAACTTTAAGTGGGGAAAAAAGGGAAAATCCCATTACTTCTGACAAACAACAGCTTCACCTCTGACCACTGGGCTGGGAACCTCAGCTTCAGCAGGTCCTGCAGCTTGGCTACAGGGTGTTGAAAAGCAGCAAGGTCATGTCTGAGTGAAACCAAGACTAAAAGTCTTCTGTGGGAGGGAGAAGAGGATGGGAAGTGACTCACTCCAGTCCCTCCCTGAGCTGGGAGAATGTCCTGTATGGGTCTGTTGAGTTTGGGGACAGCTGGGACAGAGAGGCTTCCAGCACAAGCATCATCCCCACTTTTCAGCTGGGCAAGGTGGAGAGAGGTGAAATAATCTGCCCAAGATTTCCTCTGCAGGGCAGGGGCAGAGCAGGGAATAAAATCAGGCCCAAAGGCAATGGTAAATGTCTTACGTTGCTCTGGGGAGGTCGAACTTGTGGCAGCTCTGGATGTGGAACATGAGGTCTCCTCCATTGAGGTATTCCATCACAAAAAAGAGGTTTTCCTAGAGAATGAGACAAGGAGATAATAAATAATAAATAATAAAATCAAACTGCTCAGAAAGCACTCAAAAAGAGGAAGGAAAGTGTTACTGTGAGGGTTTTGGAAAGAAAACAGCTTTTTTTTTAGATTCCTCATTTCTCCTCTTGGTTCCCTAAGCCCAAACTCACATTCCCTGCTGTGATTTCTATAAACACCACTAGCAAACACTGCAAAGCCCCTTCATAACCAGCTGGGGCCGTGGATTTTTACCAGCAGAGCTCCAGGCTCACAGAAAGGGGTCAGTGACTTTACAGTGCCCGTACAGCAGAAGGACAGATGGACAAGCTTCTAGTGGAAAAGGCAAAAATCACTCCCAGCTCTCCTCTGGTCCCCATCCCAGTTCAGTACCCATCCAGAGGAGTCACTTCAAGCTGGTGTCACCTGCATTCCTGCACAGCTTCTGTGGAGGCACCTGGGGCTGACTCTCTCAAGTCATCAGAGACACCAGCCAGACACAGCCATTTGTTCCAAGCACATGCTTGATTTTAAGCCTGAAAGCTGCTGTATGTAACTTGCTGGTGGGGAAAGTAATGAATTAATCATGTTTCTAGATACCCATTGAGCATGGTCGAGTTGTTGTCCCCAGTTACAAGAAACCATCAGTTGTTCAACCAGGGCAGTGAAAAACTCTCCTCCTGGCACACAGAAATGATGGAATCTCTCTATATATAATGAGCAGAACTGATCACTGAGGTTTCTTTTCCAATCCTTGATACAGAATCATGGAATCACTGCATGGTTTGGGTGGGAAGGGACCTTAAAGACCCCTAAGGTTCCAACCCCCTGCCCTGGGCAGGGACACCTCCCACTAGACCAGGTTGCTCATGTCCATGACACTGATCCACTCACAGCTGCAAGAGCCAAAACTCACCACCAGAACCCTGCAGAAGCTGGTTTGGATTGATGCCTTCCACTCTGAATTGTCTCTACAAAGCAGAAAGGGCACCTTTTTCTGAAGGAACGGATCTGCACACTGAGCTATGGTCCCAGTTTAAACTTCTGTTTTGGGAATCTCACCTTTTGTGCATAAGTGCAGGAACAAAACAAAATGGATGTGGTATTTTTCCCCCTCAAAGCCTCTCTCTGTTCTGTACACACCTGAAGTCAGTCATCTCTAGGCTATGCTATAAAGTTTATGAATATCTTCCTTGTGTTGCCTATTGCCCATTACATTTTTTCTGGGGGGGAAATAGAGTTATTTTCACTTATATTTTTAACAGTTGAAGGTTTTTATCCATAAAAAGTATCTCTGGCAGCAAGCCAAGAGCTGGCTATGTTCAAAAATCACAAAAGTGCTTGTTCCTTTCAAACAACAGCTGTCTGCTCTAATTTGTGCAATTTCTTTAGCCAGATCCTCTTAATTACAGCACTCTAATTTAAATGGACTCACTGGAAACCCCACCTGTTATCCAACAAGCTCAAAGCCAGATCTGGCCTCCTGGGGAAAGAATACAAATTCCATCACTCAACCAAATGGGTGCAGGTTTTCAGTGTTTCTTGCACCTGCAGGGGGCTGTGCACATAAATGAGTTTCAGCAAGCAAAAAAGGCCAGAGGAAGGTGGGAAATTTAGTGAAGAAATGTATAAATGCTGGAAGCAATGTGAGCTCAGGAAAATACATGAACAGATGCTCTTTGGGAAGGTGCACAGGGAGGTGATGGGGTTTAGCCAACAACACACCAGCAACCATGTGTGTCCTGCTGGGACTGAAGAAACCTCATGGGGCTTGAAATGGGCCAGACTCAGCTTTAGGGGTCTGGGAAGGAAAAAAAACCCTCAGTTCCCCTGTAAAGTCCACTGATTTTGGCTACATCTCATCACACATCTCTAATTGTAGCCTGAAATCCTTGTTTATCCAGTAGAATGAGCAGTCATGCTCTGCTTGTTCATGGATTGAGCAACATCTGATGTACTTGTTTAAATGAACCCAGGGACTCTGACTTGAAACTGGAGATTCTGGCAGCATCCTTGAGGGAAGAAAAGGTGGAGCAACCCCTCAGAATAATTTACATCCACATATACAAACCCTGTTGCTCCTTAAGTCATGGAGCTGGAGAATACAAACTTTACTCAGGAATGTTTGGTACTGAAGTTTATGATATATCAGGTGCTATAGAAAACTCTATTGAAAAGACAGACAGGATCACTCTGACTTTCCTGCTCTTGGAAGGGGTTTGGAAGTTCCCCTTGTTTCTTAAGAAGTGCAGATTCCTGGAACAGCTCGTGGAAGAGAACTGGTTGAGATCAGCCCTACGTCATTGTAAGTGGTGAGGTGTAACCAAGAAAGGCCAAGTGCAACAACTTGCTGCAGTCAGCTTCCTAGGTCTGAGATCTGCAGAGCACATTAAATATGGGAAGTGGCAAAACCTGTTGTAGAAACCACCAAAAATTCAAGAGAGAGCTGAGGTCAAAGGGTCGGAGTGGCGGGGGGGACGTTCTTGCACACAGGCTCCACTTCACTGCCCCTTGTCCTGGGAAAGTTGGCTGATGGCTCCTGCCTGTCCTGGGAGGCTCTGGAGCCTGTCAGCACTTGGAGCAGGCAAGGGGGTTTTATCTGGTTGAAAATGTCCCTGCTCACTGCAGGGCAGCTGGACTAGATGACGTTTAAAGGTCCTTTCTAGCCCAAACCACTCCCTGATTCTCAAGGCTCTGCCATGCCCTTATCCCCTGCAGCGGTCCTGTGTCACAGACATATTTTATGAAAAATCCTTTTGTTAGGATCCTTTCTCCTGAGAAGCTGAGAGGCTTCAGAAACTAAATGTAAACAATGGTTATCTGCTGCTGTGGAATGCAACAGGTGCATCTGTGATTGATCTCATGTGGTTGTTTTTAATTAATGGCCAATCGCAGTCCAGCTGTCCCAGACTCTCTGGTCAGTCACAAGATTTTATTATCATTCCATTCCATTCCATTCCATTCCATTCCATTCCAGCTTTCTGATGAAATCCTTTCTTCTATTCTTTAAGTATAGTTTTAATATCTCATTTTCTTTTAACATTAATATATATCATAAAATAATAAATCAGCCTTCTGAAACATGAAAGATTCTCCTCTCTTCCCATGTTGGAGTTGCCTGCAAATTCAGCAGTCCTGCCTGTGGATGTTGAGCAAACAACAGGAATGTTGTTGCTCAATGTGAGACCCACACAGCTCTGCAGAAGGCTTGGAAAGAGTGTCCTGTTCCTCTGTCCTGCAGGCAGGTGACAGACAGAGTGCTGACCACCTGTGGGAGCATCCCTGGGTAGCAAATGCTCAAGCTAAACTTCTGGTCATGGTTCTGGACTCACACAACAGAAAAAGTTTGGTGCCATGACAGACCTCATGACCATCTTTTGTGACCACAGAGCTCAAGGAGGATTGTAAAGGCCCTTCCTTCACTCAGAGATGGACACTGCACCAGGGTAGTTATAAAATCATAGAAATTCTGAGCTGGAAGGGACCAACAAGGATCATCACAGTCCAACTCCTGGCCACAGGACACCCCTGAGAATCACACCAGGTGCCTGGGAGCATTGTCCAAACACTTCCTGATGTATTTAACACCAGAATATCTGTAGGGGGATAGAATATAAGAAAATAAAGATAGTGTAGAAAGTAATCTCACCCCTAAGGAGCTGCAGCTGGGCCAATTATCAAAGATCAGGAACAGGCCTGACTTTAACAGGCCACAGCTGTAAGCAATGAGCAGAAGATGCTATAAAAGAGTGGGGTGGCTGGGTAAGAAGGGACCTGGAGTCAGTTGAGGGCTTTGTGAAGGAGAAAGAGTCAGTGCTGGGAGGAGCTGCCCATGAGAAACACCAAGAAGGTTTGGAACTTTTGTGACAGGAGACAACAGTATGGAACCCCCGCAATAAGATGACAATAAATATCCATATATCAGTGTTCCAGATTGCAATGCAAGATGTATTCTACTGCCATCTGTATGACAGATTACCTTTGTCAAGTGGGCAGTTTGCCTTATCTCTCTCTGAGTGCTCACAATCACTCCTCCCTTGGGAGGGGACATCTGCTGATAACAGCTATTGAATGTCACTGCATGGCTGATAAGAACTACAGCTTCCCACTGGGAGATGTGTGCCCAGAGGGAGGAGCCAAGCATTCCTACCTGGATATAATCTAGAGATTCTGGAACACCAGCACAGCTTCTCCACTGGATTCCCCAGAGGAACAGCAGCTGCCTCTCCCACTGGATCTTCAGAGGAAGAATACATCCTTCTCTACAAATCCCCCTTGCTCCAACAGAACCACCTCTGACACTGCAGGAGGGCTGCAGGCACAATTCCAATGGGACTGCTGCCAACACCCTGACCCACAGGGTGTCAGGTTGGGTTCTGACTCTGTCAGTGTTGTTCTAGTGTACTGCATTGTTTATTTTATTCTTTTATTTTTCCTTTCCTATTAAAGAACTGTTATTTCCTGCTTCCATATTTTTGCCCGAAAGTCCTTTAAATTAAAATTTCTAGCAATTTGGAGGGGGGGGGGGGGGGAGGGTTTACGTTCTCAACTTCAGTCAGGGGAGGCTTCTGCCTTCCTTAGCAGACTCCTGTCTTTCCAAACCAAGACAATCAGCCATTCTCTACTTCTAGGCCATCTCCCATCTCTCTCCATTGCAGCACTGGGAACAGGACAAACCCTTCTGTGGGAGGGTGAAGTGCTGCTCCTGCAGCAGACAGAGCCCTACAACATGAGGTTGTACAACACACAGACATGGCAGCAGTGTCCTGCACAGCATAGCACAGCTCCTGCACACAAAATAACACTGCTCCCCAGTCCTGCCAGTGCTGAAAGCCTGGATTGCTGCAGGAACTCACTTCCCTGCCCTTTCAATCCCTCAGTGCCTGTGCTGAGCTCCTCCCCACAGAGCCACCTGCTCCCTCTCCAGGGCATGGCAGGGATGGGGTTAAACCAACCTGCTCTGCTGCACTGCTGGGAGAATGAATAGGCACTATCAGAGATGCTTTCAACTTTATAAACAATGAGTATAAAGCAGGCAGCATTTAAATGGATCTTTTGAAGGTACATCCTTTAATAGGCTCTTAAAGTCCTTTAACCAGCTGGAAGCCCTCCAGAGCACTTTTCTGCAGAGATTTTCAGATTTTTGTTTTCTTTGCATTTTGAAAGCACTTGCATACATACAAATACACAATTTAACACCATTTACCGAGGAGCAAAAATTCTTCTTCCCAGGGATTCCAGGAGGATGGATGTCAGAATAATTAATGCTGCAGGACAGTGTGGATTTACCTGTGTTTAGATCAGTTACCCTAACAAATGCCTCCATGTGGAGAGGGCTCTAGATCAATCCTGCTGCATTCCCATTGAACTAGGCTGTCCCTAGATAAGGGAAAGGCTGGACATGATGCAATTCCTGCAGCTGGCTCTGCTCTCACCTTTTCATGCAGCTCAGCACAGCCTGGATGCTGATGCTGATCCACACCTTGGATCTGTTTTATTTCATGGGAAAGCTGGCAGCCAAAAGCTTCTCCAGCCTTTTCCACCACATCACTGAGTGCTGCAATCCCTTGAGAGCATCCCATCCAGTGGGAAAGAGGGCAGTGCAGTCCTCTCTGTGTCCACTGTCACAAGGAACAGTTAACACAGGGTTACTCCTTCACCTCCACTGGAATTTGCACCAGAGCAATCCAAGCTTTAATTCTGTTTTTTTGGTTTAAATATTTTTCCCCACCCTCTTGTGTAATATCAGCCAGTCTTCTGGAGATGGCAGCATTTCTTACAGCTGCCCAATAATCCAACCCAGCCTTTTCTCTCAGTGTTTATTCCTTGTTCTAATCCTTGCACTCTCAGCATTCCTGGCTGTTCGAGCTGCTCATTTGGGATGCTCAGCATGATGTGCCCATCTGCTTGGTACAAAGCACAGGAATATATTTATACATATAAATATATATTTATACACATAAATAAAATACATTTGCAGAGAGGAAGGTGCAGACTTGGCTTCCACTCGAGCTCTGAGATCCCAAGACCTTTCCTCACACTCAGAGCAGACAGAGCCCATCACTCACTGATAAACTGAGGCACCAGCAGCCCAGGTCTTGCAAGAGAAGTGGTTCTCCCTATCAGTGTCCAGCAGAATCTTGGAGAGAGACTGATTTCCTCAAGGCTACAGAAAGATTTGTCTGAAGTTTTGTGGATTAAAAAAAAAAAATAAAATCACTAGACCAAAAACGAAACAAAAACTAGCCAAATCCATGAAACGTAAATATTTTAGCCGTTGAAAAACAGAAAAAAATTTAAATGCTTTTATTTTAGGAAGTAATTTTTTTTCAGGATAAAGTGCAGCTAGACTACAGATTTTTAGAAATCTCAGGCAAAGCTGACTGCATTTTGGGCTGCTTTTCCTCAGGCTGGACAATGGGGAGGCAATGACAATATGTGTATTGAATATGGCATTCATCTTTTACTTTAAAAAACCCCACTTCTGAGCTATCCTCCTCTTTTCCTGGCCAATTCCTTCCCCCAGTTCACATCACATGGGCTGACATCACCTAGAAGTATCTTACAAAAACTTCACATATTTGATATTTTAATTACAGCTGCTCACACCTCCTCTGGCACAACCCTGTAGAAATCCCAAAGCTCTGCTGAGGCGTTGCTATTTCTGCTAAACCACGTTGAAATTTTGGCCAGGATCCAACAAGACCTTGCCAGCTTTCCTGCCTGTTGGTTGCAAGAGGCAAAATCCTCAGAGCTTTCCTAAAATTTCCCATCAGCTGCTTCAAATTTGGCCTTGAATCAGATTTTTTTCCAAGCACAAAGTACTCAGAATACTACAGGGATGGACAGATATTTCCAAGAAAAAGTAGGAGGATGGAGCTAGGGATGTTCAGGAGGTCCCTGGCACCACAAGGCAGAGGAGCTGAACATGCCAAGGGTGTGAAATGCCCCCATGCCAACCCCATGCTCTGATTCAGGGCAAAGAAATCAGCCCTGCCCCTCAAGAGGCAGTCAGAGAGAGAAGAAAACTGAAATCATGCTTGGAAAAAAAAAATAATTTCAGGAATTTAAGTAACCTCTGAGGAGATATTCTAATGAAAAATCTGAAAATACCCATGGAAAACAAAGAATTTTCAAATTATGACCACACTTCTTTTACAATTCTTTTCTCCTTCTTGCCGGTGTAAGAGATTTTTCAGTCAGTATTAAGCACACAAGGGCAACAGAGGATGAGAAAAAGGCTCACCACCAGGAAAAAAACACGTAATACAACACTAAGCAGAAAATAAACATTTCTGTAATATTTTCTTTTAAATTGCAGTAACCATTACTTCTCTTTTGGGTTGAGATAATCTTCTCTGATGCTATTTTGTGCTGCAAGTCAAAATGCCTCAAGATTTAATTTGCATTTAGGTAAAGGGTGTTAATAAAACTTGGTCAATGAGGTAAAGAAACAGAAATAAAAGTGACTTTCAAAAAGGGGAAGCCTATTTTTATGGCAGAAGATCAGTGAAATGCAAAAAAGAATAAAACATAAGCTCTGGGATGCCTAGTCATTATTTTGGCATTACTGATTTTGGGATTTCACAGAATTATAAATATATTTTTCCTCCTCTTTAACATAACAGCATCCCTTTAAATCTAGTACAGCAGAATAGCAGAATAGCTCTTTGAGCTTATTGTTAAAATTCAGAGTATGTAATTATGCCAGCTGAGTATCTGGATACAAAGATGACTGCAGTAAAATAAAACAGAAAATTTCAAAAAAAGATTGGACAAAAAAAACCCACGCAAACACTGTGGGCTTGTATTTATTCTCATGCAATAAAACAAGAAAAGTATTCAGAGTTTTGAAAGCATCGATCATTCAGACTCCAAAAACCTGTCTGAAGGGCCATCCAGATTTATGTAATTGAGCAGTCACTCATTACCTGGGTGGAGGTGAGGAAGAAACTCATTCCAGAGCTCAGAGAGCTGCCAACAGATTAAAGGACTTTTTCCCCCTCTGGAAACATGTGGACTATTGAGGTCCTTGCTTTGGTGCAGGAATATTCCTGGTTTTACTGTCCTTTGCAGAGACACAGCACCTGGAGCAGCTCAGGAAGCCAAAGCATGAGGCATTCAGAAAGGCATTGGCACATGTGTTTCTGTTTACTTATCTATCCAGTGAAACTCCAAGAAACAAAAAAATGTCATATTTTCAATATTAAAATCCATAGAGGGACTCTACACAGCAGTGCTGTGGCTTCTGCCCATGGCAGGGGGATGGGAATAGGTGATTTTTAAGGTCCCTTCCAACCCAAACCATTCCATGATCCTAAAACTATTGCCATAAAAGACATTCTGACAGCCACAGTGCTTTGAGCCCTGGAGGACCATCCAAGGTTGTCACAGCTCCCAGCTCTGGGTGACTTTCCTGCCCTGAGTGATCTCTGCTGGCTTGCAAAGGTCAGGGGAGAAAATACAGGGGAGAAAATCAACCAGAGCCCAGAGCAGCTTTGGCCTGGGCAGCCCCATCCCAGCTCCTGTCTGTGGAGCCAAGATGGGGAGATCACACAGAGATAAAGAGGCAGGGATGGCTTGGGATGAGATGGATGGGAATTCTTTCTCCATGACAGGAGGGCAATTCTGTGCTGCTGCCCTGAAGTGCTGAAAAAAAATCATCTGGCTTTTTGAGCCTGGCACCCATGAATTTTTCAGGCACTCATTGCTTTTCCATCCTTCAGTTTTTCCCCTTAAACAGTCAGTAAATCCCACCTGGATCCTGACACCACCCCATTTGGCCTCTCCTCTTTTTGCTGTGGTCTCATGAGGGGACACTTGCATGCCTGCACTGCCTGAACCCAGACTCCAGAATGTCCCTGCTGCACCATCCTGACCCTGACCTACTGTCACAGACATGTTTCATGAAAAATCCTTTCCTTAGGGTTTTTTCTCCTGAGAAGCTGGGAGGCCTAAGGAACAAAATGTAAACAATGGTTATCTGCTGCTGTGGAATGCAACAGGTGCATCTGGGATTGGTCTCATGTGGTTGTTTCTAATTAATGGCCAATCACAGCCCAGCGATCTGGACTTTCTTGGACAGTCACACGCCTTTGTCATCATTCTTTTTCTATTCTTAGCTAGCCTTCTGATGAAATCTTTTCTTCTATTCTTTTAGTATAGTTTTAATATAATATATATCATAAAATATTAAATCAGCCTTCTGAAACATGGAGTTTTTTAGTATAGTTTTAATATAATATATTATTTTAGTATAGTTTTAGTATACTACTATTCTTTTAGTATAGTTTTATACTAGTGTGTATATATATATACTATTATAAAAGTATATAGTATAGTATATATATAATATTTTTAATATATATAGTACTAGTATATATATAGTATATAGTATATAGTATATAGTATATAGTATATAGTATATAGTACTAGTATATATATATACTAGTATATATATGTATATAGTATATAATACTAGTATATATATATATACACTAGTATATATATACTATATATAGTATATAACTATTATTTTAGTATAGTTTTAATATAATATATATAATAAAATAATAAATCAGCCTTCTGAAACATTATCATCTCTTCCCTCATCCTAAGACTTTTATGAACATCATCACAACCTACAGCTCCCAGACCAGGCTGGAGCACAGACAGCATGGCTCTGCTGCTGGCTTCAGTCAGCATCCCTCTGGAGATATAGGCAGCAATCCCTGGAGTAAAATCTCCCTCATAGAGCTGTGACTGCTGTCAATTTTTTCTCTCTTCAATTAAATCTTGATCTTCTTTGCTTTTGGAGTTGTGGCATTTATATTTTCCTCTGAAAACCAGCCCTCCTCAAGTAGGGAGTTAAAAGGATTCATTCCCAGCACACATTATCCCCACTCTCAGTCCCAAAGGGGTTAAACATGAATGCCTGGGCTCAATGCCTACAGCACCTACAGCAGTTCCCAGATGTTCCCTGTTATAAATTTAACCTGTCTTTAAACAGGTGCCACATCCACAGATGACTGGGATGTAGCACAGAGGTTGTATTTGTTTCTCGTGAGCCTGCAGAAGAACCTCCCACTGGTCAGATCCTAACCTTACACTGAGCAAGGCCTTGTGCCACCAAACCCTGGGGCTGAGCAGGGACTGGGAGCATCCAAACAAACCCCTGAACAAGCAGCCATGAGACAGTGCTGCTCTGAAATTGAGCTAAGAGATATCAACCATCTCTCAGGAATGGTTTGAGTAGGCTGGACAAAGACAAACCCTCAAACTTCCATGGTTACTTTCTATGCCTTGTGTGTGCTTTGGTGTTAAGGCTATTGGTGGTGCCTCTGGGAAGCTGAGCAGTTGTTGGCATGTAGGACCATGGAAATATGTGGATTACTTAAATGTCACTTCAGTTTTGGTTTGGAGTCACAAGCAAGGTTTCAGGAGCTCTGAGCTGCAGAACCACCAGTGTCTGATGCCATTTAACAATAACTGGAGGCAAAGAAGTGAATGACAGCATGTTTATCCTCCAAAACCAGGGTTTCTTGAGTTGGCTTTGATCCAGGCTAGCTGCAGCACAATGCTCCATGGTCCAAGAGGTTCAGATAACTCCATGAGGAGTCAGTGT
The DNA here is from genome assembly GCF_027579445.1 of Ammospiza nelsoni. Taxonomy (NCBI): domain Eukaryota; kingdom Metazoa; phylum Chordata; class Aves; order Passeriformes; family Passerellidae; genus Ammospiza; species Ammospiza nelsoni. The sequence goes on from NC_080637.1 coordinate 3,946,476, forward strand.
CATCCTTACCCTGGCTGTGGCCTTGGCACATCCTTGGCCCAGGGTACCAGATGCAGATTTTAACAGCAGATTTTACCTCAATGACTCTTGGATGCCATAATCCTCAAATACACCATCCCATCCCCAGACTGATGTGGGAAAAGTAGATTAAATTTCTGGAGCTATTTTCTGAGTGCTTAATCTGAAGATCCCTTCCCTGAGCACCACTTCATGTCCCAGGTGGACCCCAGCAGGCTGAAGCCCTTCACCAAGCATCTGTATTTCAGTAAAGCATTCTCAGCCTGTGGAAGAAGGTGGCAGATGCTTGTCTCACCTTGGTCTGGAACGTGCAGAAGACATGAGTGAGGAATGGGTGCTCCCAAGCCAAGGAGAGGACTCTCTTCTCCACCATCGTGCACTCAACGTCATCGTCCATCAGCACCACGTCCTTCTTCAGGGCCTTCACAGCAAAATACTGGTCTGTGCTCTTCAGCTCGGCCAGGAACACCTGGAATGGAAACAGCTGCTCAGAGAGAGGGATTATCTTCTCTCAGAACAGCCATGTGAGGGTGGGAACTGAGCTCCTGGGAATTCACTGGGGTACACCTTAAAAACCTCGATGCTTAAGGCCCCATTCTGCCATTAAGGACTTTGAGTTTGCTCCCCACACCCAGAATAGTTTTATGAAGTTGAGCCCTGGAGAAGGATGTGAAAATCTTGGCAATTACAGGAGAAGGGTACATGCCTGGATGGAAAGGACATGCCAGAGAGCCAAACACCTCTGATAACAGAAACCATCCCCATGCAAATGCTCCTCAGATACATTTCCTGTTTTCTGACTTCAAATAATAAAACACAGAATAATGCTTTGTCAGCATTTGAAATGCAAATACCCTGCACCAGCTCTTAAGCAGGTGGAAAATGATGTCCACCAGTAGCTGGACTGGTTTTATATCAGATGTCTTTCCCTCCTTCCTCTCAGTTTTCAGGTCTGAGCACACAGGCTGGGTCCCTGGTTCTTCTCTGAGAATGGGAAAACACCTCCCAGAGGAGTTACAACCTCTGTCTATTTTTATAGGCAGGGAAAATTAAACCCAGAGCAGCAGAGAAGGGTTTCTAGAGACCACAGAGCAAAGAGGTCTCTCCTGGAAGGCAGTGACAGTCCTGATCTTCACACTAACAGCCTGCTGACCCTGTTTCTATAGACTGAATAAATGTGTAAGATTTATTTAAAGACCTCTTCAAAGAGGTCTTTGAAGTTCTCTGCCAGACACTATTTACTGAGTAAGCTCAGACACGTTTTAGCCCCGACAAAAGTTTTATTTATCCTTTTGGCTACTGCTGCATTTCACTTTGTGGCACCAGACAGAGAGTAGAGCCTCCCTCTGTCTCTGCACTGAATGACCAGAAATGCTCACAGTGCTGATGCTGCAGGCTCCCTTTTTACCCTCATGTTTGTGCTGGGCACTGCTCTCCTGGGGAAGCTGGGTAATGAATGTGCTGCATTTGTGACCTGTGCTGTGGCTCCCAAGGAGCAGGGGAGGCAATGCCAGAGCACATCCAGAGGGGGTGGTGGGAGATATCCTCAAGGATCTGCCCCTCAGCCCCCCAGGATCACACAGGCACTGAGATGTGACACCCTGTCCCCTCTATGGGGAAGTGAATCTCTCTCCAAGCAAATGAGGCCACCAGGAGTGACACCAGCACAGGAAACTCGTGGGTGAGTTTTTGTTGCAGAAAGGCACAAAATGGCCCATCCTCTCCACACCCACAGAGATGTGCACTTCAGAGAGATGCAGAAACCTGCAGAGTCCATGTCAGCATGAGGGCTAAAACAAGGTACAGAATGTGCTTCAATGGAGGCACTCAGGACTTGAAGAGATGAACACCTCTCACCTCTCATGAGATCTCTTTTGAGGAATGGTTTAGATAAGAAGACCTCCAGAGATCCTTTACTTCCAATAAAAATGTTTATATATTATATCCACACTCTTGATTGCAGGTTAGTCTGGAATATTGGTTTGGGGTACTCTGGTTTAGCTGTGAGATGCTTCAGCTCTGGCTCCCATGCAAACTGAGGACATGACAAGTGGACACAACACTTTCTAGTGGAAAATTTCCCTGTGCATTGAGCTGGAAATAGATGGTCTTTAAGGTCCCTTTCAGCCCAAACCATTCTATGATTCTGTGAAAGGCCAACACAGGAAATATTTTACCAGTGGAGGAACTGGCTGCAGCAATTGCTCCAGATCATTTAGCAGACAAAAAGCAGCCCTTTGTCAAGGCACAGTTTCCCCCTTGGAAAGAAGTGGGATGCAGGCAATGTGATCCATATTCCTTCTCCTTATTGGCTGTGAAAACACAATGGGGAGTCCCTCTGAAATTGCTTCTCTCAGCTCTGTGCTGGCACTGAGTAACACGAGTCCCCTGCAATGGGGAAGAATAATCCACAATTCACCAGGATTAAAGCATCCACTGAAAACAGGTGGTTCTTGTTTCAAAAGCACAAATCCTTGGCTGCTGCAGAATTTGCTTTGGGCTGCAGCACGGATCAGAGCTGGAAAGAGCAGTTTCTGCTCCCAGCTGGGACCTGCTACTCTGAGAGCAGAGCTGATCCACACTCAGCTCCTCAGCTCATGCTTCCACCTCCCTGTGAAGAGGGAGAGCACAGAGACCTTTCCCACCAGCTCTCTGGGGATATCCTGGTGTGACAGTGTTCACAGGGGTTCTTGGATGAGGCAAGGGATGAGAATGTTGACTCTGTGTTCAGAAGGCTTGATTTATTATTTTATGATATATATATATATATATATATATATATATATATATATATATTACATTATAACTATACTAAAAAGAAATAGAAGGAAAGGTTTCTTCAGAAGCTAGCTAAGCTAAGAATAGAAAAGAATGAATGATAACAAAAGGCAGCTCTCTCTGACAGTCTGAGATAGCTCGGTACTTGATTGGCCATTAATTATAAACATCTAAGATGGGCCAATCACAGATGAACTTGTTGCATTCTACAGCAGCAGATAATCATTGTTTACATTTTGTTGCTGAAACTTCCCAGCTTCAGCAGGAAAAATCCTAAGAAAGGATTTTCACAAAAAGACGTCTGCGACATCCTGGGGATCCATCAACCTGCACAGAAGGGGAAATTGAAACCCTGCCTGGGGCATCCCTGTCCTGTCATGAGAGAGCAGCTAATGGGACAGGGAGAAGGACAAGGTGAGGAGAAGATGGAGTTCAGGATTCAGCCATGCCAGAGAAGGATTCTTTGAAGATTTTGAGATTTATCAGCCATTGTGTGGCAGCAGGACCAGGGCAGGGACCTGTACTGGGCACTGGTGAGGCCACAACTCAAATCCTGTACTCAGTTCTGGGTCCATCACTACAAGGAAGGCACTGAGGGGCTGGAGCACGTCCAGAGAAGGGAATGGAGCTGGGGAAGGGGCTAGAACACCAGAAGGAGCTGGGAAAGGGCTCAGCCTGGAGCAAAGGAGGCTCAGGGGGGACCTTGTGCACAACTGCTGACAGGAGGGGACAGACAGGGGGAGTCAGGCTCTGCTCCAGGGAACAGGGACAGAACAAGAGGAAATGGCCTCAAGTTGTTCCAGGGGAGGTTGAGATGGGATATTCAAAAAAATTTCTTCACTGGAAGAGTGGTCAGGCATTAAAGGGGCTGCCCAAGGAAGTGGTGGAGTCACCATCCCTGAAAGTGCTCAAAAAACACGTGGATGTGGCACTTGGGGACACAGTTAGTGGTGGACTTGGCAGTGCTGGGTTAGCAGTTGGATGGAAAAACCTTGGAGGTCTTTTCCCACCTAAATGATTCCATTCATTCCAACCTAAATGATTCCATTCCGTGTTTTTCCCTAAGTGTCCCTTCAAACCAGATCTATTTAATGCCACACAAAGCAACACGCAAATGCCCACAGTGGTGTCCCAGTCCCAGTTCTTACCTTGCCAAAACTGCCCTTCCCCAGCATCTTGTGCAGGACAAAATCTTCAATGGTCAGTTTTAACTGCACTTGGTGCTCCTGCTGCTCCTGGGACTGCTCTCCCAAGTCTGACTCTATGAGGGATTCTCCCTTCACTGTGCCCTCCACTGGGGTCTCCCAGGAGATGCCTTGTGGCTCTGCAACACACATCAAAGCACCCAAATAAACCTCTGGACAGGAGCAGAAAATCCCCAGAACACTCACAGGTATTCTGCTTAGAGGTTTAAAAGGGTATTTTAGACAAATGGAAGTGTGGTGGCCATCTCTGAGTACATCTGCTCCCACACTGCTTTCTCTCCAGAGGAAACTTTACTCCAGTGGAAGCTGCATCTTCTTCAGTAGCTTTTTTTAAAATTCACAAACCACGTTACAAACTCCTTCGTCTTTCTGTTTTATAGCACCAAATCCCTAATTTCTGGCCACTTGTCTTCTCCAGTCCTTCTTGCTGCTTGCCATTATGATGCAGTTTCATTTTTCAAGGTCTTTTCAAAACCCTAGGCAAAGCTGGGTGAAAAGCTGGGATGGCATTTTCACACTGTGCCCCTGCTCTGGATGTGAAGCATTCCAGATCAACCATTCCAGCCAGCCTGGAGTGGAATCACTCTGAGTTTTTTCCAATACTCCACTAACCTGGATTTATAAGAACTTGTAAGAGATTTTGTCCCTCACTGGATTTATCCCGTTGCTGTAACTGCTCTAAAATGCTGAACACTGCTCAGCAAACTCACCCACACGTGAAACAGATGTGAAACCACCTGAGGCTTCACTGTTTCACATCAGCACAGCCAGTTCTACTTGAACAGAACACAAATAAACACAGAGGGGGACATAATTTATTTTTCCTTGGGGTCCAAAGGGCACAGTCTCCCATTTACCCTCCTAAACATCTGTCCTTGTATGATAGAGGGCTGTGACACCTAGATCAGCTCCTGGGTGAGTGAAGTGGAGGCCTACCAGTAGTTTTCAAAGCTATTGGAATTCAACCTCCACCCAAAAATATGAAATCAGAAAGAAAATTAGCCATGGTGATCAGAAGGATTCCAAATATCCTGTTTAGAGCTTGGCAATAAATTCCCCACTCGTGTCACCCCCAACTCACCAGTTACCAACCGAACAACAGCAAAGCTCTGTCCTGTATCACCAGGAGGAATTACCTTTTTTCCCTGATGCTGGCAGGGCCTGAAGTGGTGTCACATCCTTCACAGGAACAGGGAAGCCAATTTCCAGAGGTCCATCCCTGGAGATCTGCTCACTGTCACGTTGGCAGCGAGCCTGGGGCACAGAAACCAGCAAATTTTGAGCCAAAATCACATGCCAACACCATGACTTCTTGAGTGTGACTCATAAAAGCCAAAATCTAGAAGAGTATCTAAAAATACTTAAACTATTTACCTGCTGGGTGCTCTCTATCATTGCCAGAGCTTCAGCCATCAGTTTCTGGTTCACTCCACAAAGATTTGCTACTTTTGCCTGGCACTTGTGGTGGACGTTCATGCCACAGGCTGAAAGAGAGAACACGAGGACAATGAAGGGTTGGGCAGGAGCAGGTGTTGGCCAGGGACAGAGATCAGCCACCTAAAGAGCTCCTGAGATGGCACTCAGGGAGTTTTTTGGTTCCCTATGGAGACTATTTTTGTATTTTCTCCTGGCTAGAAGTTGCATTTCCACATCCATCAGCCTCTGCAGGTACAGGCTACTAAAATTACAAGTCACCATCTCAGAGATAAACTGTAATCACAGAAGAGGATCCTGCCATTAGTTTGAAATTATGAAGACAGTGAAATGTCTTGGGTCTGACAATGGAAATAGAGCTTGCCAGTTCATACTGGGGGTGACTTGGGACATGAACAGGGTCACTGTGGTGCTCTTTGTCCCTTTGGGAAGCAACTCATCATCCTGCTGGATCAAACATCTCTCAGCTCATGGACAGTTGTCCTCATTCTTGAAGAACAATCCTCCCTGAAGGACAGTCCTGTAGACCACTCCTTTACCCTCCTGGGTGCTGTCAGAACCCAGCACATTGCTCTGGCTGCCCTGGGTTATTCCAGACCCTGACAGGGGCTCAGAGACCTTGGCACAGAGTCACAAACAGCTGTGCCTTTGATTTTAGCCCATGGAAACAATTACCAGCCTTGTGTGAGGAGTTACAAGCCACAGGGGTTTGAGTAGAATGATAGTGAATTTGTCACAGGGTGAAAAAGAAAAAAGAAAAAAGAAAAAGAGCAATTTTGGGGTTTTAGAATGGGGGTTCAAGAGGCAAGAGAGAGGAATCTGGGTGTGTCCTGTCCTTCTCCTACTTCTTGTCCTCCATCTTCTGCTGTGATGGTGACACTTCTGGACTGGTTTAGAGTAGAGACAGACTGTCTAACGTAGGTGATAGGTACTGGAAAATTATTGTAAATAAAGTACAGGTAGTTGCTGGTATACAAAGCCTACACGACCCCAAGGGCAGGGACTGTGCCACAACCCGACCTGCTGGACAGATCTCAGCAGGTCAGAGAGAGAATGGAATAGATAAGAGCAAATAAAAAGAAAAAAAAAGCAGAACCAAGGAATCTCGACTTTTTTTTTGGTCATGAGGCTGGCAAAAAAGACTTTTAATACCTCAGGGGCCATCTCAACCACAGAAACCCCCCTGGGGGCCACCTCATAGTGATTTTACAGAGAAAGGCGATAAATGCGGTTTGGATTTTCAGACTGCCACCCTCCAAAGACAGCGACCTCTCCCACGCCCAGCTGGTGCCACCCTGGCCAGGACTCACCGTCACACTTGAGCCCCTGCCGTGCCAGCCCCCAGAGCAGGGTGCCACAGTGCTCACAGAACGTGGGGCTCTTGTAGTTGTACACTTTGAAGCGGTGGGGCATGTCGATCTTGAACCTCTCCTTGTGGAACTGCAAGACAAAAGCCAGGCTGAAAATCCACTCCTCATTTCCACCTCGGCGCCGTGGGGAAGAACAAACCTGTACCACAGAAGTTGCTTTCTCTACTGCTCTTTTATTCTTGGGTATGACTGCCAAGCAGAAATTGCTTATCAGGCTCACAAACCCAAATTTTGATACATAGTGACTGCAGTTCAGAGGGAATTGGGTCATTTCATCCCTGGCCTTGACCAAAAAACAGCTTGTGCCTCATTAACATACCCAGGCTCTGCTAATTCTCAGTGGGAAAACATTGGTACTTTTAAAAATCATTCACCTCATCCTGAAATAGATGCCTACATTTGTTGTCATGAATCACTCCTTGGAAGAGCCTGTTGTAATTCTCTTAGTGTGAAAGGTGATGACAAAGTTGGTTACATCTACCCTGGAGATGTCAGAAGAGAAGGGAGAGCAATCTCATCTATAAAAACTGTAGAAGGAGAACAGTAGTAAACAGAAGTTGTAGGACACAAGGTAAAGGGAATAGTGCTATCAGGAGTTTAAGATCTGGGTTTGCCTACCAAAAAGAAAATTTTAGAATAAACTGACATGAGAAAAATAAAGCAAATAACAGCAGAGATATCAGATCTCACACTGACTGTTTCAGACAACACAAGCACAGATTTGTTCAAGCACAAAACTGAAAATTCAGCCTGATGTCCAGCTTAACATTGGATAGTGAAGAGTTTTCTCCAGTAAATCTCCACCTCATGTCCATTACTTCCCTCTGAGTTATACTTTATGCATTAGAAAAATGTCAGTTCTGACTCAGCAACTGCTTATTCTGCAGCTGCATTTGAGTAAATCTTAAGTAGGAGGTAATGAAATCACTGGGAACATAAAAAGCAAAGGGCACAGATGAGGTCACAGAGTCCTTAGCTCAGTAGGTCCTTTTGCTTCATCACAAGTTGCTTTGCAGTGGTGTAGGAGAGATCTGAGTGACACTCAAGACTTTTTAAAGGGAATCAAAATAAAATAAAATAAAATAAAATAAAATAAAATAAAATAGAATAAAACAACAATAATAGTAATACAACCTACCATTGTTTCTCTGCTATTGATTGCTGATCCTGTACACTTGGCTATTACTTTATCAATGCACTTCTTATGAATGGCAGCGTTACATTCTGCAACAGCAAGGGTGTCATGGTGTTAATAAAGAAATTCCTTGAGAAAATATTAAGTAAATAATGCCAATAAGAAAACAAAAGAAAGTTTCTTACGTCTGCATTGATAGCCTTGTTTATTCAGACCCCTGAAATGAACAGAGCAGTGGTTAATCCTGAGTTGTCTGAAAGGCTCAGTAGAAGAAAGAAGAGCAATGATTATCAAAGAAGGAGAACAAAACTGCTTTGCTTTTTATCACGCATTGTAGAGCTTATTTAATTTCATTATCCTCAATTAATCTGATGGTGCAGTGATTCTCTATGGTTCTCACAGCCTTTTCAGCACACATTCACATCCTGAATTTCAGGAAATCCCAACAGCAAACTGGACCAATGAGAAATACCTGTGCATTTTGCCAAACCCAAAAATATTTGTAAAAAATAAATTTAAAAATGAGGGGAATTTTTCACAGTTGGAATTACAACTGCAAACCACATCCTTAAAGTGATGCAATAACTCTACACGTAAAATGCCTAGGGTCTTACAGGAGGAGCACAGATATTTAACAGGGAATCATGGAATATTTTAGGCTTGAAAAGACCTTTAAAATCATCCAGAAAAGACCTTTAAAATCCTCCAGCCCAACCATTAACCCAGATCTCGCCCATGTTGCCCCCGTGTTGCCCATTTCCATGCCCAACGCTAAGCCACGTTCCCAAGCGCCACAGTGACACCAGCAAGGGCTCCTGGGGTTCAAAGGAGCAGAAGCCCAGATCCTTTTGCATTTACCAGACAAACTCGTGGCACACAGAGCAGAAGGTGGGCTGTGGAAAGAAGGTGGCTGTGAACTCGTGGCACTTGACGTTGTGGATTTTGGCCTGCTTGATGGCTCCCCTGCGCTGGTGCAAGGAGAAGAAGCTTTCAGTCTCACAGTCAGCCAGGTCCTTCGCATCTGGGAGGAGAGGAAAGGTATTTGAGTGTACCCTGTCCCGATCAGGTGCCTTCAGAAAATGCAAATTGCCCAAGTACTATGTGACTGAAGCTGATGATTCACTGATGGTAATGAATACTCAAAGAAACACCATTTTATTAAACCCATGTTATGAAAAGTCTCATTTGGATGGTTTTTAGCCACCATTCCTACCCTGAAATGACTTTAGACTTGGGACACTGAGCTCTCTTGACTATTCATAACATTGCTCTTGAAACCTAGAACAAAAATTTCCCAAGGAGAGGTAATTTAATTATAAAACTCTATATGGCTGAAGAAACATGTCCTAAAAAGAATGAAATTCCATAAAAATTAATAATTACTGATATATGGACACAAACTTATATGTGTGTATATATATTTTTTTTTTTTTTTTATTGATGGGTATTTAACAGAATCCTTTCTGTGTGCATATACATGTGTCATTAAGCAGATATTTATGTCCCAGGATATTTTTCTTATTTTTCCATGCCAACACTTGCCTTGCTGTTGGCTGTGCCCTTGTTGTAATTCATAGTTATTTAAACTTTTTGGGACAGCAAACAAACCAATTCTGACTTCACACACACTTCTACATGAGCTTGTGCCTACAAATCTAAAATTCACACAGAAAATCAATCTCTGCTTAGTTTCACTCCTGCACTGCACAGTGAGTCACTCAGGTAACCTGTAAGAACTGGCTCCCTGTGTGATCTGATGCTGATCTTGATATTTGTTTTACAAGCACAGCTTGCATTTTCTATGCTTTGGCCTCCCTAACCCCTTTTAACACACAAACAGCAGTCCAATCTATATTAAAGGTAGGGATGGTTAAGAGAATATCAGCATGGCCATGGCTGCTTTCAGTGCTTCTCTGTTTCTATGAATGGAAGAGCCTTCCAGATATCTGCACCTCACAGCTACACCCTGCACCTGAGGGTATGAGAATACTGGCAACAAAGATGGGAGAATAAGACCAAGCATTTGAATTTAACCATTTCCTTCAACAGAGAAGAATGCAGCCCTTTCTACATGAAATTTTCCCTAATAGCCAGCCTGAGGCTGTTCCCTGAGGCCATTCCCTCTGCTCCTGTCCCTGTTCCCTGGCTGTCCCCTCCTGGCAGGGACTTGTGCAGAGCCACAAGGGCCCCTGAGCCTCCTTTGCTCCAGGCTCAGCCCCTGCCCAGCTCCCTCAGCCCCTCCTGGTTCTCCAGACCCTTCCCAGCTCCCTGAGCTCCTCCTGGTTCTCCAGACCCTGCCCAGCTCCCTCAGCCCCTCCTGGCTCTCCAGACCCTTCCCCAGCTCCATTCCCTTCTCTGGACATGCTCCAGCCCCTCCATGAATTTCCTGCAGTACATAAAGCAGAATTATTTCAGAAGGAGCTGCCTCCTTATGTATCTGTTCTGTCTTGTTTAGCATAATGGGAATATCTGCCATTTAGTGGTAAACCAGCCAAAAAAATCTGCCTTGCAAATCACAGAAGAATGGTAACCACACAATAAAAATCACTTTTCTGGAGTTTTTCTTTCAAGCAGTTATGTTTGTTGTTATGGATCAGTCAGTAATAACATAGGCATTGCTTTTAGTGAAGACACCATGTCTGCCCCACAGCCCAGAAATCACAGCCATAAATTAACAAACAGAATCACTTGCCACTGATTTCCAGGAAGTATCTTGCATTCATCAGCATTCGCCCTTGAGGCTTCAGTTCTAGCTGGTTGAGATAAGTGAAAAACAAGAAAAAAAGTCCATTAAACAGTCACTCAGAGAAGGGAAAATCTTTTCAGATGACTTGCAAGCGATCTCCCTTTCCCAGTGGGAACTGATGAATAGCAATGAATGCTAATTTTCAGGTTTCTCATACCCATGTGAGGCAACAAGCAGGGTAGGAGCAGCTACAGAGAGAGGAGGGTTGATCTCATCATATCAAACACTCAGAGCAGCATGATAGGAGAGATGAATGTGATTAAAGCACAGAAGATGTGGGCAGCTTTTTAGACACCAAATTAGGAGCGCCACTTTCTATAGAAAAAACTTTTTCCCAATGGATCCTGCAAGGGGAAAGTGGGAGCAGTTCAAAAAACCCAGCCAGCTTCAGACAGGTGATGCTGAAATCTTTTAGGCAGTCAGTTCTGCAAGTCTAACATCTTTAGAGTCAACCTGAGGGATGCTGCAAGCTCATTATTGGGGTGCCATGGTCCATTTGAGGTGTTGGGGCTGGGTTGGACTCGATGATCCTGAAGGTCTCTTCCAACCCAGTCATTCTGTGTGATTCAGGCATTTTTTGGAGCCTCCCCTATGGACTTGGCAATTCCCACCTACCTGACTCATCATCCACAAGTGCCTTTGGAAATCTGAATCCACTGGATTCATATTAGCTGGATTCTGCATTTAAATATTTCTGCCAGGATCTTTCTTGCTTGGACTAACACGGAACACAACCTCACATTCAGCATTCCAGTGAAGACTGCTCAAATTTACACCACCATAACTTCAGCGATTTTTAAGGAGTTGCTCTGACATAACTCTGAACTCAGGCAGCTGTGAATCAGCTACTTGATATCAGATAAAATTTTTTAAAGCTGTTTCCCCAGAGAACATAAAATAACTCATGTTCAGCCAGTCATACTAACATTTGTTCCCACTGGGTTTCCTCAGCAAAGATTAATACGTGGGCACAGCTCACCTGAAGCAGGATCCTCACTAGCACAGGGCAGGTTTCAATTAAAATAAAAGTGCCAAGCTCTTCTCTTCTGACAAGTCTCTCCCTCAAGCCATGCCCAAGTAGTCTCCAAACATTATTCCAGCCAGTCCCCCTGTGCTGCTGGCGACACCACAGCCTGGCATGGACACAAGGACACCTCCCCTTACCCTACAGGAGCTCCCCAGCACATCCTGCAGGAGGAGAGAGTGATGCTCACCCATATCTCTGTCTTCCCATTGCTCTTCTTGCACCTCTCTGCCAGCACCTTCAGCTCCACTGTGGTCTCTGAGACCATTTCAGCACTTTTGTCCTTGACCACGATATGCATGACCCGGCCATTGTTGATGTGGGCATCAAAAGTGCTGTTCCAGGGTGGGTACATGGTGGGCTTCTTCTGCACGTACACTTGGCCATTCTCTGTTGAGAGGAGAACACAAATTGATCCAGTGAGGGCTGCTCATGAGACCAAATACAGACATTTACCCTAAAAATGTAATTTCCACCCTTGACCCCATCAGTTCTGTTGAGGAGATCTCTAATGCTGACTCCAGCACCATAAACACCCACTTCTAATCAGGTGAATCCCATCCCACCTTGTTTATCACCTGTCCCAAAGCACTGCAGAATGAGACAGGTTTGCTTCAAACCCCCCAAAAGCTGGGTGCACTTTGGGATTAATGTCCAGCCCAGTAGCCAGCTAAGGGATGTTAAAACATGAACTGTCTTGCAGATCTGTAACTATCCCAAAGGGATGTAGAGTTTTCAATGAAACAAACTTTCCCTAATTCTTTAATTCCTGTTCTTTCACAGCATCTTAATATGGTGATGGGTAAAAAAAATGGATATCTCTGAGGTTTGCAGAGGTTTCTCTGTAACTGGGTCTCTCTGAAAAGAATCTCAGCCAGATTTATTTATGTCACAGAGCCAGTTTTACTTCATACAGCCCTGTAAAAGTCTTGGATGCTTACTCAAGGTAAGTTCTATATCACACCCTCTGCAAATATTCAACCCATCAAATGCTGAAGCTGAAGGAATAAGAGAAAAAGAGCAGCAGACCTGTGACCCCTATCTAAAGGCCCTGCTGCTATTTCCAATAATCCCAGATGGAAAAGAACATGCAGCTGGAAGGAAACACATGCTGAAAAAAAAATTTTCCCTAAATGAGAGGACTAATTCACAAAAAATCAGAGACAAAAATGAGGCATAAACTTTCCAGCATCCCGGAAAGCAGAAATCTCAGTAAAGGACCATCATTTCTCTGCTGTATCAGTGAAAAAGCCACAGATGTGAAACACAGCACTTGCAAAACAAGTGATTTCATTTGTGTTGCACTCTAGGACACCAGGCTTAAATAAACAAGCCCTGGAATGTGAATGAACTGCCCAACATACGGGATCAGACAGCCACCCCTGGTGCGTCCTGCTGACGGCTGTGGAATTCTGCCAGGGATTAATCCAACCCCAGGCTCCTGAAAAATGAAATTGCAACTGTCTTTCCCGGGGAGCAGCTTCCACTGTGGCTGGGAGAGCTTTTCCTGGAGGCTTTGCGGAGTTCAAACATGAAGCAGGAGCCTTCATGAAGCAAATGTCACCAAGGCAGGTGGCAAAATGGCACCCGGCCAGGTGGCTTGTGAAGGCAGAAGCCACTTTTAAAGGGCAGACTCTTTTTATATCTCAGAGGCACACATAATTTCTGAAATATTTTGTCATCAGTTATAAATTGCTGTAACACCTCCAACTGTATGGAGGTGTGTTTTTTTTTTTTTTTCAGATTGCATTATAATGTGACAGGGTTTCTTTTACAAAATAAGCAAGTGGAAAAATGTAAAAGGCTACCCAAGATCTATCCACAACTTCTGAAATTGTTCACTGTGGTCTTGCTGTGACAACCCTGTGTCCACAGAGGATGTTCAACACTCTCAGATCCCTGGGGACCAATGACCTTTTCCTTATGGCTGGTTGACAAGGGACAGCCTTTGGCATGAACCCAAAGTCAAACTCCCTGGTTTTGGAAAAACACATTTATCATCTACCACTGTTGTGTTTGTAAAAACCCAGCCAACCAACCAAACAAACAAACAAAACCAAAACCAAAAAAACCCACAATTTGCCAGTGCTAACATAGAACCACAGAATGGTTCACGTTGGAAGGGACCTTAAAAAACCATCCAGTTCCATACCCCTGCCATGGGCAGGGACAACTTCCACTAGACCAGGTTGTTCCTTGGCCTTGAACATGTAGGCATGTCCTGCCCTGCTCAGCAATCATTTCTGCTCTAAAAAACTCCTTCATGGCCAAGTGTCAGTGCACAAGGCCAGGGTGATTAGCATCTCTCACCAGCTGTGCAGCTGATCCACTCCTACTCCTTGGTCAAGCCAAAATTTTAGCCAAAATTTGTATATCAGTGATATATATATATTTTTAAAATTTTTAATTTTTTTTTTTTATCCAATTACAACTGAGTAGTAATTCTTTGTCAAATCAGGGAGCTGGAGAGCAAATTATGACCAAAAGAAAAATGATCACGAAGCAGGGATAAGGCACAGTTTAGTGGTGGAACTAGAAGCGTTGGATTCACAGCTGGACTTGACGTTATTGGAGGTCTTTCCCAATCTTAATGATTCCATGATTCTGCCTCAAATATATTTAGTTAATGTTTGTCTGGAGACCTTTTGCCTTCTCGAAGCCTGCTAGAGCATGACAGCTCCTTGGGATGGTGACGGAGAGCATTCCTGGGATTTGGAGTCAGGCTCAGCTCCCCGCACGTCAGACAGAGACCTCTGAGTGCTCTGTGTGGCCAGGGGGAGCTTTTCCAGGGTGTGATTCACCACACTCCTCATGGATGTGTCCCTCAGGCTGGGAGTGCTCACACAGCAGTGCCTGGGAATTACAGGGTGGATGGATTCCGTGGTGGCCTCACTTTCCTCAGTGCCTTTAAGGTAAAGTTGTCCATCCACACATTTAAACACCCTCCAGCAGGTCAACACCTCCCACAGGTGCTTCAGCCCACCCTAGGAGGGGAGGGTGAGGTGGATCAGCCCCAGGAGATCCTGTCCCACCATGCTCTGAGCCATCACCAGATGAAATTTCATCCCAGCAAACAGAAATCTCCCAATGTCAAAAAGTCACTTTCCTACACTCAGCCCTTACTAATGGAGAAAAGTTCCCTCAACCACAATTTATTTTTGTTGGTGGAGGATTTATTATAATAATAATTAAAATAATTATAATTATTACACTAATAATTAAAATAAATATAATTACTATAATGATTATTGACTCTGAGGAGCACAAAAATGATATCCCTTAGAAAACACTTTTGTGTTTGTTGGATACCAGAAAACACTTTCAGCTCTGTGTCAGACAAATAAATATAGGTCTGTTCTGACCAAATTGATTTTATTCACTTTTAAACTGACACAGATTTCAATTTGAGTTATGGCTTTCAAAAGTCTCATTAAAGCAAACAGCCAGGCTCTGCACAGAGCTAAAATAGAATGCATTTTCTGATAAAAGTAAGATTTTAGGGATATCTTGTCATGCAGTATTTTCTTTCCTTTTGAATTTACTTCACCATATCTTCCATTATTATTTGAAGTATCATTTAAGGCAAGACAAAGTTCAATGTGATAAATGCTGACTCAAATAAAAAAGGAACCCCAGTGAAATACTGAATTATTTTAAAATTCTCATTTTTTTTAAAACCACTTTAACATCCTCTGGGGATTACAGTCACAGGGATTCTCAATAAATAGGGATTTCTGAGTGGATTTTATTTTTCAAAGAATCACAGCAGTCAAATTAGAAATGTATCAAAGATTTAAGCCAAATATCAGCCAATATGAGTAACTTCCTAACACTGAAGGTCTTGCTCTTCATGATCCTTTGAAAGCACAACTGGAGAACTTTTTATCCTTTCACTGGAATTATTTTCATGCATAAGACATAGAATAAATGTTTTCTGAAGGAGGACTCATCAGTGTTGCTCAACCAGGATAAATGTGCAACAATCCATAGATCCAGACACAGCAAACAGCTTCTCAAGAGGTTTCATTTTTGAACCTTTTACACAGCACAGCAATTACACAGATAAATTAACTATTTCTGCAGAGACTGGGCTCTTTGAGTACCTTATTTTTTTTTTTTTGAATTATGGAAGTGGCTGGGTCTGTCAGTCTCCCCCCAAAAAGTGATTAACAATGATGGCCCTGCCAGAATATTTTAGCGCACTCAGATTTCACCTGTCTGGAGTCCCACTGACAAACCAACAACTGGTCATAGAAGGGTGAAACCAAATCCAGCTCGGCTCATCTGCTCTGTCACATGCTGGGGCTTGTAATGCAGCTGATAATTTCATCAAACTGGAGATACAGATTTGTCTGGCACCATCTTAAAATCAGATTGCCTTGCAGACCACGCCAAACCAAATTTGTGCTGTGCTGGGACACATAAAGGGCTTCACAAATCTTTACAAAGTGGGGTTGGAAATGGATGATTTTGAGGTCTCTTCCAAGCCAACCTATTTTATGGCTCATTCTAGTTACCCACACACAGGAAATGACCCAGAAAAGCACAGACATGAATTACAGAAGCCCCCAAGCCCTCCCCACTCACCTGACTCCACGGCTTCTTTGACCATCACGGCGCAGTAGGGGTTAATCACCTCCCCCTGGGATGGCAGGTAAGGGCCACTGTCATAGTTGGACAAACCAATCCTCAGGAAGGGAGACATGACA
This sequence comes from Ammospiza nelsoni, assembly GCF_027579445.1. NCBI lineage: Eukaryota > Metazoa > Chordata > Aves > Passeriformes > Passerellidae > Ammospiza > Ammospiza nelsoni. Next base: position 3,962,895 of record NC_080637.1, read on the forward strand.
AGTCCTGTGCCAAACAAGAGACAGGCAACACTTGGGACAGAGTCTGAAACTTCCCCTGGGTTTGAGCAGCCCCTTATCTCCGTCGGGCAGCGGCCGCTAGTTATCCATCCAGCTGGAGCCTCTCTGACCTCCTTGCACGGACTGAGCCAGCACTGCTGGACGTGCCCAAGGTACTGGAACTCGGCTCTTGGCTTAACCACGGAGCTGAACTCATCACAGGGCTGGGAAAACCCACAGGAGCAGCCCTGAGCACTGCTGACTCCACGCCGGCCGCCGGGAACGAGGATGACAATGCACAGGAGTCACAAATCAGAGCTTGCTTGGCCTGGGGTGAACCTCTGCTGTAATGGATGTTGAGTCACATCAAGAACCTGAACGCTATGGGTGTAGAGAGGGGTTTGGGAATACTGTTGGAAGCCTGCAAGCTGAATGTGAAACTGTGAAATAACTGTGCACTATTTATATGCGGCATGGGAAGGAGCTCAGGCATTCCTGGGTGCTGAACCATATTCACAAGTGAAGCTATAAAGAGAAAGTTCAGCTCATATGAACCACACTGTATAGACAGTGAAACAAAATACCCCACCAGAAAAAGCAGCACCTCAGGGTTTATTTTAAGCAGCTGAAAACAGAAACAAATACAATCAAGGTGCCAGGAAACACTACAAAACCTCTGGGTTGAATCATTACAAAACCTTTGGGTTGAAAATCTACAAAAATTCCTCTGCAAGGTCTTCCAAAGCCTTCAGAGAGAAGATTTAGTAAAACCAGAAATTACTAACTGCTGTAGCTAGTGCCCATCATTTTACCATCTGGGCCCAAAACTGGGATTTACCACCCAACTTTTGTCTCATCATCTGAGCCTGTCATTCCTGGCTTCTCCTCCAGTCAATGTGGAGCAAGAGGCACTCTGAACTCAGCTGCAGATGTCTGTCTTGGACCACCAGAGTTAAAAGCCATCAGTGATATCACCAGCTGCTATCTGTCAAATATATTGACAAGGACACATTGTTCAAGCACAACAGCAAAAGGATGAACGACTTGTGGTGTGGGATGCAGCCAAGTCACTTCTGCATTTTACACATTAAAAAATGATCTTTGTGAAGGGAAGCTTCTCTAGCCTCACTTGGAAGAAGTTCCATGTGTTTTGCTGGGAATAGCATTTTCTTACCTGCAAATGGTATTTTCCTGACAGATGAGTTCAGTCTTTGAGAGGTGCTTCTCTTTTCATCACTATTGTGGACAACATGGAAAGGTTTTTTTCAGCAGAATGAATACCTGCTCCTCTGGCCAGGCTGATTTCAAAACCTGCCTCTCTGTTCAAAGACACAGGAGGCAAGACCATCAAGGAGAGAGGAGAACTTGAGGAACCAAGATGTAGCCCTTTGCTTGAGGGTCCTCTCTCTTCCCCAGCAGTGTGGAACGATGAGTTTCCATCAGCCCCTCGTACAAAAGTCTGGGTCTGCTACAAAACCCAGAACAACTTTTCATCAGCACATGGCCAGCTTGCAGGTTGTTATTCCACTTTTATCCTGGATCTGATGGGATCTTCTCCTTCCTCCTGTTTTATAAAACAAAGTGCTGCAGTTATTGCTGGGACTGGAACACCAAATCTTCTGGCTGAGCACTCACAAGCACTGAGCACCCACATTCCAACATTTTCCAACACAGATGGCTCATGAAGCCAACTGTCCATGTTCTCTGACAAAGAATTTGCCTTCCCAGAAAGTTTCCCTAAATTTATTACTCTACATCAGGCCAATTTATACAACAAACAGCATCTGAAGACTCTAGTTCCCATTTGAGCTCCTGGCTGTGTTAGCCAACAACCAGGCTGAGTTTTCAGGAAAACAGCAAGAAAGTCACAAACTCTCTTGGATAGTGCACTTAAAAGAGAAGAAAACCATCAGGTGTCTGGGGCAGAGAAAGGGAAAAATGTCCTGTGACTCATGTCTATTGTGTATCTCCAGAAATGCAGAGACCATGGATCTCTGCACATGGCATTGCCCTCAACCAGGAAAACATCAGAGCTTCTGCAAAGTCCCAAAAGCTGGGAAAGGCAAAGCACCAGGTCAGGCTGGATGCAGGCAGTCAAGACAATCCTGTTCTCCTCTGGATGAGGGCAGCATCTCTTAAGGAGGTTTCACATTAGCCAAGTGCCTGATGAAGCTGCTTTGGAGAGCCACTTGCATTTAGACAGATCCTCAAGCACAGCTAGACCTGTGGCACTGCAGAGAAGTGCAGTGAGTGGTTTGTGAGTGCTCCACGGCAAGAAAAGGCTAAAAGTTCTGCCTCAACTGTCAGAAGCAGAGAAACCTGATCAAACTAAGAAAGGAAAAAAAAAAATCTCTTCAGTAGAAATACATATATACATATATAATATATATAATATATATAATACATATAATATATATAATATAATATATATAATATATAATATATATAATATAATATAATATAATAATATATAATATAAAAATATATAATATAGAATATATATAATATATATTATATACATTTTATATATTATATATTATATAGAAATATATGTTATATATAATATATTTTATATATTATATATGATTGAATATATATAATATATATAATATATATTTAATATATATTAAATATAAATATATTATTAAATAAGAAATATATTTTTTCCCCCTCTGTGTGCAATGCAGACATGTATTATTACTTAGACATTTCCTTTGTTTCAAAAAGCAAGACGCCTATGAAGTCTAAAGACAAAAGGAAAAACAAATCAAAGGGTGTCTGGCAGCAGAGGCGAAATCCAAGGAGCTGCATATTCTGTAGCATCAGTGTGGAAAGCTAAAGATGGGCAAAGACTAAAATCAACAGCGAAAACATCCTCATTGAATCTCTGTGTGTGAACAGAAATGTCCTTTCTTACCATATTCCACCAATTCTGCTCACTGCTGGGCAAGAGAAAATTATGATCCCCTTCCAAATCCCTAATTCCTACACCTCTGGCTTTAGGAACCTCTTGTTCCACAAGCAGGAGCAGGAGGAAGTGCTAGGGGTTAAGCATTCCCTTACCAGGACTTTCCAAATTCCCCTTTAAAAGCTCAGAGTGGCAGTCAGAATTATTAGTCAGTGTGTTGGGCATCTAAGAACATGAGTGCTGCTAAAAGAATCCAAAGATCTTTTGATGGCTCCTCAGCAATAAAATGTGGTGACTATGGACTCAGGTATAAAAGAAATAAAATTAGGACTAAACGTTTGAGCTGCAATTTGTCACACTTCAATTAAATCAATGTATTCACAACATAGGTAAAACTGTGAAAGCATCTTGTCCTGCTAAATACTCCTGTCACTGCTCCAAAAATCACAGCTTGGATGTGCTACTGCTCAGATCTGAGGATCAGCTCCCTGAGCAGTGGCATTTAAAACTTTCCTTCATCTTAAATGCTGGATGTTCCCTCCCTCCCCTCCAGTGCAACTCTTCATTTTGACTCTCTGCAATCAAGCACCTCCTGATCAGGTATCCCAGAGATGTTGTGGAATCTTCACTCTTGAAATATTCAAAATCCATCTGGGCATGATCCAGGGCAGCTCCTGGTGTCCCTGCTTGGGCAGGAGAGGGGGACAAGAAGAGGTCACTTCAAAGCTCAAGCAGGGGGACAAGAAGAGGACAAGAAGGGGACAAGAAGAGGTGACTTAAAAGCCCAAGAGGTTCTGTGGAGACACAGGGGGATAGATCTCACCAAGACCCAGATGTCTGCAACATCTGCATCCCCATGCCAGGTAGTCCTCTGGGCTCCTGAGAGAGGAACAGAGGGAAATTGGCACCCTCAGCTCCTGAACTGGAACCACCAATGTGAGATTTCCCTCCTGTGAGAGCCAATGTGAATACCTGGGAATGATCTATTTACATGAAGCACCTTCACTGCAAGATTTAGTTTTGATCAGATTCCCCAAACCATTAACATTTCAAGGGATCCCTTCAATGTATCAAATTTGAAAGACTTGTGCTGGGACTTCACTGTCGCAGGCATCTTTTATGAAAAATCCTTTCCTTAGGGTTTTTCCTCCTGAGAAGCTGGGAGGCCTCAGGAACAAAATGTAAACATTAATTATCTGCTGCTGTGGAATGCAACAGGTGCATCTGTGATTGATCTCATGTGGTTGTTTCTAATTAATGGCCAATCACAGCCCAGCTGGCTCGGACTCTGTCCAAGACACACAAACCTTTGTTATCATTCTTTGCTATTCTATTCTTAGCTGGCCTTCTGATGAGAACCTTTTCTTCTATTCTTTTAGTATAGTTTTAATGTAATATATATTATAAAACAATAAATCAGCCTTCTGAAACATGGAGTCAGATCCTTGTCTCTTCCCTCATCCAAGAATCCCTGTGAACACCGTCACACTTCACAAAAACCAATTTATTGCAGGAGATGCTCTGCAGCCTCCAGCAAACAGGTGAGAACTTTCCACCAGCTGCAGAGCAAACAGTCTGGCACAGCAAGAATCAGCACAGATAAACCAACAGCTGCCCTCGTAAGCCTTGCAAAGGCTGGCTCAAGCTTGCTAAAACCAGAGTTTACCGCTGTCCCAGCCTCGTGTGAGCACTCTGCTCTGGGCTGGATTTCTTTACCCTGCCCAATAAATCAGACAGATAACTGGTTTCCTGCTTTTCTCTCATTCCTCCCACTGTCTTTCCTGAAACCACCTTGGCTTTGCCCCAAACATCTGTTTTTCAGGTCAGATTTGCAGTGTTTGCCACTCCAGAACTGCTGCTTGGCTGGCATCCATGGCCATAAACAATTAAGCAACAGCTCGGCTCCAGAATGGCTCTCTGCAATCGCAGCACTTTAACACCACAAACAGCTGCACTGGATGTGGAGAGTGTCTGCTTAATTTCCCTGTGGAAAGGATCCTGTGAGGTGTCTGGGAACCAAGGATGAGATGCAGCTTTCTGTGAGAGGCCACCTGCAACCTCTCCTTAAACACAACCTAATTGGGGTTCAGCAACGCTGCACCCCACTTTGCTGAGGAGCTCTGCCCACTCTGGAGAATAATACAACATATGGAAACCATTCCCAGATGATATTAGGAAGCAATAAACTCTTTTAACATCCTTAATTAATTGTGGCTAAGTAGAGAGGAAGAAATGAGTTCCTGCTCCCAGTCAGCAGCAGATCTGGATGGAGGACAGCTGCCTGGGATGGGATCTGTGCTTCTGCCTTTCCCTGACTGAAAATGGATGCATGTATGACACAGTAAAGATGGCAATTTACTGAACAAGGCCCAGCTGAAAAGGGAAATATTTCTGGATTTGAGATGCTTCTTTTTAATGTCATCAAACTCTCATTTTCTCAGGGTCAGAGGGAACATTCCCAGCTCTCTCTCTTTTTTTTTTTTTAAGGCAAAACTTCTTGCAAAACGAGGTCATAATCTCCAGATCAGCATCACTAAGAGGGAAAGGATCCAGGAGTTATAGCCGGAGGGTATGAACTTTCCTTCACCCCCTTTCCAAGGAATCCCCCAGCAAAAGGCAGGTCCTGACCCTGCAGGGATCTGTTTGTAAGGCTGGTGGAGACCTGCACATGAGCATTACACACCTCAAGGCCTTCCTGCAGATTTCAAGAGCAGCCCTGAACACCAGCAGGGATGGCTGAAATCCCTTTCTCCATCCCCTGACTCCTCCTATCCCACAGAGCAAACAGGAGGGAATGGGGATCTAAACAACTCCCCTGAGAGACACATTTTGGGTGCCCCTATCAGCTGCTATTCCAAAGGACCTCACACCAGCCTGCCCATGAAGGAGGAAGTTCAGAACCCCTCTGGGTGCCAGCCAACATTTCTCACACTTTCCTTTGGCAAGGATGTGGATCAGAGGAGGGAAAGGAGGGAAGATGCAGAGCCCTTTGATTTTCCCTCTTTCTGTTCTCAGCCACCCCATCTTCAACAAAGGCAGAGGAGGGAGAGAGTGAGGCAAGGCAGGAACTGAAGTCTCTGATGAGATTGGTACAATATCAGACTCCCAAACTTCCCAAAACTTCCTGGGAGCACTTGATTTCCAAACAGAGCTGATGCTCCCCACATAAACCCTTTCCATCACTTGCAGACACAGAGGACCTGGGCAAAACATTTCTTTCCCCTCTGGAAATGAGGCTTGCAGGCTTTTCTAGGAGCAGTGTCAGGCACAGGGATGGACATTTCTGTTTAAGACCCCCTGGGATGTCTTGTGGAGCTGTGTTTGGAGGGAGTGGTGTGAATTGGTGAAAGGATCTAACTCCTATATACACCCTACAAACTCTGTCTGGGCTCTGCTGAGCTCAGGGGTTTTCTTTTGTTGCATTTTTGTTCTTTTGTTTTGTTGCCTCCCAAAACTTCCTGGAACCACCTGATTTCCAAACAGAGCTGATGCTCCCCACATAAACCCTTTCCATCACTTGCAGACACAGAGGACCTGGGCAAAACATTTCTTTCCCCTCTGGAAATGAGGCTTGCAGGCTTTTCTAGGAGCAGTGTCAGGCACAGGGATGGACATTTCTGTTTAAAACCCCCTGGGATGTCTTGTGGAGCTGTGTTTGGAGGGAGTGGTGTGAATTGGTGACAGGATCTATCTCCTATATACACCCTACAAACTCTGTCTGGGCTCTGCTGAGCTCAGGGGTTTTCTTTTGTTGCTTTTGTGGTGCACAAGGCAAGAATGGAACCTTAGGTCTATCTTCAGATCTTAAACATGATTAAACCACAGTGGAGTTGACACATGTGAACACATTTACAGCTGCAGAAGGGTTGGTGTCCATCCCACTGGGGAATGGCAGGAATAGCTGCTGGCAATGCCAGTGGTCACTACACTCGTCCATGGACTCAAGGATGGAATCCTCAACCTTTCTAGGGACACATGGGCCTTAAAACCAGGGAATTTGTGCTTTGCTATCCCCTTGGGTCTCCACACAACAATTCCTTCAGCCTGACCTATACACAGGCTGTGCCCAAGGATTTTGTTCAGCTTTTCAACCCCTGCCACTCTGCAGCTTCCCAATCTCCTCCAGCACAGCCTGAGGTCCCTTCAGAGCAGATTTCTCTAAAGGAACCTCTCTTTTCCCTGCTTGACCAGCCAGTTTGCAGCTGCATCATCCACCTCCTGTTCTGACTGCCCCTGCAGGATGTGAGGCCTGTCCTAAGCAGGAGTGGTGATGATGATGATGAGGATGATGATGATGATGATGGGGGGGGGGGGGGGATGGTGTGCAGCAACTGCCTTTTGTTTGGGATAAAGAGGCTGGGAAATCATGGCCTGGCTGCCTGTGGAGAGATTGAAGGTGGATTCACAGGAATGTACAGAGACAACTGCCCTGCACACATGGACTGCCAGCCCAGCTCCCAGAACAGCCAGGACAGGGATATAAACAGAGATATAAACCTCTCTAGGGGTGCATCTTCCCATCCTAAAGAAGGTATTTCAAACAAACCCAAACCCACCCTGGAACTGCTGTTTCTGCCCCATGGTTACACAAAGAGGGACAAGGTCAATCCCAGCACTGGTGTTCAGCTGTCCAGGGTAAAAGGATCCAGATTTTTCTGGGTGCATTCCTGTCTAACAGTGATGGCAGCTTGGAGAGACAGTGAAAAATATCTGGGGGAGGACCCCACACCAAAACCATCCACTCTGGAATGTGCTTAGAAATGGAAAAAGGGTCCAAGGCACAGGAACAGCCCTGAGTACTTTTTGATTTGCTCAGAGGATACAAATTCTCACACCAGAAGGAGAATCTCTCTCAGACATGCCTTTTGTTTTCCAGCAGACAATGTGAATTTGTCTACCTTGGCAGGGTGTTTAAAGCTGAAACCCTTGTTATTTGTGCAAACTGGAAAGAGAACCAGAGCAGACACACCAAATCTTTATTTGCATTAAACCCTTCCAGGTCCTGTCCCTCAAGCCAGGTCAGATCTCTTTTCTTTCCTCACATTTAATGAATTTTTGTCACGTGTGGTCCTGAAACAAAGCAATCTTTGTTACTTGTACTCTTGGAAAAATTCCCAGCTATTTAGTTTATTCTACTTTGTAAAACTTTTATCTTTTTTTTTGTGCATTTTTGGGGTCCAGTGCATTAAGAGCAACTTGTCAATTTTGCTTCCTTATTTTCCTGGAAAACTTATGGTTAATTTATTTTCCTGTATCACTTGATTTCTGTAACACCTGGACCACACAAGCTCAAAAGAAATGTTTTCAAAGTTATTATCCCTATTATACTTATCTATAATTTTTATTACTATATTTTCAGGTTTTAATTGTCTGCTAACACAGAACAAACCAGAAGTGGCAGAGCACTGTTTAAAAAACACTGAACACAAAATTCTTTCAAGAGATTTTCAATGTAATCAGGGAAATAAAAACATCCCAAACTGAGATGTAGCTACAATGTCCTTTCCTTTTGTTCCTCTTGTTCATTAGCACAGCAATTTCTCTATTTCTGCATGATTTTGGCACTGGTTCACAGATTTCTTGTCTGGTGTTTTGGGTGTTTTTTGGTGCTTTTTTTAATGCTTTTTTAACAGGTGGAGTGTTCCTTAAATACTTCACCATCTTGTACCAGGATGTTTTTTAATGCACTGACTTCCTGCCAGTGCCAGCATCTGCACCTATTTTTTCTTTCTCTTAAAAACAAAGAAAAAAATCCCAAAGAGGGGCACAGACTTATGAACATCCTTCCTTGTGCAGGCACAGTTTCATGCTGTGATGAACCTAATTCAGCAGTTGAGGTATTTAAGGTCTTTCTTTAATCCAGAAATCTGCTCAGGGTGTTTGGACCCTGGATTACAGAAATGTTGGGCTGGAAAAGAGCATTTCATTCACTCCTCTGCCACCCAGCAGACTGAGTCCACCTCCTCCCTGAGGTATCTGTCAGCAGTGAAGCTTCCCCTGTGCTTGGTGTTACCACACACTCCTCAAAAAATGGGCAAATTTGTCACAGGAGACTCAGATCATAACTGGAGTTCACATTGGACATGCGTAACTGATTTCTGTGTGACAAAATGCAGCTTGGAGATGTAGGCCACGCTGGATGGGGCTTGGAGCACCCTGGGATAGTATGTGAAAAATGCATATTTTATTATTTGCTTTTTGCAAATATTAAAATGAATATTATATGTATTGTGTTAGAAAGTGATGCTGTATTAACTTTCTCAAGTAGTGTGTTAAATATAGTTCTAGGTTATAACAAAATGTTGTAATAGAAACTGTGCTATGTAGGATACTTTTTTTAAAGAAAGGACTCACAGTGAGACAGCAGCCACAGGACACATGAATCTTTCAGAGAAAGAGATTGTATTGCTCCATTATCAGGAGAAATGAACTTCTTCCTGCCTCAAAGATGCTGTCAGGATTCAGAGGAAGAAGCTGACACTGACCAGACAGAATCCTGTGTTTGAATGAAATTTATGCATCATGTATGAGGTGTATGAATATGCAACAGGTTATTGCTTTTAAGGGTTAATCCTCTGTTAATGTGGGTCCTTTTTTGGGCTTATTTTGCCCAGAAAAGGTACTCAGACTGTCCATAACTCTTTGTTTCTATTGTCTCATATTGCCCTAATCCAAATTGTCCAAATTATTATTACTCTAATTGCATTACTATTTTTATCACCATTTTATTACTATTAAACTTTTAAAATTTTAAAAACAAGTGATTGGTGTTTTTCACCATGGAAGGTGTCCCTGCCCATGGCAGGGGTTTGGAATGAGATGATCTTTAAGGTGCCTCCCAAGCCAAACCATTCTATAATTGTATGTATTTTAGGAAACTAATTTTGATCTAGGATTGTCCCATGTTTCTCCAGAGTTTTCACCATTATTTAAAGAAAATCACTGTTTCCTCCTCACTCCTCTGCAGCAGTGGATGTTTTTTTATCAAGCTCAGCAGATAGGAACTGCAAAAAGATTATCTAGAAATTATATATAAATAAATATATATCAGAATCGGAAATCTTTCTTTCGCATAGCAGATGTTTGTAGAGCTACAGTGTCTGCCTTTATTCTCTGCTCCATCAATTTTTGCTGCCATGGCTTCACCACAATCACCCTCAATTTGTTGTTGGTGTTGCTCCCATCAATTTCAGGTGCCACATCTGTGCCATCTCTTGTCAGCACCATCCCAACTCCACCTCCTGTGTTCTTCCCACTCCCTCCAATGCCTCTGGACTCCAGCCACCTCCTTTAATAAACTCTGATATACCATTTCCTCTTCTTCAGTCACATTCAATTTAAATTTAAATTTAAAACAGCACTTCTACTTAAATAAAGAAGCCCTGGCTCCAGTTATGCTGAAAGTCCTCTCCCCATTTATATTTTGGTGTCCTATTCTCAGTGTCAGAGCTCCAGATCAGTTCCTGGGAGACTTTCCAGCTCTCCATATCTTCCCACTTCACTCACCATTTAACTCACATCAACTTTATCATTTACCCACCAGTTTCTTTCTGTGCTTCTGCCCTTAGCTATCTCCCTGACTGGGAGGGATACAGCACACACAGTGGGATGAAGAAGGAAATATAAAACACAGAGAAAATTAATTTTAGACCAAAGTGGCGAGAATCAGGTTTTGGGGCTGTTTTGTTGCTGTTGTTTTAGTTTCCAATTTAGTTTCTGGGGTTTTTGTTTTGTTTTTTTTTTTTTATATCACCATATGGCTGCTTAAGCAAACCTTTGTGAGTTCATCTTCACGCTGTGAGAAAAGGGAAATCATGGACATGCAGACAATATCTGCTTCACCTCAGCAGTGCAGAGCACAGCAATGTGCTGCTCCTCCTCACAGGCCACACAAAAGCTCAGTCACACACCCAGACATCCAGCTGCACTCACAAAATCCCAAACTGGGACACACTGGGGGTCCCTTCCCTCTGCTCTTCACCCAAACCAACCAGTTCCTGACCCCCAGCTTTGGACATTCACCCTCCCACCTCCTCCATGCACATTTGCATGAGTTCTGTTCACCCCAGGCCCCTCCACAAACAGCAGAAAGAGAGAGATCTGCTGGGTTTTCAGTTTCCATTGTCTCCATCTCGCTGACTGAAATGGGTCGGATGCCTGGTGACCTCAGATGCCTCCTTCCCCAGGGCTGGGGGAAGCCTGGTTCAGGTGGAGGTGTGTATCTGATACCCCAGCTTCTGACACCAGAGGGGATGGCTCTCACCTGCTACAAGCTCAGTTAATTCAGGGATCAGTTCATGGGTGTTTTTTCTGCATTGAAACTCCCAGGTATTGCAAACAGAGACAAAAAAAAAAAAAAAAAAAGAAAAAAAAAAAAAAAAAAAAAAAAAAGCTGAGGACAGGATGGTTTACAGTTCTCCCTAAGTACAACCAAAATACAACCAAAATGCTCTGAAACCTTTATTTACTTTCCACGGGGTTTGAATCTGGTCTATAAATAAGGCAGGAGGACAATGCTAATGACCAGGAACTATGAAAACTGACAGAAGCTGTATAATTGAATTTTCTAATGAAGAAACGGGTCAAATACCTGGTGACTTCAAATGCCTCCTTCCCCCAGGGCTGGGGGAAGCCTGGTTCAGGTGGAGGTGTGTGTCCTCACACAGAATCCCACTCCTGACACCAGAGGGGATGGCTCTCACCTGCCATAAGCTCAGTTAATTCAGGGATCAGCTCGTGGCTGTTTTTTCTGCATTGAAACCCCCAGGAGTTAAAAAAAAACCAAAACAACAGGATGGTTTACAGTTATCCCTAAGTACAACCAAAATGCTCTGAAACCTTTATTTACTTTCCACGGGGTTTGAATCTGGTCTATAAATAAGGCAGAAGGACAATGCTAATGACCAGGAACTGGGAAAACTGACAGAAGCTGTATAATTGAATTTTCTAATGAAGATATTTGGTAAAAGCACCATCCTTTCCAATTTCACTGCAAAATACATTGCAGAGAATCACCTCATTTTGATGGAGGGGGACAGGGAGAAAAAGGGCTGTTCTCTGGAATTTTATTGGCTCAACCAATGTTTTAATTGTTTTAATAACAATGTCTGTAGCTGACAGCCTCCCCTGGCATGAGGGGGAAGAGGGACAGGGCAGCTGAAAACGGAAGCTGGAGGATGCACATTTTTACTATTTCACCCATGTTGTAAATCAAAACATAAATAGCAAGTGTTACTGTAAGGGTGGGAGGGGAAAACCTGGGTAAATTCAGCCCTCAGCACATGCAAAATCCTTCAAGACAAGCAGCAGTGACTCCCACAGCTGCACTTGTCTCTGTTTTCCATGGATAACCTTCTTCAAATCCCATTCACAAGTCAGAGCAGATCTCCACAAGCCTCAGCTGCTCTTTCTGTTCTGGACATAGCCCCAAAATGCCTCCCCTCTCACCCAGGCTCTCCTCCCACCTCAGCTGTCCCTGATTTTGCTCCTGATTTAGTGAGGAAGAGGAGCAGCCTCATCAGCACACAGAAACTGCACAGCAAAGTGAAACCACCACATCAAAAACCTCCTCAGAAGAAAATGCTCAGATCCAAGTGTAAAATTAATCATGTATAAGTTTAGATTTAAAACAAAATAGAAGTTAAACTTCTGCTCCAAGAACAATCTAGAGTCAGGTTCCTGGGGATTTATGGCACTGGGTGATCCCAAAATTTTGGCCCTTATGGGAAGGTGACACCCATCCTGCTGCTGGGTCTGGTGTCCCTGAGTATCCCTGGGGATTGTTATATTATATATATATATGTGTGTGTGTGTGTGTGTATAGTTATATATAGTTTTATATATATAGTTATATATATAGTCATATTATTTATATATATATATATATCTGCTATTTACAAAATCATTAAAAAGGTCATTAAAACACTCAGCTGAATCTGGTCTTCACTTGTACCAAGACAAAGCCTTGACACACCTGCATGGCTCAGGAAATTATGTGAGAGTGTGTGACCTCCTTCCCCATCCCTGGAAGGGTTCCAGGCCAGGATCTGAGCAACCTGGTCTACTGGAAGGTGTCCTTGACCATGGCAGGGGGGTTGGAACAGTCCTGAAGAAGCCTTCCAACCCAAACCATTCTGTGATTCAATGATTCTATGACAGTTATGCTGCCACGCTCTAGCAATTCTCTCTGTTTTACTTTTTTGGGGGTTTTTTGGGTTAAAAAATAAAATTAAGGCCGCATATCTGGGCAGTTTGTATAGATTAGGGCCTCTCCAACAGTCATTTAGCCCAAATGAGGCAACCGCTGTTGTGTGTTTAATCCCAAAGAACTGAGTACAAAGTGATGAGTTACTGCACCAATGAGGACAGACAGAGATAAAATATCCCCCTACTAAACCCAAGAAAAACCTTGCTGTCAGCCCAGAGCTGGGAGAACATTTGTCAGAAGGGTTCCTCACTCACAGAAAACCCCAGAACAACTTCACAAAACAACTCAGCCAAAGCCCTATGACTAGTCTGCTTTGAGAATCCTCTTCCACGCTCCATCCCTGCATCCCTGAGATGAGCTACACCAAATCCATACACATATCCATAAATGGGGGCATTGACAGTGGTGGGACAGCCCTTCTGCTTGTTGGGATGGACTGGGTTTATTTGCTTGTCCAGAAATACGTGGTGCAATGACATTTGAGGCAGGAATTGCACTTCCTGGCCTGGGTGGGTGGCTGCTCTGCAGTAAAACACCCCAGTGTGATGACAGAGGAGGAATCTGTGCTTGGTTTAGTGATGATCTTCAGGGTTTAAGCTGCCTGCTGTGCTCTTCCTGGATCTTCCAAATGCCTCACACGTCACAGAATCATAGAATGGTTTGGATTGGAAAGGATCTTAAAGATCACTTGCCATGGGCAGGGACACTTTGGACTAGAGCAGGTTGCTCCTGTACATTGCTCTGATCCTCCACTGCTTCATCAGCCATATCTTTACCACCAAAGCCCTTCGGTAACATGTGCCAGACCTAAACATCTTGGGGCTTCTGCTGCTCAGAGTGACCCCAAGATGTGTTAGAAAGTCTCTTTTCCCAGCCCAAAGGTCGAAGAAGGAGTCAGAGCACTTCATTTCTCAGTCTCAAGGTTGTATATTGTTTCTTATCTATAAAATTCTTGCTACTGTCCAGCTAAGGTCCACTCAGCAAGACAGTCAGAGGCATTCTGCCTGCCTTGGGGTGGTGTTATCTTTTTATACTAAAAACTATGTGTACATTATTTACAATAATTTACCAATACCTATCAACTATGTTAGACAGTGAGCTTCTACCTTAAACCAATCCAAAAGTGCCAACATCACCCAGAAGATGGAGGCCAAGAAGAAGAAGAAGGAGAAAGGCTGGACACGCTGAGATTCCTCCATCTTGACCCCGAACCCTCATTCTAAAAATGCCAAAAAATCTATTTTTCACCCCATGATAAATTCACTATCATTCTACTTAAACTGTCGTGGCCTGCAGATCTTCATTTAAGGTTGGTAATTTGCTCCGTGGGTCATAATAAAAATCACAGGCATGCTGGGCTCTGTGCCAGGGTCTCTGAGCCCCCTGGCAGGGTCTTGGCAGTCCAGGACAGCCAGAGGAATGTCCTGAATTCCAACATGAACACAGCTGAATCTATACCTTAAACCTTCATGTTTCTGCAGGAGTGTGTGGGGCTGGAACAGCCTGTACGAGCTGTTCCAGCCCCACACACTCCTCTCACCACAGACTTATCTTATACCCACCTCCTTACACCTTTTTCTCAGGGTTTTTTTTTTTTTTTTTTTTTTCCACTCAGGTGTTTTCCTGCCTCTGATTGCATTCCTGACAAATGTGAGGTCTAGATCACCTCCTCAGCTCAGGGTTCACTTCTGCAGGCACACTCACACCTTCTCCCAAGTTACTACCAATGTCTGGGATCACCTTTCCAAACATCATTTTCCTGCCTTTCTAAATGGTGAAACCCATGGGCAGCAGGTGGTGAGAAGTGCTTTTGGTTGCCATAGAAAATTCTGGCAAGCATAAGGACTTTCCTTTTTCCAACTAAAAATATGGGTATTTTCTGAAGGAAAATGATGGGTTTTGCTGTAGGGTCTGAATATTTTGACAAAGCAAATTAATCATAATGACTCATCCCTAAGGTTCCCACATATCCTCATTCTTTCTGCCAACCAGATTTATCCACAGATCCACATCTTCCCTGATCACTATTGCCATGGACACTGGAGACAGAGCCAACACCTTTCTGCACCACATGAAGATGTCACCTTGCACTTTGCAGGAAACAACTGAATGGAAATGCACCCATCATCTTTAACTAAATTCCTACAAGACACAATAACAGCTCAGAATCAAAACATCTTTGTTGTGGAACAAAATATTTTCCATTAAAAAACCTAAAAAAAAAACCCCCAAAACTGACCATCTTCAGTGTTTTGGAAAGGAAAACTCCTCAATTTCTCTTGTCCTCCAAAGCCATCTGAGTCTGTAAACCCTGATGCTTCCAGCTTAGATCCTGCTGTTGTAACACTTCACCAGGGAGCAGCTCAGTGTGCCCAAGAAGAGCTGGAATTTGGCTACACACAAGGCTGCAACACCTCCTCCTTCTTCCCATCTCCTCCTTTCACCTTTTCTACTTCTATATGTACCATTATCTGTGCTAAGTTTGCTTTCACTCATACACATTGTAGGTAAGAATGTAGATGTATATAGAATTATTTTTATGGATTCATGTGTGATCTCATCCCTCTCTCCTCTCAGGGCAGTTTTAATTCTAGGAACAGTCCTCCCACTGACAAATGTATTGATAATTATCGTGTGAAAAGTACAAAAACTTTTTAAATGCCATTTTTTTAAGTATCTTTAAGATTTTTTTAAGTATCATGGAAGATGTTCTAACTTCCTCCTCTAGATGTCACATCAAATACTTTCCTTTAACTCTCCATGGTCTGGTAACCTTGGATGAAAACGGATCTTTTTCATGTCTGTGGGTTCCCTGCCTATGTCAGGAGGTGATATTTTGGTAAATGGATGCAGATTTCTCATTAAGAACCCCTGGAAGTGTCCAAGGCCAGGCTGAGCAGGGTTTGGAAAACCTGGGATAGTGGGAGGTGTCCCTGCCTGTGGCAGGGGGAAAACTGGATGAACTTAAGGACCCTTCTGACCCAAACCATTCTGTGATCTATGATTCTAACAGAATCAGGCTGAATATCATCCATGATCATGATGGCCCAAGATCCATCACCTCCCTCTCCTCACTTGTTTATCAACCAGAAACATTTTTGTCTTTTAGCACTGGTATTTCCTACACAAATGCTCTGGCTATTTTTATTTCCTGCAGATAAGTGGGATGATCAGGAAAGGAGGATACGCTGCTCCACAATGAATGCCAAGCAAATTAAATGCTGTAACAATTAATGCAGCTGATTACTGAGAAATAATCCAGCCCAAAATGGGTCAAATGTGAGGTGGAAATGACCATTAAAAAAAGAAACAAACCAGAAATATGTCACATTGAGCTCATCCCCTGGACATCTCATGGGTCTTTACAGTTCATATAAATATCAGGAAATTCACTGGAGAGATAATTGAGCCCTACATCCTCACTACACATGTGGTGACAGAGACGGGGCACAGTTTAGTGAAAGCTGCACCAGCTTCTTTTCATCTCACCCTGGGTACATCCTTTAAAACTGCACATTTACTCCACTCAGCATTTCTGCCCCAAACACAGCACATGTTCTTACACATAGGTAGAAATAAAAACACCCCCAAAAGGGATTTCACCACTCTGCCCAGAAAACCACTCCTAAGCAATGGTGTTGCTAAAAGGTATGATAGCAACCAGAGGAATTGTCCATTGCTAACACAGCTGGGTGTGATTTGCAAAGTAATTTGGGTCCCTTCCACCCTCACCATCACAGTTAATAAATGTTATCTCTGTTGGATGTGATCTGGCTGGTGGGGAGAGATGAAAAATCTCCAACAGGCCCGATAAATAACAATATTAACACAAGGAAGCAACGATGCAGATAAATCACAAAATTGACACAAACAAGCCATGATACAATAAAAACACCGTGCAGTTGGCTACAGAGAAGGGTTTGCTGCTTGGGCTGCCTTTGCCAATGTTTTCCTCCCAAGCAGGAGCTGGATGCAAGGCAAGGAGGCAAAGAGAGAACAACAGCACGGGATGGAAACACACTGTCAGTGCGTGTTTGCTGGCTGCTTCCAATGTCAATCACCAGAGTGACCTGGGGAACGTTTCTGTGTGAGAACAGGCCCGTGAGCAGCCCTGGGAGGGAGCTGTGCAGAGCTCCTGGTACCTGTGACCACAGGCACAAGGCTCTGATTAATCCTTTCCATGGTTTCACACACACAGGTTTAGGATGTTCATATTCCTGTATTGACTTTCTCTTCCTTTTCTAGTTTAGGAGTCACTTTCTCAAAGCTTGAGCAAAGAACAACACTCTGTTTACACAAATCCTGGCTTCAGCAAAATGGGAAGCAACAGCAGAACTTGCAGCCAAGTGTTATAACTTGGATCCACAAGCACATGCATTAAAAAAGCCAAGAGCAGAACAGCTCTCCTGGCCAAACCCTGGAAAATGCTTCATCCTTCACCTCCCTCCTAAGCTGCTACAGAGCTCTCTGCTATTAAACTCAGGTAATAAGAGAAGAAACCAAAAAAGTTGCCATCAGAAGTTATATTCACCACATCACTTCCTTCAGAGCACGTGGAAACAGAGACTAAGCTGCAAAATATCCCAATGAAGAAAAATAAAAATTTGGCAGGTTGGGAAAGCTAAGCTGCTTCTCTTGTTCCCTCCATCCCTCCTTCCCTGCCTCTCCCTCTTTCCTTTGAGCTCTCCATCTCTGACGGGATACTGAGGCACATGTTGCTCCTGTGAGAAGCTCTGAGAGTCAAGCAAGTAACTTTCTTTGAGAGGAAACACACTTGAGGCAGGGACAAAAGAGCTTAGTTAGCTCCACCCTGGCAGTGTAATAACCTCGAGGTGGAAAAAGAAAATGAAAAGGTTTCCCCAGTGTAGCAACATGAGCACAAAACCAGCCTGGGCACAGGGGGCTGCTGAACTGCAGGGTAGAGGTTCAGGAGGGAGATCTAAATCTTCAATAAGGCCTTAAAAAACAAATAATAAAATACATGTAAAAGTGAGGGGAAAGTCCAAGTAAACTTTGTGTTGCCTGTACCAGTGCAACTGTGGCATCATTTTAAGGCAGGGATTCTCCTTCCAGGCCAAAACCTCTGCACAGGCTGAGCATCACTTGCTTAATTCACCTCATGTCCACACAGGGCTTGGGTAAAGAGGCATGTGAGGGAAATGAGGGGTCCAGCAGGGCTCAGGGGGCCTTGGAAAGTAAAGAGACACCAAAGTGGTGTCTGGCAGACACCAAAGTCTCATGTCCAGCCGAGACAGCAAAAAAGAGGCAGAGGCAACAATGCTGGGATTCAGATTCAATTCTGATGTCAGGAGTTCAGGAAGGGCAGCTCCCTGGTGAACTCCAGGCAAGCAGCATCCTAGGAGCATCCTGGTACTTCCAGCTGGATGCAGTCCTGCTCCACCACATCCAGGTGGGACAAGAACCTCCTTGGAGCAGGAGCTCCTTGCTACTCCCTCAACTCTGCTCCTAAAGCTCATTCCCCAGAAACTCACAGTGCCTGGTGGCCTCAACAGAGATGTGGAGTCCTTTCTTCAATTGGAAAGAAGGATAAAAAGAGAAATACAAAAGAACCCCACACATGCAGGGCCTCAAGGACTTGGCTGTTCAAGAACACAAAAGTTTGAACATTGCCCTTTTCACTGCAAATAGTTCTGCTGCTCCCCCCGCCTTTGTTGGTTTTTTTTTTTTAATAACAAGTTCAGTGAAACTTTATCTCTTCCTGTCCTAGTAACCCTACTAAATAATCTGCTGTTAGCATGACTCAATTGAGTGGCTTTCAGCTGCTGAAGTCGGTTTGGTTTTTTTTTTTTTTTTTTTTTTTTTTGCTACTGTTCTTTCATCGGCACAAATGGAAAAAAAAAAAAAAAAAAAAAAAAAGCTTTCTTCTCTGAAAAGTATCACACTCCTGGAGATTAAAGTGTAGCTGAGAAGCTGATTACTTGCCTGGTAGAAAGGCTCTGATTACACCCAAGAGTAGCTGTGCTCGAGTTCAGTGTGTAGCAGAGAATTCAGTCGGGCTGGGTTTCAGTCCCTCCTCCGAAAGGAAACGCAGCCCGAGCGGTGCAGGAGGGAAGGAGGCTTCATTCCTCTTAAACTGCCCAAATCTGCCCTCAAACTTATCGCAAGAACATTACAAACTCGACCCCAAAGTGATACATACCCAGCCGCTGAACTGCAGCAAAGCCTCTAAAACTACTTTTCTGTCTGTCTGTCCTATCACACACTGCTGTAACCGTGAAACACCAACAAATCATCGCTGAGCCCAGCAGGAGAAAGGGTTTTCCCTCTATATCTTCCCCAGTTGGTTCACTCTGTTGACTAAAGCTGTTTGTACTCGTTGTTTCATTGTAGTTGTTTCATTATGTTTCTCACTTTCCCCTTCTCTCTGTTACACGAAGCTACACGGGAGAGAACAACGCTCTCTTTTAAAGGCAGGAAAATGCGATGGCGAAACCACAAACACTCGCAAGATGCACCAGGTGGAGAAGCCGAAAGCAATTTAAACTCTTATTTAAAGGTAAAATGATAAATAAAACACAGCTCTCCGGACAAACGCCAAGTGATCACCTTTAAAACCCCGAAACAGCAGCGCCCATGGCTGCAGCGGAGCAAGGGACGCTGAAATGCACCAAGCAGCGCCCTCAACTTTCCCGGTGCTGCTGCACAGGTTCTCCTGTTCTCGGAGATGTGCTCTCGGCCCTGGCACATCGCCCTGCAGCGGGACACCCTGCCCGGCCCGGCCCTGCATCCCCCGCGCATCCCGCTCCGCCCGCGGTACCTGCTGCCCGGGCAGCGCGGCTCGGCTCGGATCAGCCCTTTCGGCTCGGATCAGTCCTGTTCGGCTCAGTTCTGCTTGGCTTGGCTTGAACCCAGTCCTGCCCGCACAGCCCGGCTCGGCTCAGCCCGGCACAGACAAACTTAGCTCGGCTCGGCACAGCCCAGCCCAGCCCGGCTCGGCAGAGCTCCGCCCAGCACAGCCCAGCCCAGCCCGGCTCAGCACAGCCCAGCCCGGCTCTGCACAGCACAGCACAGCACAGCCCAGCCCCGCCCGGCTCAGCACAGCCCAGCCCGGCTCAGCACAGCCCAGCCCGGCTCAGCACAGCCCAGCCCAGCCCGGCTCAGCACAGCCCAGCCCGGCCCGGCCCGGCTCAGCTCAGCTCAGCCCAGCCCAGCCCGGCCCGGCACAGCCCAGCCCAGCCCGGCACGGCTCAGCACAGCCCAGCCCGGCACGGCTCAGCACAGCCCAGCCCGGCTCAGCACAGCCCAGCCCGGCTCAGCACAGCCCGGTTCAGCACAGCCCAGCCCGGCTCAGCACAGCCCGGTTCAGCACAGCCCAGCACAGCACAGCCCGGCCCGGCCCGGCTCAGCACAGCCCGGCTCGGCTCAGCACAGCCCAGCCCAGCCCGGCCCAACCCGGCTCAGCACAGCCCAGCCCGGCTCAGCACAGCCCAGCCCAGCCCAGCACAGCACAGCCCAGCCCGGCCCGGCCCGGCTCAGCCCAGCCCGGCCCGGCTCAGCACAGCCCAGCCCGGCCCGGCTCAGCACAGCCCGGCTCAGCACAGCCCAGCCCAGCCCAGCCCGGCTCAGCGCTCCCGCCGCCCCCGCAAGGAAGCAGCGCTCTCCGGGCCGCCCGCAGCCACCACGGGGGCTGCCCTGGCCGCCCTTCTTCTTCCTCCTCCTCCTCCTCCTCCTCCTCCTCCTCGTCCTCGGCACCACCCCCTCCACGCCCCCGGTGTCCTCTGTTTGGGCGCGATGTCCCTTAGGGCTGGGGTCCCTGTTGCCTGCAGTGATCTTTCCCAAAATAATCAAACAGGACAATCTGATTTTTTTTTCTTTTTTTTCTTTTTTTTTTTTTTTTTTTTTTTTTGTCCAGGCTGCAAAGCGTTGTTGTCGTGACTGGCAGGGGGGGTTGCTGAGGGGTTGTGTGAAAAATGCGCGTATTTTATGATTGGTTTTTCGCAAATATTAAAATGAATGTTATATGAGTTGTGTTAGGAAGTTATGCTGTATTAATTCTCTTAAGTAGTGTGGTAAATGTAGTTTTAGGTTACAACAAAATGTTATAATAGAAGCTATGCTATGTAGGATAATTTTTTTCCTAAAGAAAGGACTTACAGCGAGATAGCAGCCACAGGACACCTGAATCTTTCAGAGAAAAAGAATTTATTGCTCCATTATCAGGAGAAATGAACTTCTTCCTGCCTGGCTCAGCCAGGACAACACCATTAGGATTCAGAGGAAGAAGCTGACACTGCCCAGACAGAATCCTGTGTTTGAATGGAATTTATGCATCATGTATGAGGTGTAGGAATATGCAACAGGTTATTGGTTTTTAAGGGTTAATGCTTTGTTAATTGGGTCCTTTTTGAGGCTTATGCTGCCCAGAAAAAGGTACTCGGACTGTCCATAACTCTTTGTTTCTATTGTCTCATATTGTCCTAATTCAAATTGTCCAAATTATTATTACTCTAATTATATTACTATTTTTATAACCATTTTATTACAATTAAACTTTTAAAATTTTAAAAAC
Organism: Ammospiza nelsoni; assembly: GCF_027579445.1. Classification (NCBI taxonomy): domain Eukaryota; kingdom Metazoa; phylum Chordata; class Aves; order Passeriformes; family Passerellidae; genus Ammospiza; species Ammospiza nelsoni. The sequence continues at coordinate 3,984,537 of NC_080637.1, forward strand.
AAGTGGCGTTTTCCACAGGGGTGCAGAGGGAGTGTCTGCAGAGAAGTCCTTTCTTCATTCATCTCTCCCACTGTGTTATGTCCTTGGCTCTGTTAGGAACCTCAGACCAGGTTGTTGTGGGGAAGAAGGATGGGTGGTACCTGTTTGGTGCATCCCTTTCAGGGGCTGAGGGTGTCAAAAGTGAGTTTTGCTCAAGATGTTCCCTAGGAGACCTTCTGAGCTCCCCAGGAATCCTGGTGTCCTCCTGTGCTGTCAGAACAGGTGGGATGCTGGAGGTCATGGATGGGCGGATCTGGAGCAGGAAACTGGTCCAGGAACATGGGAGAGGAGCCACGGGAAGGAAAGGAAACCCCAGAAATGTGGTGGCAAGGGATTCTGGAGAAGAGAGTGGGAAATTTCCCTATCCTACAGGCCACACCAGCTCTGTGAGACCCGTGGGCTTTGCTGAGAGACAGATCAATTTGATCACAGCTATAGCAAGGAGACCTAAAAATGTCCTTCAGCTCCCTGGTGTACCCACAGAAAACATGAGGCCATGTTCAGCCGCCTTCTGTGGCTCCAAAGGCTTCAGTGAAGAATCTCAAATAGTGTTTCTCTACAAGGCTGATGTACAGAACACCACACATGCCAGTTCTGTGAAAGATGTTTTGTCTGAGATCATTTAGAAACTTTAGGGTCTGTAAGTGTTCACTTTGAGCAGGCTGGGATGGCCCTTTGAGTATAATTGTGATTATTTTGCCCTTGATGCTGGTCTCTAAAATGTAAATTATGCATTAAAATAAAGAAAAGGGAGGTGAGGCAAAGGGAAAGGCTGTTGGGATTTTGGAAATCAGGGGAAGTGAATTGCTTTCAAAGAGTGGTTCTTTCCTATTTTCTGAGACAATTAGTCTGTAACACCTATTCCTGTCACTGGCAGGAGAGAAAAAGACATTTAGTGAGGCAGATGATTTTGCATTTTAATTGCTCACACCCCATTAACTTACACATCATCCTTCCTGTCTGCATCAGAGTCCATTATATTGGGCTGTTGATACCAAAAGTATACAAAAAGAATAGATTCTTTCACCTCAGCTGAAGGCAAGTTGTAGATAATCAAAACTCCATGTATACCCATCCCAAGCTTCAGTTTTCAGCTCTGTTGGTGGCTGATGCGGTTGCTGAAATTTGCACAGGAATCTGATGTTTAGAGGAGCATATCTCCTGCCCTTGGGCTGGGTGCAAGCTTTGGGTGCTGTACTGGCCTATCCCCAGCTGGGATGCAGCCCCACGGTGTGTCCCCCATTCCCTGACCCCATTGCTTCTCTCACATGGGTCACATCCCATCCCTGGAAATGCTGAGGACCAGGCTGGATGGGGCTCTGAGTAACCTGGTCTAGTGGAAAGTGTCCCTGACCATGGCAGGGGGTTGGAATGAGATGGTTTTTAAGGTCCTTTCCAACCCAAACCATTCTGGGATTCTGTGATTCCATGATCTGGGGGTCAGAGCGCGACACAGCAGGTGGCTCCATGAGGATCCCTTTGCCTTTAGCAACTTGGCAGGTGTGCAAATATTTAGGCTCAGAGTTACTGTCCATGCATCACACACAAGACAGTGCACCAGGCCACTTATCTCTGTGAAAAATGCCAATCACTTGCTTATAAAATTTTTAAAGTTTAATAGTAATAAAATGGTTATAACAATAGTAATATAATTAGAGTAATAATAATTTGGACAATTCAACTTAGGACAATATGAGACAATAGAAACAAAGAGTTATGGACGTCCGGGTACCTTTTTCTGGGCAGCATAAGCCCAAAAAGGACCCACGTTAACAGAGGATTAACCTTTAAAAACAATAACCTGTTGTATATTCATACACCTCATACATGATGCATAAATTCCATTCAAACACAGGATTCTGTCTGGGCAGTGTCAACTTCTTCCTCTTAATCCTAACAGCATCTTCAGAGCTGAGCAAGGTGGGAAGAAGTTCGTTTCTCCTGATAATGGAGCAACAAATTCTCTTCCTCTGAAAGATTCAGGTGTCCTGTGGCTGCTGTCTCACTGTGAGTCCTTTCTTTAGAAAAAAATTATCCTACATAGCATAGTTTCTATTTTAACATTTTGTTATTACCTAAAACTATATTTAACAGACTACTTAAGAGAATTAATACAGCATAACTTTCTAACACAACACATATAACATTCATTTTAATATTTGTGAAAAGCCAATCATGAAATACGCATTTTTCACACCTCCAATCTGGCAGAAGGTTTGATCCTGCATCCTCCCCCAGCAAAACATCTGACTGTGCAAGAACAAGATCTCAGATCAGGGAAAATTGTTGGCAAGACAAGCCAAGGATTCCAACACCTGCTGCAAGGGAAAATAAATCAGCAGGAGCGCTTTCTGAAGGGACATTCACCCATCTTGTCACTCCAGACCTCTGGTGAGGTCCACACCTGTCTGTCCCAAAGTTGTCCCTCACTGCTCTTCGTGTGTAGCCTAAACTTTCCCTGGTGGGATTTAAACCCATTTCTCCTTATGAGATCACAGAAGCAGAGCATGGGTTGGATTTGGAAAGGATCTTTTAAGGCTGTAAAGTCCACACCCCCTGCAATGAGCAGGGACATCTTCAACTCCATCCGGTCCACCAGGGATACAGAGAACAGATTCTCCACTTCTTTCCACTCCTTTTTTTTTTTTTTTCTTTTTTTTCCCACAGCATATCATTTTAAAGCTCTGTGGTCTGGGAGGCAGCTGCCATATTAATTACCCACACTCAGGATAATTACCCAGCTACACAGAGCTTCCACTGAACCACACCATGACTGCTGAGCATTGTTATTGTCATTTAACTCGACTCTACAACTAATCAGGTTCTACAGTAGGTGAGGCCACTCCTGTGGGTGGAGGTATCTGGAAACCAAACGCCCTTAAAGCTGCATCTTTCTGGTGGAAAATATCACCACAAGCCATCGTGTTTTCTTTCCTGTATTTGAAAACCACCCACATTTGCAGTAAGAACAAAAAAAAAAAAAAAATCCAAAACTGATTGAGCATTTTGCCTGGGCAGTGGGCCTTTCTGAAGAGTTTCATTCTCAAAATATTTGGGCTCTGTTGTTTGTTTTTTAAGGGTAGTTGTTTGTAATTTATTCTTAATTTAGAGGAGGTGGTAGGGGAAATAATAAGGGAACATAATTAATAACTGCTGTGAAAGCAGATATAATATTCTTCTTGGTCTGTGCTTTGAATTCATTGAAATGAATTAATTGAAATGAATTAATTAATGTGTTTGAAGAATAAAGAAAAAATATAGCAGGTCAAGTTATTTTCAGAGATGTTTGTATTTTTTGGTTCTATCCTCAAAGGTTTCTACTTCTTCCACAAGAGTGCACTGCATGTTACCATGAGGTTTAATTTACATTTCAGTCTCTTCTAGCAGTGATAAAAAACAAAACTGCTTAGAAAGGAGCGGAGAGCACTTCATCCCTTTTACCATAGAGCAGGTCCAGCACTCCCAAATCTCTGTTCCATGAGATGTCTGCCCAGCTGGAGGTTACACAATGCCCAGAAGAGGACAGGAAATGCAGTGAGCAAATCAAACCGCTTGCAAAATGCTGTGTGACGATGCCCATCTGCCAGGCTTCACCAGAAAACGTTGAGTAAATCTTTCCACAGGGTCCAGCCTGACTTGACTTCCTGGGAACTCCTTGACTGGAGATTTGTGTTGTCCCTTTCAAGCCATAAAGAGAAATAAATCAGCTGTGGGGCTGGTGTTAAAAAATCCTTCAGGCTGTTAGTCTCATGTTGAGGATCAGCTGAATATATGATGTTAAATGTGTTCCCAGCCCATAAAGTTTGCTCATCTCTGATTTTATAAAGTTTCAACGTTTTTTATGTGTCATTTTGGGCTCAATGCTCTGGTTTGTCAGCAGCACTCAAGATAATTAATTTAAGCATGTGTATAAAATGCATTTTAGGGCACAGGTTGAGGGAGGCAAAGCCTCTGCCTGCCGTCACCTGCTGGTTTCCACCTTCTGCCTGTCTCCTGTCTCTGAGATAGCAGTCACAGGGCACCTGACTCTTTCAGAGAAAGGGAATTTATTGCTCCATTATCAGAAATTAACTTCTTCCCACCTTGCTCAGCTCTGAAGACACTGTCAGGATTAGGAGGAAGAAGCTGACACTGACCAGACAGAATCCTGTGTGTGAATGGAATTTATGCATCATGTATGCGGTGTATGAATATGCAACAGGTTATTGGTTTTTAAGGGTTAATCCTCTGTTAATGTGGGTCCTTTTTCGGGCTTATTTTTCCCAGAAAAGGTACCCTCTGCCTGTCACTCCAGGCTATGGTTTCCTCACTTTGCTGACTCAACCCATCACCTCAGTGCTCTCAGCCAGAGCAGCACAACAGCCTGCATGTAAGAAACACAAGCAAAGCAAAAATGAAAAGGAAAAAAAAAACAAACAAACCGACAAATGAAAAGACAACAAAAAAAATAGGGTTGCCCTTTGCCTGTAAGAGGAATCATTTTCATAGGAAATGGCCCTGTGAAGGGCTGAGTGATCAGAGTGATGGGGGCAAAGAGGCTGAGGGGTGGGAGTGGGTGAAGACATCCACAAAAGGTTCGTGGTGTGTGAGCATGCCTCCGGGTGACACTGCATGAGAGGTGAGCTGCTTTGGAACTGCTGGGAAAATGCAAAGTCCCTTGTGATTGGAAGCTCCTCTGCTGTCCTGGAGAACAGTCTCCCATTGTTTGTGTGAAATCAATATCCCCCCTCTGACTCCTGCAGAGACACCACCCCTGATAATTCCCCCTAAAATGGGGACCATGGAAAGCCACTCCAAAGCCACTCCAATTATTCTTAACCACAACTGGAGACAAAGTGCCTGCTCCTGGAGGGCTGCAGGACCACTTCTGTCCCTTTTGGTGACATTAATTAATAGCACAGGGAAAACCTGAAGCAAAATCAACAGACAAAAATCAGCTTAGAAATCACAGAGACACAGAACCTCTGAGCTGGGAAGGCACCTCTGGAAGTCACCTTGTCCAAACTCTTTGCACAAGCAGGGCCACAGAGACCTGAGTGCCCAGCACCATGTCCAGGCAGCTTCTGAATGGTTCCAAGGATGGAGAATCCATCTCAATGACATTGGGATCTTTTTGTTGTGTATTTATACATCCTCTGTCTTGCCAATTGAAAGACTTTTTGGTTGGTTTCATTTGGAATCAGTAGAAGGCACTGCCCAGGGAGGTCACAGAAGTTAAGAGATCACCAGGATTTCCAGTATGCTTGCATTTATCTTTGTTATCCTTTTCACTCCTCTAGAGGGTACTCTAAAGGCAAGATGACTGTGAGGCTGACTTTTTTTTTAGTTTTCAGTTTTAGATTTGGATGTCTGAATTTTGTTCCTTTCTGCCAACAGCCCTCACCATTGTGTCCTCCCATGTCTGAGGTCTGTATTAAGATTGAATCTGCAGCATAAGTGGAATCTGAAATGGACATCATGGCTGGAAGATGCTGCTGATGCTTGCAGAGGTGGGACAGAGGTTCTTGGAGTCACCTCCTTCAAAAGAAAAGCTGTTAAAGGCTCTTGCATTTGATGTAGTGAGTGTGCACTCACAGCAGGTTTGAAAACTCCTCCTAGGAATCAATTTTTTTTTTTGTTTAATCTGTACAATTTCAGTAGGCACACAGTTGAAAGAGTTTGCCAGAAAGAGCAGTAAGACACCAAATTTGGATCTCAGATGCCTGCCCATCTCATGTAATGGTGAGGAGGTAGGAGGATTTGCCTGATAACTTTGATTCTGGGCTATACACTGTAGTAAATCAAAGCAGTTTATCACTCATTAATTGGGAAATGCTGTGTCCAATACAGAAACCTCTCGTACTGGGTCCTAAAAGGGACACTTGTTATTGCTGTTTGCTTCTGACAGCAAATAATCTGGATGGGGAAAGCCAGAGAGAACAAGATGTTTAAGGCAGGACCAAAGGTTTTCACAACCACTATATTACTATCTCCTAGTTTTTAATGCATTTATCCTTACTTCTCCTGAAAAGGATCACCTTCCCCTCCTTTAGAGATAAGAGATCAAAGCCTTGGGAAACAGAAGGGCAATCTCTGGCTCTCGGGCAATCAGGCACATTACATAAAAATCCCAGGACATTTTATTCCCAGGCGTCTTTTGCACTTGGACACATCTGTAAAGCATGTGGTGAGAACTGACAGCACAATTTGGTGAAGAGGTCAGTTTGGTGCTTACATCTTCATCAGTGCTGTGTGCACAGCTACCATTTCCTAAACTGCTGATGACTTGTCTCAAAGCCTTTCTTGGAAAAAGCACTACTGAGTGTGAAGGCCTCTAAAGCGCCTGATGCCATTTTGGTGAAGGGTTTGGTGCTTACATCTTCATCAGTGCTGTGTGCACATCTACTACCTCCTGATACATTTCCTCAAGCTTTTCCCTTGCTAAATCAGCTCTTCCTTTGCCTAAATCTTCACCATCTGCAGCAGTTTCTCTCATTCTTTAAGCAGTGAGGCCCTGGTGCAAGTTCCCAGAGAAGCTGTCCCATTCCTGAAAGTGTCCAAGGCCAGGTGGGACAGGGCTTGGAGCAACCTGGGACAGTGGAAGGTGTCCCTGTCCATGGCAGAGGGGTTGGAAAGATCTTTAAGGTCCTTTCCAACCCAAACCATTCTGGGATTCTGTCATTAACTTACACCACACCTCAGGAAAGACTCTCCAGTGGGACAAGTTCCACCTTTCTCCTGTCAGGCCTGGCCTGTCAGTTGTCACCACGTGCCTTGCAGGCATGTCCCAGTGCAAAAGACACCTGGAAATAAAATTTAGCAATATACAGCGAAAAATTTAGTGAAGTGTGGACAGAAGCACTGAAATCTCCACACTCCTGTTAGGAGACCAGGAGGAGGAAAAAAGGGAAAGAAATTAAGGCCAGATTAGTGCTGTATTTTTGCTACATTATTTGCTGTATATTGCTAAATTTTATTCCCAGGTGTCTTTTGCACTTGGGCACATCCGTAAGGCACATGGTGAGAACTGACAGTCAGGCCTGACAGGAGAAAGGGAGACTTGTCCCACTGGAGAGTCTTTCCTGAGGTGTGGCATAAGTTAATGACAGAATCCCAGAATGGTTTGGGTTGAAAAGGACCTTAAAGATCTTTCCAACCCCTCTGCCATGGACACCCACCTTCCACTGTCCCAGGTTACTCCAAGCCCTGGCCTTGAACACTTTCAGGGATGGGACAGCTTCTCTGGGAACTTATGCCAGGGCCTCAGCACCCTCTGCTTAAAGAATGAGGGAAACTGCTGCAGATGGTGAAGGTTTAGGCAAAGGAAGAGCTGATTTTGCAAGGGAAAAGCTTGGGGAGATGTATCAGGAGGTAGTAGATGTGCACACAGCACTGATGAAGATGTAAGCACCAAACCCTTCACCAAAATGGCATCAGGCACTTTAGAGGCCTTCACACTCAGTAGTGCTTTTTCCAAGAAAGGCTTTGAGACAAGTCATCAGCAGTTTAGGAAATGGGTCCCTGAAACTGAGACAGGGTTTGGAAGGTGCTAACCCTGACTCAGCCCATTCTGCCTCCTCCAACCCAACCCAGGGTGCTGAGCAGCCCCTTGCTCCACTCGCATCCCGCTCCCCCTCTGTGTGCTGCAAAATGAGCTTGGATCTGCCCCTTCTGCTTGCTTTGCCAGTGCCACCCCTCAGCCAGGACCAGCTCCCCAAACCCCAGCCCTTCCTGTGGGCTTCACCTCTCCTCTGTGACCCACTGCGGGCAGCTGGGAGCCACAGAGGATCTGTGAGGGCGCTCGTTTGATTTCTCCGAATTCTCTCTCTGTTTCTCACGCGAGCTCATTTATTAATTCTTGTGAAGTGCCCCGTTCACAAGAAACTAAGGTGCTGTCAGGTTGTTGTTTCCCAGTGAAATTGTGCTAATAATGAGTTGTTCGGCTGGGTGCTGTTGTCTGCACGCTCCTTCTGAGTTTCCCAGAAATCATCCCCCTCTGCTGCAGGGTTAATGTAAGTCAGGGCGAGCAGAGGCTGCTGACGGGAACATTTCAGACCTGACTTCTGTGTGGTGAATATTTTGGGTGAGGAGTGGGTTTGCTGGCTTGCTTTTTCTTAGTGGTTAAGGTGAAAGGTCAAAACGTTTTCTCGGTGCTATGAAAATTTCTGAAGTGAGCGCATTTACCATCAGGGCTGGCTGGTGGAAACACATCAGGGAACAATGGTTAAGGCAACCATTGTCACATCACTGCCACACATTTTAATTGATTCTGTGACTCTGCATTAATTGATTCTGGGATTCTGTGTTGACAAGGTGCTGATTGGTGGTCATAGGTTGGACTTGATGATCTCAGAGGTCTTTTGCAACCTAAGTGATTCTGTGGTTCTGTGATTCTGTGATCCTTTCTATTACGTCCATAAAATTCTCCAAATTATGACTTGCCACAGTGTTGCAGACATCTTTCATGAAAAATCCTTTCCTTAGGATTTTTCCTCCTGAGAAGCTGCAAGGCCTCAGGAACAAAATGTAAACAATGATTATCTGCTGCTGTGGAATGCAACAGGTGCATCTGTGATTGGTCTCATGTAGTTGTTTCTAATTAATGGCCAATCACAGTCAGCTGGCTCAGACTCCCTGTCTGAGCCACAAACCTTTGTTATCATTCTTTGTTATTCTATTCTTATCTAGCCTTCTGATGAAATCCTTTCTTCTATTCTTTTAGTATAGTTTTAATATAATAAATATAATAAAATAATAAATCAGCCTTCTGAAACATTGAGTCAAATCCTCATCTCTTCCCTCAACCTGAGACCCCTGTGAACACCGTCACACCACAGTAACCTCAGTTCCCTGGAAGACACTGGGTGTGCGGGATACTTTTTCCATCAATGATCTCAGCTGTGGGACACACAGAAAGAAACAAAATGGACTCAATTTTTAGCAGTATGGGAAAGAACAAAATAAGATGGTGTCAAATGTGTCACCTTCTCTCTGAAAACCAAGTGCCCTCAGACCAGCAGAGGTAGAGGCTCCAGAGTTCTCAGGCTCAGGAGGAGACACTTGGGGCAATGTCCTGAGCAATTCCAGCTTTAGGAAGGTACCTGAAGTTAAAGTAAGCCATGATCCTCTCACTCTGTCACTGTCCACAGCTGATTGTAACCCGCCTAGGTGCCCAAGTGTCTGCAGCATTGCTGGCTGCAGTAGAAATGGGATTTTGGCAGAGGTAAAAATAAATGGGAGATCTCCGGGCATTTCAGGGCCATGGTGCTCATTGTTTCTGTTTTCCTAAAAATGGCTGAAGGCCACTCCATCAACATGGAGTGACACTCATGTCCACATTGCCCAAGGAGGGACAGAAGCACTGAAACCTCCACAGTTCTGCTAGGACACCAGGGGGAGAAAAAAGGGGAAGAAATTAAGGACAGAATATTGCTGTAGGTGACCTCCAGCGCCCTGTGTAAGCCATGGGAAGAGCAGAGGGCTGTGAGGGAGGCACAGGCAGAGCTCCTGTCAGGAGGTGAGGGTTTGGAGCACCACACAGTGGGGACACTGTGTGAACACAGAGGATGTCACCTCGCTCAGAGTGGTTTTGGGGATGCCGGTGCTGCTGCCCTCAGTGCAGTGCAGAAATCCCTGAGCTCGGCTGAAACCAGCTCAGGGAGCTGCTCTGTGACACGACAGATGTGGAGGAAGGGCTGGTTGATCACTGGTATCTGTGCATTGCATCACAATCTTCGTATACTGAAATAAACAGGGCAGGAAATCTTTCTCCTTTTTAATGCCTTTATTAAAAGTGATCAGCTCAGGTGGGGGAGAACCGACGGGTTCGCGCTCACACCACTGCTGCTCCCAGGAGTGACTCGGAGGAGGAGGAAGAGTGCAGCTGTGTCCACTGGTCTGTAGGCAGAGCTGGGGGTTCCATCCTCATGAGAGCATCAGGAGATTCCCCAATTTTTTGGTTTGACACTCGAGGTCCTCTTTCTAGCCAACGTCTTTTAGGTTAGGGTGAGGGGTAAAAAGGGTCTTGGCAGATACTGGATTCTGTTACTCATGTCTAGACATCACTTCAATCCCTCAATTTTGTGTTAGCTCATTGTTTTTAGGGGTTTTTCTTGCTAGATTTGGTGAGGGGTTTCCTCATTTGCATGCCAACCCTGATGTCACCTCCTTACAGTCCCAGGTGCCATCTTCCAGGAAGCAGCAGGGGGATACTCGATAAAGGGGATTTTTAACTATCAACAACAGGTAATTAAAGGAAAACTATTACCAACAAGTTAATAGTTTTCCTTTAATACAATATGAAATTATTAACAGCAAATAGTTAGAACTCCAACTTGGCAGCAATTGGTTTAACTTGTGAACTCTGCAGCCTTTAAAAAAAAATGGACAACTTTTCTACTCATAACATATACTGTCCTTGACACTACAGCCATGGAAATGCAACTTTGGGATAACCTAACAATTGGCTGCAACTATTCTGGACATCTGGAATGAAAAACATCCTGGGCTGCTTCACTGAAAATTGGACTTGATGGTCTTGGAGGTATTTTCTAGTCTTAATGATTCTCTGCCCCTCAGTGCTCTTGTTGTTTGTTGGTAACAAATGAAAACTATGGTATTGCTGCATTATCTTCTCTTTCTGGAGAAGGTCAGGACATGAAGGGTGAAAACATCCCAGAGCATCCTTCCTGTAGGATCTCTCCTAGCTGGGCTCTAGGGGCCTCACACATTTACCCCAGACACACAGTCCTGGAATTTTCATTTATTATTAAAAGTGGGTCATGAGGGTGTCAGCTCGGGCTGTTTTGTCACTAGTGGATTTGAACATTTTGCTTTCCAGACAATGACAAACACATCCCTGTATGAATCATTTTTTAACCTCCAGCTTTGTCTGATTCTTAGAGAGAGCTCTCAGAGAGGATTAGTTGGCTGGAAGGCTGCTTGGCACTGCCTGCTAATGAGAGGAAAAACAAAAGACGGAGAGCAAAAACAAAACTACAATCTGTTTCTTGCTTTCTCATCCCAAGTGGTTGATCCTATGATTTCCTTCAGGATGCATTAGAAAAAGCTCAAACATGCCCTGAAATTAAATGACTGCATTATAGAGGGTCCTCCACACAGGAGCTAAGGGCAGCACTCCAGTTGTACCTGAAATCTATTTTGAAGACTCAAGTGGGACTTTGGTGATAAGAAGGCTTTGTGTTTTATCTTCCAGTACAGCCTTGCAGATTTGGACTTAATCTGGGTCTTGTGTAAGGCATCAAGGTGCTGTAGCACTAAATGTAACAATTGAAACCAGCAATTCTTTATATTGGTGCCTCTGCTTTCCACTCAAATGCTCTTATAATTTGTGAGCACTCTTCTGTGCACAGTAGCATTTTTTAAAAGTCCTTTTCCAGGTGAGGGAATGCAGGGCTCCATTTATTAACAGCAAAAGAGACTTAATTCTTTGAAGTCCCAGAGTGTATAAGGCTGCAGAACCAGGAGAACAGGGGAATGGTGCAGCGACAAAAATGATTTTGAAAGGTCACCTCACATAACTGAGAAAGTCAGGTCTTACCCACCAGCCCTAGGAAAGGCAGGGGCTTGTTTAATATTCATTGTGGGCTTTCCCTAAAAGTCAGTGAATGTTTAAAAATGTCACTGCACAAACTCCTAATTCCTGTTATTTCTTATGCCCTTGCACGTTCAGTAATGGGGAATCAGCTCTGTGCTGCAATTGGAAGGTCATGAGGTGCAGGGGGCCTTGACTTTTGGTAATGTCACTACACTTAGCACTGGGTATGCAGACTATGCATCTATCTTTGAAATTTCATTCCAGTGGAGTGCCTTTCTTCCCCCAGTTCTTTTGATCTGGATCTCTGAGCTCTTTGGAGCAGCAATTTTCACTTCTACAGGTCTGGACTCATCCTAGCATGAGGGTTTTTAATCAAGGTGCTGGTGAAATATGAATGCTAAATAATAACTGTGATGCTAAGACAGTATATATTCTCTTCAGGAATCATGTCTTTTCCTTCTGAAATTAATGTAGGATTTCATTTCCATGAAGTGTAGATTCCAGTCAGTGTAGATTCCAGTCAGATTCAGATCCATATTGTTGAGAAAGTGAAGTCAAAAAGGCAGCTCCTTGCAAATCAGAAAAAGTTCATTGGCTTGAGGAGCTTTGTGCTCATTTAAACCACAGCATTACATCTCCAATCATTTTAGAAGTCTGGATCAAGAGGAATACTTGTATGGGTTTACTTTAGGGTCACTGGAAGGTTTTGTTTTGTTTGAGTCAAGGGACAGAAGGAATGTGCTGGAACAAGAAGTTACATGGACTGGTTTGTATTTGAGGTTTGCTGGAAGAGCAAGTTAAGAGCTTAATTTAAGAGTGAGGTGTTAATTTAAGACTTAAGGTCAAGAGTTTAATTTAAGAGTAAAAACATGCTTTTAAGAGCCAGAAAACTGAATGCTGAAACCATTGCTCCTTAATCTGGAGGCATACAAATAACAAACCCCAAGGTATTTATGCATGCAAATCCATATTCATACATGAAGTCACTTAGGTTGGAGAAACAGTTTTTAAATCATCGAGTCCAACTGTAACCCTAACCCTGCCAAGCCACATCCATATGCACTCTGCAGAAATGTTCACATGCAGGGATGTAGCAGGGGCATAATCTACACAGGATATCAGAAGGTCCTACAGATGTACAGCCCCAGACACATCAGGGTGTGACCACATCTAAAACCAGGGAGAGGACCTGGTCACCCCCAGCAGCAGGGCAAGCAGGAGGTGACAACAAGTTAGAGGTGCCCAGATAATAGAAGAGAATTGCAGGAACAGAACAGTCTTGTGTCCCATCTGCCCGTGTGAGTATTTGTGCATGTGTTTACTTGTATTCCCCACCAGTCTCACTACTAATTTTGCAAATGTTCTCAATGCATTTGCCCAGATATTAGAAGCCAGGGGGGATGTGCTGTGCCATGGCAGTGACACAGAGCCAGGGGAGCTGTTCCAGGCGCTTATTCCTTTACAGACATTTCCCCCTCTCTAACATGAAAGAACTGCAGAAATGGATGGACTGATCTTCCATGCCTGAACCTGCAGTCCTTGCTCTGGTACCTCAGCTCAGGGTCTGAGTCAGCTCCAGTCCCTCAGCTGAGGAGTCTGATGGCCACAAGGGAAAATGAGACCAAATGCAGAGATGGGCACAGCCATGTGCAGCCAGAGATGATGTAGGAGACATTTCAGAAGGCAAGAGTCTGATTTTGAGGAGATAACCTAGAAGATGTGGAGCAGGAGGTGAAGAGGACCAACAACTATAGCTCTATTCCAGGTTGGAGTTGCAGAGCTATTTCCTTCCCACTTGAACAGGGTTGATGTAATTTTGCTTTTGCTGTTCCTGCTGTGGTCTGTGGGGCTGTGGAGGAGGTGGCTGCTCCTGTCTAACCAGGCCAAGTGTCCCCAAACATAGAAGAGACCTTAAAACACCATTCTGTTCCAAGCCCTTGCCATGGGCAGTGACACCTTCCACTGTCCCAAGTTGCTCTGTCCACCCTGGCCTTGGACACTTCCAGAGATGGGGCAGCCACAGCTTCTGTGGGCAACCTTTGCCAGGCCCTCACCTTCCTCACAGGAATGAATTTCTTCCTAATGTATGACCTAAATATCTCCTTTTTCAATTTGAAGCCACTGTGCCTTGTTCTATCACTACAAGCCCTTGTCAAAAGTCGCTCTCCAGTTTTCTTCCACACTCTGTTCTCCAGGTTCCCTGCTCTCCAGCTGACTGAAGAGAGGGCTGTCACCTACACATTGAGGGAGTTGTGCCACTGACTTACCCTGTCACACCTTTCAGCAGCCACAGCCTGGATGTGACCTCCCTCCTCCAGCCTGAACCCCGAGGCATCCCTTTGGTTATTGCACAGGTTCTTGAGCGTGTCCAGAGGAGGGCAACGAGACTAATAAGGGGCTTGGAACACAAGCCATACGAAGAGCGACTGAGGGAGCTGGGGTTGTTCAGCCTGGAGAAAAGGAGACTAAGGGGCGACCTCATCGCTCTCTACAGCTTCCTGAAGGGTGGCTGTGGTGAGCTGGGGGTCGGCCTCTTTCTCCGGGCGACAACAGATAGAACAAGAGGACACAGTCTCAAGTTGCGTCAAGCGAGATGTAAGTTAGAATTAAGAAGGAAATATTTCACAGAAAGAGTGGTCAGATACTGGAATCAATTACCCAGTGAGGTGGTGGAGTCATCATCCCTTGAAGAATTCAAAAAAAGACTGGATGTGGCACTTGCTGCCATGATCTAGTTGAAGAGTTAGAACATCGACTGGACTTGATGATCTTATAGGTCTCTTCCAGTCTTGAACTTCTGTGATTCTGTGATTCTGTGATTTGCCTGCTTTTCATCAGGCTGCTGTGCTAAGCCCACCAGCAAGAGCTTTTACCCCTTTTACCCCAAATGAAATGCCACCTCCCTGTGAGCAGTTTTTCCCCTGTGGGCAGGGGTTTGTCCCCTCTGTTTTTTTCTTGGTGTGGTATGTGCAGTGCAGGGGAGGAAGGGGAACTGATCACTGTGACAGGCACTGGGCAGTAAAATAAGCAGAAGATGATGACACATGTGAGGCTGAAAGGAAGGCAGGAAGTGCTTGTTTGGAGATGAGTAGGTTTGATTCTAACTCATGTGACCATGACCACGTTGGCATGATGGCAGGCAGTGGCACCCTAGGGCAGTGAGCACAATTAAAAAACCACAGCAGAACAGTGAGGGATAACCTGGATATCTCTGTCCAACCTGCCAGAGATGCACAATCAATCTTCCAAAGCAGTGCAATGATCAAACTGCAGACCACAGGAAAGCCAAAGGGATCATTTTCATATATGTGTGACTTTCACTTTGAATCCTTCTGCTCTCAGTTTGGCAGAAAGAGAAGAACAGGCAGGACTGCTCAACCAAGCAGGGCAGATCAAGTGAAAACTCAAGATCATCAACTGCAAAATGAAGGGATTTAATGTCTGCCTCCTGGTGGAGAGTGCATCAGCCATGACATCAGCGGTTTTGGAGTGCCAGCCAACAACATAATCACAGAATGCTTTGGGTTTGAAGGGACCTTAAAGATCACCTGGTTCCAGCTTTCTGCTTTGGGCAGGGACACCTTCCACTAGAGCAGAGAGCTCAGGACCCCATCCAACCAAACAGCATCTGGGGCACATTTGCTTCTGGTAGGTGCCTCAGAGTTTATAATAATTCAGGCAGCATCCTTGCCATTATTCAGAAGTAATTACCATGCAGGGAGTTTCAGTTTCACTGTGATCACTTTATCTGAATACAAATCTGAACCCTCTGTACATCCTCAGGACACAAACATATCTTACCACCTAATCATGTTTTTTTCAGATTATTTTTTTTTCTTCACTGACAGACTCTTGGTTTATTATTTCCTAGGATAGAGGAAGGGTGATTTGGGTTTGCCCTTTGCTGACATGGATTTGAGAGTCAACATTGTCATCAGGGTCACTGTGACATGTGAATAGCCCCTCCAGCTCCAAAGGGGAATCTCATCCTAAAAAACCTTTTTTCAGCCTGCATCACTAACTGGAAAGCTGGCAACTGCTGAAGCTGGACCTGAAAACCAGCAAGTTTCCTAGAAGTAGATTGGAACTAGAAATAACCCAGTAACCTGGGTTTGGTCACTCCCAGGAGAAGATCATCCCCAAATTCTTTCTGGTGTAATTAGTATCATATGAACAGTGCAGGAATTCCCTCTCACAGGTGAAGTTAGGCTCCAGTATGGAGTGACACCCCAGAAGGTGTATAAAGGATTCAGATTTCATCACTGATGGAAAATTAACTGGAAAATTTTATCAAATCCTTGCTGTAAAATCTTCAGACTCCCACCCCTGAAAACACTGAGCAAATGAGCTGTCTCTCCTCTGAGCATGGAAAATCCAACATTTCCAGGGGCAATTTGTCATTGGAATTTGTGCAGTTTCTTTGTTTTCATTCACCCAGATGGGAAAAAAATAACAGAAGAAAGATATTGATTTTTAAAGTAATCCTTTCTGTCAATACAAGACCAAGCAGGTTTTGACTTCAAACAATTTATGGAGGTTTGCACACCTCGTTTCAAGTATCATGCCATGATCCTGCCTCCACGCTGCAAGTTATTTAATTAGACACATTAATCCACTAAGTGATGGCAAAATGTTTAGTAATGATGTCTAACCAGGGCATTTCAGGGGAATTTTGTTGTTTAATTAGGAGATAATTGATGATGCTGCAGAGAGTACCTGGTTATAAAAGGCTCCTGCATGTCAGTTGGGCTTGTGCTGAGCTCAATGACTGTTAAATGCTGCTCATCTTACTTGCCATTATTATGGTACATGGATTTAAGAGTGGCCATTATTCACCAAAAAAAGAAAAAAAAAAGAGATTAAAAAATTGGCATTTCTTTAGATCTGGCTAATTAGATGTAGGGATAATGAGATGCACCTGGAAGGAGTGGAAAGGAGGTGAAATAACCAGCTGGCATGGAATTAGCCACAGTGATGGCACTGGACGAGCAATCAGCCTCATGGGGCACCTTGGGCATGGAACTGTCCAAGGCTTCACCTGTTAAGGCTTCACCCTTGTGCTGCTGTGAATGCAGCATCTTCTCCTGGAGAAGAGGAGACTCAGAGGTGCCCTTATTGCTCTTTACACCTTCCTGAAGGGAGGCTGCAGACAGGTGGGGTCGGTCTGTTCCACCAGGCAGCATTGACAGAACCAGAGGACACAGTGTCAGGCTATGGCAGGGAAGGTACAGGTGGGATATTAGGAAGAAATTTTTCATCAAAAGAATAATAAAGTACTGGAATGCTCTTCCCAGGGAGGTGGTAGAATCACCATCTCTGGATGTGTTTAAAAAAAGACTGAACATGGCCCTTGGTGCTACAGTCTAGTTGAGGTGTTAGGACATGGGTTGGACTCGATGATCTGAGAGGCATCTTCCAACCTCATCATTCTGTGATTCTGTGATTTAGGAACCTGAGTACTCATGTGGATGTGGGCTGTGCAGTCCAGGGCAGGCCTTGGTGCTGATCTCCATGGCTGTGTCACAGTTCAGATGGTGGTGCCTCTCAAAGCCAAGGTCATCTTTTAGTAATTTCCACTAAATGGAAATAATTTTGGGTGAGCTAAGCCCACCCAAAGTCAATGCCTGCCCTTGTGAGGGAAGCTCAGCTGTTGGTCCCTCAGGTCTGGAGGTTTGGGAAAGGAAGGAGTGCAGACCCACAGCACTGGGCTCTCAATGGGAAAAATACCTGTTACAAGCCTTGCTGAGAGCAAGGAACCCAAGTGATTCCATCTTTTCCTGCCACAGTTCAGTTTCTTGTCTTCACTTCCATTCCATGACCTGGCAGAGCTCAACCACTGTTTTCTGCTGCCCAGCACAAATTGTAAAATCAAAATATATGGGAGTTGGCCTGGTGCTGTGAGCCTAGCATCAAAGAACACACAGGAAAAGCTGGTCCTTGTAGCAATAACTCAGATCATCCTCATGGCATTTTTGTAGCTTCCAATGATTCTACAGTTTAGCATTGCTAAAGATGAAAGTTTGTCAGTCCTGCTTTGCATGGGTGGACCCAAAGGGGTGGTGTTTTTCTCCTCTAACTTTAGTTATCTCTCTCTGTAGGTAAGGCTTCTGGAGCTTCATGGTTGTCACTGAAGACCCAGTCAATAGTCAGTGGAATTTAAAGTGCAATTTAATTGACTGAATGTGGACATTTACTTCAGAATGGGATAAACTGCATCATGAACAGCATTGATTGTCTGCCTTCTTGACACATGCAATCAAGCTTATCCTCCTACCATGTAATCTGTTTCAGCACCTCATTCCCTTCACCACTAGAAAGACAATTTATCATTAACATGCAATCCAAATCCATCATGATAAGCCTCTGACTTCTCATCCTGTGATGCAGACCTCTAAAAACCACGAGTGCCATTGAGACAACATGTAAGAGATGATTGCCCACAGTCTTTTCTAGCACGAGAACACCAAATTGACATCAAATTATATGAAATAAATAGGTTCAGACCAATGGGCAGATACAATTCTTCTTGCAGCATGCAAGGCCTGTAAATAAGTAATGAAACCTCTCACTGGAGGATGTTGTGACCACGGAAATCTTAGGCAGGTTCAAAAAGCACTTAGACAAATGCACAGATAAAAATCTATTGAGGGTTAATAAATTCCAGTAGACTCTCTAGTGTAGGAAATCCTGGAAATGCAAGTTCCTGGAGGTGGAAAATACCAAAGGAAACATGTGTGTTTGGCTTATTATAATTTTTCTTAGTTCTTTGGGCATTAGTAACTCTCACAGAGTGGAAACCATCTTGCCTGCACTGAAGTTGTCTTCTCTTAACACTAAATTGCTCCAACTCATTCTAATTTTTCTTGTAGCTGATGCTTTCTTAGCCTCTGAGGTGTTTTTGCCATCCTTTCCTTTTCCATACCTTTCTAAAAGAGCAGACTCCAGGCTGGACCTCACCCTCATGGGTACCAAGAAAATACCACAAACAAGACGTTTATCTCACCTTAAGAATTTTTTTTAAACTGATGGGGGGGGAAAAAAGAGAGGGATTTGAAGTCCTGTGAATTTACCATGTTTCTGTTTTTTTCATTCCTGGGAAGGTGTAGTCATCCAGCTCTCCTCGCCCCATATCACCTCATTTCTGGTAAATCTGGGAAGAAATGTCACTTATATGGTGAAAAACCCAGCAGAGAGGTCCAGCACATCTGCAGTTAATTCCTGCAGCTGAGAAAGGCTCCATGAATGAACTCCTGATCACTGAATTTATCTGGTACCTGTGACTCCACACCTGTCTTGCTTTCTGGGCTCATCAGAGAGCTTGGGTGCTGGGACCTCTGTGTTAATATTATTTCTATTTCTTTCTTTCTTTTATTCAGCAAGACCCCAAGCCTGGAGCTCTTGACAGTTCACGAGGTGTAAGATCTAGATCCAGACTCAAATTTTTAAGCTTGGGACCATTTTCTAGAAATGAGACAGATGTTACATGCATGTACCATCTTGTTTAAAAATGGCAGGATCCTCTGAATTAGCATAGGTCTAATGAGGAACATCTATTTTAGGATGGTATTTAATAATTCCCAGCTACATTTTATAGGAGATATTATGTTCCAAATACCCTCTATAGAAGCATTGCCTTCCGGTGCTTCTGAAATCCTTTAGTGGGTGGAATCTGATTATCAGGAAAAAAGATGTAAAATATGCAAAGGTTAAAGCAGACAGTTGTTTTGAGGTATTTTCAGATCTGAACATCTTGATCTTTGTGATAATTTGTATTCAGACATGCTATGTTTGCTAAAGGAAAGCTTAAAATAAAAGTTAGTAAAATACTTTGCTTTAGGGATTTGCTGGCTGGCTGTGAAGTGCCAGACTGCTCTTTAACTTTCCTCGGCATTTAGAGGCTCAGCATTGCACTGAAATGTCACACCCTCAGCAGAAAATGGAGATGATTTTGTCGAGCCTGGACTCTGAGGGTGCCAGACTGCTGTTCTCTGGGTGTCTAGTGCAATTTTAGATGTTTCTGAGTGCCACATGTCCAGAAAGGCACAGGTCCTACATAGCCAGCCTCACCTGAGTGTCTCAGGTATCCTCAGATGGTTCCAGACGTCTCAGTTTAGCTCAGTGAGAGAAGCCCTGCCTTTTTCTCATGAGAATTCAATTTGTTAATGATTGCTTTAGGAGCATTCCACTGAAATATAGAAATAAAACAGGCAATTAAAGCATGATCCATCTTCTTCATTGAAATTATAATCTCCAGATGTTTCCCCACACTTTTTGACTCTAGCCTGTCATCACTAATCTTCAGAGAGTCTTGGAATGACACAAACTCCCTTGCACAAAGGCTCCCTGGTACTCCATGAAGATGCAGGATATCACTTGGGTTCATATGTCCCTCACACCTCTCAGAAATAACTTTGTTTTCTCAGGTATGAACCGAAATCCTGTGACACAATTTTCCTCCTGCGACACAATTTTCCTGGAAGGCAAAAAAAAAAAAAAAAAAAATTGATTGACCAATTCTTTGGCATCCAAATAAAGCTCTTACCCATGTCTGGTGTAGATAACATCCTGTCTTTTCTGGGTTTTCACCACAATTTCTACCATTGTAGAAATGTGGCCTCCTCCCACATTCTAGCCAAGCACTGCCTTTCTCCTCTCCACAAAAGTCAATGGCCTCCCCCCAGCAGAAGGAAATGAGTGTTTGATGTTGGTGGGGGAATTGTTCCAGACAGGGGAAGCTGTGGGCTGTCCTGGTGCTGGCAGATGACAGCAGAGCTGCCAAAAGGGGTTTTTGGGGGCTGTTCTCTGTAAGGACCCCCTGCACCAGTGTCCCATGAAAACAGAGATGGCAATTTACAGCTCGAGGTGTGGCACAGTGGGATCAGGTGATAAAGCACACAGCTCAGGAAATCTGGGCTCTTCTTCCCTTCAACAGCACAGAGGAACATCCCTGCCTCAGTTCTCCCATTTCCCATTTCCCCCTTTCCCATTTCCCCCTTTCTCATTTCCTCTTTCCCATTTCCCCTTTCTCATTTCCCCCTTTCCCATTTCCCCCTTTCCCCTTTCCCATTTCCCCCTTTTCCCATTTTCCTCTTTCTCATTTCCCCTTTCCCATTTCCCCCTTTCCTATTTCCCCTTTCCCATTTCCCCCTTTCCCATTTCCCCCCTTCCCATTTCCCCCTTTTCCATTTCCCCCTTTCCCCTTTCCCATTTCCCCCTTTTCCCATTTTCCTCTTTCCCATTTCCCCCTTTCCCATTTCCCCCTTTCCCATTTCCCCCTTTTCCATTTCCCCCTTTCCCATTTCCCCCTTTCCCATTTTCCCCTTTCCCATTTCCCCCCTTCCAATTTTCCCCTTTCCCATTTTCCCCTTTTCCATTTCCCCCTTTCCCATTTTCCCCTTTCCCATTTCCCCCTTTTCCCATTTTCCTCTTTCTCATTTCCCCCTTTCCCATTTCCCCCTTTCCCATTTCCCCCTTTCCCATTTCCCCCTTTTCCCATTTCCCCCTTTCCAATTTCCCCCTTTTCCCATTTTCCTCTTTCTCATTTCCCCTTTCCCATTTCCCCTTTCCCATTTCCCCCTATCCCATTTCCCCTTTCCCGTTTCCCCTTTCCCATTTCCCCATTTCCCATTTCCCCCTTTCCCATTTTCCCCTTTCCCATTTTCCCCTTTCCCATTTCCCCCTTTCTTTCCCACAGAAGCAGAGTATGGTGGGCTGGGTGATTTCAGAGCTGACAGTTTGAGGAGGAAAGAAGTCGTTCCATGATTTACCTGTGGACTTGCTTTGGGGAACTTGTTTCTCTCACCCACTTGCAAGGTGCGAGGAGCAGCACAGGGGTTTTGCCTGTTGTGGATTCTCCAAGGTCTGATAAAGGTTGTGTTTGCAGCTACAACCTTTGTAGGTGGGGATGGATCCCCATCTTCTGCATTTCTGCGAAATGTGAATTTCTTAGAGCCCTCAGGCTGACCTTCAAACTGACCCAAAGGTGTGCAGCAAGGGATGCACACAAGATATGGCTCCACAAGCCCCAGTTTTATATGGAATGAGTCTGAAATGTGGCTCCAAGCATGTGCTCCAGAGGAATTATTGCCTGTAAGTCAGGCACACAGCAAAAGAAAGTTCCTCAGCCATGCCCAACACTGAAATAAATCCCAGAGGTGCCTTTGCAGGCCAGGAAAAATCAGATTAAACTGAGAGATGAAACAGTGATTTAATTGTGATAATGAATTGTTTCCACTGCTGCAGTATCACAGACCCCCTTGTGAGGCTGAAATTAAAACCAGATGCCCAGGACCATGGGTCTGTCTTGAGGAAGCAAAATGTTTGCATGGCCAAAAGGTAGCACATATAGAAGTGTTTGGAAGCACAGGAGAGTAACATTTAAAAAATAGCAGTGGCTTGGAAGGGGGAGCTGGGAGTCAACTTCAGCACCTGACAGAGTCTTCAGACCACAGGTAGGGGGAATAAAAAGTATTTTCTGCTGTAGAGTGCCCTCACTAAGTTGGTTTTTTTTTTTGGTTTTTTTTTTTTACCAGAATCTGGTCTCTCCCAGAAAACATTTGAGATTGTTGCTCTGTGGAGAAACACCTAAAAATATTAATACCTAACCAAACCAGGCACTGTTTTGTCGCAGACATCTTTTCATAAAAATCCTTTCTTTAGGATTTTCCCTTCTGGGGAGCTGAGGCCCCAGAAAAAGAATGTAAACAATGGTTATCTGCTGCTGTGGAATGCAACAGGTGCATCTGTGATTGGCCCATCTTGGATGTGTACAATTAATTGCCAATAATTAATTGCCAATCAAGGACCGAGTTCTCTCTGGGACAGAGTCAGAGAGAGCTCCTTTGTTATTCATTTCTTTTCTATTCTTAGCTTAGCGAGCCTTCCGAGAACTTTCTATTCTTTTAGTATAGTCATAATGTAATATATATCATAAAATAATAAATCAAGCCTTCTGAACATGAGGTCAACATTCTCTCCTCTCTCTTCACCTGCAACCCTTGTGACTGCTGTTTGCCTGTCCTGGGAATGTTCCTGGCTATGTCCACACCACATTGCCCTTGGGCCTGGCTCTTCTCCATGACATGTCTTATGTTCCTGTGGTTCTCAGATGTCCCTTTAGGGTCTTGTTTTCAGGCCAAGGTCACAACAATCAGTCTGCATTGGGGTCTGATATACTTGTGCTCCACAGCAGGAACCTGTCCATAACGAGTGTTTTATCCCTTGGGATGTGGCATGGGGATTTATTGGTGAGCATGAAGCTGGCAAGCAGCAGCTCATTCTTGAGCTTATTCCCCGTCCTTTTTTCATTTTTACAACATCTGCATGGCCAGGGGAGATGCTCTGGGGGTTCTTGCAGAGTATCAGTCTGATGTCAAACAAAGGAAAAACATTTAGGAGAGGGGTATAAGTGTGATAGACCCTTCTTGTACTCCTCAGCCACCTCCTCAGCCTGGAAGTGAGTCCAAGGTTACTTTTTTATCATCTTTGTCATCTTTCTTTGCACCTTTCTTGAGCTGTAAAGCAAAGCTCTCTCTTTCATGTTTTTTTACAAGTGAGTAAACACAAGACCTGAAAGACATATTTACAGAGAAATTCTCCTTAATGTATTATTCATTTGACTTTTTACTAGAAGTGTTTCTGTAGCCCTGATGTCCTGAGGATATCAGTAACAAGAGGTTTTGTAGAGAGAGGTAATGTTTTTATTAGAGCAATGGATAGATTTAAAGAGGTAAAAAAAACACTGAGTATTTCTTGGGTTTGGGTGAGATAGAGCTATTTTTCTTTCTAGTGGCTGGTACAGGGCTGGATTTTGGATTTAGGATGAGATGAGTTAATGACATACTGATGTTTTAGTTGTTGCTGTGCTTCCACTAAGTCAAGGACTTTTCAGCTTCTCATTCTGTCCTGGCAGGGAGGAGCCTGGGGGCACAAGGAATTGGGAGGGAACACAGCCAGGAGACCCAAACTGGAGAAGGGATATTCCAGACCATACAGCATCTCTGAACAGGAAAACTGAACAGGGGGAATGGTCCAGGGGGTGGCAGCTGCTGCTCCAACCCTTGCTGGGTCAGTACGAGGTGACAATTGCAATGTGCACCACTTGTTTTGTATTTATTTTTATCCTTATCTTTATTCTTATTCTTATTCTATTCTTATTCTTATTCTTATTCTTATTCTTATTCTTATTCTTATTCTTATTCTTATTCTTATTCTTATTCTTATGCTTATTTTCCTCTCTTTTCTTTGTACTAAACTGTCTTTATCTTAACCATTAATTTTACCCTTTTTCTGATTTTCTCCCCCATCCCTCTGGGAGTGAGTGAGCAGTTCAGCTCACTCACCCTGCCAAGTTAAACCACACCAACAAAGAAACCCAACTTAAAACCCTTTTGAGAATATTTTTTGTGAGTATGAACTCATCTATATTCCAGTTGCTAGCTGGAGTCATACAAGATTTGACATCTTTCCCCAGCATTGCTTTTTCCTTTTTTTTTTTTTTCCAGAGAAAAGGTGCTCAATGCAAAGGTCAGAAGCTGTGCAATGCTGTTGGCTACCAAGCTAATTAACCTCACACTCCTGTCAGTGCAAACTTCTGGGATGGTGCATGTCTTTCAATGACAGGCTGATGTATTTTGGGCTGCCATTAACCTCTTCTCATGGATTTACTCTGCCAGGGAAGATTACCTACATCAAAATAAGCGTCCTTTACAAAATTTGTACTGATCTTGCTCTGTTGATTCCACTTTGCACCTTCAGCAGTGTCACAGTGGCATCCTCATGCTGAGTAATTTGGACCTGTGGATCTGCACTGATGGTATTAAGTGGTGATGAGATAAATGCATGTCATACTCTAAGAATGTCATGTCAGAAGATAAGCAAATAAAATTAATGGTATTTTAAAATAAAATAAAGTAAAAAGATCCACAGTGTATAAATCTGCTTAAAGTGAACCTTCTTTATAAAGAATGAGATGAGATTTTGGGGGTTTTTTTGCGGTAATGAGATTCCATTTTGTTTTTTTTTTTTTCTGATGTTTGTGATGAGTTATTATTGTATGCTATATCAAACCAACTTGAAGCAACCTGGTCTAGTGGAAGCTGTCCCTGCCCGTGGCAGGGGCTTGGAGCTAGATGGCATGTAAGGTCCCAAACCCTCCTTTGATTTTATGATTATAAATCTTTCAAAAGCTAAAAATTCCATCTGGTTTTACCACTCTACCCCACAGCTTTCACTACAGAGATTTTTAGACTAGATGACATCACTGCAGAGTGTGATTTCACAGGATCAGGACCCATTCTGCCATTCATTCCCCCAGCTCTGCTCCAGGGATGGGAATATCTGGTGGAAAGAGAGCAACAGGCAGGAAGAGAGGGCAGGATCTGCAACACAGCACAGCTCTCAGCCTGGTGCTCTGTGCTGCCTCCAGGGCTGCTGACACAGATCAGTCCTGGTGGCTGGAATTCCCTTGGGCTCCTGTGAGCTCCTGAATCATCGTGAGATATTAAATTAAGCAAAATAAACAAGGGAGTCAGGAACGGAAGAGGAAAGCAAAATATTAGGGAAATACTTTCAACCAAACCTTAGTTTGCAGTTTAAACAATGAAAATCCAGCCAGACTGAATGTAATGGACAAATGCCACTGAAACAGGTTTCATGGAAAGGAAAAACTGCTGGTTTAATGCAGACTGGGAAACCGGTATTGAAAGGCTGGACCATTTAGGTTTCAGCTTTACTTTGACTGCAGTGAGTGCCAGGTGGGCTGCAATGTGATTTTTGAGGAGGCCAGAGGATGTTAACAGGGATTAGGGTGTAGGGAGCATGGCCATGGAAATAGATGGAAGCCATGGAGGATGTTCCGGTCAAGAGAGTGAGCAGCAAAGCATAATACACCAACTTCTTTCAAATTAGTAAATAGAAGCAAAGAGATATATCTCTCTTCTGTGTCTCCTGGGGATAAGACATTTTGGCCAGAAATTGCAGAAATGGCCTTAAACAACACTGGGATGTAACTGGAGGAAGGTGACATGGGTAATTTTTGGGAGACTTGCCAATGAACCAGCTAAGAGCAGGGTACTGAGTGAGCTGAGCTCTGGATATCTGCACTGGGTGCAGTGGATCCAAACTGGATAAATCAGACCTGAGCTTATGCAAAAGCCATGTAGATATTGCTCCCAGGTCCTGCAGGATGTGGGGCCATCAAGTCCTTAAAGCTGACCCCATGGGCAAACAGCCAAATGCAAATCTTTCCCTTTAATTTATTTGTTTTTTCATACCTCAGGTCATAGGATTAGGTCAACGTTGCTTATATTTCCTGTCCCACAAAATGCAATCAAGATGAAACCAATCAATCCCTCTTGTGAGAAGTCTTTGAGGGACACATTTTCCATGAGAGAGTCAAGGGTTACAGATGACACAAAGGAAATTTAAAAGAATAAAGGAGTCTTTACAGCAGACTCAAGTTACACCATATGAAGTTAGAAAAACTCCAGCACTCCCAGCTGAAAAGCCTGGGAATAAATGAAACTAAAATAAACCTCTTCAGCTTCATGCACAGAGGATTATTATTCTTTTCTCCATTGCTATACTTTCATGTTGGTGTAACTCCAAATAATTCATTTGTGTTACTTCTGTTTGTGCCAGATTTGGGGAGGAAAGATTCAGACCCAAGCACTGGATTGAAGATTGACTCATCCTTTCCCACACAAAGAGAAAAACAGTGATTTGAGTTTTTATGGCTAAATCTGGATTCCAAACTGCATAAATTAAATATTTATATATAGACACATTTATATGCCTACACATATATATGTTTGCATGTGTATGGATGTGTAGTTTCTTTTGAATTTCTGTAAAACACATTGAATCCTGGGGCTTTTTTGACAAACTCTTGAAATGAACCACTTAAAGAGGATTTATGTTTGAGGTAGATCTCAAATGTGAAATTTTGGAGATTGTTTGACAGCATGACATGCCAAAATAAAGCAGATGATACAAGCTCTGAAACTGACTGGATAATGGCACATCCTGGTAACCTATTATTCATGTAGAGTTTGGTATAAATGTGCATATTCTTTTTTTTTTTTTTTTATGCAATAATTCAAGGAAAGGCTGTTTTGTAGCACATTTCTACAGAAATATGAGGATCGATTCAGACTTCAGCTGTTTGGACTTCTAAATCAGGCCTGAAGCACATGAACAGCACATAATCTTAAAAAATGGAAGAAATATGTTTCTTTGAATGAATGTTGCCAATATTTATGTGTCCACAAGCTTACTGGAATAAAATTGTGCAAATGCTTGCAGGATGGAGCTATTAATTAAATAAGAAGTCATACAGGGTAATGTATGACACATCACCTGGCTGTCAGAGTATCACTTTCTGTTTATCTTTGACAGCAAGTGCCTGAGAGGAAAAAAATGGTGCCTTATCATATATTCTTCCTTTGTAAAAAAGAGTCACAATAAGGCAATTATTACCCTAAAACACCAAAAGGGCATTTACTGAGAGGTGCATTCACTGGTTCTGATGACAGGAACAGGGCTGGCAGTAATG
Organism: Ammospiza nelsoni; assembly: GCF_027579445.1. Classification (NCBI taxonomy): domain Eukaryota; kingdom Metazoa; phylum Chordata; class Aves; order Passeriformes; family Passerellidae; genus Ammospiza; species Ammospiza nelsoni. The sequence continues at coordinate 4,011,665 of NC_080637.1, forward strand.
GGTTTAAATTCCAGCAAGAAGAAATTAGGGCTCACATCGAGGCTGTTTCATCAGAGGTGACCAAGACAGTCTGAGCAGGTTGGTTGGAGATGCTCCATCACCTGAGGTTTGAAGAACAAGTCAGGTGAGCCTGCACGTGTACAAAAACTTGTGGGAGAGTTCAATCAGGAATTAAACAAGGTCAGCGATAGGACTGTCACTGTCATGCTTTCTGAAAAATCTTCTTTGCCCAGGATTCTTCTCCTGGGAGGCTGAGAAGATTCAGAGAAAAATGAAAACAATAATTATCTGATTTGCTGCTCCTGTGTTTTGCTGCTTTGGAATGTGTTTGGAGACTGTTTATCCAACATGTGAATTGTTTTTACTTAATGACCAATCACTGTCCAGTTGTGTCAGACTCTGGAGGAGTCATGAGTTTTTAACGAGTATCTCGTTAAGCCTTCTGTCTCTATTCTTTACTATAGTTTAGTATAGCATTCTTTGATATAAGTACATAAAATAATAAATTAGCCTTCTAAGAACATGGAGTCAGATTCATCTTTCCTCCCTATGACAGGGGGCCCCGAAAATACCACAAGCTGGAAAAGGGGAGATTTAGACTAGATATTATGAAGAAATTCTTCCTGTGAGGTCGGTGAGGCCCTGGCACAGGTTACCCAGAGAAGCTGTGGGTGCCTCATCCCTGGAAGTGTCCAAGGCCAGGTTGGATGGGGCTTGGAGCAGCCTGGGACAGTGGAAGGTGTCCCTGCCCATGGCAGGGGGTAGCACTGGAGGGTCTTTAAGGTCCTTTCCAACCCAACCCATTCTGTGATTCTGTGTGTAAAGAGCTGAAACAGGTAAGGTTGATCCTACTCTGAGACAGATGATGGAAGAGATGATATCTTAAGATCCCAATTTGCTGTGATTCTGTGATTTTTCTGAACAAACGCACCACCTCTGAGTTTGGACTTCTATTTTTCTGTCAATATTTGTGTGCAGCACAAACAAGAGCAATTACTGTAGATGGGAACCTCAGTGGGTTTCAGTGGGCAACGTAAGGTTCCAACCCACGTCACATTCAGTGGAAATTATGCATCTGAGTTACAGACCAAACTACACCACAGAAAATAAAATATGTTTGCAGACTGCCTGTGCATCTGGATGTTGAATTAAGAAAGATTTAATCACAATTAATGTAACAAAGTTTTGCTGTTAGCCTGTGAGTGGTAAATCCTGAGTTCAAAATCCTAAAACTGATAATATTTAACTTGTCTAAAGTTAAATGAGACAAAGGAGCACTGCATGAAAAACTTACTGCAGAATGTAAATTACTCATTTTCTTTCTGAACTTCATAAAGTTTCTCTCCCGACAATGAGGGAGAGTTTCTCCTTTTTGATCTTATTAAGATGAGTGATGTTCCGTTTCAGAAAGATGGGCACTAGAGAGGAAGTGGCAGCATTGAGGGACATGGTCAGCAGCACTGAGGTCACACTGAAATTGTCATTGAAATAGATTGACCATGAAATGTCAGAGACTTGTTCACTTGGAGTCAAACTCATTCTTTCTGAACATGTCTGGAAAGCCAGAGCTCCAATCCTGGAAGTCAAAGCAAAAGGTAGGAACCTGAGCAGTCCTCTTAGGATAGGACTTTCAGAAATACTTTGAAGCTGCTGATGGATTTTTGTGGGTATGATGGGAATAATCTTCAAAAAAGGCTGAGTGTCAACCCCTGAAAATGAGGCTTTCTTAAAATTCTTTGCTGAGGACCCAAAACTGAAGCTTCCCTAAACGCTGGCAGCTTATCAGAACTTGGGAGATGTGCTGGAGGAAAATCCTTGTGAAGATTAACTCTGCTGGGACTGAGGAGCTGGGAATGAAGGACTGAAACTCTTCTCAGCTTTCCAAACTTTGGAGATCTCTTCTGGCCTTGATTTATTGTCTGACAGGGCTGGCAGGCAGCTCAAACATTATTCCAGCACATGTGTATTGAGCACAGCAGCAGAAGTCGGGTCATGAATCTCATTTCGCAAGACAGTAACAATCAATACACCAAGCGAGTTTTACACCTTTTTTCCCAACAATGAGAGCCTTTATCCTGCAATCAATATTCTAGGATGAGCACGGAGATGTAGCCACATCACAGCTACTGAAAACCACCAGGTATGAGCGAGACACCTCAGTGGTTATAAATAAAGGAAACAAAGAGCCTTGCATTTGGAAAGCTCTGGTTTGGCAAGCTCCCATGAACTGGAAAACGTGGAAACACAAGCAATCGATCAGAAGGAGCTAATGCATGGTAACAGGATGTTTTCACAGTAATCCCCAAGTGTGAAAACATCCTGGTTGCACAATGAGAAATGACTGAAACTCAGACCCTGGAGAAGGCAGGGCCCTGGCACAGCCATTGAGAGTGATTAGTGAACATTTAATGGTGTAAAGAGTAAACTAAAGTAATGTAAGGGAGTAATGCAGTGCCTGGAAGATGAGCCTGGGTATAAGCACTAATGGAACTACATCTTTAGGGAGAGAGGAAAGCAAATGTCTCATTTTGCATCATCTAGATAAGCATGCCATGGAAGGAAAACATTTCTGACAGCAGCTGGCCATGAAACATTTCATTCTTTTGAGGCTTTTCAGCTAACTCAGGCAGAGGGAGTTAACAACAAAAGTGTGCAGCAGGGATGGAAGGAGTTCTGCACTCCACATCAAGACATGTGGGAGTGATCCTTTAAACCAGCTCTTATCAAAAGAAGCTGAAAACATGGAAGACTTTATGGCTGATCTAAAATTGAAGAGAAATTCTTGCTTTGTGGGAGGCTAGATCCCTTGATAGGAGCTCAGAATGTGGTGGTAATCAGGAACTGAAACATCAGAAAGAGAAAAGTATTGGCAGATTGAGAATCAAGCCTTGACTATGTGGCTAGGACACATTAAGGAAAAATTGGGAGACACAGCCAGAACTGTGACAGCTGAATCCCACGCTGAGGTAATTTCAAGTTCTGCTTTCTGTTAGTACTGAATATAGGTACTCTTGTCATTCTTCTCTTGGTATTATGGACATCTGAGCCTGGAAAAGGAATATGTGCAGGACTGTGTTTTGAAGAGGTGCAGAAGGGCTTTTACTTCCCAGCTGCCCCTTCAGCTGCAAAGAAAAGGAATTCAAGTTGAATTAAGAAGTGGACAGAACTCATAAACTTCTGGGCTCGGTAAATGAAATTAATAAATTTTAAAAAATACAGGTGGGGAGTGAGAGATTTCATAGAAGTAAGGTGTTGAGGGGAGTTCTTTGAAAATCAACAAAGCTGCACAGAGAAGGTCTCTTTAAGTCAGGTTGAAATGTTTTGTTCCTTGTCAGGTTCAGTGGTTTCTTTTATTTCCCCTGTATTTAACCCCCTAGCTGTGTTCACAGTTATCTCTGCTTCTCAGAGCAAACAGGTTGCTCAGAGCCCCAACATTTCATTTTTAGAGAGGCAGAAAAACAAAACCTTAACACTTCCATTCCTCTTTTTTTTAGATGTGACTTTCTTTGTTGAATTTTGCCCAGGTTGCTATGCACTTTTGTCCATGCCAATTTTTCCTTTTGTTGTCTTCCTCACACACTCCCACTCATCAGCCAGAGTCCATTTCCATGTCTTTTGCTAACCCATCCCAGCAGTCTCAGTCACCATTTCTTGTCCCATTCATCCTGAATCTGAACTGGTATCACCTGGCCTAGGGGCTGCAAAGGTCTGGCTGGAATGACCTGGTCCAGGGACCAAGAGTCAGGGCTTCTCCTGAGATGATGATATCCCATTCTTTACTCTTCAAGACTCTCTTGGGAGTATAATTCCCAGAGCCAAGTTTCTAAATTCTTCACTTTATTTTTGTAATGCTCTATTTACTAAGCTATTTTATTTCTTATAGAAATAAGCTTACAATATACTGGATGGCAGTGTGAGACTGCTGAGGACACGAGGCAAAATTGAGCAGAAAGTTGGCCAATCTCGTGACATTATAATATTTAAAACTGTGCTCCTGTGCTGCCTGTTCTTTGTTTTGTTTGTTTCATTCAAACTTTGTTTTGCTATGCAAGAGGTTAAGAAATCCTATATTGTAAAAAAGCAACTCCAAAACCTCCCACTATTTTCCTGAATGGATCTACATAACTTCTCATTTTTAGTTTTTCAATTAAGATGTTTCCATGTCTTTACATCCTTCTGCCACTCTGAGCAGAGAACTTTCCCAATGAGGAGAGAAACTGTAGCAGAAGCTAAAAAGTGTTTTTTGACTTGCTTTAGGGGACAGCTATAGGTACATGCAGGTTTTCAAACATTATCTTGTGGGTCCCCTCAAAATCAGGATATTCTGAGATTATGTGATCTGATGTTTTTGTGCAGGGACCATGCAAGAGCATGATGTGACCATGGCAAATTTGGGCATGAAGTCTCTGAGTCACAGACTTTTCCTCTGAGCAGGCCTCCAGGAGGCTGGCTCTTCTTTAACTTCCTCATAAACAAGTACCATAATATTTGACTTTCCTTCTAGGAAAAGCAGAAGATGGTGAATCACAAAGGGCCTTTGTTATGAGAGCAGCTCTGCTCTCACTCTGCCTCCTCAGAGCAGCCCTTTGATGCCTATTTCCTGTGGCAAGTAAAAACAAAAGAAAAGAAGTATGGGAACACATTTTTATTGTTTTTCTTTGACCCTGTTTACGATGATTCAGTAGCACCTATCAGACCCCAACAGCCTCTGGGGCACTGCATTACTCTTCCCTGGGGTGAAGGCATGAGGAGGAAGATGGAAACCAGCAGATGGATCCATCCTGTGGATTCACTGGGACTTCTGCACCTGGGAAAACTGCAGAGTCCCATGGATCAAGGCCCCAAAACTTAGCTGGGACTGATTGGGATGGGAGACCACAAAATAACTGCCCTTGAGGTTTCTTCTTGAGTTTATCTTCCTCTTGCTCAGGTATCTCTGAGGGTGAATGATTCAGGGCACTTGAGGGAAGAGTGAGAAACTCCCCAGCCCGTGCCTCCCCACGGAGCCCAGAGGAAGGAGATACTGTCTCTGTGGTTAGAACAACCAGACATGTGTCAAACGTTTGCCTTCGAGTCTTCAGTAGAAAAAATTGTCACATGAGCTGCACCGTAGCTTGTGGTGGAGCTTTATCTGCTTGGCCCACCGAGCCCACCTGGTTTGAGGTGGAAAATTGTAACACCCAAATGCAGCTGTTTGCCTCCTGAAGAAGGATACTTGCAGACTTTCCCACCTTTGGGGGTTTCAGGCATCTCTCCTCCCAGATGAGCAGCCCACGGTGCTGGAGGAGTGGGACAGACAGCAGGGGCAAAGCAGCTCCCTGAAAATCAGACTTTCTGACTGTGCTTTTAAGAAAAAGATGTGTTTGGTCTTTCTTTTTTTGTTTTTTTTTCAATGTGTGAAACCGAAGCAGGGTGAGATAAATAAGCATGGTCTGGCACGCAATCAATTTACATTACACAGGCATGAGCTGTCTGTAATTATTTTGTAACCTGGACCAGAGGAACATCCTTCCCACCACTGCCAGCTCTGTGCAGAGCTGTTCACCATCCCAAAATCCCAAATTGATGTTCCCCATGCTGTCCTAGCACGTGAGGGGTTGGTCTGACTTAATGTTCTTGGTTTAGATGATGCCTCAGGTTTCAGTTTTTATATTTTTCACTTTCTGTACTGCTTTAGTGTGCAGTTCTGAGCTTCATATTACGGAATGGTGAGCTCTGTGCACAGAGCAGGGAGACAAAACAATTCCTGCTCCAGCTGGGCACCAAGGACAAATGCCCCAAATCTCAGCCCAGGAGCACAAACCCCGTGGGCTGGAGAGAGAAAAACAAGCAGGGTGGGACTGCCTGGGCTAAAGCTGCAATGGGACAATGAACTGCAAGGTGCAAATGGAGCAGAGCTGATCCCAGGGACAGACCCCGGCAGCGCTCGTGCATTTTGGGGCCGTTTTGGTTCATCTTGGGTGCAGCCCTGGCTGGGCTCTGGTGCTGCCCAAGGTGCAGCCATGCAGGAGATCCTGTGAATAAATCCCTGCTTTATTCTGGAACTCTGCCCAGCTTCTCTTCTAGCTCAGCCTTCTCAAGGCATCATAGACAGCAGACAGGCTGTGCCAACAGACAGAGGAGGTGTCCTGACCTATTTATCTCACTGTACAGGTACAGGGCTGTATGTTCAGTTCAGGTCTGGGCCCCTCAATACAAGAAAGACACAGAGGTGCTGGAGCAAGTCCAGAGAAGGGAACAGAGCTGGGAAGGGTCTGGAGCTCCAGGAGGAGCTGAGGTGGCTGGGAAGGGGTTCAGCCTGGAGCAAAGGAGGCTCAGGGGGGACCTTGTGGCTCTGCACAGCTCCCTGACAGGAGGGGACAGCTGCAGGGTTGGGCTCTGCTCCTGGGGAACAGGGACAGGGAAAGAGGAATTGACGTCAAGTTCACCAGGAAAGATTTAGACTGGCTATCAGGAAAACTTTTATCATCAAAAAGGTGTTCAAGCACTGGAACAGTCTGCCCAGGGAAGTGATGGAATTGCCACTCCTGTAAGTGTTCAAATGACGTATGGCACTTAGGGTGGCACTTGGTACCATGGTTTAGTGGTGGCCTTGGCAGTGCTGGGTTAATGGTTGGACTTAATTATCTAGGAGGGCTTTTCCAGCCTTAGTAATTCCTTGATTTTATGTTGTCTTGGCTATCTAGGGTCTCTTTTAAGTTATTTCCTGTAATTGGCTCCCTTATTGGGACTCTACATGACCCAGGACCCAGAAGAAAGGACAATTCCTATACTCCAAGTTTTCTTTCAACACCAAAGAGCGATAACTGGTTGAGATAATGAGTATGCAGCAAGGTCTGCTCCTAAATATGTCAATGAAAATAAAATTAGCACTTCTAAAAAAAACAAAAACTGCCTAAAATTTCCTCCCAACTTACTGTTGGGTGTCTGGAACAAAAGCTGCAGGAGGGAGCAGGCAGTGTTTGAAGTGGGCACAGATTGTCATGTTCTGCCTCAGCAGACGGTTCCTTTACAGGAAGCCACCACAATTTTTGTTCTGCAGCTGAACAGATCACAAAAACTCTCAGTGCTGCCTCCTCACCCATCCACATCAGTGAGAAAAGTTAAAGGAAGAATTTTTCTTCATCCCTTTTGGGGGCCTGAAGATTCAGCAGGGACCATTTTGTAAGTTCCTGTTGCATTTTCCTGTTCCTGATACAGTGTGCTTGGTTTAGATGATGCCTCAGGTTTCAGTTTTTATATTTTTCACTTTCTGTACTGCTTTAGTGTGCAGTTCTGAGCTTCATATTACGGGATGGTGAGCTCTGTGCACAGAGCAGGGAGACAAAACAATTCCTGCTCCAGCTGGGCACCAAGGACAAATGCCCCAAATCTCAGCCCAGGAGCACAAACCCCGTGGGCTGGAGAGAGAAAAACAAGCAGGGTGGGACTGCCTGGGCTAAAGCTGCAATGGGACAATGAACTGCAAGGTGCAAATGGAGCAGAGCTGATCCCAGGGACAGACCCCGGCAGCGCTCGTGCATTTTGGGGCCGTTTTGGGTCATCTTGGGTGCAGCCCTGGCTGGGCTCTGGTGCTGCCCAAGGTGCAGCCATGGAGGAGATCCTGTGAATGAATCCCTGCTTTATTCTGGAACTCTGCCCAGCCTCTGTTCTAGCTCAGCCTTCTCAAAGCATCACAACATGGACCCAAAGACAGATGCACCTGACTTCTGAGTATTTGGCATGATGGGTGTTGTCACTGGCAGTGCAGGACATCAAAATAGCAAATTCATTTTATTTGTGCAGGAATATCAGGTTCTTAGTGGCTGAACAGTTATTGAGGCACTGAGTGACTTTGCAAGTTCCTGTATTTTCCTTAGGAGGAAATGATACCAGACATCCAAAGCATTCTGTTTATCTTTTTACCTTCTTACCAAGCTGTGATGGTCACAATGTCATGGTGCTGAGCTGTGACGGCTGGAGGGAATTAGTTCTGTTCCTCTGATTTTTCTTCTACCAGGGAACTAATTCAGATTGTTCTGTGGCAACAGCTGCTTGAATAGAAAATGTTATTTAAAATTGAATGACCACAACAGCTCAAAACATAGGAACAATTTCTCCTCACAGGTCAATAATTTGAGTTTTCAGGTCAGAACAGCATAAATTCTGTGGTGGGTTTGTCATCTTAGTAACAAATAGGGTCCAAACACAGATAAAGGAATATTATACAACTTTTAAGTGACTGGTATTGTGGTCAGAGTGTAGTAGGTTAATAATTGCCAAGATGGCGTAAGTGAAATGAGCATTTCTCAAACATATGAAGCTCTTCAAGAACATCCATAGTAGAAGATAACGTAGGAATTGAGTGTGTTTTCCTTACAGATGTTCCAGGTGTGGCTCCATCAAAGAGCTGATAGCCAAACTGAAAGAGTTAAACACTTACTGAAGCCAGTGGAAACTTAAACATCCTGTAAAAGCACACTGAGATAGCTTAGAAATGACAAAGAGGAATTTCTTCCTACAAATAAAATTTTATAGGAAAATTACTAATTGTTAAATGTTAATCTTATGATTTCAGAGCTGTCTGAAGAACCCATGCTGATTCATATGTGTAAGTTAAATGCATGTGTTGGATCTGTTGATAAGACTAGATTATGAGCAAAAATATGATCAAGCATGGAATTGTCTTTTCCATCTGGTCAGCAGTTAAAAGAGAGTAATATGTGCAAAAGAAACACAAAATCTAGGCAAGTCACTGTCAAGCTGAGGAGAGACACTTGGATGTTTGTGGAAATAAATTAACATATGTTATGTGTGAAGGGTACAGCCATTCTTTAAAAGACCCGTGACAAAAACCTAATCAAATGACAGCTCTAATGACTGGAGCCCGAAGGGAGCTGTTACAATAATTACACAACATGCAGAGGGTTGTAATAGCAGGGCCTCACCCGCTGGAAGATGAAAGGATCATGGCAAATGGAAGCATTTGTATTCTTTGTATTCCCAGAGATGCCAGGGAGGCACAAAGACAAGAGCAGAGGAAAGGTGCATCAGGAATCAATTCAGCTTAAGCAGTTTTGGCCCCAGGGGCTGTGTACTTGGGCTGATATGGGAGTGTGTCATAGGTTGACTATATGATGCTTTTATCCCCAATCATCTTGTTCTGTTTACGCTGAATAATAAGTTTTGTACCTTTAAGACTTGTTACAGAGAATGAAGGGGGAGACAAGAAGCAGCAGTTTGTTTTCAGACACTGCACTCCTCCTCCACATTCCTGCTCCTGGCCTGTGTTGTCTGTGGATGGACAGACAGCGGGACAGAGCTCTCCTTTGCTTTAGTTAGTTTTAGCTAGATGAGGCAAAGAAGTTCCCTGGACTGTGGGGTTGTTTTTCCTTTTCTTTGGACCTTTACAAACCTGCTCTGGACTGAACACCAGAGGAGCACAGCAGCTCCCACCTGTGGCCCACTGGGCCGGGCCAGGCCTGCGACATTTCCAGCACCAGAGGGGCTGATAAGAGACTGAGTGAGCTGAACTGCAACCCGGGGAGGGAACTTTTCTGAGTTTGTCTCTCATTTGGAGCAGCAAGGGGTTTTATTGTTTAATATTGTTTAGGTTTTATTGTTTAATAAACAGTTTTTTCCCCACTTTTCTCCAAGGAGGTATTTTCTCCCAAACCAGTTGGGTGAGGGGCCGATTGAATCTTCTTTCCCAGAGGAGCCCCTTTGGGAGTTCTCTCCAAAATTTGCCTTGAACCAGGACAGAGTGGGATGTGAATTGATCACTGCAGGGTGTGAACAGAGAAAGCAGGTCCAGCCTCTGACCAAAAATACACGAGGAGGTGATGAAGGTCTGCAGGAGGGTAATTGGTGGTCTGAGCCACACCTCTGGCTGTCAGGATACAAGATTCCCATTCTTAGAACATGATTTAGTGAATCACCTCCTTTTACCCTCACCATCTCTGTATTGCCTAAGCTGGTACTTCACAGAATTCCCAGAATCCCTGGGTTGGGAGAGCCCTTCAAGGCCCTGGAGTCCAGCCCAGCCCCTGGCACCCAGTGCCACCTCCAGGCTGGTTAAACACACCCAGGGGTGGTGACTGCACCCCCTCCCCAGGCAGCCATTGCAGAACTTTCTCCCCCTTGCTGGAAAAGCTTTTTGCTGCCCTCCAAGCTGGATTTCCCTTGGCCCAGCTCAGGCTGTGTGCCCTGGGTGTGCCAGTGCTGCTGCAGACAGAGCCCAAGGGCAGCTGGGCACAGGCACCTTTCAGGAGCTGTGAGAGTGCTGGGGGCACCCTGAGTCTCCTTTCCTGCAGGCTGAGGACCCTCAGCTCCCTCAGGGCTCCCTCAGGGTTTGTGTCCCAGCCCCTCTCCAGCCTCTGGATGTGCTCAGTGTCCCAAGGTCCTTCCCAAGCTGAGGGGCCAGAGCTGGGCACTGTGCCCTCACCTTACCTTCAATGCTCCTGGGTGATGTCTCCAAAGAAAAGGAGGCTTGAAGTGCACAGCAGTGTGGAGCTCAACTGAGCACTAGCAGAGTTTTTCTCCTTACAGAACATTTATTTCTTAAGACCGCCTTCTTGATTTTTCTCCATCGTTTCCCTCATCTATTCAACTCTGTTGCAGGCACTCACGGTTGCAACAACAACAAAAAATAGGTGTTTATCAAGACAATGTGTTTATCAAGCAAAAAAAAAAAAAGGTGTTTATCAAGACAATGTAAATTCCTTGATGCACCACAAGGTGCACTTTTATAAATGAAAGCAAAAGTAGATAACATGAACTAGGGAGGCCTGCACTTCAGGCAAGGCCTGTGATAAGTTTAGTGTTATGCCCTTTATATTGCCATATATTTCATTTCAGTGCAAGCAAACCTATGGAATGTAAGTGATCATCCTATAAAATGAGAACTTGAAATGAAAGCTGTGCTGCAGATCTGATATGCTGCATTTCACAAGTCAAAAAAATTGTACTATCAAAATCTGAAGTCGCCTCGTCTTCAGAGTGAGAAAAAGAGAACATGTTCTTCCTAGGTGTCCCCAATTTTCTCAAAAACATGCCAGCTTTATTTTACTTTAAATGAATACTAATAATGTGTGTGGCTTGCTTTCACTTAAAAGACTGATTTTCCTGAGGGCCACGAGGAGCACTGTGTTCCAAGCTTTTTGTCCTTTAGGTTATCATCTTCATGGAAATATGGATGGATGAATTTTCCTACCAGCTGGGGCTCCCAGAGTTATTCCTAGATTTCTGAGAATAAATTAAATAGCTGTTGGGGAGCCAATGGCTAGTGAAAATAAGTCTGAGATGAGGACTTGTAGTTTCAGCAAACTGGAAGAAGACAATTTCAAACTGGGTGATGGTGGAGCCAGAACCACATTTTGGATCTGTGATTGTTTAAGTTGTACTTTTATCTTATTTTCCACCAGGGCACACTTGTGTTAGTTTATCAAAATTCTCTGAGTAATGCATCTGTTTTTCCCTCAGTAGCTCACAATTATTGAAAAACCCTTGTACTGGGAGGGTCTGAGTCACTCCTAACTAGTCCTGGCTCAGAACTAGACCAGAGTATAAATGGCAGTGGGTAAGAGCCAGTGGCTCCAGGCTGTCTCAGGGAGGGATTGATGTCACCTCCTTCTTGGATTTGTTCTGGATTGTATATCCTACTATAAAAAAAAAAAAAAAAAAAAAGAAAAGCTGAAAATACCATTAAAATCCCTGTGTTCATTTTATCCCTGTGATTTCCTTTAATATTTCTTTCTCTGAGCACTATTAACTCTGTTTTAATTCCCAGCTGTTGCCCGACAATCAAGAAACAAATGTTCATCCTCTTCTGGCCATGGCCCACAGGTATTAAAGGATAGTTCCACTAATGCTCCACACCAAGACTTCACTGCCACTTGACATATGGAGTAATTTACCCCTGTTGGCAAAAGGAACCAAAATCAGCACGTTCCTTTTACAGCCTAATCCTGCACGTGGTGTTGATGTGTAAACAGTGACACACCAGGGTTTTACTACCTGACATAAAACATGCATTAGCACTGAGGAAATGTGTCTGTGCATTGCTGGGAAGTTGGGGTTTTTTGATTTTTTTTTTCTTCAGGAAAGACTGTTTCTGTCACACAGAAATCTAGGTGAAATTAGATGAAACCACCTGGAAAAGCTGATAATACAGAGAGCAAAAGGAGATGGTGCATCTCTCTTTTGGAACCCTGAGAGATGCAGATGTTCAAATTTGGAATGCAGGTGCCAGCCCATGAATTTGATGGGTGCTCTCAGCATCCACTGCAGTTTAGGGTTTTTATCCTGAGAGAAACAGGCCCCTCCAGAACACATCAAACTCAGACAATCGCAGACGTGGAAATCAGGTCAGATGAATCATGTCTTAAAAATGACCATATTTTTCTTAAATTGTAAGTGGGGAAAGAGTGACTAACGCCTACAGAGATGATATTAGGTGGTATGAATTCTACCCCCAATTTCTCTGAAAATGAAGCTATTTTAGCTGATGAGACACAAGGTTGATGTTTCAGACAAAAGGGACAATTTGGGACTGTCTGAAAAATATGAAGCCCTTTGGAGTTAGGAAATATAGAGAGTCACAGCAATACTGTCTTGTATCTGTTTCTAGGTATCGAGATTTGTCCTCTGGGTTTCTAGTTCTGTGCTCTTCAGCTTGCTGTCTTGATGCTTGTTTTTTAATGAAAAATGCCCTTTTTTTAATTGTTAAAAAGAGATTTTTTTACTCACTTTGGGAGGGAGGAAAGACAGACTCCAGAGCTGCACTGACCTGAGGACTTCTATTTATCCAGAATTCTTGCTGTGTCAGAGAACAAACCATCTGGTGCTGCTGAGGACACTCAAATAGACCAGTGAAATTCATGGGCAACCACAACTCCTGCTCACTAATTGTGGCATGGATGTGAGAGTAATTTGGGGTTTCAAATTGTTCTAAGACAAAAATTTTATGACCAAGAAAATGCCATTTGTGTTCTGTGATGCAGCCTTTGCTAACAGAACAATAACAGAAATCATAATTACACTACTATATAAATCTTTCCATGGCCTTCAGCTGATGTTATTTATTGTTGCTGTCCTGTCTCCCCACCTGTGAGCAAAATATCCTGGGACTGGAAACAGTGGCAGTGTGACAAAATGTTAAAATTTAGGATTATTTCTCTGTAATTAAGAATTACAAAGTCTAGGATATTATTTGTCTGGAAAAAAAAAAAGGTAGCTGAGGGGGCATCTGATACAAATGAATACAGGAACTTGTATCTAATTTTCCTAACACTAAACCCCAGGGGAGCATCAAATAGCACTGCTATCTGATTAGTTCAGAAAAAAAAGATGTATTTCTTGTAGCAGGATGAAGTACAGCTCTGATACATTTTGCCAAAAGACAAGGGGATGAGAACACCTCAAAAAGTGATAGAACATATTCTGGAAAGAAAACATAATATCTTGGTAGCTGCTGAAGACTCAGAGCTGCTTGATGCCAGGATATTCTTGGTCTTCTTTTCACATTTTCTGTTGGACATTGCTGGAGGCAGAACTGGGCTGAGCAGATCTTTACTCTGATCCCAGGCAGTTTCATGCTGCTCCATCTCATAGAGCCTGTGCACTCTCAAGGAGCCTCCTTAAGCCTCTGCATCCACCAAATGCTTTACCTTGACCTGAAGCAGCAGGGAAAATCCAAATTTCTTCAGGAAACTTGATGATTTGTGTAGTCTGGGTGAGATGTTTGTTAACAAAGTTCTCATATGTGTTATTAGCTTTAAGTCCACGGGGCATAGAGAAGGAGGATATGTGAGGTTCCAACAAGGGCTAAAGGCTGAGCGTGTTTGAAGAACAAACCCCTATTTTCCTGTGTATTTTATGTCCTCTATAGAAAGGGAAAGAAACACTTTTGGCACTGCTATCTACAAGGCACCACAGAGAGTCCAAACCTCCACAGCGTGCCGAGGGTCCCCAAAGTGAGGTGTGTCTGGGTCCCCAAGGTGAGGTGTGTCAGGGTCCATAGGGTGAGGTGTGTCTGGGTCCCCAAGGTGAGGTGTGTCAGGGTCCCCAGGGTGAGGTGTGTCAGGGTCCACAGGGTGAGGTGTGTCAGGGTCCCCATTCACCAGCCCTATCTTTGTTTCTCCAGACTGTCCCACACAACAAAGCTGGTGACACCTGGTGTCACCTTCCTGCAGCACAAAGCAGCAGCACCTTCACGGACATTGCAAGGGACTGTCTTGGTTTGGAAAGACAGGAGTCTGCCAAGGAAGGCAGGAGTTTCCCCTAAAATGGAGAATGTAAACCCCTCTGAATTGCTATAAATTTTAAATTAAGGGGCTCTCAGGAAAAAAAAATATGGGAGCAGGAAATAATAGTTCTTTAATAGGGAAGAAAAAAATAAAGGATAAAATAAACAATGCAGTACACTAGAACAGCACTGACAGAGTCAGAACCCAACCTGACACCCTGTGGGTCAGGGTGTTGGTGGCAGTCCCATTGGAATTGTGCCTGCAGCCCTCCTGAAGTATCAGGTGTGGTTCTGTTGGAACAAGGGGATCCTGTAGAGAAGGATGTATTCTTCCTCTGAAGATCCAGTGGAAGAAGAGGCAGCTGCTGTTCCTCTGGGAAATCCAGTGGAGAAGCCGTGCTGGTGTTCCAGAATCTCCAGATTATATCCAGGTAGGAATGCTTGGCTCCTCCCTCTGGTCACATCTCCCAGTGGGATGCTGTAGTTCTTATCAGCCATGCAAAGACACTCAATAGTCTGTTATCAGCAGATGTCCCCTCTGGAGGGAGGAGTGATTGTGGTCACTCAGAGAGAGAGAGATAAGGCAAAGTGCCCACTTGACAAAAGACAACTGCCATACAGATGGCAATAAAATACATCTTGCCTTGCAGTCTGGAACAGGGACAAGAACAGTTCTGTCCCTGTGTAGGAATATCTGTGTTGGTGTTGCCTGCTTGGCCATGAGCAAGCACTGCTGAGAGCCATTGGAGAGGCCACTTTAGTTTTGTTGGGGGAAGCTCTCAGTAATTCTCACACCTGTGATCTGGATCAAGTGTGGAGCAGGACAAATGGAGAGTGGCACATCTCACTGTGACATTCTGACCCACGTGTCTGTGATCAGAAACACTGGATTTTTCTGATTGTGCCATAGCAGAGTGTTGAAGTGAGGGGGAGAACGACCATCCTATAATGCATCGAACTCCGAATTTATTGATCGATCAGTCACTTTAAATAACAGTGTTAATTAACTTCATGCATATTCCAAAATCCAGGTTTACGATAGGCTAACAGAGAAAACTCTAACCACTCCTTTTGTTTTACAATACCGTTGATTGTTTACATCAAACAAATCCAGTGTTCTCACTGTGATACGAACGGTTCCCAAAACTTCCATAACTGTTCCCAGGGTGCCATCTTTTCCCAGAGAGGATGTTACCTTTGTTATGGGAAGACTGCCTGAGAACTTTATTGTTTATGCAAGGATGCCTGAGAGAGACTAATTGTTTATAGAAGTCAGGCTGGAAACTGCTTTGAAACTGCTTCACAGCTACCTGTTACTTTTCTCTCAGCTGCATGGCTTCGTGGCCTTTTTCTTTAAGCCATGCTTGAACTAAACTCCCGACAGCAGAGAGGTCAGGGCAGTGCAGACAGGACTCTCTTTCAGGAACCTTCCAGATATCACCTGCTGGTCTGACACCATCCTCCTTCACTACCACAAGAACTTTCAGCCTGGGGGTTTAAAGCCTCATGAAGCCTTGACAAATTCAGCCCTCAAGGTGAAATCACAGACCAAGCCAACACTCAGCTGCTGCAGAGATTATTTGGTTTTCAGCATGAAAAACAGCATGAAAAAATGTAGATGTTTCTGGCTTGTGATTTTTCTTTTCCTATTTCCAGCCTCTTCTCTCAAGAAAATGTTCACATTATTCCCACGTACAAGGAAAGCCCAGGGAGCAGAAATATTTCTGGCCATGCAGCTAAGTGAAATGCTGAAGGTCTGAGGAACAAAACTTTGTGGTCCAGCAGGTCAGCTAACAGCATCTCTCACAGAGAGACAAACTGAGGGGAATTCAACTTCTTTCATCTCTTTCTGACAGAAATGTGGTTGAGAGCACAGAGTGCCTGTCAGAGCACATATCTGCTTCCAGCACTCCCTGATAACATGTGGAACCACCAGCAAGGTGGAACTGAGCTTAACACCAGGACAGCAGCCTCAGAGGTGCTGCCAAGCAGCACTGCAGGTGTTCATAGCTGGGGGCAGAGAAGAACACAAGCACTTTGGATTTTCTGCTGTCATTGCATCCCCTGACCATCACACCCATTCTCCACAACCCATGACTCAATAGCTCATGGACATGAGGAGAGCTGAGGTGTTTCAGGGCAAAAATGTGATGCAGGAAGAAAATGAAGGTAGCAGAGGATAGGCAAGAAACTTTTGGAGAATGAGGTTTATAGAGGACTGGACAGTAAATGGGGCTGACTGTGGAATAGAGAATGTGAGGCCATGACACCAAACTGCGAGAAATCAGACTTCCTTATTGAGAATAATTGTCCCTGAAGAGATCATGATTGTTATTTTATCTCACATTTACCTAGAAATTCAGGAACAAAGAACCCATGGGGCAGTTTTTCTCATGGTATTTTCTTTTCCTACCTACAGAGTAACAATTTTGTTCATCCCTTGCAATACAAACTTTTCAACCTTTCCCTTTCTTGATGTATGAGACAATGGCCATGTTTTGGTTTCAAAACATGTGCTAGAAAGTGCTCCAAGTGTGTTTGGAGTCCTCTGTCCTCAACAAGTGAGACGTGACAACTTTGCCATCATGCATGGCAGCCTGATGGAAGGCACATCAACCAACCTAACACTGAGTCTGCTGGCTTTCATCTCACTGCTTCCAGGAAAGGTTCCCAGCTCAGGCTGCCTGGAATCACCATCCCCACAGGCAGGGGGGCTCAGCAGAGGAGCATTACAGCTGAAGCAGAGCAGAAGCTGGAGATGTGGTGCAAGAGGGCCACTGAGGAGGAGAAGGAGACAGGCTATGACGATGAGACTCCATAAACTCAGTGGAGAACAGCAGATAAAACTGAAGAATGATGCAAAACAGTTTTGGGAGCTAATTAGCCTTCCAGTACCTAAAGGAGGCTTGCAAGAAGGCAGGAGAACTTTTCACAGCAGCAAGGGGTGACTGGACAAGAGGGAATGGCTTTAAACTGAGGAAGAGTAGATTTAGATTAGATATGAGGAAGAAGTTGTTTACTAAGAGGAGGGTGAGGCCTGGCACAGGGTGCCCAGAGAAGCTGTGGCTGCCACACCCCTGGATGTGTTCAAGGCCAGGTTGGATGGGGCTTGGAGCAACCTGGGATAGTGGAAGGTATCCCTGCCATGGAATGAGATGATTTTTAAGGTCCCTTCCAACCCAAGCCATTTGTGTGATTCTGTACATTAGCACCCCTTTGACCACAGAGTGATCTACAGGTGCCTGTGCTTGTTTAGCCTGTCCTGGTCATCTGAGAGAAGTTAGCCAGCAGCAGCCATGGTTGAACACTGGGTAGTGCAACCCTTCCTTCTCTCACACTAATTAGCAGGGCTGTTAGTGTGGGACAAGCTGTTTAATTACTGCTGGAACGCTGCTGCTTCCACTCCTGGGCCATGGTCCTTCTCCTGTCCAACTGGAAGGATCCAAAATCCACCCCTGTCAAGCCCTGGTTGAGCAATATTAACACAGCATCTGCCAGGCTGTTTTGAATAGCTGCTAAACATCTACGCTGCTTTAAGAGGGAAGAAAAGGCTTTTCAAGTGCTGCATACATTACCCATAGCAGTGGGGAAGGATGTTAATAATTCATTCATGCTCTCAGACTCTGGAGTGTGCTAGATCTTTCAACTCACAACAATAGACATCACCCTGCAGGCTGTCATGTCCCCCTTTTAACAAAGGGAAAGAAAAGAGAGGCGATAAAAAGGAGGAAGATTTCCTGGGTGGAAAATCTGAAGCCTGATGAAGAATTAAAGCCTGTTAAACGTCTACTTGAGCCAGCCATTGAGCAATAAAGCCTATTTGCAACCAGTTGCTGGAAGAAAGAGCTGCATGGGCAGGAAAAAGCATTTGTTGGGAAGATGCTGGCATTGCTTTCCTTGGCTATGGAATACATCAACCCCCTGGGGTGCCTGTTCAGCAAGTTTTCCTTATTCAAACCAGAGCAGAGAGAGAAGAGGAAGGAGTCACCCTGAGAGAACATATGTGTAGAATTATTTTCATGTTACTGGACCATCCCCTGAGTACCTGATTTGCCTTCAGCTATTCCTGTACCCCCACAGGATGTTCCCAGGAGATGTGATAGAATCCCATATGTGTATTTCCAGCTCCAACAGAAATAAAGGCAACCAGAAGTGACAAGAGGACTTGTTTAGGATGAAGTAGGTAGGAAAGCAGCCACTGCTGAAGGCACAGCCAGGACTTTTGGGCCGGTGACCATTAAATGTGGCCACCTGCAGTAGCAATCATCATGCCCATGACAAGGAGAGAAGCCACCCATTTATTTAGGATTCATCCTGGGCCTGTATTCCTTCTTTCATCTCCTCCTTCTGCTTTCCTGAGTGGAAGAGCCTCTCCTGTCTTGCTCCTTCACTTCTAAGGTGGTAAAAGTCTTGCCTGTCATGTTGAGAAACCCCACACCAGTCTGAGAGTAAAGGAGTGTCCTACTCATGGGGAAATTGCATTTTAAAAGAGAAAGATTGAGGTCCTTTATGTGGTGGGTAGTAAACTACACCCAATAGTAACAGGAAGGTCCTTCTAGTAAAGAGAGGACCATGTGAGTGAGCAAGAGGTGACAGAACCAAAATGTTTCCTTCCTGGGGAGGCAGGAGATAAATAAATGTAATTTAATCCTTCTAAAATCCAACCAGCCTTCTTATTTCTGTAGCCATGTCAACAGTTTTTAGCCATTTGCAATTCCTCATGTGACTCCCCTCATTCTGATTCAGAATTATCCCAAATTGGTTGACAAAGAGAGAAGAGGCCTCAAGTCCCACCACATCAAATGTCTTGATGAAAACTCTGGTTTTCATGACATAGGCTGGCCCATTGAATTCAGTATTGTGCTCCCCAGAGTTCACTTACTGCTATTTTCCATGGAAACTCCCTATGGACATTTTAGTGTACTTGGGAGAAGAAAAGCAATACTTTAATTCTTCCCTTGCACAAGTCTGCACATCAACCACAGTACAGTTTTCCTACATGTCAGGACGGCTTCCCTCAAAGCAGAATTTTGATTTGAATTGACTCTTTGAGCAGAATCGTTGAGCACTGCTGCATGAAAGAGCAAATTGGAGATTCCAGGCTTGCTTCACCCAGTTGCATTCTAAGCTCAATGCAGGCAGACACTGCTGGAAGGATATCTTGAACTTTGTCAGCCAGCTCCACCAAACCCCCCAAAAAATCCAGGGCAAAGATCTTCTGGGGTAGAGGCAATCCCTGTTCCTCTCTGAGCCCAAAGCAGAGTCACTTCATCTCCTGAGGACATTGTAGGGACCAAGTGCTGCTGCCAGTGTGAGGAGCTGACCTGCCTTTCACTCACCTCTACTGTGGGGGCTTATTCAAGGCTTTTCACAGCTCATCCTCATCCCCCAGCTTGGGCATGGAGATCACAGACCCTGGATGAGCCCTTATGTTGGAGCTCAGCACATCCCTCCGGGTGTCCAGAGTTGCCAAGGACCCTGTTGGGGGGCTCAGAGACCCTGGCACACAGCCCAGAGAATCTGGGGATTTGATTGTGACCCTTGGAGCAAGTTGCCAGCTTTGTATGAGGACATGAAAGCCACACAGGTTTGAATAGTAGGATAACAAAATGATCACAGGGTGAAAATGTAGATTTTAGGATTTTTGGTATGGGGGTTATGGGGACAAGATGGAGGAATCTGGGCATGTCTAGCCGCCGCCGCCTTCTTGTTCTTCTTGTTCTTCTTGTTCTTCTTGTTCTTGTTCTTGTTCTTGTTCTTGTTCTTGTTCTTGTTCTTGTTCTTGTTCTTCTCCTTCTCCTTCTCCTTCTCCTTCTCCTTCTTCTTCTTCTTCTTCTTCTTCTTCTTCTTCTTCTTCTTCTTCTCCATTCTCTGCAGTGATGCTGGCACTTTGAGATTGGTCTAGAGTAGAAGTGCACTGTCTAACATAGGTGATAGGCATTGGGAATTAAGTATAAATATGTTATATGTAGTTTGTAGTATAAAAAGACAACACCGCCCCAGGGGCGGTCAGATGCCTGTGGCTGCCCCGCAGAGCAGATCTTGGCTGGGCAGAAAGAAAATTTTATAGATAAGAATTAATAAACAACCTCAAGACCAAAAAGAGAAGAGCCCAGACTTGTTCTTCAGTTGCACAGGCTGAAGCAGAGACATCCTGCACATCTCAGGGCAGCAATTACCAACACTAACCTGAGACCTTGGAGGAGAGAGACAGGCACTGCCTCGGTCCCTCCATTCACCCTTCTCCTCCCTGTCACCCTTGGCAGAAGTGCCAGGAGGATGTGACAGGATTGCAAAGTCTTGGCACAGAGCTCCTGGTTTCTTTTTTCCTTCCCTCTGCAGGGACGTGGAGCCAAGAAAGTGTCAGCTCCATAACTCTGCCCCAGCAGAGTCCTGCAAACTCCTCAGCCAAAGCAGCTGAATAGGAAATGGGATGGAGCTGGAAACTTGTCCTTGTCAGCTGGGTTCTCCATCCAACAACTCATAAAAAACCCTACATGAAAGCAGCCAGCACCATTACAGCTCACTCCTATCTGAGAAATGGCATTTAATCCCCACACTGTTTATTTAACTCTACACGACAGTTGTGTAATGTCATGCTGTTCTGTCCTCATCTTATTCCACAGGGAAGCTTTTCAGCTCAGGAAATTCATGGATCAAACTGCCAGGTCTCGGTGTTTTGCAGAGCTCTGCCATGTAAACAATTATTCTATAAAAGAAATCCCTCTAACCCATGAATTTTGACACCAAAGTAAAATAAAATAAAAGTGTAAGTTTAGTTTTATTTTCATTTTAGATGTATTTGTGATGAAACACTTGAATTCATCCCAACCACCCAGGAACAAACAGGAAAACCTAGGTTCCCAGGCTTAGTGGTTTCGGGGTTTTTTACCTGTCATTGTTTTTAAGGATGTTTTAGGACTGTTGAACCCTTAGGCTGTGCTTTTCTTTCCCATGATTACACCTGCATGACTGGGTTTCCTATTGAAATCACTCAGCTGAAACCAAGGGGGGCAGCACATCTAAGAACAAGATTTGGTCTCATGCTCCTCAAGCAGGAGCTTTATAATTAACTCTTCAAAACCTGCTCACCTTCCAAAGCTAAAACCATGCAGAAGGGAGGTGCCTGAAATAAAATAAATTTGCCCCATGGTTGGGAAACAATAAGGACAAAAGAAATTTGTTTTGTATAGTGTAATGCAACTTTTTTGTGCATGTGTGTATGTGTGTTTATCCTGAGAAAAATCAAGGAAACATAGAACAATTTGGGTTGGAAATTACTTTAAAATCCATCCAGTTCCACCTCCTGCCACAGACGGGGACACCTTCCACTATCCCATATTGCTCCAAATCCTGTCCAAACTGGCCTTGGACACTTCCAGGAATGGGGCAGCCACAGCTTCTCTGGGCACCCTGTGCCAGGGCCTCATCACCCTCACAGGGAAGAATTTTTTCCCGATTTCTAATCTAAATATCTCCTCTTTTACTTCCCCTATCTGTCCATGTGAAAATTCACTCTCCTTATTTTTCATAAGCACTGAAAGGATGCAGAAAATGAATATATATCCTAGATTTAATAAGGTCTAAAAGGCATTTTCACTGGCATAGTATTTTTGGGCATCACGTTATTTTCTTACTGCCAACCAGTGTTGAGAATAATATGCCAAATGGTCACCATCAAGGCGCTCACCCTAAACCCTGATCTGAGCTTAGGTAAGCAGGGAACTTCATGCAAGAGTTCTCACAGTCAGAAATGAACACACAGAACACTCAGTTTCCATTCAATTGTGTTGCAAGTAAATAATGACAGACAAATCTCAGGGCTGAGGGGCAGTGATGCTGGGAACTACCTGGTGAATTCTGTTGAAGTGGCTCTTGAAAATATGACTTGAGGTGTTTTTTCCAGTGGTGGAAGTGCCAAAACTGCCTTGGGTAGGTGATTTCTGTGCTTTATCAGTCTCCTGATGGAAATTGCTGCCCATTCCCCTTGGGAAAAAACCCTCTGGACAACTCTGGGCTGCTGGTGGTGGCTCCAAACCCACCCTTATTGTGTCTGCTGTGGTCTCAGAATCTCTGCTGCTCAGAGTGACTCTGAGATATGTACGAGCTTCTTCTTCCCAGCCCGGCAGTCAAAGAAGGAGTCAGGATTTTTCAGTTCTTGTTCTCATGGTTGTTTATTATTTATCTATATTTATCTATAAAATTCTTTCTCTGGCCTGCTGAGATCTGTTCAGAGGCACACTGACGACCATCAGGGCGGTGTTATCTTTTTATACTAAAAACTACGTGTACATTATTTACCATAACTTCCCAATACCCATCACTTATGTTAGACAGTGAGTTTTTGCCTTAAACCAATCCAGAAGTGCCACCATCACCCAGAAGATGGAGGCTGGGAAGAAGAAGGAAGAAGGACAGGGTATGCCCAAATTCCTCCATCTTGGGATCCCAAACTCCCATTCTAAAAACCCCAAAAATCTATTTTTCACCCTGTGACAAACTAACTATTATTCTACTTAAACTCTCTTGACTTGCAATTATTCATATAAAGGTTGGTAATTGTTTTTCCATGGGTCAAAATCAAAGTCACAGGGGTCTTGGGCTCTGTGCCAAGGTCTCTGAGCCCCCTGGCAGGGGCTTGAGCCATCCAGGACAGCCAGAGGGATGTCCTGGGTTCTGACACTGTGGCAGAGCACAGTCCAGAGCAGCCTTTCTTCCACTCCCAGCCCTTTTCCCCCACTGCACACATGGAGCAACAAATGGCATCTAAACACACGGGGAGCAGCGGGCACAACAAGCAGATGGCGGCAGAACAAGGGCCCGGATCCATTAGCAGAAATCTGGATTAACTCGAGGATGAATCAGCGACACAAATCAGGAGTAAATACACAACAGACACTGCACGCCAGCCCTTCCCCCGGGAGCTGGACGCGCTGGGAGAGAGATGCAGGGCTCTGGCATCCTCGCCTGTGTCTTTTTGAGGATGTACACGGGAGGGCAGCAGACATTTACTCAGCGTTTGGCACCGCATTCCCTTCCCTGACACAAATCTGGGACAGTGTGAGCTGTCCGTCAGCACGAGGGGATGGATGGATGGCGGCGAAAAAAACCCCATAAAAACCCCCAAAGTTGCTGTAATTAGACACAGCACACATTTCACTGTTGGGACAAAGACAAAGGTCTTGGTAATTTTTTCCTGCTGTTGGGCTAAATTCACCCCCCCCCCCCTTCCCAAATTATCTCAGGATATTCCTTTCTTCTCTCCAGTTCATTTTATTGAGTGTTTGCTTTTTTTGTGTGTGTAAGTTACTGCTGTGGTTTTCATTCTCCAGGAAAAACACGTTTCTATTTTTCCCATTGAGATGCCGACACAGGAATCTCAAACATCTCTCTCCCCTTGTTTCTTGAGGGACAAAGTACTGGGGATGAGGGAACAGGACAGTGTGTAAGAAACACCCTCTAATTCCAGCTAATGAAGCTTGTCAGTGAATATGAAAATCATTATTGAGGTTTGGAAAACAGAAGCCTGAAACAGACTGTTTCTCAGCAACGTTTCTATTTTTTGTGAGTGGATATAATTAAAGTAATTGTCTTTAGCCTTCAAAAATACTCACTGCCTTCTTCCTGCTCCCAGCCCAGCTCCATTCATTCCTTTGAATTTGGCTTCTTGGTAACTTTGTCCATGATCCAGCACAAACAATTCTGCACACTGACGTTGATGCCAGCTCAGATTGAAGCCTTTCAGGAAGAGCAGTGTATTTTGCCTAAGTATTTGCTCAGGCTGATCCTAATTAAAGTACTAATTGCCATATGCTTGAGTTCTCTTCAGCTGCCTGAAAGGAGTTGGGGATGGCTGTCCAAGCTGAGCTGAGCTCCCCTCCACATTCTCAGTGACTGCAAGAGGTGTCAGCGATGCCTCAACCTTCCCATTTCACAGAATCATAGAATCATTGAGGCTGGAGAAGGAATCCAACCTCCTTGAGTCCAACCATTCCCCCAGCACTGCCAAACCCACCACAAGACCATATCTCTAAGCACCACATCTGCATGGCTTGTTCAAATCCCTCCAGGGATGGTGACTCCACCATCTTCCCTACATATATCTTCCCTATATTCATGATGATACTTCCCTGAACAGCCACTTCCAATGCTTGGAAACCCTTTCTGTGAAGAATTTTCCCCTAATATTCCATCTCAGCCTCCTTGGCATGACTTGAGGCCCTTTCTTCTTGTCCTTTCTCTCTGGGAACAGATCCTGACTCCACCTGGCTGTCCCCTCCTGGCAGGGACTCGTGCAGAGCCACAAGGTCCCCCTGAGCCTCCTTTGGTCCAAGCTGAGCCCCTTCCTAGCTCCCTCAGCCCCTCCTGGTGCTCCAGACCCTTCAGCAATCTAAAAATAGGATGAATTAATGAATTCTTTCAATTAATGTTTTCTTTCAATTTAACTTTATTTATGAGTCTGTAGGTGCATATCTGGTGTGCAAAGCACACCTATAGACCAAGGGGACAGTGATCTCTTGGTTAGTTTGCACTGCCCTCTGAAAATAGCTCTTTTCTCCAGCAGCAGAGAGGGATTTTCAGAAATAATATCCTCAGGTAGGTGCTTAAAATTCCATAGGGTGCTTTGTGCCCAAAAGCCAAATTATACAAGATTTTTGAGCACTGAAATTAATGAGATTTAGGAACCTATGTGCTTGAAAAGAAAAACCCAACAGAGTTGGTCCTTGCCCATGATCCTGTTGGTAAATGTGTGACAGGAGCTAAATACAGATCTATGAACTGGTGTAATCAACTAAGAATCATCATTCCTGCTGTGAGATTTCACAGCCTGACACACACAGAGCAATCCCAGCACAAACAACATCAAAAGTCACGGTGAGAAAGTGACTGAAGTGTTTGAAACAGCAACACTGCCTGTTGCTGTAATCTCCACTATGATCATGTCTCTGGGGACTGGGATTATGAGGCATGCTCTGTGGAATGAGGCTGGTTTGTGTCACAGGACTCCACTAAGACAAAACACACAGCAAAGAAAAGCCTGACCAAGCAAAAACCCAGACATTGTCCAGCTGTGGTTTCAGGGCAGTAAATATGATTGGGGATTTTGCTTAATCTCCAAGTTTTATCCTCCCTTCTGCCACAGAATTGCAGCCCAGGCCATGAATGCTGATTTGAGGACTTCACCTCCTGAAACAGAAATGTGGATGTTGGGTGTGCCAGCAGGATGGGAACTGTCTCAGTGTGTTGAAATAAAATCCCTGGCATGGTTTGCTCTGGTGGCTGTATTGGGAACACAATGTTAATTGCTGGACCAGGCTTTGGGCAGCTAATGAATAAAGAATCTCAGTGGATTGGGGTCTTAATTACCTGATTTACTTTAACCTGATTTCCTCTAACCCAGCAGGTCAGTGGGACTAATCCCAGTACAAGACACTATGCCGTGTGATGTCTTCAAACAGGTCCAAAGGTTTCCAGAGATGAGGAAAGAAGTGGGGAAAGGTGCTTGTCTCAGTGGAAATTAGACACCTCTGCCT
Organism: Ammospiza nelsoni; assembly: GCF_027579445.1. Taxonomy (NCBI): domain Eukaryota; kingdom Metazoa; phylum Chordata; class Aves; order Passeriformes; family Passerellidae; genus Ammospiza; species Ammospiza nelsoni. The sequence goes on from NC_080637.1 coordinate 4,037,423, forward strand.
AATATGATGACATAGAAATAAAATTTTGTTAGCTACTTACCAGCCTGAAGACCCAAAGATACACCAGATCTTGTTCCATCCAAATATTTCCATGCCCAGACTTCTGTTCATGCTCTCAGTCAAGATAAAAAAGCAGCAAGCACAACAATTTCTCATTTCTCTCAGCTGGAAATTAAAAAACCAAAACAAACAAAAAACCAAATAAACCAAAATAGGAAACACAAACAAAAAAGACAAACAAAACCAAAACCAAAAAACAAAAAAAACCCAAAGCAAACTAAAAAACCCAAACAAAAACTCACAAATGAACAACAGCAAAAAAAACCCCAAAAACACCAAACCAAAACAAACAAACAAAAAACCGACCAAAACAACCAAAACCAGCAAAACCAAAACCTTCATAGACCCATTGAATCATTAATGCTGGAAAAGACCTCCATGATGAAGTCTAACCTTCATCCTTCATCATCAAGTCCAAACCTTATAAACTGAGAACACAATTCAGCATATAGAGGGAAGGCCTGTGTCTGAAATAATAAACACACAGGAACTCCAAAGTTTTATCAGCTTCTTCTCCCTGATGCTTGTCATTCTTTACACCTTTGGTGTCACCAGTCCAGAAGCTGAGGCTTGCACTAGGTGCAAATTCTTTTATTTCCATAACTCTGCTCACTTTTTCCCCATTTTTCCCCATTTTGGTTACACTCTACACCAGGTTTATCCAGACAAGCTTCTTGTCCTGCTTTTCTCTTATCCTTTATGGAGTAGCATTGGGTGCCACTCAGTGGTGAAAATCAGGTTAGAATGGGGTCCCTGGGCCAATGGACAAAATCCTTGCTGGGCTCTGTTGATGAGGATTATCTGATGAGGATAATGAATTCTTACATCTGGAGAGGACACCTCTCTCCTCACCCTGTGTTATTATCACAGCAGGATGGTCAAAGGACAAGATGAATTATTCCAATAACTCCAATTAAATGAAATATTAATCTAAAATAACCTTTTTTCTGAGTTAAGGAACTTTTATAGTTCTTTTTAGTTTTCTGTGCTTTGTCTCATACTCTGTGCTCCTTGTGTGGTGTGTTCAGGCCTTGTTTTATTAAGAGAAAAAGGAAAATAAATGAAAGACAATTAGCAGATTATTTATGAAAACTTTCAAGCCAAAAATTAGTTGGAAACAAAAATTAGTTGGAAACAACAATCTAAGTTTCAGATTCATTTCACTTTCTTTAGTGGATTTCAGCCTAGTCTGCCTCTATCTTTAGGAGCCACGGACAGAGGGAAAACACACGCTTCTCCAGAGACTGATGTCTGAGATGATTTATCTTTAATTTAATGTCTCACTGGGCCATAAACTGAGCACATCTTGTGTTTGGAATGACACATATGCCTAAATGATTAGGATCTACAATTATTAGCAGTAAAAGCTGATATTCCTTGGGTTATCACGACAAGCAAAGCTGTTTATGTTGGGGAACTTGAGTCAAGCTTCACTTCAGAAACTGTACCCACACATCCACAAACTGCTCCTGGAAGATCTTTACCTTGCCTGTTCTTAAAAATTCCAGTAATGGAGAATCCATCACATGTGGGTGACTTAATTCTATGCCTAGAATAATTTTGTGGTGAATTACTCCTCTGAATAGAGTATGTCAGTACCTTCCCCTTTAAGCAGTATTTCTAAAGTTTTAAACGAATGTTTTCCCCATCTTTAAAGCCCATAATAAATATTTTGCCCACCTTGTTTGACTTTCTGACAGCAGCTGTCCCCTCCATTCCTGTATTTAGCATCCAGACACAGTACATGCATTTCATAAGGACAGCCAACCTTTAATAAATCTCACCTTTAAGTGAAATCCAATCAAGATTCTGATTTATGTGTTGATTACTTGTTTTTTGTTTTTTTTTTTTTTTGTGCAAACAGAAAATTTGAAAAGTGAATGTAAAATTAGGAAGTGAAGTCTTTTCCCCCAGAATAATGTAAACAATACTGTTAAGTCTGTTGCTCCCAACCACTGATCTGCTGCTCTGACCTTGTAATCAGAGAAGACTCCGAGCCCTGCATTTGTCTTTGAAGGCTGCTAATAATTAAATCCTATTGTTTCACTGAAACAGAACATGACTCCCACAATTTGTAACCAGAAGCAGTATAGCTGCACTGAACAATGTTGGATAAACATGCCCTTCAAAGATCAAAGGAGGTAGGGCTATGTCAATTAAAAAGAAGAAAAAAAAAAATCAGCATAGCTAAACTGCTGTTCCTCAGCAGCTCGGTGCAGGCGCAGATCTGAGGCTGCTTTGCTTTCATTTCCCAGTCTCAAGGGTATCCTCATTCCCCCCAGTGCCTGGGGAAGCTGGCACACCCAGATGTGAGCTGAGAGTCTGTGGGCAGAGGCAGAGAGTACCCCCCTCATCCCTAATTACACGTTCAAAGGATTCGTGCTCTCTCCAAGCAGCACATCTTTGTGGCATTAAATAAAAATGGGCCTCAAAGAGAACACAAACACACACACAATGTGTTCAACAAGGCAGTGGGCAGGAGGATAACAGGGGGATGTGCATTTAGAGTGATGCTGTTGGCTTTTGTTTCTTCCCTGTGAGAACCCTTCCCTTCTCCCTGGATTTCTGGGACCGTGCTCACAGGAGTCAGAGGATGAGGGAAGAGATGAGGATCTGACTCCATGTTTCAGAAGGCTTTGATTTATTATTTTATGATGTATATTATATTAAAACTATAATAAAAGAATAGAAGAAAGGATTTCATCAGAAGGTTAGCTAAGAATAGAAAAGGAAAGAATGATAACAAAGGTTTGTGGCTTAGACTCTCTGTCCAAGCCAGCTGACTGTGATTGGCCATTAATTAGAAACAACCAACATGGGCCAATCCCAGATGCACCTGTTGCATTCCACAGCAGCAGATAAGCATTATTTACATTTTGTTCCTCAGGCCTCTCAGCTTCTCAAGAGGAAAAATCCTAAAAAGATTTTTCATAAAAGATGTCTGTGACAGATTTCCATCAGAGTTCACCCTCTATGCCAAACACAGACTCACCTTGATGCCACTTTAACTCCAACATGAGACAGGAGAAACCATGGCTGCTGAAGGAGTTTTCTCCTTCCCAGGAATGCCCATGTGATTTATGGCCAGCAAAGCCTCTTTAATTAACAGAACTCTCACTGGCTGTTTCCTGGTGGCCCAGAAAAGAGGAAAAACTCGCAGTAAATGAGTTCCAGCCATGCATTGGCTCTGTCTGCTCTGTATTTCACAGCTTTTCATCTCTGTGCTGAGCAGTTTCCAGGGACACGGCGACTCCCTTGCTGAAATGTCTCTTCTTGTGCAGGGATCCAACTGTCCATGGCCTGATCCCTCTGGTGGGTGTTGTGGGGTCCACTCCATCCCTATATCCATATATCCATCCATAGATCCACGTATCCATAAACTTCTCAAGTGTCTCTTGCCAAGACCAAAGAATTTCTTCCCTGTGAGGGTGTAAAGCCCTGGCACAGGGTGCCCAGAGAAGCTGTGGCTGTCCCTGGATCCCTGGAAGTGTCCAAGGCCAGGTTGGATGGGGCTTGGAGCAGCCTGGGACAGTGGAAGGTGTCCCTGCCCATGGCAGGGGATGGCACTGGATGATTTTCAAGGTCCCTTCCAATTAAAGCCATTCTATGATTGGACACCAATCATATCCATGTTGGTGGATATGATCCCCCTATTCTGGATGAAAAAAAAAAAAGAATTTGATTTGCTTTCATTTTAGAGGAGGGGCAATTGAGGAGGATGCAAACCAGAAAGGACAAAATCATGCTGGAATTTTGCAGCAGATCTGTCTCATGGATACCACTGTGCTTTCTGCTGAAGACTGTGTTATCTCAGCTTCAGAGGGGATGAATAAGCTTCAGCTCTGGTTCTTGGCTCCGTTTTTTTTTTTTTTTTTTTCTTCCTTAATCAGAGTTTATTATTAGGCTAATGCAATATAAAAGCATTGTATAAAAGCAAGTCTTCAAATGCTCCCTTTCCAGTGCAAATGGAAAAGGCATTTTTATTCTGAGAATGAGGGCATTTGTTCCTTTTACCTCTTGTACTTCTGGACTCGAATGCTTCTATTATGTGTGTCTGGACTTGGATTTATGAGTTCAACAAGAAGAATGTAAAATATGTAATGTTGAACCTATGTGCAAGAGAGTTGTCTAACCCAGGCTCCTGCTTAAGAATTACAGGTATTTGTTGTTTGTTTGCTGCACTTCTTGGGAAAGCAGAGTTATTCTATCCTGCTCCTTGTTTTAACTCCATTTTTATTTCCCAGTTCTAGACAATGCAATTCCACCTCAGTGAATATTTTACAGTTTCCTTGAAATAAATCACTCTCTCCACCTTCCTGTCTACTAAAGACAAAACCTTATTGTAATGACTTAAATTCCAGTATCAGCTAATCTAAGGAAAGAACCTGGCCCATAAAGTTTGACAAATGATGATCATATTAAAAAATAAAATGTACACATTGTGTCTAAACACAATTGACCTCATTTCTCTCAGCTGTCCTGGTGTTCAGCTGCTTGGAAAGTTTCCTCCGGGGAAAACCTTTATTAAATGATTTGTGTGTCTTTTACATTTTGTTACAAATTATCTGGCTCCCTCGTTTTATTTCTTCTTCAGACTGGCTGCTTGCTACAGCTAATTTGGTTGTCCTTGCTGGGACTACCATAAATACTCCTTCCCAGTAGTACTTTGCAAGCTGAATTAGCCAAGTGATCTTGGCTACGGCATCCAAGAAAATACTCAGTGAGATTAAACACTGCTGGAATTTTACGGTTGGAGACACTGTTTTAAAGTCATCCATAAAGGAGCATGGGCAAAAAAAAATGCTGACATGGCCAAAAGAACATTTCCTGGATGCTAAAATTGTGACCTTCAGGATTGTGCTTGAAGGGAGAGCTGCTCGCTCACTTCTCTCCCTGCAGTGACTGTATGAAAGCACAACCCCCCTGTGGAACTGGTAACAAGGAGCCCTTCATAAAAATACATGAAATATCAGATTGGGAACAAGGAGGTAAAGCCTGGCCTGCAAATTGAAAGACAGAGCACTGAAGCCTGCAGGAGTCTCTGACCAACAATGTGTGCATTTTGTTTTTTGGGTGTTCTGGGTCTGCCTGTGAAGCAGAGGAGGTGACATTTAACCTGGTGACATCTTACCTTCATCTTACCTGGGCTCAGTGGTACCACAGCCACCAAAACAATAGAAAAACTTTTTCTTCATCTCCATCTTTTCTCTTATTTCACCCTGGTAGCACCTGGAGATTTAATCTGTGCAGGGCTGTGGCTCTTGGGTGGAAATTGTAGTTAAATAATTCTATTGTCGGCTCAGGGTGGCATATATTTACCATTCCCCCCAAAATCTCTGGTTATTACCAGGTAGACTGGCTCTGTAATTGTCCTTACAGTGGCTTCGTGTCTTTCTGTCATGAGGTTGAAGCTCCTGACTTTATTTAAAGCTCTATAAACACTTCATTCATCAAAATCCAACTCCAGAGTAGCAGAGGGTGACAACAGGGCTATAATTATTTCTGATTGGGTGGAATGAATGAAGACCTTTCTGTCAAAAATTCCCTTTAAAATTTTTTTCCAGCCATCCACCAGTTAGAACATTTTAGTTCAGTATTTCTGAAGGTATATATACTTCCTTTTGAGTTGTGAAATAATTGTTTCCAATCTGAAAACACCAGTGCTTCATTTAAAAGGGATACAAAAATCATTACAAATGCCCCATTAGACATAAAAAATGTTTTGACTTGGAACATCTCTTAATTAATTTAAAAAAATGCTTTATTAATCCTTAAGTTGATTTTATATTAATCTCTTCCCTTCATCTCCCAAAGATAGAGTTTTCAAAATCACAAAATCATTATTATTAAGGTTAGACTCAATTACTCTTACAGTTTGCTCAAACCTTTTGAGATGTGGTGGACAGAGCTGCTTTCATGTCAAGACTGACTTTAAATAAAGAAGGTTTCTAATACTAAATTGAAAAGGCTCAGACTTTATCCTAGTGAAAAAGGTGAATTATTACAATGGGAAAAGTATTAAAATATCAGTATTTCTTGCAGAATTAAAAGTCTATATTTGCTTAACCCTCCTGCACCGCACACAGGATAGATAGGTCTTAATTTTCACAAGATCTTTCTTGATGTTAAAAGGCAAGTCTACTCATCTTATAATAAACCTGGAAAATTCCAGGGTGAAGAAATGCATGAGACAGCATAAACATGATCTGAGACATTTTGGATACAAGCAACAATTCCACTTTTCTTGTAACAGATGACACTTCTTGACATTAGAACAAGAAGCACCTGTTGCCTCTGCTGTAAAATCTCTTGCAAATAGCTTCTGATTTGTGGCTGATATAAAGGCTGTGTTTTATGGAGCTTACCCTACCAGCTTTGCTATGTCAGGTTATCACAGATACATTTTTTCCCAATTCATTTTGAGACCAACTGCTGCTAAGAGGCTGTAACAAGGGTTGTAACTTGCTCCTTTCACTTCCATTCAGACAGTTTGAATAAACTTCCATTTCAGCCTTTTATGGGCCCTCTTTCCATTATGCCTCTTTTATTTTACTTTTCTCCACAGGGATTGAGCCACTTTATCCAGGTAATTTTCTGCAATATCATGTTAACCCATTAAAATGTCAGATAATTTATTGTCCATTCCGTCCACCTGCCTGTCCTTTTCCCTGGAAAAGCACAATAATTTCTGTGAGCTCTGCCTTCCCCTGCCTGTTCAAAGGGCCTGGTGGTTGTCCTCACTTTCTCATTAAATCTCACCCAAGAACAGTTGCCTTGGAAACCAGGGAGTTGATCCAGCAAAGGGGCTGAGCATCTTCACCTTGCCTTGACTTTGGTGGGAGGTGAGGCCATCCAGCACTTCTGAAAGGAGAGTTTAGTGCAAGGCCAGCAGAGAAAACACCAACTACAGTTTCCCTCTGGTTCCAGGAGGATGGGAAGTGATGGTGCTGTTCCTCTCACAGCTTCTGAGGGAAGAGTGTGACCGTGTTCACAGGGGTCTCAGGCTGAGGGAAGAGATGAGGATCTGACTCCATGTTTCAGAAGGCTGATTTATTATTTTATCATATATATCACATTAAAACTATGCTAAAAGAATAGAAGAAAGTATTTCATCAGAAGGCTGACTAAGAACAGAATAAGAATGATTAAAAAAGGCTCTGTGTCAGACTCTTGTCCAAGCCAGCTGGGCTGTGATTGGCCATTAATTAGAAACATCCAACATGGGCTCAATCACAGATGCACCTGTTGCATTCCACAGCAGCAGATAATCAATGTTTACATTTTGTTCCTGAGGCCTCTCAGCTTCTCAGGAGGAAAAATCCTAAGGAAAGGCTTTTCCATAAAAGATGTCTGTGACAGAAGATCAGGAGTCAGAAGGAGGTTGAAACAGCTGATGCTTTCCTGGCATCTGTGAAATCATTTGAAGACATTTTGGAAATGCAAATGCATTCTAAGTACTATTCAAATGAACAAACTACTTCTGAAAGTCTAAGAGAGCCCAGCTTTCCTTCTATTTATAAAGTGCTGGTGCGTTTGTAAGGGAGCTACCAGGGTTGTTACAGATTTGAAACAAGAAACCAGCTTGGATTAAAAACAAGAAAGGAAAATCAAATAAACAGCACATCTTAGTTTTTGAGAGGAGAGACAGCATTCTTCCAAGGATTCAGCCAATGTAAGCACTGAATCTTAATGTTTCCAAGGAAAACGTGGCAGGGTTTGGAAACTTGCCAGTGAAGAGATGAAGTTTAGATTGCTGTGATAATCACAGCAAGAGATAACTTGTGGAGATAAACCACGCTACCAGTTCAGGCTTCTATCAGGATATGTGTTTCCATGAAGCCTTCAGACCTCCCTGTGAGCCCTTTCCAGGCTCACCTGGTTCCATATGGAGCCATTCCCTGGACCTGAACCTCAGTATAGACACCAGGAGCACAGATCAAGGTCCAGAAGAACCAAGCCCATGGAACCCCAGGAAAAAAGAGACTTGTGCAGGATCACAGTCACCTGGAGACAGCAAATCCTGCCTCATTCCTGGATGGAGGTCTCACATGCTTCATTGCAACTTCCTTCTGGTCTTTATGAGCTGGGACTGGAAAGTCCATGTGGGAAATATCTGGGAAGATGTTTCCCTTCTGACTGAAGGTCATGCCAGGCTTTTCTCCTCTTCAGACTTAATGGAACCTTTTACCTTCAAACCAAGGTTTGCTCCCATGGGGCTGAAAATCTTTCTCCCTCCAAGGAACATCCCCATCTTCTCACCCAGACACAACAGTGCAGTGATTGGACTCTCTTTTCTTGATACCAGCTTTGAGTGGTAAATGCTCAGACAACTTCTGGTGATCCCAGGTTGCTTCAGACATCAAATTTGATCAAAACATTTTGCAGAACATCTCCAGAAATATTTCTCCTGACTTCTTCTCTTGATATTTTTGGTGGTTTTTCTCAACTAAGTTTTTTATTTGTTTTGTTATCTTGATGTTTAGTTCTGCTGTATTTTATAACAGCAAATAAATTCCTTAAGGTCAGAAGGATTTATTTTTCTTTTAGATGGAAAGGCATTTTTGAGAAAATGATCAATGGAAAGAAATCTGAACTAAAAACCCATTTGAGAAGTAGAACCTTCTTCTTTACACATGTCCATCTGAAATCCTTTCAAACTAAAAGCAGTTTCTTACAAAATTCCGTGCTACAAACTGACAAACCTTCCCACAGAAAGATGAGAGAACAACAAAAAAAAGAAGTTTGCCAAGTCACCTTATGCATTTCTTCAATTTTCCTCATGTCTTTGTATGTGCCAAGTTGATGTTTCTCAAGAGAAACAAAAAAGACTTGAAGTTTGTATTTTGGTCTGATCTAGAGGCATTACACAGCATTAGAGCTACCGACTAGTGAATGCTGTAGGAAAAACAAGGAAATTACTTCTCCTGTCTTAAAATATTTTCAGTTGGGACACACACAGAAAAGCCTTCTTACTCAAGCTCACATACACTATTCCCCACCTTACAGAATTAGCTGGCGTTAAATGCCTCTCCCTTCTGCCCTTTCCCCATCACTTGCACCATTGCCAGATTTTCTTCCAGAGACTGTTCCTTGAAAGAAAGCAAAGAAGCAGCTGCAGAGACTGAAATAACAGGTGATAGGGAGCAGCTTTCTAATACTCACAGCAAGGACAGAATAAAGTCAGGGCAGCCCCACCTTCAAAGAAGAATTCACTGCTACCATCCCAACAGTGCAGCACTGTTCCCTCACTTGGTGTTGACTTTATCCAACAGCAGGAAACTTCCAGGGAATTCCCAGCCCTTCTAGGTCATGGATCTGAATTCCTTGCCCTGCTGTACACTGATTTTCTCCCCCATCCTGGGCAAGCTCAGATTCAATCCCAGACCCACCTTGAAAATAAGGATATGTGTATCTCTGAAGTGCAAAATGTTTGGACAAAAGTCTCTTGCTCGAAGTAGATGGGCTGGAGAGGAGGCAGGTTTAGATCCCTGTGTTGCAGGGATTTACACTCCCAAAAGAGGCTTTTAGTGCTGAATAATAACATTCTTCTAATTAAGGCTGTTGCTGCAAAATCTCTAATCTGATAACACATTGTGCAGGAAGCAAGCAGACATCTGTTCTTACAAACACATCAATATTAAGGTGGATTTTGGATGCAAAACTCTCCCCATGCTGTTTAATAATGCCACTGGCAGAAGAGATCTCCTGCTTTAATATCTGGCAACAAATGTTTTGCAACAGGGCTCTGTATTCCTTGGAGAATGGTGTGAACATATGATCTAAATTTCCCTGGCAAAGAGTCCACCATGCATGTGAAATTTCTCAAGGAAGACAATAACCCCTCCCATCCATAAAATCAGGCTGATGGGTGAACAAGACTAGGTAGAGACAGGAACACTCTCACCTCCAGCATTACCATCTGTGTCCTTCCTTTGGGACCTCTTAAATAGGAAGTATTTGGAGTTGGGTGAGAGTTTTTGAAGTGAGGAGTGAGTGGAAGAGCCCACCTGGCTAAGATAACCCACCTAGCTTAAGGTACATTTTAGCCCCTTTTATGCTCTGAGGGTCTCAAAGCTATTCTTGAAGGGAAGTGGGGTAGTGCAGGAATGACTTTTCCAGAGCTAATTCTGTCCTGAGCCAGCAGTTCATCTCCACCACTAAGTCAAGCACAAATCCCTTGTGGTATTTCAGGGAAAAGGTATTCCTTTTTCCCTCCAACATCTTGCTCCTCAAAGTATTACAAGCCAGAATCAGACTCTTGATGGCCTTTTTCTGCAATGCATTTTTCTGCAATGCCTTTTTCTTCCACAAGTTCTTCCTCTGCTTTTTTGACCCCATGTAACATTTTGGCTTCCACATCCTCCTGAGGAAAATATTGCAGGACTTGGTACAGATTCTGAGAAGAGCTTACACATTTCTCCTCTCCTAGGATCCCACTGGCATCTGCCAGTTTCATTTGCTGTAAGCTTCAGCCTTGTAGAGTTTTTCTGGAGATCAGTAAAAGTTCTCAATGCTCACCAGCGGGTGACCATCTCTTACTGAAACCCATCCTGCACTGTAAACTTTATAAAGGTTAATTGTGAGTGTTTATTTTGTGTTGGCTGCAAAGTGCACTTGCTGCAGATGCACAGAACTATCAGGTTTCTGTCAGATTTTTTTCCCCCCATTAATTTTGATTTCTTCTAAGCAAATAGGGAAGCAGTTTCTGATTCTGGCACACAGATGTGCTGGTGCTAGGGCCCAGTCCCTAGAAATAACTTCATTTCTTACATCCAACACCAGACTTGCTGGTTTTGCTGGAAATGGAAGAGGAAGTTTGATTAACCCCCCAATAAGAGGTGATAAAAAGAATCCCCCAACTCATCCAGAAACATTCTCCACAATCCCTGAGAGGAGGGTGCAGCCAGGTGGGGGTCAGGCTTTGCTTCCAGGCAACAAGGGACAGAAAAAGAGGAAATTGGCTCAAGTTGCACCAGGGGAGATTCAGGTTGGATAGCAGGAAAAAATTCCTCACTGCAGGGATGGTCCAAGCACTGGAATCACCATTCCTAGAGAGATCTAAGAGCTGTGTGGATGTGGCACTTGGGTACATGGTTTAGTAGTGGCTGTGGCAGTGCTGGATTAATGGCTGGACTTGGTGAACTTGGAGCTCTTTTCCAACCTAAATGAATGTATGGGAGAAGGAGCAGAGGCTCCATGCAGTGCCACAAAGCTGCAAAAGGACACAACTGTTCTTAATTTCAGATCCTAGCTTTGACTCCAGGTTGTCCTGTGACCTTGAGCATCATGCATTTTGGATTTCTAATACATTAGCAGAGCAAGAAGAGAGTTAGCAGCAGAAGAGGAGACAAGACTGCAGCAACACTGAATGATGAAGCAAGACATGGCCTCAGAGCACAAAAACCCTGATCAAACCTGTGTCAGATTTAAAGATTTGCACTTCTCAGCCATCAGAGTTACACTGGGGGATAGACTGGAAGATATATTATGTAAATAAGGATCAAAATACTTGCACATCTGCTTCAATCCAATTTTCTCAGCCTTTTAAAATAGTAATTGCAAGTGTAGGTATTACAGCTCAGACACTCAGATGGTTTTGGGCATCTACTTTCCACACTCCAAAAGAAATATATTAGAGCACAGCACTAACAAGGAGTGTTAGTGCAGCAGTTCAAGGCAAAAATGCAAATGTAACACATCTGCTTTTCTCTGTTCACTTGGAAAGAGGCTCCAGCCCAAGGTTTCAGATGCAGGAAGGACTCAGCATGTCTTGGGGAGCTCCCAGACCAGCTTTTTGTCACACAGCCAGCCTGTCTCTTCTGGCTCCATGAAAAATATGTACTAACACAGCCTAATAACTGGTATTGCCTCATGATTCTGTTCTTTGGAAAAGAAAACTTGTTAAAGTGGTGGCTCACTTGCAGCTTTGATGACAACAGGGTGGAACAAGAAATGAGCTGAATGCACGGTGAGGAGGCAATTTGGAGTGAGGAATTAACCCCTTAGGGCTTGGTTCTAGAAGCACTTGAGAGCTACTTTACTCATTTGTCACTGCTCAGCAGAGGCAAGGACAGCTGGACCCCAAATTCCTTGCAGATCCACCTGTGTGCATGGTTTGGATGAGTTTCAGTGCCCCAGAAAAGCAGTTTATTTGAGTGTTTGCTGGCAGTAGTGCAGCATCACATAACAAAGGGGACGAACTGGTGGGACAGGCTGTCCAGAGAAGTTGTGGATCCCTGGAAGTGTCCAAGGCCAGGGTGGATTGGGCTCTGAGCATCTTGGTCCAGTGGAAGGTGTCCCTGCCCTTGGCAGGGATGTGGAATGAGACAACACAGAAATCCATTACAACTCTAAAGAATTAGATGATTTTATGATGGAAACAGAGCCTCTTGTTGCCCAGGTTGCCTGGAGAGGCTGGATCAGTGTGTTACAGCCTCTCCATCCACGTGCCAGGCTCTCTCTGTGTCTGCATCAGGGACAAAGCCATGGGAGAGCAGATGGGTCTGACCTGCCCAAGCCCCTTCTCAGCCCTGTCTCCATCTTGCATTAAATGTGATCATAGACCTAAACTATCTCACCCAAGGGCATCAGATCCACACCTCAACAAGATCAGCACCACTGGGATCTGCAGGGTGAAGCCCCAGCCAAGAGAAGAGCAAAACTGGCTCTGCTCTTTCCCAAAGCCACAAAAACAGCCAGAAACCTTTGCTTCTACAGTGACCCTGGGCAGCTTTGGTGTTTTTTGTTTTTTCCCCGCTGAATGAGGTGAGTGTGGATGTTTTTTGCATTAGTAAGAAGTTTCCACAGGAAAACAAGCTGCCCACTGCCACACCAGGAGCCTGTGTGAGCAGGGCTGGGATCTCCAGCAGGTCACAGCACATGTGAAATTCATGAGGCTCTGTGTGCATCCCAGGCACTTGTGCAGCCCGGCTGGGGCTGGGAATGGCTCAGGCACCTCCCAGACCACCTCATCTCCACAGCTTCCAAAAGGTTCCCTCCACTCCAGAGCCAGGCAGGACAGATGAAATCCCTTCTCCCCCAAACTCACATCTCAACGAAGAGATTTGCTCCTCAGAGCCAAGAACACTGAACTCTTACCTTTCATTTTGATGGTTTCCATGGAAACCATAAAATTAAGCTATGCAGTTACTTACTGCAGCATTATATAATCTGCCAAACACTCTGATGTTTTCCAACAAAAGTGTTTGTTCTGAGCTGGTTGGGCTTTTTTTTTTTTTCCTTCCTCAGTATGATCAGCCTGATCTGTGCTGATCTGATTAAACAAGGAGCAGTGGTGTAAAATCAGGTATTAAAATGCAACTTCTGTCAGTTCTCCCCTTCAGAGAATGACAGCTCTGCCTGCTTCCACTGCTGCAGTTTAAGGTTTTACAGCACTGCTCCTCCCCTGATCATACAGATGGGGTTGGGTTGGAGAGGGTCTGATCCCACTTCTGGCCTTGGGGACGATAAAAAGCTTCCACATTGTACCAGGTTGTCTTCATCCACAATAACAGTATGCAAAAATGTGGTCATGTGCAGTGATTTTTTGTTTAATTAGGGCCACAAGGCAGGGTGGAATGGGCTGCCTTCAGTTCAGTTTCCCACATGGACCTGAGGGATCACATTTTGGACAAACGCTGTGGAATACCCTGCGCATTTGTTATGAAGGAAAAAATCTCATTATAAACCAACTCTAATACGCATTTTTTGATGTTCCTGGCACTCAGCCATCCCTGTTGGAACTGGACCAGAGGCGGCAGCAGCGTTTGGGAAGAAGGAAGGTGCTGTGCAATCACTCTTTAACTTTTGTGGCCAGACTTACTATTTTAAATAAAGCTCAGCAAAGCCACTTGGCCCTTCTTTGTTTTTCCAGGATACACAACCCTGCTGCTGTGGGGAATAATGCCAAAAACCTTCTCACCATTGGTGAGAATAAACTGTTTCTTTTGTAGCTGCAGAGGGCAAAGGCAAGACCTGAGCTGGACTTTGGGGCTTGCACAGAAGATGCAGTGGGAAAAGGGAGGTGACAAACACATGGATTTATGTCCTAAGGGAAGGGTATGAGAAGGATTGCAACTTGTAGGTCAGCATCCATCACCTTCCAGTGCTGTGTCTCTCAGGCTACATTTGATAGTGAACTGAAAATGTCCAGGAGATTACTCAGGCCAGTCTGAGTCTGTCACAGACATTTTTTATGAAAAATCCTTTCCTTAGGATTTTTCCTCCTGAGAAGCTGCGAGGCCTCAGGAACAAAATGTAAACAATGATTATCTGCTGCTATGGAATGCAACAGGTGCATCTGTGATTGGTCTCATGTGGTTGTTCCTAACTAATGGCCAATCAAAGTGAGCTGGCTTGGACTCTCTGTCCGAGCCACAAACCTTTGTTATCATTCTTTGCTATTCTATTCTTAGCTGGCCTTCTGATGAAATCCTTTCTTCTATTCTTTTAGTATAATTTTAATGTAATATATATCATAAAATAATAAATCAGCCTTCTGAAACATGGAGTCAGATCCTCATCTCTTCCCTCATCCTAAGCCCCCTGTGAACACTGTCACATGAGCCATTGTTTGGATGTTTCAGCTCTGACTTGTTCCTGTTCCAGGTCCCACATCAAACCCAGGAAGGTGTGAATACTGCACAGAAGAGCTTGGCCCATTCTGGGTTCAGAAGAAGAGAGTTCAGCTGTCACTGTGTTCCCCTGAAGCCCAGAAATCAGCCATGGCCTGTTTTATTTGCTAGAGTTAAGAAGCATTTTCAAAATGATCAAGTCCAGCAAAGGCAGTGTAAATTAAAGCTGACAGAGATGCAGTCTCTTCTCCTGGCAGCATCCTTTTTTATCTCTCCAATCAATTTATCCCTTCAGCAAAACCCACATCTTCCTTGGGCACTGCTCAGCCTTGGCACAGCATCTTGAAAATCCGTTTCTGGGGGGGGGGTGATGGATTTTGTTTTTGAAATATTGCTGAGAAACCCAAGGGAGAGCTTGTATTCCTCCTCACATCAGTGACCATGTTTGCCATCAGGTGACATCACAGAAACACCATCCACATCCCTGGGAAATCTGTCTATCCATGGGTTAATCTCATTCTGCTCCAGCCTCTTATTGCTCACTGGCTTTGTGTGACATGTGAGACAGTGATCTTGGTATGATATAAAGACATAAAATGCTGAGCATCTGAAGCAGCTGCTCATGCACCATTCAAAGAGCACACACACACCCAATAAAACAGCATTTACAGTGGCTATAAATAGCTGGCAATAGCAGATAACTAATTATTTAAGTGTCAGAAAAACTCCAGGCAACCTCATGTGACATAATGACACATGTCATGGGTAATAACTCCCACCCTGAGGTGAGGATGGAATTTAAAGGAACTGGAGGTTTTCTGGGTTTGCCTTAATGGTCAGTCTGGGTTTTTTCCCCATTTCAGTGCTAAATATTGGAGATGTTTCTCTTCTGAATACTTAAATAATCTACTTTGAAGTCAAGAGGTTCAGTCAGGTGAATTGGCATCCCTGAAAAGAAGCTGCACCTGGAGAGGGTGGTTCACGAAGCCAATGTAAGTATTTATGGTATTTTGTGAGTTGTAGGAAAAGCTGTATTAACTTAAACTGCATAATAAATCTCTGCAAAACAAAGACTGTGTTTAACATCTCTGCAGGATCTCATCTCTTCAATTTTCTGGTTTGCCGTTCCTCTTCCTTCTGTGTATTTCTTGATGTGAAAACTTTGCTCACTCTATACTCATTTTCTACTACACCAAGCAGCATCACTGCTCGATTTTCACCATAATAAAGAATCATCATGGAGTATAAAGAAAATATCAGATAATGCCAATACTGGTGGTTTTCTGCTTTCTCCTGGTTTTACTGAGCCTGCAGACAGACATTCCTGTGAGCACCTCTATCCACAAACTTCCAGTATGTGCATGATAAACTCACAGGCTTGTCTTCCAAATATTTATGATCCAGTTTAACTTATTTTAATAATTTAAAAAATAAACTGTAGAAGATTATTAGCTGCAAAACCCAAAGGCAGTCGTTATCCCCTTGATTTTCTTCTTTGTTTCCTTCTGCAGAAGATTGTTTAGACCTTTCTGTGCTTCATCAGAGCAATGTAGTTACTACAGTTTCTCTGGTTACTACCCCTTTTTCCAGCCTGAAGGATTATTCAAAAATAGCAGAACATAGAAACAGGCTGAGCGTGTGAACCAACATGTTCAGAAACAGGAGGAGGACAGCACTGCTCTGGTATTAAATAACAATTAAATAATTGACAAGCAATTAGCAGAACAAAACTTCCCAGTGTTTTGGAAAGGATCAGACAAAATTATTATTAAATAAATAAATAAATATTAAAAATAACGTTATTAAATAAATAAATGAGGGAATGTGCATGACAAACTCACAGGCTTTTTTGTCTTTCAAATATTTATGTTTAACTTATTTAAAATTTTTAATATAAACTGTTGGAGATTACTAGCTGCAAAACCCAAAGGCACTCGTTATCCCCTTGATTTTCTTTTTTGTTTCTTTCTACAGAAGATTGTTCAGACATTTCTGTGCTAGAGCGGTGTAGTTACTACAGTTACTCTGGTTACTATCCCTATTTCCAGCCTGAAGGATTATTGAAAACTGCAGAACATAGAAACAGGCTGAGCATGTGACCCAACATGTTCAGAAACAGGAGGAGGACTGCTCTGGTATTAAATAGCAATTAAATCATTGACAAGCAATTAGCAGAACAAAACTTCCTGCTGTTTTGGAAAGGGTCAGACAAAAATTATTATTATTAAATAAATAAATATTTTTTAAAATTATTATTAAATAAATAAATGAGGGAAGTGATGTGTTGGAAGTGCTGTGTGGAAAAGGATGAAGCTGCACCCAGCAGCCAGAGAATGACCAAACCAGTGAGAATTACTAATTTTAGCACATCCAGAATTATTAATCCTGAAGGTCTGAAGGGACCTCCAGAAGGCTGAGTTATGATCCTCATAACCTGCAGGTGCCTGAGGTTAAATCCCAGGATTGCTCCTCAGGAACCTGGGCACTGCTCTTGAGAAGGACCTGTGAAATCATCTTATCCCAAGCTTATTAAATGCTCAACTTCACATGACTCCTCTGCTCTCACCATCAGCTCTGTTTGCCTTTGTGGAAGGAAATTCCATTTACTTCACTGTACTCAGCAGACCCTTGTGGTCATTAAAATTTGCTTCTTTCTTTCTTGCACATGGACATAAATAGGCGATTTTATGAAGTGATCTGTTGCTATGGATGGAATTGCAGAAAACACAAGCTGGGTCTTTTGCCTAATTTGTAGAGATTTTATCTCTTTCATTTTCATTATTTATAGGCTCCTGATATTTTCCCACTGGAAGAATCCCATCTAAACCAAATTCTGGCCAATTAAATATAACACTGATCTTCCTAATAACCTTTCATAAACCTTATTTATACAGTTAACACATCAGAATAATCCTGTGGATCACAGAGTAAAACTCACAGGTTAAAAGGAAAAATCAGAGGCAATTGTTTTTATACATCAAAACTTTAATGCACAAGGACAGTGAAATTATTACACTTTTGAGTAATACTTGTGAGGTTTTGAAACTTTAACAGAAATTCAAACATTTTATGCTACTTAAACATTCTTTCCTGTCCTCCTCTCTCAGAGAACAGATATCTCAAGGCTTTTCTATGTGAGAAAATTGATGTCCCAGAAGTGCTGTCCATTCTTTGAGTTTAATTGGGTTTAGCTTTAGAAGCCTGTAAGAAAGGTTAAGTCTCACCTGTCTGAGCTGCAGAGGATTTTGCTTGGAGACTAATGGCTTAGCTAGTTTAGGTTTGGGTATTTCAGAAGCATTCTGGGCCTTAATGCTCGCGTAGTGCAGATACCACTGGTGCGGTGTCAGAAGAGGTTTTTGAGACAGAAACCTGTGTCAACAGGAGTTTTCAAGCAGGAGGAAACT
Organism: Ammospiza nelsoni; assembly: GCF_027579445.1. NCBI lineage: Eukaryota > Metazoa > Chordata > Aves > Passeriformes > Passerellidae > Ammospiza > Ammospiza nelsoni. The sequence goes on from NC_080637.1 coordinate 4,055,460, forward strand.
CTTTGGTGTGTCTTCTGGCACTGTGACATCAGGTGGATGTGCCACAATTGTAGTTCAGATTTGCAGAACCTTTTTGTGTCAGCCTTTCCCCGGGGAGCACCAGGAATAAGAGACTCTTCTTCTTTATACAGCAGAAAAACTTTCTAAAGGAAAAAGAATCTTGTTAGCAATTCTTTTAGAAAAGTCCCCACACTGTGTGGCTTCTGGAGGAGGGAATTGCATTGGGATTGTGCCTCCTTCCCTGCTGAATTCAGCTGCAGAGATCCCTCTCCACTGACATCAGCTCAATACAAATCATTTGTGCTGACAAGATCTTTAATTGGGATGGCTCAGAAATGATAAACCAAGACCCAGAATAATATCCATTGCAAAAATCCATTGGTTTTGCACCCCATGATTAAGAATTCCCATTCCCTTGGTGCTTCTAGTGGGAAGCTGCCTGGGTTGGCAAACTTTCCTACTCCATAAGAATACAAAACTTAAATCTGGGCAGCTGCAAAAGGATCTTGAGTTTCTCCATAAACTCCCTTATGTAAAAAAAACCACAAACAAACAAACCAAACCTGAGAAATTCAACAGCACCAAGTTATGAAGCAGAAGAGTGAAGCTAATTTCTACAAGATTGCCTATAAATCATATGTATTATAGATATAATATATATGATCTATATATTTTTTTAATGTAGTACATGAAATATATATATATTTATATATATAAATATATTTTTTCATGTAGTACACATATTATATACTGTATGTATACTACTACATATGCATATATTTTAATATGTACATATAATATATAAAATATGCATATTATATATTTAATATTATTTTATATAACATATGTGATATATTATATATTTATATGCTAATATATATAATATATATTTTATTCATACATACTGTATATGTATACTTTCATATATATATATATATATATAAAGAGGGAAAAATATCTATATATTAGATATATATGCATTTCTACAAGTGTAAAATATCAATGATTTAACGACCCTGTGTGACACATATATTCATGCATATATTACATGTATCTGTGTAATTATATGTACAAATAAATACACTTGTACACTGCTCTGCATGGCAGTGTACAATGTAAACGTGTGGAAACATTAGGCATTGATTCCTCCCGAGCTAACAGGATTTGTGGCTGGATCCCTGCATCTCAGCAGGATGATTTAGAGCCAGGGAGGGACCTCTGTGCATGACAATTTCCCCCCTGTTGGGACGCACCAGCTCACAGTTTGGAATTCCTTTTAAAACCCTGAGTGTGAAATGTGCCCTTCTGGGTAATTCTGGCTGCAGATGCTCCAGCTGAATCCTTTGTGGGGTGAGGAAGTGTAACAGGGAGGGTGTGTTAAAATTCCTGATGAAGCATGAGCTGAGCACGGCTCACGGGGAAGGGTTTCCCACTCAGAGAAGAGGTTTTGCACAGAGTTTGATCAATATCAGCCAATATATAAAAGCATCCACAGGTGGGTGAGCCACCCCTGTGCGCTCTGAGGAATCATCACTGGGGAAATTTCACTGCTTTCCTGCCTCTCTTTACTACATCTCCAATATAAACAGGGCAAAACTCAGCCCAAAATTTGAATTAAGTTTCCAAGTGGCCAAAAAATTGTGTCAGTGTTTTTTGGGTCATAGAGTTGAACAGTTCAGCTCTATTTTCTCTGTAGTGCAGACACAAGGAACCCTAAATTCTTTCTCTTTACAGGACAGAAAGTGCAAGAAAGATTCATTTCTTGTACTTTCTGTCCAGCAGGAAGCTTGAACAAGTCAGAAAAAACACTCCCAGGTGAAATCCATGGCAGAATACCTTGGTTTTTCACCTCTACCAGTCTTGTGGTATTTTGAGGGTTCATCTCAAGCTAAACCACGAGTGATGGAGCTCACCCAGCTCCCATCTTCTTATCAGATCTCAGGATAAATCAGCTGGCAAACTCTCCTAAGCCATAACTCAAAATAAGTAATAAAAATGACAAAATAAGTAATTTCTTATTTTTTTTATATAATTTCTTATGTGTTCTCATCAGAATCACTTGACTGGAGCAAGGCAGAAGACCCCAAGTGCTCACTGTGCTCACTTCTGGCCACTTCTTAGAGTTTCTTCCCAACAACAAAGCACAGGAGATGTTTTTAAAAGAAGGAAAAAATCAGAACAGCCTTGATGAGGATAATTTTTAGAATGTATAAATTACACACCTGGCACTCAGCTCTTCTCAGGAAGCAGCGCTGCTGCTTGCCCTCTCCAAGCGGCTCTGAGAGAGACACTCCCAGGGTTATTTTTGTGCTCCTCAGCCTGAGCATCTGCCTGAAGAACAGAACCGACTCCTTGCCTTCCCTCCCACCCAGGGTCCTCAATTTTGCATCAGAGATTCTTGTGGTGTCTGGCATGTGACAGTCTCAGGGATGACTTTCACAGCTTGCTTGGTGTCGGTACCCAGGACATTGCTCTGGCTGCCCTGGGTGATTCCAGACCCTGGCAGGGGCTCAGAGACCTTGGCACAGAGTCACAAACAGCTGTGCCTTTGATTTTAGCCCATGGAAACAATTCCCAACTTTGTGTGAAGATTTAGAAACCACAAGAGTTTGAGTAGAACGATAGTGAAATTATCACAAGGAGAAAAAGTAGAATTTTGAAGAATTAGAATGGAGGTTCAAAAAGAAGGAGGAATCTGGACGTGTCTTCTTCTTTTCCTTCTTCTTCTTCTTCTTCTTCTTCTTCTTCTTCTTCTTCTTCTTCTTCTTCTTCTTCTTCTTCTTCTTCTTCTTCTTCTCCCCTGTCCTCCATCTGCTGCTGTGATGGTGGCACTTCTGGATTGGTTTAGAGCAGAGCCAGACTGTCTAACATAGGTGATAGGTATTGGAAAATTATTGTGAATAATGTAATTTTAGTATAAAAAGCCAACACCACCCCAAGAGCAGGGACTGTGCCACAGCCCAACCTGCTGGACAGATCTCAGCAGGTCAGAGAAAGAATGTCATAGATAAGAGAAAATAAACAACCTTGAAAAGCAGAACCAACAGATCTCAACTTCTTCTTCTGTCATGGGGCTGAGAAAGAAAAAACTTTCTAATACCTTGAAGATCATCTCAACCACAGAAACCCAAAGCTTGCTTCCAAGTTTATTATTTATGTCTTCCTGGCTGCCACTCCAGGCACTCAGTGCCAGGTGCTCAGGTGGTTACCAGGTGGTTTTGGTGGCCAGCAGTCAGAATCTCCAATAAAGATCTCATGGTTTGAGTGGCACCTTTGATAGATCTGTGTCTTGTGTAGTAGGACAGCACAAAATACTTGTTTTGCCTTCCCTCAGTCTGCATCATGAACAGTCTGGAGAAGTAAACATGGAATATTACTCAGTGGACACCGCAGACAAAATTTCACTGGGTCGCTGTTACACATTCTGGCTCTCATGATATAATAAAGAGGTATTTTAAAATTATTTACTATAAAAATGTATTTACCATAACTTCCATAACTCTCATCAAGATAAAGGTCATACCTAGAAAAATGACACCTCCTAACACCCAGCAAAAGGTTAAAATGAATAAAATCACTCAGCTCAAAATTACTCTTAGAAGTAATGAGGAGTAACTCCATTACTTTTAAATATCTTACCTTGGCACAAAGTTGATGTTAAGGACTATCTACACAGACTCTCCACTTCTATTTTAAAACTTTTTAATGAAATACAGAAAATCTGAGGGAAGCCTCCAGCTGTCTTTACTCAGACCAAGGCTCTGGACTTCAGGCAATAGGAGCCTGAGAAATTACCAGCTTGGGTCTTTCTCTGCTTGAATATTTGCAAGTTTTAGCTATTAGCTAAGATAAAGACCATCTGTAGTCTTTACCAAATGCTAAATATTTCCCTTAAGTGACTGTCATCATTGCTACTAAAGAACAGCCAGGCTCTAATGCCTTTCTGTGGGCTACTAAAGAAAACATTTGACTTCTCATGGATTTGAAGAGGATTTACCTTAAGGAAAAAATCCTGGTGAGAGCAGGTTTTAAACTCTTAGGCTCATTCAGGCTCTAAGATGACTTTTTTTGAAGGCCTTATGGCACTTATCTCCTATTCCAATTACTGTTTTTGTTAGTGCACCATGGAAACCCCATTCCTGACCCAGAACTCGCCGTGCCGTCATCACCTCAGCATTCCAGTCCTGTTTTCCCTGGCTGGACACAGCAAAAGCGCTTCCACTCACAACATTTTAACTCCTAGGGCTGGGACCCACCTAGCTTTGTACATCTAACCCATCTAATCTGGGCATTTGTTTAGCTACCCAATCTCCCTTTAGTTTGGGAGGAGACCAGATTATTTCCAAAGCCTAATTCCCTCTCTGTGAGGGAGAATGCATGTCCTGTAGATGCATTGATGTGCCTCACCTTGCTCCCCGTGTCACAGATTCATGCTATCACCCAGATTAAGAAAAAACAATAAAAAGTTGGCCAAAGACTCCCAATACTGAGAAGCTGCATCCTAAAAGATCTAAAGTTTGGGGGTATTTTCCTATGGACAAAGGTGGAAACAACCCCCACATTTCACCTCTCTGAAGAAGATGCCTTCAGCTCTGTCCTTTGTTGCCACCCTGGATCTCCCCTAAAGCTGCTCTCCATGTTTTCCATGCTATCCCACCATCATGAAATAAAACATCTTATAAAGCTTGCTTGATTCTGTGTTGCTCAAATTAGTTCTGTCTTATGTTGGCCTAAAAGAAACTGTGCTGAACTGCTGACTCTTGTTGGGGTTTGACCCTTTAAAATGTTTAATGTGGCTGCTTCTTTTTGCCTCTTCATTGACCTGCAGAAACTCTGAGAGTTTCTGTGCAAATTGTAAAGAACCTGGAAACCATCACTGTAATGTAGGTGGTTTCCCTTCTGCCTGTGCAAGTTTTCTAACGTTCTGTGTGTGAGAGTGACCTTTAAATTGAGAGATTTCTCTTTTAAGCCACCTCTATCTCAATGAATATTTCTGTCTCAGCAACAGAATTAAATTTGCCTCCTTCTCCAAATGAAGTTCAAGGCTTCTTCACTTACAAACTGTTGCTAAAACTGAGGCTCTGCTAAGAACCCACCATGGAATGTGCCAAGAAATAATGAGCATGGATGGCCAGACAAATCCCAATTTGCTTCCAAGTTTAAATTTATGTGCTTACAGGAGCAGAAGGATCCACCTAAGGGAGGAGTGGGCAGGGCTGGGAACTGGAGGGTCATACAACTTTTTGAGTTTCAGCATGAGTTTATACCAGACTGGGATGACTACCTGACAACCTCGTGCTCCAAAAACAATTCTCACACTCCAAAAACATTTCCCCTTTATTTTTTTAAATATTTTTAAGATGGTACTAGATTTGTTCCTGCACTCCTACACTCCCTCAAAGCAGCAGAACCTGGTGAAATCTGGAGCTGGAACAAAAGGAATGGATAGGAATGGGCAGCTGGAGGAGGGAAGGGAGGGGGACTGTGGCAGACATATTGTTATGAAAATCTTTTTTTAAAGATTTTTTTCTTCTTGAGAAGCTGAGAAGCCTCAAGAACAAATGTAAACAATGATTATCTTCTGCTGTGGAATGCAACAGGTGCATCTGTGATTGGTCTTATGTGCTTGTTTGTAATTAATGGCCAATCACAGTCAGCTGGCTTGGACAGAAAGTCTGAGACAGCTGCCTTTGTTATCATTCTTTCTCTTTCTATTCTTAGCTTAGCTAGCCTTCTGAGATGAAACCTTTCCTTCTATTCCTTTAGTATGGTTTTAATGTAGTATACATCATAAAATAGTAAATCAGCCCTTCTGAAACATGGAGTCAGATCCTTGTCTCTTCCCTCCTCCTGAGACCCCTGTGAGCAGTCACAGAGACAACATGCAGCCACCAATTATCAGGCTGAGCCAGGCTGGTGTGAAGCTCAGAGCACAATGTTTGCCGTGCCCAGTGGGCTGAGCAGGTTGACAGCCCTGACACAGATATGTTTGTGTGCAGACCTCTTGCCTTACCCAAAATCTCATTAACCTCCTGACCCACGTAGATCCTGCTAAGAGCAAAACTCATTTTCCCCCCTTCTCCTTCCATCATTACCCCCTCAAAAGTGTTTCTGTTTAATATCTTGCCTTTAAAACTACCTCTTCATTTTCCCTTCTGCCAACACATCACCTTCAGTGCAGAGGTGCTAAAGAAGATATATTTTCCCTGCAAACTCTATATCTCAGCAATATGAGCTCTCATCAGGCAGTGATGCCATGCTGGGGAGGGGGTGTTGGGGTAGGATTTGATCTCTTTTATTTGCACAAGGTGACCAGGAACATTTGTCTGCATCCCCCTGCAGGGGTAGGAAGGTTTGGAGCCTGCAGTGAGGCTCAGTCCTCTGAAAGTCATGAGTGTAAAGAAAGCTTCTGTTATTTATTTCTTATTTTCAAATCTGACAAAAACAAACAAACAAACCTTTCCAAATCAGCACCTCCTCACTGATTGCCATTGGATGAAGTGAGTGCATCCCCTGTGCCAGTGGCTCCCAAACCTCTGAGCAACCACAGATCTCTGTGAACTCCAAAATTCCCCGTGGTTCAGGCTCATTAGGACTGACAAGTTCTGCAAATTGCTGTGCTTAATTTGGTTTTGCACAAAAGCTTCAGACCACAAAGGGCAGTCCCCTGGACCATGGTTTGGACTGAAGTGGCGACTTGCAGGTGAAGTTCTCCTGGAAAACAACTGCCTCTATTCCATGTACAATCAAAATGCAGGACTCTGCACCTGGGATGGAGAAACACCAGGCACAAATGTAAACTGAGGAAGAGAGCAGCCCTGCAGGGAGGGATCTTTGGTGTTGTTTGGCAGAGAATAACAGGAGAGGGAGATGCTGATACCTTCTCCCTGGAATACAGTGTTGACATGTGGGAATGGTTCAAAGCTGTGCAGGGAAGGTTTAAACTGGACATGAGGAAGCATTTCCTCACTGAGAGTGTGGTCAAACACTGAAACAGGCTCACTAGAGGGACAGTCAACACCCCAGGCCCGTCAGTGTTAAGGAGGGATTTGGAAAATGCCCTTAATTGTCGCAGACATCTTTTTATGAAAAATCCTTTCCTTAGGATTTTTCCTCCTGAGAAGCTGCGAGGCCTCAGGAATAAAATGTAAACAATGATTATCTGCTGCTGTGGAATGCAACAGGTGCATCTGTGATTGGTCTCATGTGGTTGTTTCTAATTAATGGCCAATCACAGTCAGCTGGCTCAGACAGGAGTCTGAGACAGAGTCTTTGTTATCATTCTTTCCTTTCTATTCTTAGCTTAGCTAGACTTCTGGTGAAATTTTTTCTTCTATTCTTTTAGTATAGTTTTAATGTAATATATCTCATAAAATAATAAATCAGCCTTCTGAAACATGGAGTCAGATCCTCATCTCTTCCCTCATCCTAAGACCCTTGTGAACACGGTCACACTTAATAACATGATTTATCCTTTGGCCAGCCCTGAAGTAGTCAGACATTTTTACTAGCTGATTGATGTAGAATTCTTGACTCTTCCAAATAATTTATCCCATCCTTTCCTATCCTATCCTATCCTATCCTATCCTATCCTATCCTATCCTATCTTACATTTTTAATTAAGTCATCTAGAAAACACGTTTTTTCCTGTGCCCAAAACAGGTCTATAATTGCCCATGTCCCAACTTCCTCACCGGTGTAAGACAGGCTTGGCAGCATTTTGCACAACCTGCATCTCATGCTGTCACTGTTCTCTAGCTGTCTCATCCCACAATGTAAAGTGACAAACAAAAAAATCAAGATTTAAGTTTTCCTGTCAATTAGAAGCTCCAGGTAGGAAGAAAAGAAGAAACTAAAGCCTCTGTCTCAGATGAGTGAGATACAGGATATTGTTATTTTTTATATTGCTCAATCATTCAAGACTCGAGCTATAAAAAGTCGTAAATTCCTCATGGTCCCATATTGAGATGGAAGTTAATGCTTCATTAGCAGTAAAAGCTTCAGGTTATGTGAGTGAGTAACCTTTTGTTCAAACATGATGCCTGACATTTGCATAACTACGTCTATCTCTGAGTTATTGGGATGCTGTGACTCACCAAGCTCTTGTAAACAGATTTTTTTTCTTTCCTGCCTCCTCTCATAGATCCTCACACTTTGCTTTCTCACAGCTGTCTGGTAGGGCAGTGACATTTTTAGGCTTCATCAGCTTTTCACACCAAAATAATCCCTCTCCTGTAGCTGGCAGCTGCTGCTGGAGATCAGGGACCCCAAACCAGCAATGCCTCACCCAGCTGAGAACGTGAGGTGTTCTCCAGAAACAGCAAGGCAGAGATGGAATCACCTTCTCATGGTGTCCCAAAGGACTTTGCACTGACCCTGGTTTCATGTAGTGGAAAGGTGACCTGGAAAATCCCTTCCATAACCTCTTTCTGTAATTACTTACAGGAGTTTACATGGAAAATTATGATCAAGACTTTTTAGCCTCAAGCCGTCTCTGAGCTCTGCCCAGGAACAAAACAACCTTGGTGGAGCAATGGGAGGGCTGAGGATTTTGTTTTAAGTCATGACTTAAGTCATGGTTCTGTACCACAACATGAGGCTGATAGAGCAATTTGAGACTTGGAAATAGTAATATAAAAAAAAGGCAGGAAAATATAGCTCAGAAAATATAAATGTCCCATAAAATTAAGCAGTTCCCTCTTCAATCCAACCAAAGAGTGCTCTGAAATGTCACTGTTTGAATGGGTAGGAACCACCCCTTCATTGTCAACCAAACATATCTGGGGTTCCATTTCTGCTGTGGCTTTATTGGAGTATTCCAATTTCATTTCATTCAGAATGTTTTAAAATATTTTGGGACTGCAAGGGGGTTTTGGTATCTAAATCACTGCCTGTAAAAAACACCAGAGGGAGTGGGACAGAAAGGGATATTCCCTGGTAACAACCCACCTCAGAATTAGGGAGCATGAAGTGTCTTTCTCCCTCCAGAACCTTCCATTTACTTTGATTTTACAGCTTTTGGGTCTCTGTTCACTGTCTAGATTTTAAAAGCAAAGGAGTTATCATTTGATTGGTGAATCTCGGAATGGTCAGATCTAGGTCTATCATGATTTTTGTTTCTTTGTCTGTTATGTTCTCTGTTCCACAAAATTTGTCCAGTGGAGGGAAGATCTTTCCTTGGAGGGAGGAAAATGCAGGTTTGGCACTTGGAAACTTGAAAACTGCTGCTTTTTGCAAATGATGTTCCAGAAAAGTGTTTGCAAGCTGCAGAAAAGCCTTTCCCTGACTCTAATAAATAATCATTTAATTGTTAATCATTGGAAAATACCTCTAAGATCATTGAATCCAAACATATTTATTTACAACTTACAAGACAGTGCTTCCCTTTAAGTCACAGTTTCTGAGCATGGTCCTTTTCTTCATTTCACATCCACTACAATGTCCTGTACATCAAAATCAGGATAAATCAGTTTCTAGCACACCCTCCATGAACTTTCCTTCCTCATGGCATTCTTTGGATGTGACAATTGCTGCAATGCAGAGCTCACCCTTAGAACTCTCCATTGCTGCCTGAGTGTCACCATCACATTTTCTGAAATATCCCTATGCCGGGATTTCTTCTCCTGGGAAGCTGAGAAGCCTCAGAGAAAAAATGAAAACAATATTATCTGATTGCTTCTCCTGTGTTTTGCTGCTTTGGAATGTGGTTGGAGATTATTTATCCAACAGGTGATTGTTTGATTGGTTTCATGTGAATTGTTTTTACTTAATGACCAATCACAGCCAGCTGTGTCTGGACTCTGGCGAGTAACGAGTTTGTCATTATTATCTTTTTAGCCTTCTGTCTGTATCCTTTCTCTATTCTTTAGTGTAGTTTTAGTATAGCATTCTTTAATATAATAATATCATAAAATAATAAATTAGCCTTCTGAGAACATGGAGTCAGATTCATCATTTCCTTCCTGCCATGGGGAACCCCAAAAATACCACACCTGAGCAGTTATTTAACTTTATTTCCATCCACACTGATCTGCTTTGGGTCTCCATGGCAGTTCTGCCTCTAGGACTCTGCACTGCCAGAGATGACAACACCCAGGAGAGCAAAGGAATCCTTGGGAGCTCCTAAGGGTGATTGCTCTGCAGAGAGAAAGGTTTTGGGCCACACAAATGGATAAATCTTCACCCCGTTGAGAGTAGAAGACCTTTGGGGCTGAGTACTTGCAGTCAACTTTTGAGGATTGGGTGGATTCTGTCATGGAAGATGTTTGGGAACTGATGCTTTATGAAGGCTGAGCTAGAGCAGAAGCTGGGCAGAGTTCCAGAATAAAGCAGGGATTCATTCACAGGATCTCCTCCATGGGTGCACCTTGGGCAGCACCAGAGCCCAGCCAGGGCTGCACCCAAGATGAACCAAAACGGCCCCAAAATGCACGAGCGCTGCCGGGGTCTGTCCCTGGGATCAGCTCTGCTCCATTTGCACCTTGCAGTTCATTGTCCCATTGCAGCTTTAGCCCAGGCAGTCCCACCCTGCTTGTTTTTCTCTCTCCAGCCCACGGGGTTTGTGCTCCTGGGCTGAGATTTGGGGCATTTGTCCTTGGTGCCCAGCTGGAGCAGGAATTGTTTTGTCTCCCTGCTCTGTGCACACAGCTCACCATCCCATAATATGAAGTCCAGACCCGCACACTAAAGCAGCACAGAATGTGAAAAATATAAAAGCTAAAACCTGAGGCATCAGCACAAAGGAGCTGGTCGGGGAGATGTGAACAGGCTTCCACCAGCCAAGCAGGGTGAGCTGGGAGTCTGCAGGGAAATTTGGATTTTTTCAGCATTTTAGATGAACTAAAAACCCTCAAGGCCACAGGTCCATCTCCAAGAGCCAGCCCTGGCTCTCTGTGCAGTCCATAGGACAGGTATCCCCAGGGGGAAATAAATACATCTCTGGATGTCTGGAGCAAGTGCTTACCTACCCACAGAAAGGTCACTTGGCAGCAGCTTGTAATTGGCTGCTCAACAGTCATCATCCATACATAGAAAACAAGTTTACATATTTTTCCTGCCTATTAGCAAGCATTCCCAGTCACATGCTGGAAAATAGGCAGGAATCTAGTTCAGGCATCCTGTTAAAATGTTGTCAGCTGTGAGCTCTTTAACATTTTCTCTTCAGGCATCCATAAATATTCAGTGCTCTTGTCCTGAAGGGCAGTTCTTTTAGGCTTAAGGGTGTCTTGACATCCTTAAAATCTGAAATCTGCCAAAAGTACTGCTGAGCTTTGCTGCTTCCAGACCCATGGGGAAAGGTGGGTGCTCAGTCCAAGGTCCCTGTTACAGCAAACTCAGCTCCAGACCTAATGGGGCAGGCACAAAGTAAAAGCAGGAACAAAAAATATGCTTTTCATGGTCATATTTGGGGTGTGACTGCAGGAACATCTGAGCTGCCATGAAAAGGCAGCATCTGTCAAACACTTTCTTCTCATTTCCTCTTTCCTGCTGCCAGATCTTCTGTCTTCTTTCCTGCTCTGCCTCCCCTTTGTATTGAAGCTGTTGCTTATCAGAGCGCTCTGGTCCCGCTTAGCTTGTTGGACTGTATGGAAAACAGTTCATTATCTCTTTTTTTGGAAGGAGGGATGGAGGGGAAGGTTTGTTTTTTGCCAGGCTAGGGAGTTTTGCTGCCCCTCAGCATCATCTGATGAGTTGGTAAAATATATACAACATCAGCATGTGACCAGAGATGGCAAAAAGAGAAAAATCTGGGGGTGTGGAATGGGAAAGTTACTTTGTCCTGTGCAATTTTAACTTCTGATTTGTGGATTTCTTCCCCTGAATCTGTATTTACTGCTGTGAGGCTCCTTGAATTGCACATGGGGAAGCCTGGGACAAAAGGTGAGGTTTGCCTTTTCCATCTGCAGGTTCTGATCAGAAAAAGCAGTTTGCCCTCAGAGCAGTAATTGGGACAAATCTCCATGGAGAAGGTGGCAGAGCCCTCAGCAAAAGGACAGCAATTAATCTCTGATCTTCCTTTGCTCTGGGATGAGGTCACTTATGAGCACTGATGAAGATATGGACAACACTATCCTTCTATAAAAAAAATATTCGTCCTGATTTGATGTTTTATACCAACTATAGGAAAATGCACCTTTTCTGTTTGCTTTGGGGGTTTTTTGTGTGTGTTTCATTGCAGAGTGTGTGCCAGGGGGCTTGTTTGCTTTTGTTTGGGTGGGGTTTTTTTGTTTTGTTGGGTTTTTTTTTTATTTTTTTTTCTTTTCTTTAATTTCTTTTTTTTTTTTGTTTGTTTGTTTGTTTGTTTTGGTTTGGTTTTTAGGTTTTTTGTTTTTTTGTCAATGCATCATCTGTTGTCTCAGAGATTGGATTTTGGAAGGAGGTGGCATCTGGATCCCAGAGAAAGCTGGAACCCATGAAGTTCCTCTCAGGGGGCCGACACAGAGACTTCCTAAACATCAACCTTTTTAAAGTAAACTGTAAAAGCTGATTCCTCCCATATTTCTAAACCTCACATTTTTCTGGTTTTTTGCACCACATTAAGGAGCCATTCCTAGTCCTACAATGCTCCATGGAGTTACACACAGGATTCCCATCCTGGCAAACCAAAGAGACAAAGTTTTTACTCAAAAAGTTCATGTGGAAAGGGAATTTGCTGCTTTCTCTGCAGAATGGGACTGGTGGCAAGCTCTCCCTTGATTTACACATGCTGTACCCAGACAATCCTTCCTGGAGAATGGGAAGTAAATTCTGATCAGCCTGATACACTCTCCTTCCTCTCAGATTTGGATACTCAGCTCAACAGGAGGAAAAGAGCTGGCTTTAAAATTCAGCAGGTTGTTTCTCCCTTTAAATTGGTGATTTGGATTCCGGTTTGGAGCATAAGGAAGCATAAATTATAACACAAATGAGAATGTGGGAGACAGTGTAGGAAAATTCTGTATTAAAAAAAAAAAAAAAAAAGCAGCAGAGAGGGAGCAACATTTGGGGAATAAAAAGTAGGGCAGATTTTGAAATATTCTCAAAACCATTTAACACCATCTGTCAGGGGTTTGTGTTGCTAGGGATTTATCATCTCCTATCTACAAAATCCTCTGGCTAGTGAAAACAAATTTGGGAAAAGATGATTAAACTTCTCCTACCCTTGGATTCCCAGCCCCACACTGTCACCAACCAACTCATCTTCCTTCGTGTGCTGGGAGGAGGCATCCCCTGAATCCATGAGCAGCCCCATGGAACAAGCAGCAATTTTTAGAAAATCCCAACTGATACTTGCAACCTCTTTTAAGTTGCCACAGCCTAGCTTGATTTTCAGTGCTTACAAAATAAGCCTTCAAGGGTCAGCTGAGCTCTGAATAAAAATGTCCCTGAGGCAGAGGATTGATTCACAGAGGGGAGACAAATGCACAAGCCCAAAAGCTTTGGACACAGAAACCTCACAGGCAGCTCCCAGGGGTTTTTTACTGCACGTCCTGGAAGCATTTTGACCAAAACCTACCTTGTATATTTTTAAATCCTATTGATCTCACTTGGGCTGGAGGTTGCCTTTTCAGAAGTCCAACAGATAGCAGTCTGAAGTGCTGCTCTAGCGGTAAAATGATGATGTCATGAGCAAGTGACAGACATTGCAGATGAGTGAAATGTGCTGGAATAACCTCCTTGCCTAGAAATGGTTAAATACATGCAAATTTCAATACCATTTTTATTTCAAATAAGCAATAGAGTCAGTTCCTAATTGCTGTAACGCTGCCTTTGGGGGTGAACTAGAACATTATTTGCTTCCACTCTGTAGGTTTCCCTGCACTCCTAAATGCCTCAGGATGAAACATGAGGTCTCCTTACAAAAGAGCAGAGAAGGAACAGTGTTTGGGGAATAAAAAGCATTCAGTGGAACCCCAGCCCTAACAAGCTGTAGGAGATGTAAAACCCTCCAGGTCTTCTTATCCACAGACAAGAATGCGGAGACAGCTACACTAAATATCCCACAGGGGCATTTCTGCAGAATAAAAGGAAAAAAAAAAGGTAATTTGTATTCTTGTACATTTCAATGCAATGGAAAATAATTAAAAATTAACTGGATGTTACCTTTGTGAAAAGCTTGTTTAAATAATCTAGTTTTTAAAAAAAGTGTTTCAATCATTTTTTACAGACTCTACCATTTAATCTGTTCTAATAAACTAGTTATTTCAACCCCTCTTTAGGCATTTAGTAGCCTGCTATAAATGTCTTAGAAATGTGCCTTTAGATTGAATGTTGTTCTTGATGTCTTTTCTCCTTTCTGAAAGCAAATTACAGACAACATGCAAATGCAATAATCAGAGAGGGTTTTTAAATAAAAGTGTGTGTGCTGAGACAATTAAATTGCAATTGTCTGATAAAAGGGGCTCTGGAATGCCAACTGAATCCCAGGAAGTGCAATGAAGGGAGTAATGCTGCCATTAATTATTCTATGTGCTGGGGAGATGGGCCACAGCTTGCCAAGGGCTGCAGGTTGGTCTGATTAAAGTATGTAAAGAAATCCATGCTCTGTGGTGACATCAGTCCTTCCAGGGATTTTTTTTTTTTAGGGAAAATAAGGCTAAATGTTTGTGATAAGGAAAGCTGATAGGTAGAAAGGGCCCTAATTTGAGGAAAGACTGAGAATGGAAGTAGGAGACTAAAAAAGCAGGACACAGCACATGGTGGAGAGGGCTGATCTAAGAAGAGGTGGAAGTGGGAGTGGGTTTCCATCTCTAGATGAATTAAAGACTCTAGATATAATTTTTATTGATGTTTTCCCCAGCTAATTTGGCTAAGACCTATTCTCAGTGCCTGAGTGTACATTGGTATTTCTGGAGATACCAAACCCTTGCACTCCTGTCTTGCAGTGTGGCCAACAGAGGTTTTCTGCCATTTGGAACCTGAATGTGCCATTCTTGGCTTGGCTGAGATGCTGTTTTGACACCAAAGCAAAGGATGGAGTGGTGTGTGTTTGCTTGCCACGAGCCAGACACTCAATGGCTCATTTTTCATTCATTCTGTCTCCAAAGCAAAGCAAAACAAAGCAAAGCAAAGCTCTGTGTGTGTCTGCCAGACCTTCTTGCTTTGGTATCCCTGACAAATGACAGCTTCAACACAGAAGCAATGTGGTCTTTGGTCATAGACAGAGCTACAGCAATGGCACATCTCCCAAAAATGTTGTGCCAGAGTCCACTCAAGGCAAAAAAGAAAAAGGTATTTTTGACTCAGGTGTGCAATTTTTTGAGTTCACACTGTTGAAGATTGCAAAGCAAGATGTTTTCCATCACCATCTGTATGGCAGATTACCTTTGTCAAGTGGGCAGTTTGCTTTATCTCTCTCTTTGAGTGAGCACAATCACATCTCCCTTGGGAGGGGACATCTGCTGGTAACAGCTATTGAATGTCACTGCATGGCTGATAAGAACTGCAGCATCCCATGGGGAGATGTGAGCCCCGAGGGAGGAGCCAAGCATTGCTACCCAGATATAATCCAGAGGTTTTTGAGACGCCAGCATGGCTTCTCCATGGGATTCCCCAGAGGAACAGCAGCTGCCTCTTCTTCCACTGGATCTTCAGAGGAAGAATACATCCTTCTCTACAAATCCCCCTTGCTCCAACAGAACCACCCCTGACACTGCAGGAGGGCTGCAGCCACATTTCCAACTGGACTGCCACCAGCACCCTGACCCACAGGGTGTCAGGCTGTGTTCTGACTCTGTCAGTGTTGTTCTAGTGTACTGCATTGTTTATTTCATCCTTTTCTTTTTTTTTTTTTTCCTTTCCCTGTTAAAGAACTGTTATTTCCTGCTCCCATATTTTTTTTCCTGAGAGCCCCTTAATTTAAAATTTGTAGGAATTCAGAGGGGTGGGCAGGGTTTACATTCTCCATTTCAGGGGAGGCTCCTGCCTCCCTTAGCAGACTCCTGTCTTTCCAAACCAAGACACACACCCTGTCTGTGACTATGAAAGACAACAGCCCTAGACTGGAGGAGAATTCAACACCTGTGTGCAGATGAAATAAAGCTGTATCTTATCTAAAATCCAGAAAGTGAAGGTGAACTTTTCCACTGATTTCTGTGGCCTCACAATGAAATCTGTGGCTCTTTCTTGTGTTAAATGTCAATCAAAGCAGCCAAACACTCCACAGTGTTTTCTTGCTGCAGAGTTCAGCAGCAGGCACCTGGATGGCTGCAACCACCCAAAATACCCATCCCTTTTCTCTTCATCCTGCAAATGATCAGGGACATGGCAAAGAGAGAGGAACTGCATGTTCTGCATGGCCACCTCTACATTCATCCTAGCAGAATTTGTCCAAAAAGTGAAGGCAAATCAAACAGTTTGTCTATCCCATTGCTTACAATTTGGAATGCTAATTCCTAGAATCTCTGAATTTGATGAACTATTACTAAGTGCTGGGCTCTGTGTAGCTGTGTAAACTCACAGGAAAATCACTAAGGATGTAAGTTTTAATCCTTTTGGCTCTGGTGGCTCAACCCTATTATCTCTAGAGGGTTTAGAATTTAACCTTGAGTTCAAAAGCCTGAAAGAGTCCTAACCAGATGGATAATGAAGAGGTAGACAGATAAGTGCCAATATGGATATAAGCTTTTCTTTAACTTCAAATTGGGGCTTTATGAGGAATGTACACCCTAGCAACCCTTTACTCCCAGAAAGGGAAGGGTTTGAATGCTGGCTTTTAATAATTCATGCAGTGATTCTTGCTGGATGCCATGTGGGTATGAATTTGCTTTTCTTCCTTATAAAGCTTACATTCAATTGGGAGAAAAAGATCTAATATCTACACGTGTGAGGATTAACTGAAGATGGTATTTCTGAGGTGAGAAATCTTATTATTGCCACAGAAAGCATTTGTCAAATGGGTTTGAGTTGAGGATTTGAAGCTCCCCACAGCTATGGGAACACTGCATTGCTCAGAAAAATGCTTTTCTCTGCGACTGCAAAGTAACTCTGATTCATATCTGAGTCCATAACTGTGCTTGGATTCTCTTTAAATGGGGCTTTCAAGTCCCTCTGCTCACCTTACAGAGATCCACATTTCAGTGTTGCTCTGACCCAGCTGTGGCAGTGACAAATCAGTTTCCACAGTCACTTAAGGGAAACTCTCAGTACTGGGCCACTGGCAGGCAGAGCAGCTGGGATGCTTTTAATTCAGAAGTAATGGCTTTTGTTCACTGAAAACTGGATCAATGCACTAAACCCTTTTCACTAAAAATCAGAGGATTTCAGTTACTACCCAGCTAGGCAGGAGCTGCTGACTCCAATTTCACATCATCAAATACAGAGCCCAAAATGCTCCCCATAATTCTGTCTTCTACCCCACAGATGAAATCTGCCTTCAGAAAAGGGTAAATAAAATCAAGAACAGAAAGGGATTAATCACAATAAAAAAACTCCAAAGTTTCCTTCTCATACAAAACAAAACTTTTGTTTTCCTCTCTCTCAATGATGTGCCATAGAAGAAATATCAAAAACTGCTCATATGAAGAGATGTAAAATGTAGAAATGTAGATACATGGGCTTTCTCTTACATGGGTTTTTCATGATTCAGTATTTTTTGACAGCTTTGGTAACTGAGGAATGGAAAAGTTCTGGGGAGAGGTCCCACCAAAACAGTTAAAAATTAGGAAAATATTTCATTTCAAACTCAAATTGCTGTTTCTGATAAGGCCTGGCTATATTGTTATCACTAAACCAGGTCAATTATATCCCTCAAAGGCAAACAGGGTTTCTCCTCAACAAAGTAAAGACATTTGATAGGATACCCTGAAAGCATTTTGGCTATTCTGAGGTGTGGCGTGTTTCAGGAACTACTTTGTGCTGTGGTTCCCATAGTAATTCCCATTATTTTTCTGCCTGGCCACTCTCTGTTCACCAACACCTTTTTTTCATGTCTGATCTTTGATTTACATAAAAGTTGGCCATTTAAAAATTATGAGCATGTCTTCCAAAGTCTGAAGCTCCACTCAACAAAGACATCCAAGTCTTTGCTGAAAAGACAAACATCCCTACGTGCAATCCCTGTTGTTTCTACAGGAGCTGGATGAGGAATATCTATGGATGTGAGACTAAGTGAATTTCCCAGGGCATCCTGGTCAAGAAGGGATTTGAAAATGGCTCTCTGGATGTCAAGGCATCATGGTAATCCTTGGATTTGCCTTCCCAGCTGCATCAGCCATGGTTGAAATGGAACATCCTCAGTGCACTGGGGGGATTGGACTAACCTGCAAATGAACCCATTTGCCCTTAAACCTTTGTCTCTGAAAATGCAAACTTACCTTGAAATTATAACAGTGGTACCTCAGGTTTTAGCCTTTGTATTTTTCACATTCTGTGCTGCTTTAGTGTGCAGTTCTCAGCTTCACATTATGGGATGGTGAGCTCTGTGCACAGAGCAGGGAGACAAAACAATTCCTGTTCCAGCTGGGCACCAAGGACAAATGCCCCAAATCTCAGCCCAGGAGCACAAACCCCGTGGGCTGGAGAGAGAAAAACAAGCAGGGTGGGACTGCCTGGGCTAAAGCTGCAATGGGACAATGAACTGCAAGGTGCAAATGGAGCAGAGCTGATCCCAGGGACAGACCCCGGCAGCGCTCGTGCATTTTGGGGCCGTTTTGGTTCATCTTGGGTGCAGCCCTGGCTGGGCTCTGGTGCTGCCCAAGGTGCAGCCATGGAGGAGATCCTGTGAATGAATCCCTGCTTTATTCTGGAACTCTGCCCAGCCTCTGCTCTAGGGCAGCCTTCACAGGATATCAACAGAGACCAAGCCTGGCTGATGCCTCATTTTGCAGTGGGGACCTTTTGAATCATTTCTCCCCACACATTCATGGGCACCTTGAAGCATCTCCAGTCATTGGGTCAGATGGACACAATCACATGTCCATTGCATGTAAAGTGGCAGATGGAGCTTCTATGGCAGAGATCTTGTATCTTGTTAGTGCATATGAACCCTTCCAGAAATAGCTCTTCCCAACAAGTCCACCCATGTGGGAATTCCCAAAGCTTGAGTACTGATTTCCTACATGACCTCATGCAGCATCAAGTCTCTTGTCCCTAATCCACTTGTGCTTTGTTGTTTATCTGATGTGCACCTACACAGCCAACACAAGGGACTGCTGTTAGCTGAGAGCTGTAGGTAATCATGGGACAACACAAACTTAATTAGGATGTGTTTGTGTGTTCAATTACTCATGCTCAGAAGTTTATGTAAGATCAAGGCTTAGTGCTGTACCCAGGGTCTTTATATTCACTGCATGGGTAGTAACAAAAAGACAATACTCTTTGTCCAAGTTGCAAGGTTCCTGCCAATATTTGCCATCTGGGACACATTCCCTATCTTTGCTCTTGCCTTTGTGTCTGAAGTAGCATCATCTAAACAGCAAGACACATTGCAGTCACACATGCTTAGTGTTTGCTGCTTGGCTGATGTTCAGACTCCATGGAGAAACACTCATAAAAGTTGTCCTGATCAAAGGACAACAGCAACAAAACTTTGCAGATGTGTTAAGGACATATCTGGGGCTGGGCAAAGAGTTAAAGTCATTTGAAGGCAGTGTCTGTAATGGATCCATTCTGTGTGGATGCTGGCTGGGATGAATCTGTTTCCATGAACACTTCAAATGTTCAAATGATTCATTTTCTCTTGCTGGAGCACAGTGGGATTGAGTCCATGCAGTTGTGTCAAACCTCTGTGCGGAGGTTCTTAGGTTGAACCTCCCAGTTTGACGTTTTTACCTGTCCTGCAGTCCCTGACAATGCTCCTACTACTTCATGGAGACCAGAAATTTACTCTGAGACAGAATGAAAAATACTGGGGTCTTCTTAGAGGCCAAAATTTATATATTTATTAAAATCAGGTGATTTTTTTTCTCCCTTGCTCCTGTGTAGCAAGGTCTGTCCTCTCTTGGAGCACGTACCAAACCCCACTGCTCTTCCCAGCACTCAGGATGCTTTCCAGTGCTCCAAAAGTACCAAGAGCAGCACAAGGGTATTGTCAAAAAGAATTAGGTTTTTTGTCAAGAAGAATTAGGTTTATTTTCAAGAAGACTTAGGTTGTTCTGGTCCAGGACATCAGTACTGCAGATGCCACTTAAACTTTGCACCGAACTCTCCGGAGTGAAAAGGATCAATGTGATTTGCAGCCAACCTCTCCTGCATAAGTTTGCTACAGCAAATCACAGCTGGAGTAATATTAAAGTCAAATAATAAGAATTAATTTTTATAGCATTGCAATGTTTCATTCCATCTGTAATTCTTCTGAAGTTTATAGCACAATTGTCCTAAAAGTACCTCTTTTAGGGAAATTGAAAGTAAAGCAAAAAGTCTTTTTGTGAAAGACCTCATTGTCTTCCTTTTTGGATTAGATCATCCCCTGAAAACTGAAATTCCTTGGAAGGTGGCAGCTCTCTCTGGCTCATGTACATTCTGTTTCTAACAAGGCAAAGCCTCTAAAACCTTCACCACTTCCAGGTGAATTGTCCAGGTGGGTGGATCATCCGCAGGGGAGCAGCAGTGCCCACAGGAGTGCTCTGGTTTGATGTGGTGGTTCCAGCTGGCAGGAAGAGACAGGCACACTGTGTCTGCCCTCTAACCCTTCTAACCCCACTTATGCTGAACACTCCTCTCCAGTTTCCAGATTCTTTCCTGACTACTGATTATGAATCCTGCAGCCAGAAATTAAGTGAAAACCACAATAAAGCCCTTAAAAAGCTCATTGCTTGAATTCAGGTGTTATTTTTGGGGGTGTAGAGATTGAGTGTGGGAAGAGCTGCTCCCTTTATATTTCTCCTTTTTCTGTGGATATTAAAAAAAGACAGAAACAACAACTCCTGCCACCCAGTCTAGATACACTCCATCTTTTCAAAAGCCATCTCATAGCAACTGGTGGTCCTCTTGCTGGCCTTGAGCAGCATTTCAGGAGTACTTAAGTGCTTGGGGACGTGTCTGGGGGAGAAGAGATTCCTCTGGCCTCTCTTTAAATGAATTTGCTATTCATTCACCAACATTTCTAATTACCAACACAATAATTGAAATACTGGAGTAATCTATTTGAGGGAGGAGAGCAGGGGCCAGAGTGATTTTATTAAAGCAGAGAAACTTGGGGTTGGACTCGATGATCTTGAAGGTCTCTTCCAACCCAGGGAATCTGTGATTCTGTGAAAGGCAACTCAGCTTGGAGGGATGCAGACAAAGATGAAGAGGATACAAAAGAATGGGGCAGGCACAGCCAGGAAGTGGATGGAGGTTTGAAATAATTCTCTTTATTCCACAGCAGACATTTGGGGTCATCCTTAGCCCATGAAGCATCAGGGACTCTGGTTCCTTCACAGGGATATCTGTAACCCATTTGGTCTTGGTGGAAGATGCCATTTCATCAGAATGAGAGATGGAAGAAGGGGCTCTGGATGCTGTCAGGTCTCATGATCCTGTTGGCAGTGAGGATTCGGGAGCCATGGGTCAGATAAAGCCCCTTCTTTTGTCTCTCCACTGTTTTGTTCCATCCACCCACCTTGACATGTTGGTGACTCCAGGGCCAGCTCCCAAGGCTCTTCTGATGAGAGAAACAACAGCACAGAGCATTGGTGGAGGTTTGGGTGCACTCCCTTCCTACTCTTCCTCCCAGGCTTAGGCTTTTCACAATCTTCTTCCATGTCCCTGATCATTCCAAGGCCCAGACATCTCCACACTAAACACACAGATGTGTGGCTCTGCAGCAAGATGGGAAGAAGGAGATTGCTGCTGGGATGTTGGATAGTGGTTTCCACTTCATTTCTGGGTGTAGGATCCATAATAAACAGTCAGAAATCACCCCTGCCCTGGAGAGACTGAGCAGAGGACTGGGAGCAGGCAGCAGACATGACAATTGCGTTGTTGTCACCCTGGTGTTACTTTTATTCGTAAACTTTTTGCACTATTTGTCCTTTTTGGGGGTCTCTCTAAGACTCCTGTTGAAATTGAGATTCCCCATGGCAGTTTCTGCTTCTTGTTGCTGCAAAGCCTTGACTGGGTCACACAAATGTCCTCCCACAGAAGCAGCAACCAAGGATCTGCTGCACAAGCTCAGGATGAGGCTGAGTTCATGAATTCAGACATCAAGCTTGAGAGGACACGAGTGTGGCAGAGTCAATGGCAGCCTGTGGTGAGTCTGGATGATCAGATGTGTTGAAAAATCAGCAAAATTGGAGTTTTTACCTTACCTGGTTATCTCACCAGTCACCCACTCCCACCAGCACCACTTAACACAAGTTCTCATAGTTATTCCCAGCAGGGAAGTGACTGCTGCTCCAGGCAAAATGTTGTGTCAGCTCCCATGTCTGTGCAAACTGGAGGATTCAGGACTTGTCACTCCACGAACGAGGTACAAGGCACTGCCAATGATATCAAGCACATCTGCAGGGACAACTTGAGATTTTACAGCCGGCCAAGATAAGGCCCAAATGTCTCACTGCACACAGACAATGCTCCCCTCTGCACATCCTACCTGGCTCTTAGCCTTGAGCAAAATTCAGTCTTCTCCACTCACTGAGGCTGAAACCCATGGCTGGAAAGATGTGAGTTCTGAGAAAGGCTTTGGGTGGGTGTTGTAAAACCAGACTGACATATGTATTCCCTTTCTCCAAAGGCTTGAAATCTTAATGGGAACACAGCAGAACAAGAGGCTACAGACAGAGACAAGAGTGCTGTGGATGTCAGGCTGATTGAAATGTCTTGCAGGAATAGGTTTTGACAGCTGATCTTGCTCATCCTTCCCTTGAGATGTGTCGAGCTGGTGAGATGAGAGGTTCTCAGGTGGATGGAGGATGTGGCACGGTGAGACAGCAGTCACTTCACAGCAGCATGCCCCGAGGCCATGCCCTGACTGTGCACACTGACAGCAGAGCTTCTCTGAGCAGCCAGAGACATTTTCCACGCCATCAGTAATACCAAGATAACCATTAACCGTGGCCAGGTCCTAACCTTGAGAGCAATCATGTGTCTGTGTCTGTTCCCATGGTCTAACTCCAGGCCTGGCATTGATATGGAATATAAGTATTTTGTTCCCCATCACATCTTTGACTGCATTGTTTTCCCCCTTTCCCTGTGTCAAATCAGCTATGCAGTTGTAACCCCTACTGGGACAATCTCTCTTTTTTTTTTTTTTTTTTTGCAAATTATTAACCTAATGCTTGCGTCCAGCTCTAGAGTTTAATATTGCTTGAATGGTAAATGGGCATGAAAATAGCCAGGCCCCTTCTTTAGATAAGAGCCAGCTGTGAAGTCTGGATGTTGCTCCAAATATCCCCCTAGTTTGGGTCTGTGCCAAAGTGGGGATGTGCTATGAGCTAATCACTCACAGAAATTAGAGGCTGTTCTGAAAGGCAAGCGGTTGTTGTGCTGCATGCACAATATTAAGATCTTATCTTGCTTTACAAGCAGACTAAACCCAGAATGAATCAATTATGAGATTAGAATTAATCCAATAATCCTCTGTTCTTGTGTGCCTGGAATCAGATGGTGCATCTGTAAAGATAGTGTTAGTTACGGCAAATGAGATCACCGCTGCTCCCATTTCATTAAAAGCCTTTCCCAAGCGTTAACAGCTCGGGTGAGAGGTTGAAATGAAATTAAATTGCAATCTTCTCCTCTTTGACTGATTGCCATTGTGCACACATGCTTGGCCCCAGCTGCCCAGAGGGGATGGCCAGCACAGGAAGCTGCTGGAATGGGATGCAGAGGAATTCCTCTGAGGGATTCCCACCCCTGGATGTGGCTGCCAGTGTGGCTGGGCTCGTGGCAGGGAGGAAGCCAGGAAGCATTGCTGACCTCCTTAATTTCCTCCTGCAAACCCCTTTTCCAGTGCTGCAGCTTGGGCTCGGGGCAAAAAGCTGAAACGTGCCTCCCTGCCCACCACTGGTGCCTCCCACCAGCCAGGCCGGGCAGGGCTTGTCCTCTCTCCCCTTTTCTCCATGGGTTTTACAGTCCCACTTCTCCTGGCCTAAATCTGGAGAGTTGCTCTCCTGACTTATATTTTGCAACAGAGACCGTGCGCCATTTACCTGGTTTTGCTGTTCAAATTTTGTACTTCAAAGCCAGACTTAAACTTGAGTATTCCTCACACTTCTCTCTCTCTCTCTCTCTCTTTTTTTTTTTTTTTTTTTTTTTTTTTAAAGGAACCAAAATAAACCAAAAATAAAAGGGGAGCCCAAAGTAAACCTGCTGCAGGCAGCTCTAACCACTTCTTATTTGGGCCATCAGGGCTTGAAACATAATTTTAGTTCTCATATGGTTCTGCCACTGGATCAAAGACATGGGAACTGTCATGAATGAGAATAAGGAGTCCCATGAAATGCACAACACTGAATATAACCCAGGGGGAGAGATGTGACTTCAATGAGGGAAGAAGGAGATAACTCTTTTATCAATGGTCCTGCCTGTGTGTCCTTGAGGAAGATGAGTTTGGTCCAGGCCTTGTGCACTGAAGATGATATTCAAAGTTTGGAGCCTTCTGCTAAGATAAGTGCTCTCCCTCTATCACCTTTCAAATCCAATTTCCAACAGAAGCACTTGGAAAAAAATTATTAGCAGTGAATTTTCCTTGCATTCTGCTGAAGGGAATCTTGGTAAATTTGTGTAGACTTTTCAAAATAACTCTGTCTGAAGCAGAGATACCTGGATGATCCCAGCTTCCACGACTAATATTGTCAAATCTAGGTGCAGCTGAAAACAGAAGTTGAAGAAAAGCACTTTTCCATGTCTTTAACACTAGGGCTCATTTGTTGGAATGCACAACTAAAGAGCAAAAGCCAAATGGGAACAGGAAGGTCAGGATGAATTTTTCAATATAGACAGCAAAGTAAGCAAACTTACACCAACAGAGGATTTGGTCCACTGTAATCAACAGAAATTGAAGTGGAGATTCCCAGCTAGTGGGTATTTTAAGCTGTACCCTTCATCTAAATCTCTTCTCTAACACCCTATCTGGAAAAACAAATTGCAGTCCCCAACAGCAAGGTATAAGCAGCAGCCCCATGAATATGTAAAGATCATTCAGATGGTATTTTAAAACAGCATTCAGTAACCATTATCCACAGTTAACTGACTTCACCAGGCTTAAAAACAGGAGTCTTTAATTACAGTCGTTTATATTTCCAAAGATAGACTATAACATATTTATAAACAATCTGTGCACTTGGTGAGTAAATGACACACGGCATGAATCATTCCCTAACAGTTCTTATATAATATTCAAAGTGGGCATGAATGTTTCATGAAGGCACTTCCACTGCTGAACTTCGTAGGAAACTGAGCTTTCCTCCTTTCTAGGCAGCTTCTTCTCATCCTTTTCCTTCTGTGAAAGCCCTGAAAGACTCAATTCCTGCCAAAAAACCTTTGGATTTGTCCAGCCGTTTCCAGTGCTTGGACTGATGCAACTTAGATTTGGAGCATCTGTGCCAGGAGTACAAAGACACACACTTTATCACAACAAATTTCCTATAAAATACCAAAACTTGTGTCTCATGATGTAGCACCCATCCCTTACATGTCACAAGGAAATACTGACTTGAGCATGTGAGATGTTTAACATGGCACTGCAGAGATGAGAAAACCAAAGGGTGGGAGATTAATTTACAGCCACTCAAGGGGTCTAAAGGTTTATTCATGACTGGGAAACACTGAGGTGAAGTTTTTGGTGCAAAATCACTGAGATTTAGTAGAACCTTGAATGGTAGAAAGGATTGGACCAGGCTCCATCAGTGCTGGACATGGAGAAGCCCCCACATAAAGCCCAGATCAGGGTGAACAGTGTAAGTTGATTTTTGGGCATTTCAACCCCTCTCCAAAACTTCTGCAAAGAAGTAACAGGCAACAGCTTTGTCACAGGCCTGAAGCAAAGGGAATTTTTACTCTGTTCTTTTCCAGCACAAAGGGAGCCTGTCTGTAACTGGGGCCTCCAATGGGACATGATGCCATGATAAATATGCAATCACACTTCCAGAAACTTTCTGCTTTGTCTGCTGCACTTCAAATCCCCATGACCAAGGATGCTCACCTCACTGAACTTTCCAGGCAGGTTGGATAATGAGTCTTCGTGTGGACAGCAGGGAACATTGATGTGAACAATCCATTATTAGGTGAGTGGCTTTACTGATACATGACAGCTTGGACAGCAGGGGTTACTGGAGTCATCCTGTTCTGTTTTTGCCATTTTAATTTCTCTGCAAGCCCCAAGGGCCAAACGAAAGCATGAATAAGTAAGAATATATCCATTTGCAATATGTCCACAATTGTTTTCCTCTGAGCATTTCCTATCCATAGCCAAGTGTCCCAAAATTACACCAGGCAAATTTCACTGACATCTATTCTTCCTTGACTTTCATTAAAACATGCTGTTCAGAGCAGCAATAAAGAGTATGGGTTTTAAATGGACCTAGATTTGTATTTTATATAGGCTGCTCAGTTGTTGTTGTTGTTGTAATAAATGACACAGAGACAATTTCAGATTGTTCTGACAAAAATCAGGACTCCTAAGGGGAGTCTGTCTCGTGCACATGAAGTTGTAGCTCTGAGCAACCAGCCAGGAAGATGCAATTAATTTCCCCCTCGTGAGTAAAGCCATTATATAAAATACCACAGTTGCCTTGAGGGCCAAATTGAAGGCACTGAATTATGCATTATCAAAACTGACTTTACAATGATGTCTTCATGGGCACTGCTGCTGCTTGTGAATGGAGAGGGAATGGCAGTCAGCTGCCAGGATCTTATTTCCCTCTTGGTCACTGTAAACAATATTCTGCTCATGTGAGGACCTTGATGAGATGCAGTGACATTGCTCTTTCCCTTGAGGGAGAGGCATGGAAAAGAGAGGAAATCCTGAGAAATCTGCTTAATTATATTGTGTGCACTCGTAGTTCAGCCCCAGTCCTCTGGTCTTTGCTCAAGGCCCAGAGATGCAGAGGTTTTCCAGCCCATTCTCTCCTGCTGGAGCAATGAGGAGCATTAAAGGCCTAAGGTGAGATGCCACTTCCAATCTACTGGAGCATTTTTTTGTCTGGGATGAAGGTCTGAAGCCTCAATATCGCAATTTCTGCTCAGGGAGTCTTAGAATGCTCTGGGTTGGAAGAAACCTTAAAAGTTCATCCAGTTCCACCCTCTCCATGGGCAGGGACACCATCCACCATCCCAGGCTGCTCAGAGCTCCATCCAACCTGGCCTTGGACTCTTCCAAGGTTGGGGCATCCACAACTCCTCTGAGCAACCTGTTCCAGGGTCTCACCACCCTCACAATAAAGAATTTCCTCCTGATATCCAATCTAAACCTGCCCTCTTTCAGTTTAAAGCCATTTCCCCCATCCACACATGCTCCTGTAAATGCAGCATGGACAGGAAGCACCGCCATCAAAAACTGTGTGGAATTTCATCTCCCTTCCACAGCCACCACACTGGCAGGTAATGTGGAAGATTTCCTTGTATCCCACGAGGAAAGGAAGGCAGGAACAGGGGGATTAAGATGGAATCAATGCGTTTTCCAGCCAGAGCAGAGCGTGTGAGATGAGCCAGAGGGCAGGTGCAAAGTCCAGCAGGTCACACCTGATCAAAACAGGGTTATTAAGGAGCATTTTCAACTGGGCATTCACAAGATGCACTTCTACACAGAAAAACATCCTTAGCATTTCACAAAACCAACACCCTGCATGTTATATTTATCCTTAGAAGCAAACAAGGAACAAAAAATTGCAGTGCCTGCAGCGAGATTGGATGGTGGCTCAGTGATAAGGGGGAAGTGGTTTTCATTTTTCATGAGTGTTTTCCCCTCTCCCTGGCTTCTGATCTGAGTCATCACAGTGCTGCTGTGAGGCAGGTATTCACATTAAAAGCAATAACAACTTAATTAAACTTCAGGTACTCCGAACTGTTCAAGCACACATAAAAATGGGAAAACATACATATTTCTTTGGGTAAATGGTTGTCAAACATTCATTTGTGATAGAATACATCAGCAGCACAGTGAGACAGGACACATTTTGCTTATCTTACAAATGATAAAAAGCAAATCAAGATTGCTTCTTTCCCTTCAGTCTCACATTGTGCCAGACTAAAAGCTTCCAGGAAAGGGAGTGAATGGAAGTGAAAGGGAGAGCGTGGAAGCTTCTCTGGTTTGACTCTGAACAAGCATGAGACCTTTCCAAGCTGGAATTTGTCCTGATATTTTCCCACAGAAAGCCTGTGACTATTTAAAACATGTACAACTACCCGATAAAGGAAGAAATTATTCATAACAGAGGAAAAATTATTAAAATACTTTCAACAAATAATTCCTGACTAGGGAGATGAGGGATACTTAGGACCAACAAAAAATCAGTTAATGGAAGCCCATTCCCTCCAACCTTGCCCCTCTTGCACATGGAGCAGTGTGAATATAGAAAAAACCTGAATATTCAACTCTCTCTGAGGGATTCCTTCTTTAGTTTCTGATTCAGATTGTCTGGGCCATTTACCAACTTCCCTTTGTGCTGCAAAGGTAAAGCCAGAGCTTGCTGCCCTTTCTCCTGGTCCTGAGATGTTCTGGGAGCTGAGGAAATCCCAGGTGCCAAAGGAACCTCCCTGGGATAGGGATGAGTGAATGTGGAGCCCTCGTGGGCTGGGGACAGCTGTGACCCAGTGCCACCTCCACACTGAGAGCAAGATTTTCCTGTCTGGGTTAGAAAGAAATGCTCCTGTTCCCTCTTCATTAATCAGGAAATGGGAAAATATAGGCCCTTACCAAAAATTTAAATTTACCTGAACAACAGATGAGCAATTCTGAGCAACACTTTAAATGGCTTTGTCTGAGCCTTTTGGATATAATGTTGTCTGGCATTTTCTGTCCAGGATCAAACCAATTTATTGGAGCCACAAGCATGGGTTTTCTTGCATATCCAGCAGCCAAAATTCCCTTTTGAACAGTGGGAAATAAGAGCACAATGTAAATTAACCCATAGGTCTCCTTAATGGATCTTCCAAACACAAGAACATGGTGGTTTGCAACACAGAACTCTCCTCTTCATTTTTTAAAATAAAAATACACAGTAATTTAAAGCCTGAGCAAACTTTTGAGGCATTTCTGTTATCTACACGCTAGACAGAAAATTTTCATAGCAGGCAGGGAGTTTCACTGGGGTCACTGCATTTTTTAGCACATCCACCTGCAGCAGAACTCGATACTGCAGGATGTGAGAGGATGGCTGGTACCCCATGGGCTTGGCTTAGTGTAGTAGGATTGGCTTAGTGGTTTAGGGCAGCAGCAGAGTCAGAATTTATGGAAAGATATCATATCCTGAGGTTTACAGCCCCTTTTTTGACAAAATAGAAACCTTGCAGTCCTTAAACCCAGTTTTGCTGCTGTGTGAGCCAAAGATCTGGGGAACAAAACTCCCCATGGTTTTGTACTCTAGATGTGAACTTTACCTCATCTAATGCTGGCTGCCTGAAAGCTCAGTCCCCACAAAGCTCATTTCCCTTTGTAGTCATCTGTAGGGTGGGACTTGTCTCATACTAATGATATTTTTAGATAAATTGCATGAATCATATTTAGAGAAGTATTCTCCTCGTTCCACTGACAATGTGGGTTAGACAACCAGCTCAGATGGGTCTGTCAACATTGTGACTGGAGATTTGGAAGACAAATCCTACATTTTTGTTCCTTCCTTTAGCTCATGAAACAAAGGAAGGGGGTCTGCAGGTAGAATTTAAATGATAAAAATAGCTTTGATTTGCTTAACTGAAATGTCACCCTCTGAAACTTTAGAGCCTTGCTGATTTGAAAGATTTGGATCAGTCATCTTAAACTGCTGGGCTCACCGGAACTGGATTCACAGTTGTGCTGTAAAAACATCAATAATTAACGCAGCACCAAAAATTAGCCTGATTAGTTGTTGAGGTTTCGTGTTTATTAATTATTTTTCTTGTATTTCATGTTGGAAATACACCAAACCACAGGAGGAAAAACGAGAGATTAGGATTCAAAAAGGTTGTTGACACATTTCTCACTGGATGAGTGTTCATCTCTCTCAGACTTCTTGGATTTGCTTCAGTTCATCTTATCATAATTTCTCTTAAACAAAGGCTGTATTCTAAATTTCTTTTTCATCTTCCAAGTCCCCTTACTCCTCATCCACCCTGTTGGCTTCAGTCAGATCACCCTAAGAGTGGTGTACTGTGGGAAGGGAGGATGCAGCCTGCTCAGAGTGACTAATTTGGATTTCCAACTCCTTTCCTGAAGCTTCATTTTTATTTTTTCTCTTTATTCCATTATTCATGTCTCAGTCTGTAGCTACTCCAAAGGCTGCATTGTAGTCCCTGACACAGAGATGTATTTTTTGAATGCAATGGGGTCGTTTCTGGGGGATGCTGAGCTGCCCTTTGGAGTTCTGCTATTCTTTGATGATTTGCTGAATCCAATCTCCTTTTGTTCTTCTTTTCTTCCAGTGTGTGCTCACTTCACAGCTGAGCATTTTTGGAACATGGTGCCTTTCCTGCATAAATCCTGCTCCACAGATGTGGAAATGCCCTGGCATTTTCAGGGGTTGCTGTGGGCACTCAGTCTTTTGTTCTGGTTAGAAATCCCTCACAGCTGACCACTTTGTACCATCGCCAGCTCCTTGATGATAACTAGTAGAATTCCTGAGATGTGAAATGAAAGTCCTTTTCTCTTTAGCACTGAGGGCACCCTGCCCTCTCCATCCTCCATTTCCATAGTGTTCCCTTCTTGAAGGAATAATAAATTTATTTATTTATTTATTTATTTACTCAGAACAAGAGTTTGTCCTTTTTCTTTGTAGCGGTCCATGTATGACCCAATTCTGGATGAACTTCACTTAATTCCTTCCTGACATATGCCTGTCTACTCTATTTCAAGGAGTGATATCAGGAGCTGGAATGGGAAAAGGGAAAATATTACTTTGAAGGAGATGAAAAAGGATTTAAAACAACCTGCCTTGGCTCCAGCCCAGTCCTCCTTTGGTTTGTGGATAGCTCAGTCCCCACCAGAGTGCATCACTGCCTGATAGCAAGATAGCAGGGCTGGGGTCTTATCACTTTGAACTCCCCTCCGCGTCTTTTTCATCTCAGATTTCAAAACCCCTCGAGGCTGCACCATGGACTTTTTTGACAAGTCAGCAACTGTTAATGTCTCCAGAAAGCAGCCTGAAAAGCTGCAAACAGGCCCTGCTGCCTCTGACAGCGAGGTGCAATCGCAGTAACACCCGTCCTGCCAAGGCAGGAACCCTCTGAAATTCAGGAGACATTCCTCAAATTCAGGAGAAACGCCTTGCCATCCTCCTCCTTCCCTCTGGGCTGGAGGCTCTTCCCTCCTCTATTTGCCTGACACAT
Organism: Ammospiza nelsoni; assembly: GCF_027579445.1. Taxonomy (NCBI): domain Eukaryota; kingdom Metazoa; phylum Chordata; class Aves; order Passeriformes; family Passerellidae; genus Ammospiza; species Ammospiza nelsoni. The sequence goes on from NC_080637.1 coordinate 4,086,822, forward strand.
ATTTTGCACAGGGAGCAGGAGTTAATGGTTTAGTTACAGAACAGAGAGGCTGTGGGATCTCAGCACCTCAGGATGGAGGTGCAGAGTGGCCGAGATCACCCTTGGGGGCTCGGGAATCCTGGAATGTTGCCAGAAGTGTCTGGTGGCTGGACTTTGATCCGACACAGGAGACGACACCTGTATGAGGATGGGAGGATTTCACTGGGTGAATGGTGAAGGGATAAGTTAATTAGAGTGTAAAACACAGGGTTTAGGATTTCTGTACAGGGGGGTCTAAAGAAGTAAGATGGAGGAATTGGGGCATGTCCTGTTCTTCTTCTTCTTCTTCTTGGCCTCCATCTTCTGTGGTGATGGTGGCACTTTGGGATTGGTTATTACTAAAAGTGCACCGGTTAATAAGGGTAGAAGGTATTGGGGAAAAATGATAAATATTGTACACGTAACTTCGGGTATAAAGATAAGTGACCGCCCTGGGGGCTTGCAGAGTGTGCCCATGGCTGACTTGCTGTGCAGACCTCTGTCGGGCTGAAAGAAAATCTTTTAGATAAACAATTAATAAACACCGAGACCGAGACAAGATCAGAAGTCTCTCCTCGTCCTTTGAAGCGCTGGGCTGTCCAAGGCCACCCTGGGCCTTTCCAGAACACCTAAACAGCCGAGAAAGTGACAAGAGGCAATGATATTTTTAGCGCGCTCAAAAAAAATTCCCAATTGAATTGTTCTCTATGTGGTATCACTTCAGGATATGGGACTGAAAACCCTGAATCCAGGGAAGCTTTTTTCCTCTTCCTGTTATTTCACACTCCAGCGTGAGCAATTCCAAGTCTCAGGGCACATTTTAAAATTGCACACCTCAGCGCTGTGAATTTGGTAAGAAATTCCTGGCTGCACAAGGAGAAAGGATCAGGTTTGCTGGAAGACACACAGCAGTGGATGCTGTTATGTGAAATTATCTGACTTTTAAGAGGGTTTGCAGAGGTTGAAAGAGGCAGTAGAATCTGGCAGATGTTCATTTTTTGGGCCCAGAAGCCTCAGTCACACAGCATGGACATCTGAGCACCAGTGAGGGAGTGTGTTTTGACAAGATGCTAATGGGCTGTGACTCTTCTGTCTCCCTGGATTTGTCAGGTCCTTGTGGAAGGGGTTTAAATGTAAATGAATTCATTTTTTAATACAGCATGCAGGGAGGTTTAGCTTCACCCCGGGGCGTACATGCAGTGTAGGGTGTATGAGCAACACTAAATGTTGGTGAAGAGAAACTCAGCCTGTTCCTTAGCCAACTCCATCACTTACACAACAGAATAGCTGAATTTCAATGTGAAACAATAGGAAAAATGGATGTGTTTTCATCAATCTCACTTTTCAAAATGTGAGAAAGCTTAACAGACAGTCCATGATTAAATGAACAGAGGAATAGATAAAAACCAGGATTTAAAAGAATGGTTAAGAGAAACTTCTGGCAAGAGGATAAATCTCAATATTTGCTGTTTCTGTTATGGCAAAGGGGTTGTGGATTTGGAAGGAGCAACGAGTTTGGCTTCATAAAAATCCTGCTTTGGTTATCACATGAGGGAACATCCTCTAGACCACAGGAGGAAATCAGTCTGCGTCTTTCTATCTTCATGTCCAACTCACCAAAACAACCCTCTCAATTTTTCATTGAGTTTATTTGATCTTGACCTCCTCGAATGGTCACCACTCTTGAAAAAGATTGTATCCCTGAGATTTCCAGGGTTTTTTCCTCCATGTACAGTATGAACCTCAGAGTGATCTGAACCCTGGTCATATCTTTAGAGACAATGGCAAGCTTCAGCTGGAATGTCAGAAAATTCCATTAAAAATTGTCTGCACTGAACACATAAGCATGGAAAAACCATTTTTATTTGTTTGCCATCAGCTCTTCACCTTTTTGGTGGATCTGGAAACATCAGATCACCTTGAGAAGAGCTGGGAGAAGGGGCAATATTAGGGATTTAATACCTCTTGGAGGGCTCCATGATCCTTGAAGGATCATCCAAATATCCTTGGTGATATCCTGTCTCTGGTGATATCAAGAACAGAACAGTGGTACTTTTTTGTTGGGCAAAGCACTCAAAATATTTTAAAAGCTTTCAGGTGTAATATTGTTTCATTATTTTTTACATAGAATCTTAACAATATCAGGCCTCCCCATTTTTTAAAAATAAAATATATTAACTACAAAACTTTTTGGAACTTAGGAAACCAGTTTATGATTTAGCACATAGAATAACCTGGGAAGATGCTGTAGAAGTTGTTGGTGCTGCTGCTGCTTCTGTGGATGAGGATCACTGATGAAAATATTTTGTAAAAATGTAAGAGAATGCAAATCATATGGCTTGTTCATAAATGCAATGTATGATAAATGTAATAGGTTGCAGATCATATAGCTTGTTCATAAATGCAATGTAAATTGATACAGTAATTATACTGTTTTGATTTATCAAAACAGATTTTCATGGGATGAAAATTTCACATAAAACCCCAGAATATTTTTTTTTTCCTTCAGTAGCAGCTTGCAGATCTAATGGTATTAAAAATGGAGAGGACATTCCTGGGGGGAAGGGAAGTCCTCCACCCTCCCCATGTCAGCAGATCCTTCAGGCAGCTTCATCCACTCATCTGACAACTTTAGAGTGTCCAAAAATTGCATCTTTTTTATATGTCAGCCTTGGTTCTTTCATAGTCAGGAATATGGAAAGTCCTGGCATTTTACAGCACTGGATTATGGGAGGGAGGATGAGGAATTCTTGCTGCTTGTCTTAGAATGCAAACTCCTTGTTTAGGCAGCAGACTGTTATTTTACTTCTGTTTTGGCTATTAGCTTAAAAAAATGCATATTTGCGAGACTATCTCTAAAAACAGTGGACTGGGTCACAAAACAGATAGAGAATAATCACTAATTAATCAGCCATCAGGCTAATAATGGGCCTTCAGTTTTGCCAACAAACCTCGCTAACTAAATCGCATCCTCATTACCAATAACCACCAATTTAGAGTCTGTGTTACTGCACCAGTTTTATTAATGTCACATTCAGGAGGGTGCTCCAGCAATAAACTGGCATAAGGCTGTAAAGAGAGGGTTGTTGTACATATTAATAATGTGTTTTATAGTGCACTTTAATATTCTGGATCCAAGCTGCCTGGCTTTATAATCAGAAGAGGAAAAAGGAAAGTCGATCAATCACCCTCACCTGATCTGCAGTGGCCACCTAACTCCTCACAGTGATAAATATGGGCATCATATCTTGTTACAGAAATCTGATTATTAAGCAGCACTATTAGCTCTGATTTGTTATAATGCCTTATAATGAGCTTGGTAATAAGTTTCTGAATGATTTATGGGGTGTTTTTTTAAGCAGGCAGTGTCTGCAGTCTCTCCAGGAGATGGGTTTGGGGGTGGGCGAGGAGCTGGGAGGGAAGTGGGGGTCTCTGAGCGAGAGGAGAGCACCCTTTTAATGTGGACCTAGTCCAGGAAACAATCCTTCTTCCAGGTCTTCTCCACGTGGGAAAAACACCTAAAGCTAAAGCTTCAGAGGCCCATGTTGAACATCAGAGCAGCCAGAAAATATTTCTGCATTTCCCATTTCTGCCATAGAAGACTCTTGCTTTCACCTTGGATGAGAGAGCTGAATCCCAGTTTGAAAATGTAGAAATCTGTGTGATTTGGGGGTTTAGGGAACTCACTGGTTTCAAGTCTTTGTAAACCAGGCATATTTTATAGCATTTCCCTCCAACACCAGAGTGGTGAAAGATGAATTAAGAGTTGCAAAATACTCATATGATGAGAGAGCCCAAATAAACACTTGAAAGGAAGAGTCCTCACCTTTCCTCCATAATTCCATGGCCTTCCCTGTCTCCACACTGACCAGGAGTGGTCTGAGCTTAGCTGCTATTAAATAGAGCTGACTTTGTGTCCTCTAGGAAAGAGGAACAAAGAGCTCATGGGAACCTTCAATAACAAAAAGACTTGGACAATTTAGATGGCACAACATCTTGCTCTGACCATCCCTGGAGCAGAGCTTCTTGGGAGCTGGGGTAAGGCCACCATGGAATTAAACCACATCTCCTGACCCAGCATGGTTAATCCAACAGCAAAATGTAGCAGCAGCTTCCCTTTGCTCCAAATTTAACTTAACTTTAATTTAACTTCTTTAATTTAACTTAACTTTAACTTAAATTCAATTTAACTTAAATTTTTTTGCTCCTCTTCTCATGGAGGGATCAGGTGGCGGAACCAGCCCTGCTAAATCCTGTCCATGACTGTTCTCTTCACCTTCCAGACTTCCTGGATTGGAAAAAGAAGATCTCTGGTTCCACTGCCAGTCACAATCTGGAGCATCTGTTCCAATGTAGAGTAAATTGTAGGTGAGGGTGATCTGTCAGAGGAGAACTGACCCAGCAGATGGACCACCCAAAGCACCTAAAGAACTCAAACCACCCAAAGAACTCAAACCACCCAAAACACCCAAAAACACCCAAAAACACCCAAAACACCCAATCCACCCAAAACACCCAAAGCACCCAAACAACCCAAATGGCCCAAAGCACCCAAAAACACCCAAAGCACCCAAAGCACCCAAAGCACCCAAAGCACCCAAAAACACCCAAAGCACTCAAAGCACCCAAAATACCCAAACAACCCAAAACACCCAAAGTCACCCAAACTACCCAAAACACCCAAAACACCCAAAGCACCCAAACAACCCAAAGCATCCAAAACACCCAAACCACCCAAAAAGACCCAAAGCACCCAAAACACCCAAAACACCCAAAGTACCCAAAGTCCCCAAACCACCCAAAGCACTCAAAACACCCAAAAAACCCAAACCACCCAAACCACCCAAAGTACCCAATCCACCCAAAACACGAAAGACACCCAAAACACCCAAACCACCCAAAGAGTGAGGAGGAAAATGGTCATCCTTGGGGGAGGTCCATGGCTCCCCTCACTGTGTTGCTAAGCTTCAGCTGGGGGGTCAGAGACACAAGGGTGGGAGGAGGTGGCACAACCAAGCTGCATGAGGGGTAAGTGTGGATCTGCACTTAAAACCTTGACACCCAGCCAAGAGTTTCATTTTCTCCATGGTGAGGTGACTGTTCCTGTCTGCTGTGGAACCAATGGGCTTTTAACTGTGTCTGTAGCCATTAATTTAACACAAAGAGCAGCATTTCTGCTCCTTTCCAGTGGAACCTGTCATTTGAGCCTAATGGCTCTGATTATGGTCCCCACTAGCTGGTGATGGACAGGGCTCTTCCCCTTCCAGCAGGCTGAGGAGCAAAGCCAGGTGGTTTTTCAGCACCAGTGTGAACAAATAACTCTCTTTTCATTACTGTGGTGAAGGCTTCTAACCTGGACTAAGTTTGCAAGTAAATTGGCTTCTAATTGTAACCTGAATTAGGTCTAGTTTATAACCTGGACTAGATCTTCAAGTAAATTGGTTTCTAATTGGAGAAGGGCAGGAGTAAAAGATGCATGGAGTCAAGTCCAGGGATGGACTCTCACTTGGTGTGAAGTGATGTGGTGTAACTTCCATTTGATGGTGTTTAAGGCTCTATCCTGGTTAAGGACTGCAGAATTCCATGTGTGACTAAGATAAAGCAAAGCCCAACCAAGACAGGCCTTGCCAGGTTTCTTACTGACTTGGCACACTGAAATGTTTATGGAAAAATTACAGATGTCCTATTAAATAGAGTTAAAATTCTCTGCTTTATAGTGGAAGTTTACTGTCCTGTTGCAATAGCACTGAGCAGAATCTGGATGGAAAAATTGCAAAAACATTACCCTGAGGAAAGTACCAGATAATCACCCTGTTAAACGTGTGCTTTGTATCACAGTTTAGCTACTTTACACAATAATTTCCCAAGTATTTCTTAACAGCATTGGATAAGCCATGAAAATACCACTCTGAGTGGCTGCAGAGATCACTTCTGTCAGGTTTACCATCATATATCACCTTGCTGTTGGCTAAAAATAATTCCCATTCAATTGGCTTGTTTTAACTGAATAACTGAAGCTTGTATTTTCTATGTTCACGTTTCAATGAAGCTCAGATTTCAGGAGGGACAATGGTAATGTGCGCCAGAAGATCTTCTATATTTAGGTGTGGACAAACCAGGAAAAGGAATATGAACAGAAAGTCATTGCTTGTATGGAAATATTTCATTTTACCAATTCTGCACAGGTAACTGTGCAGCTTCCCTGCCCACCCCCCATCACTTTCAGCTTGCTTGGGGCTGGTGACTTTGCAGCTTTGTTTGCTCCATGAGTTGTTAAACCAGGGCAGAGCTGAGTGCTGTGAGCTGATTTTCCCGTGGGAGATGGGTTTGTTCCCACAGGGACAGACCCTGCCTCCTTCATGCTGCCAGAAGAAAGTGAACCAGGATCAAAGTCTAATTTAAAAAGGAAAAAGAAGAAGGCTGTGCTGTTATTGAAGGCAAATCCCTGCAGATCCCTGGGAATATAGCTGTTGTCTAATGGAAACCACTAATAAACCAAAAAAAAGCCACCTAAAGGGAAACAATCCATTATTTATATGACAGGCAAACCACATAAAGGCTCCTTATCAAGTTAACATTCTGGGCCAGGTACCTGCTTTTGTAGTCTTCAAAAAGTGGAATAGGTATTCAGCCAGGGGTGTGTTTTTATTCAGTTTTTGTCAGCTGAGTGAGCACCTGCCATTTCCCAAGGAGTTGTGCTCCCCATGATTTACGCTGCTGCTGGATTGTTTGGCAACATTCCTCCTCAAAGAGGCTACCAGCAATAAATTAGCTCTTTTCATGATTTAAACATTTTTAAGTGTTCCTAATCTTCCTCCCCCCCACCTTTTATTGTCAACAAATTCAATATTTGTTGTGCTGTCAATGATCTGCTGCTTTTCCTTCTCTGTTGCTGTGCCTTCTGTATTTTACAGCAATGTTTAGTTGCTCTGCATGTCACACACTAATAATACCTTTTGGCTAGATGTGGCACACCTCTCAGGATATCAAAATGTTTTGTAAACTTTCATTACCTCCCAAACTCCACATGCTGTAATGTCAGTGTAGTCCTTAAGGTGTTTTCTCCAAGTGGTTTTGAGACATCTGCACTCAGATTGATAAATCTGTGTGGAAAATAAAAAGCACCTACCGAGTTAAGTGCTTGTGATCTCAGGATACAAACACACATAAAATTGTATACAAAAATAACATAAAATTGAGATTTTTTTTTTCAACTTATTTTTAAGGAGTTTCTTGAATCTTACCTTTATTGGGGAAAGTTTGTATTTTGGGTAACTTGCTCGTGGGACTTTTACCTTGCAAGTTCCCTCCTTGGGTTTCAAAAAGGTCATATCTGAGCAAGGGAGGACACCAGTGCCCAGCACAATGGAAGAGGGTTGCAGGAGACCCCCAGAGCAGATCCACAGCAGAAACAGGGGCTGGAGAAGGTCCCTGTGGGTCACAGGTCCTGTCAGTGACCGACCCTCGTGTCCCCTGGGATGGTGACAGTGCCAGTCACTGGGCTGACCCCTGCAGCACATCCCAGGAGCAGATTATTTCTAATCCACGGCCCAGAAACTCTGGCTGTCATTTCCTGAGCTGTGGTGGCAATTCTCAGGAGACAGGAGGGTGACTCTGGTGGTGATAGAAGGGTAATTTGGACTGAGAGCTCAGCTCCCCTGACACAGCTGAGCGTGTGAGAGACTTGGGCTGCTCTTTATAATGGACAAGTTCATAGCTAGAAAGAAGCTGAAAAAGAGCAGGACCATTAGAATCAATAAAAGGAGGGTAAATAAAACCACAATAACACTTAAAATGGAAAAATATAGTAACATTTCAGCTATTAATATAACTTAAGATCTCTTAAGTTTTGAATACATTAAGAATAATAAATTCTTTTCTGTGATAGCAAAAATATTTTCTCCCTGGCAAATACCCTTGGCTTAAAGTGCAGATTTATTTGTAGAGTGGTTTCATAGTAGCTCCAAACTGGAAGGTTTTTCTCCTTGAGCCTCTAAGCTCTGTGTGATTTAGTGCTGGGGGGGAAGAGATCACTGTTTAATTAATTTTTTAAACAAGCAAATGTAAAATTTACAGAGACAAAAAATTCTTCATTCAGGCTCTTTAAGAATGAGCTGTCATGTCAATTAAAACACTAAAACCAAAGCAAAGGTATAAGTTTGGAGTTTAGGGGTGCAGCTAATTTAATCCCCTGTGTTTAGTTTAGGGAAAAACAGCACTAACAGCTTGATTTACATCTAATTCCTCCTACTGTAATGCAGAAGAATTGCTGCCAACAGAGCAGCACTCAAGGACATGATGGCAACAATTAACCAGTCCACCCCATGCAAAGCACAGGACCTGAAATTGCCTCCAACAAATGCACAGAACTCCAGGTGCTCTGGACTTTGTGGACCAAATAATTCTCTATTCCTTTTAGAAACTGTAGGTCTCACCCCTCCCATATTTTCTAGGTGTGTTTTGTATTTTCCTGTGCAGCCAGGCTGGCTGTGCTTGTATTTTTTTTATTTTTCATCACCATCTCTGCTTTGGTGATGAAAAATAAGAAGGGAGACATCAGACATCCATAGACAAACATGGAATAAAAAGGTCCATTTACAGACATGCAGTCCCCATATCTATCACTACACAGAGCCATGTGGTGAAAACACAACATATGGCAATGTAACCATGGCAGTAAATAAAAGTAATTCTGTGTGTCAGCAGCAGGAGAGGAGCCACCACACATCATCCATTTTTGTCTCACACCAGAAAGGCCAAAGAAGACAAAGGCAGCTGCAATGGGAGCTGATGGGCTAAGAGGCTCCAGTGACAGATTTTCTCCTTCCATTTAAGAGCCAGAAGAAGAATGGGCAACTTTTCTGATCTTTTCTCTCTCAGAACAGAGTCTTTATGAGGCTGTGAATGAGGCACATCCATGATATCCCTGTGGGAGACAAGGAGGGGGATTTTTGGAGACGTGTGATGGAAATTGTCCCGAGTCCCACCACTCCACATGGGGCTCCACAAGAGCCCTTGAGCCCTGAGGAAAAAGCAATGACACTTTTTCCATTAATCCATGGTGCTCCATCCCTTCTTTTCAGAAGCTCCAAGGACCACACCTGGTGTTTCTTCAGTCACAGCCCACGAGACAGAGTTTGGTTTCACCTCAGGAGCACAAGGCACAATTATTCTGCAGCTGAAAACCATTGGCCTCTTTGCTTACAGTAGGCACAGGGTGGTTTTGTATCTTTTTCCACTCCACTAAGATTTTCAGAAATGGGTGCCTGGTACTAAACTCTTTAAACACACTCTAACTATACATATACATAAAATCTCCTCATTTTTGCGAGTAGACTGCTGTTAATTTTCACTGAAACTCTATCAACGTTGATTAATTATGAAGCTTTACAATGGGGTTTTAATTTATATTCAGAAATCCAGTTCTGCTTCCAGGGAACTCCATGGACTATCATTTAAGCAGGACCCTCTTTGGGGTCTAAGTAAAATCCAGTCATGAAGGCCAGTGGATACCCACAACAAATTGGAGCTGACAGATGTTTTCTCCAGGGCTGAATTTGCACCAAAGGATTTAGGTAAAATTAATCACCTCACCCTGAGAGAAATGAGTTAAGTATGAAAGGATTAAAGTAACCCTGAAAACTCAGAGGAAAAGTAAAGAAGCTTTTCATAAACCTTATTTTTTTGGTACAGAATGGCACAGGAGGGTTGGAGCATCCCAAAGAAATTATCATCTCTCCTCTCTCTGTGCACAGAGCTGAATTTAGGGCAATCTGCACTGTTGCATCAACCCCAGCTGGATGGGATGGGATGGGATGGGATGGGATGGGATGGGATGGGATGGGATGGGATGCGATGGGATGGGATGCGATGGGATGGGAATTGAGAGGACCACAACACTCTTCCTACCACAGAGATCCAACTACAGTCAGCATTTCGGGGATCACAAGGTCACATTAATTGGTCTTGCACAATAGTCACGACTACTTGCAAAAAAATGTTAACCAGGGTAGATCAGGGCAGCAGCTGACATCAGGTTAACGTCTGCACTCACAAATAAGCTTTTAATTAGGTAAAAACTAGCATTTCCAGGCCATGATCTTTTCAGATAAACTGAAAAAGATAATATCACAGAATAAGATAACCAGAAGCAGAGGTCGAGGATGGTTGTTGTGTGTGCAGCTCAGCACTGGTTTAGTGCTGGACCTGGTAGCATTAATGGCTGGACTGGATGATCCTAGATGTCTTTCCCAACCCTAATTATTCTGTGATTCCATGATTCTTCTCTCTGAATCCTGTTCCCCAAATCCCAACCTTTTCCCTAGCCGTGCCAGCAAATCCTCATGCCTATCTATAGATGGCAGCAACTTTCCAAATCTCCTGCAGGTGCTGATGAGCCGGGATGGGCTCTGGCTTCCCACGGCCAGGAGTGTTTCAGTGCATGGAACGGGGAACAAACTGCACGTGGATTTAATGGCATGCACAAAGAGCTCCACTCACTCCTAAGGCGGGGTGGGGGGGAATATTTTCTTTTTTATGTGCTTCTAAAAAGGTTTGGATTGACAGCAGAGACACGCACGGGGGTGGAGGAGGCAGTTGGGAGAAGTGGGTGGATTTCTTTTTTGCTGCTATTAACTGCCAGCTCAGAAATAGTAAAAAAAAAAAAAAAAATTTAAAAAAAAAAGTACACCCTGACTGTGATTGTTGCTGGCTCTTAACATATGTCAGGCTCTTATCATTTCAGAGCAGCTGGCAAGTTCATGCAGAACCACCAGGCGGCCCAACGTGGCCAGTAATCAGTTAAGTACAGATGTCCAAATAGATGTAACTTCCATTAAACTTTAAATAAAGCTAATTTATGCTGAGTAAACAGACGAGTGAGCACATTTGCCCAAATACAGATGGCACTACCTGATAGCAGTGCATTAGAGGGGTCATTAAACAGGGAGGTTCAATAACATAGTGCTCAAAGATGGTCTTCTGCAAGGAAAAATAGCTGTCATCAGGGGTATAAAGTCTACCTCTGCATTTCTTTTTTTCCCCCTCTGCTTCTTTTAAAATAGCTTAGCAAGTTTGGAGTCTAAATGGGGCATAAAGAGAAACAAATTTTCTCCTGGAGGGACACCCTTGCACCTGTCCAAGGGGGGGGAAAAAAATTAAAAAGGCATTGTAATCTGTCTCAGTTGGAAATCAGGATGAATGTGCTCAGTTGGAGGGAGGAGAAATTTCTGAGGATGAAGGTTTAATCCAAGCCTGATGATTTAAGGGAGGGACTTCCCCTGCAAGGGGCTTTGCATTGGCCTTGCATCCCCAGGGTAAGGGAGGCACTTTTGCCATGCCCTGGAATGGGATTAGATGCACACTGAAAACACACAAATCCTCCTTCCCTTCCCTTCCCTTCCCTTCCCTTCCCTTCCCTTCCCTTCCCTTCCCTTCCCTTCCCTTCCCTTCCCTTCCCTTCCCTTCCCTTCCCTTCCCTTCCCTTCCCTTCCCTTCCCTTCCCTTCCCTTCCCTTCCCTTCCCTTCCCTTCCCTTCCCTTCCCTTCCCTTCCTTTCCCTTCCGCCACTTCCGCCACTTCCTCCCATCCATCCATCCATCCATCCATCCATTCATCCATCCATCCATCCATCCATCCCAGTAGGGATGAAGAGTTTTCTTGAGGGTTTCAGTGCCAGCTCCTCAATAAAGACAGGGAATTCAGCTGAGGACCCAAATGTGGGGGTCCTGGCCCTCATTGGACATTGGGAAGCTTAGTGAGGAATTAAAAGATGGGATCACCTTTAGTGTGAGCAGGGCCATTGAAATTACCTTTCTGACTCACCTATTCTGTAATAACTCTCCATCTCTTTGTCTGTGATCAGCAATAATCACATTATTTCAGCTTTGGGCACATCATGCACATGTTCCATTGAACAATGTCACCCACGACCGCTTCTGATCACAGCAAGCAATGGTGGGGCTTTTCTTGGCTGGTTTCTGCCCATGACCAAGTGGGTTTCCATGCTAAGCTTGTTATCCAGGCTCCTTCTGCAGCTGGTGGAGCTTCCCAGGGCAATTCATGCTCTGTAAAGAGCTGTGATGGATCACCTCTAGAGCTGCTTCCCTCCACTGACTATTGAGAGAGTCCAGATGTCTGCACTAAGCCAGATGCCTCATTTTCAGATGGCTAATGTTAGATAAAAGGAATCCAGCTCAAAAGGAAGCACCAGCCTGTCCTTATTATTTTTATTTACTATGTTCTTCTCTCTGCTTCAACTTGGTCCTTGTGGAATAGGGATAAAGATACCTTAATGTTAATATGATGTCCTGCTTATCAAACCTCCTCTTATTTGTGCTAAAGGTGCCCCTGGGACATTTTCAGTGGGACAACTGGGGGATGATGTTTAGTTATTTCAGATACATTTTCAGAAATTAAACTTAAAGCAGCTGGGTCTTGAGTCTTGCACTTATGACCTTGCCTTGCTTTTATTTGTTGCAAAATAATTTATCTTCAAGTATCTGTAGGGTCAAAATCCCCTCTCCCCACATTACAAGATATTGTCTTTTCTTTGACTGTCTCAGAGCTCTCCCTCCAGTTCCTCTCATTTTAAACCAGAGCCCTTTTCTAAAAACTCTTGATCTGTTTTGATCCCATTCATGATAATGGCCTACACAAAAATATTCACCTCCCCTCAAATTTCCTCTCCCATCATTTTAAAATCATCCCTGTTAAAAATCAAATTTACACATCAAATTCTGTAACCCTTCAGGCTGATGGTGAGATTCTCTACCAAGAACATTCATGCTGCTGCTGCAGAATGTTGAAACATTTTTTGCCCTAAATTCTCTGGGTAATATTTAAATTAATGGCAAATGGCTGGGAGGAGGCACTGAACAACAGAATCCAATGCTGCATTGAAGATTTCCAGCATCATGTGTTATTCAAAGTAGCTCCTTCTTCAGGGTGATTACTTCATTTTACATTTCCTGGCCTCATGCTCATATCACACCCCAGTTCCTGTGGCTGTCAGATTAAACACTGCTTTATCAGAAGAAATGCCACTGAATTATACAATTTCTTTGGCCATTTAACACCTTTATCTCCACCTTGCCTCTGCCAGGATTACTGACACAGATTTGCCCGGTCCTTGCTATCCTAGAAAACTCCTCAAATATATGTAGGAGGACTTCCTGGGGAATATCTTTAATATTTTTATTCCTTTAGCATGTACACAAAAGCTACGTTTTTGTTGAGGAAAACTGCATGCAAAAAAATGAGCTTTTTTATCTTTAAAATTACATAATTTTCTTTTAAAAAATTGCAGGTATAGGACAAACTTTCTGAATGGTGCTGATTTCTTTCCTGTTAAACACAAGTGGGGTGAAACCCTTGTTCCTGCAAACACACCTGAAAGCTGCCCCTTGGAGCTGGTGCTCTCTTGCTCTGAAAGCTTTAACCTTGATGGAGATGTCACCTGGGACCAGGTAAAAAGAAACCAAAGTCCATCTGTGTGGTATTTGCTGGAGTCCCCGGGATGAAGGAGGAATTGATGAATCTGACTCCATGTTCTTAAAAGGCTAATTTATTATTTTATGTATGTATATTATATTAAAAACTTCTATACTAAAACTATGCTAAAGAATAGAGAAAGGATATTTACAGAAGGTTTAATAAGATACTAATTAAAAATTCATGACTCCCCAGAGCCTTGACACAGCTGGCTGTGATTGGTCATTAAGTCAAAACAATTCATATGAAACCAATCAAACAATCACCTGTTGGATTAACAATCTCCAACCACATTCCAAAGCAGCAAAACACAGGAGAAGCAAATGAGATAATATTGTTCTCCTATTGCTCTGAGGCTTCTCAGCTTCCCAGGAGAAGAAATTCTGGCAAAGGGATTTTTCCAGAAAATATGACAGTGACACATCTGAATGGTGCAGAGCCCTCAGAGCATCCCCTGCCTCACTCAGAGTGGTTTTTGCTGTTCACACATATCGGAACAGGACGAGCCCCATGGCAGGCAGAAATGATGAGGAGGAATCCATCTTATCAGAAGGCTAATTAATTACCTTATTATACTATAATATTCTATATTATATTACACTATGTTACACTATTGCATCTAAACTGAACCTTCCAAGCACTCAACTCTGCACACACTGCCCAGAATCTCGTGACTGTCATCGACAGTCCCAACTCACACACACACCTGGCCCTGACAGGCCAAGGAAACAAAACACCATCACTGTGGGTAACCCATCTCCATGTTGCATTCTACTTTGGCACAAACACAGGCACAGCAAATGATAAGAATCGTTTTTCCTTTCTCTGAGGTTCAGAGAATGTGAAACCCAGAAATATTCTTGGGAAGGAAGAATTGTGCCTTGCTTTTCTCTGTGAAGAGAAATGTGGTGACACACACACGCGCACAAAGTCACTCTCTGTGGCTGGAGTGACCTCAGCAGTGCCATGGGGTCACAGCACGTGTCCACCACTGCCTGTAGGGACATTTCAGCCTTGGACAGCCCCTCCTGAGAGGGGTGACAGGAGGTGACAGGCTCTGCTGGGAGCAGGCTGTGCCACATCAGCTGCACAGCTTCTGGCCAGCTCCGAGCGTGACCGCAGCAAATGAAATCTGCTTAGAGAGCATCGTCCTGAGCCATGGATGCAGGAGCAGCAGGGGCTGCCCTGACCTGGGCCTGGCTTTGCTGTTCCACAGCCTCAGGCAACAACCTTAGCCTCCCCCAGCCATATAAAAAATGCTACAATCACAGAATAGTTTGGGTTGGAAGAGACCAGTGACGGTGTTCACAGGGGTCTGAGGATGAGGGAAGAGATGAGAATGTTGACTCCATGTTTCAGAAGGTCGATTTATTATATATGATATATATTATATTAAAACTATACTAAAAGAATAGAAGAAAGGATTTTATCAGAAGGCTAGCTAAGAATAGAAAAAGAAAGAATGATAACAAAGGCTTGTGTCTTGGACAGAGAGTCCGAGCCACTCACTGTGATTGGCCATTAATTAGAAACAACCACATGAGGCCAATCCCAGATGCACCTGTTGCATTCCACAGCAGCAGGTAACCATTGTTTGCATTTTGTTCCTGAGGCCTCCCAGCTTCTCAGGAGAAAAAATCCCAAGGAAAGGATTTTTCATAGAATGTGTCTGTGACAGAGACCTTTTAACACCACTGTCCTGTTTTCAGCTCAGGAAGAGGTAATTTCTTGTCAGCAGCTGTTCCAGTGCTGTGTTTTGGATTCAGGATGGGAATGGTGTTGATGGCAGACTGATGGTTCAGGTTTTTGCTTTTGTGTTTATCCTAAGTCCAGGAATTTTTTTCCCCCTGTCTCACACTCTGCCAGGTTCACAAAAGAAGCTGGGAGGAAGCAAAGCTGGGACAGGTGACCCAAACTGACCACAGGGATATTCCACAGCACTGGATGATGGGTTTGGAGCCCTTGTTCAAGCTGTGAATTCTGGATCTGGCTTTAGGCATTCCTCAGATACAGCAATTATTACCCCTGATAGGTATTCTGGTCTTTTTGTCTGTCATCAGCAGTAATTTTTTCCACTTCCATGTCTCCTGAGGGCCAGCTTGTGCTAGAAATTGTCAAAATATTTACTTGTTTCTCAAAAATAAAAAGAGAAAATATCATGAGAGAGCTGAGCCAAGATGAGCTGTGTCCCTGTTCTGCAGCCAGCCCTCTCAGTCCCAGCCATCCCCACCAAGTGATCCACCTGCCAAATGGGATTCCTTCTTCTGGCTGCCGTGATCATTCTGCTTCCAGGAACAACTGCTGAGCAGACAACTGAGTCACTGAAGGCACCAGGCACAGAGAGACACGTGGGAGAGAAAATCAAGGGGTTCTTCACAATCTGCTCCTCCTATTTGGAGCCACAGCTGATTGCCCTGGCTTGGCACAGCATCCTCACCTCCCTGGAGAACAGGAGAGTGACGCGTGGAGAAGACCCTCAGGGACACATTAGTGAATTGTTCCATCCATTTGCTGCCTTTTAGATGTGATTGTTGTTCTGACACCTTGAATTTAAGCACCCAGGCCTGGCAATGTGACTGCCACCCTGAGCTCCTCTGTGTAAAATGTGAGTCCGAGGTGACATTTTTAAATTACCTCACTTAAACTGGTGCAGGATGCTGATTTTGGTTTCACTCAGGACAGATTTTGTTATTCTCTCTGGTTTATATAAAGCAAGTGGTTTGGGTTGCATTAATTAAAATGGTTCATCCTTGTGGAAGAAAAGCCCAGGAGTTGTCACAAGGAGCCAAGAAGCACAAATGCAGCTCCGTCTCAAGGATGCAAACAAATGCCATGATTTGCTTTTCACTTTATATTAGTTAATGTCTTATTTATTTTATTACTTTTCAGGCCAGAAGCTTAGGAACTAAATAACCCATGGCAAAGAAAATCCTCCTCTTGTTTTTAATAGGAGGAGAGAATCATAGAATAGTGAGGGTTGGAAAGCACCTTAAAGATCATTTAGCCCCAGTCTTGAGGTAAAACTCTTTAAGTTGTTCTGCCAGGATGAGAATCCTTCAATTCTGAGAGCAAAATATAATTTTGAGTGTGACCAGATGCCTCAAACCATCTGACTGATTTAAAATAGGAGGAACAGCTTTTCCAAGAAAAGTTATTAGGTCAAATCCTCCCCTCTCATCCCACTCTGCAGAACACTGATGTCACTGATGCTGCTGGTAAAGGAAATGTTGACTGACACAGCCTGTCAGGAAAAAAAAAAAGGCTCTGAGAAATGGGTTAAATATTTCAGGCTCTGATTTAACAACCATCTGAGTTAGCAACAACTTCTGTATTGATGGCAAGGAACTCTGAGTGCCTGCAGAGCAGGGGGAAGGTGCTGATAGATCAGATGAGCCCAGCCACAAAGCACTCTTAAAAATGCACATATACATGGCAAGGTTATTCAGCTCCTGCCTTTGGGTGGAATAATTGCCCTGTGAAACATTAGTGAATCAGCATGAATGTTTCATAAGTTTGAATTTATAAAATATTTCTGATTCTCCTGTACACATGCCTTCCAAAGATAACTTTCAAGTGCTTGCTGTATTATGCATCTCGCTTTTCAAGAGAACAGCATGATTTCCTTGAAGACATATCCGTTTAGAGAGTTGCCATGGCAATTTGTTCCCACCCCCCAAAAATGCTTAAAAACAGATTTTTCCATTGTCTTCTGATTTCTGCAGATTACAACATACTTTGCTTTTCTCTCTTCCCTAGAGTGGCTCTAGGTGAGAGAACAGGAAAAAAAAAAAAAAGAAAGTGAAATCTTTTTTTTATTTAAATTACCTTCTGATGGGAGCAGAAAGCTTTTTCTTCTAAAGTTTAGTCAAAACCAAGGCAAAATCATTTTGCTATTTGAAACAATAATTTATTAGCATGATTTTTTTAATCCCAGGAGAATCCTGATAAAAATTGCCTGTGCAAACATAAAACCTCTTTTTACATATGCAAGGTAATTATTAATCCAATTAACCATCTGCATACCAGCATATTTAATTACTTCTCAGAATTACTCTTTCCCTGCTGTAATTGAACTAACCACCTTGTGCAATCTGTAAACCTGACCCAATAAGGTATGCTTTGGCAAAAATGAGATTAACTGAAGTATTTTCCTTATTTCATCTTTATTTTTTGATTCTTTTTTTTTTTCTGCCCCCAAAGAAAGACAATCAGTGATGAGGATTATATTTTCAAATGCTGAAAAATTATGGCTTTATTTCTGGAGGGGAAAAAAGGCAAAAAAAAATATAGTGATATTTTTATCCCGATTAACTTTTTAATGACAATTACCCTCTTTGATCATTGTTAATTGCTTGGTCCCTGAGCATAATCAGACAGAGTATTTTGAGTTTAGAACAGACTGCCTTGCTTGTAAACACTCCTTCTTTCCCTCTTTTATTGAAAAATAAAATAGAAAACTAATAGTGTTTGACAAGTCCATTCTTGGCATTGTTTCATATCAGAGGCTGTGCTGTGTTTTTAAAATAATATTGGTCTGGCACAACTCTACTTTTAATTGCTCTGCTGGGGCAGGTGGGTCAGCACAAAATTTGTGTCCTCATGCTTTTCCTTTGTGCAGGAAACTCTGAATAACTCCAGGAAGCCAAAACACGTGAGCGGGTTTGACCAGGTAGCTCTGAGAGACCTGAGCTTGTTCCACTGATGTGGGGAAAAGAAAATGAGGAGGAAAAGGGATGGAAAATAAAAAGGCTCATTTAGTATCAGTTGAGATATCTTGGAGGCACCTGAAATATCCTGACGGGTCTGTGGGAGACTGTGCATCTAATCCCAGACTGTTCTCCTGGGATTAGATGCACACTGGAATGGGATTAGATGCACACTGAAAAGACACAAATCTTCCTTCCTTCCTTCCTTCCTTCCTTCCTTCCTTCCTTCCTTCCTTCCTTCCTTCCTTCCTTCCTTCCTTCCTTCCGACACTTCCTTCCGACACTTCCTTCCGACACTTCCTTCCGACACTTCCTTCCAACACTTCCTTCCTTCCGACACTTCCTTCCTTCCTTCCGACACTTTCCGACACTTCCTTCCTTCCTTCCTTCCTTCCTTCCTTCCTTCCTTCCTTCCTTCCTTCCTTCCTTCCTTCCTTCCTTCCTTCCTTCCTTCCTTCCTTCCTTCCTTCCGACACTTCCTTCCGACACTTCCTTCCGACACTTCCTTCCTTCCTTCCGACACTTCCTTCCTTCCTTCCTTCCTTCCGACACTTCCTTCCGACACTTCCTTCCGACACTTCCTTCCGACACTTCCTTCCTTCCTTCCAACACTTCCTTCCTTCCTTCCGACACTTCCTTCCTTCCTTCCTTCTGACACTTCCTTCCGACACTTCCTTCCTTCCGACACCTCCTTCCGACACTTCCTTCCGACACTTCCTTCCTTCCAACACTTCCTTCCTCATAAAGGGCTGTGGGTGGTTGTGTTGAGGAGATTGTGCCAAATTTTGTCCTCTACAGACCATACTGAGGATTGAATTCCAGCCTAGGATCTCCTGGATGGTGGATTCAGGCTCCTGGATGGTGGTAACATCATCCATTTGTGTCTTAGCAGTGAGCTGAAGGTTTATTTCTTTTCCTGTCTCATCCTGTGGTAGCTCTGTCCTTCAAGCCCTGCAAGAAATGGTGTTTTGCCCGTTCTGCCTGGGCTGCACACCCTGTCCTGGCTTGTCACAGTCCCTGCAGGAGGGACATAGTAAATACCTGGTCCCTGAAGCCAGTTCACCAAGCCTTGGATGTTCCTTCCCAAAAGGAATCCAAGAGATGACGCTGGATGATCACTGTACACATGGAGAGAACTCTGATTTTAGAAGCAGCCCCAGAAAACTCAATTCAGTCACCATAAAATCAGTATTTGATGAAATTTGGTGCAGAATTTAAGAGCATCTAGACCAGATATCAAGAATTGTGGCTGAATCTCAGATCCTGATGACATAGCCAAGACATTATGTAGCTCAACAAGTGTGGAAGACTCACAGAGTGAAATATTTGGTGATTTCAGGGAGTCTGCAGCCTTTAGGTTGTGACAATTATTTGCTGCTTTCCCTGTTCCTCCTGTTTGAACAACTTAAGCTATTACTGCCTCAGCATTCCCATTTGCCTCTGCTATTATGTGTTCTGGAACAATGAACACAATCACCCATTTCAGAGCAGGATTTTGACTGTGTGTTTGTAAATAGGCTTCCAAGCAGAAAGGCAGAGTGGGGAAATGAAGGAATTGCTATCTGCTTTCCATATATATGGAAATACACATAAATTTATATACACATTTATATATATACATACATTTATGTATATATATAAATACACATAAATAATGAGAGCTTTCTGATGCTTTGCTTCTTCCTAGGATGGGTTACAAAAGGATAAACTGGAGTCAGTGAGATTTTCCCTTTTGCCTCTGAGATATATCTCTGGTTTAATTACTAATAATC
Organism: Ammospiza nelsoni; assembly: GCF_027579445.1. Lineage (NCBI taxonomy): Eukaryota > Metazoa > Chordata > Aves > Passeriformes > Passerellidae > Ammospiza > Ammospiza nelsoni. The sequence goes on from NC_080637.1 coordinate 4,106,808, forward strand.
TGCCTACAAAGTTGATCCAACTGAACCAGACATAGTGTTCATTTCTGCAATGCAATGTGCATGTAAGTAGAGAGGAGTTCTGAATGCTGATTTCCTCCCTGCCTCATCCCCATTTGAAGAGAAAAAAAAGGCAAAAAAAATGTTTTTAATTAAAGATCACCCAGCTGAAGTGAATGAGAAGCTGAGAAGTTGTTGAAATATTAAAGACAACTTTGTGCTGTGCTTATTTTTGCCCCGAGCAACATCCTTGCTCTGGTCTCAAAGGGCTGATTTCACTCAGACCCAGGGGTGCCCTCAGCTCTGAGCTGGAATGTTTCTGCCACAGATATCTCACCCCACAGCTGCAGGGGCTGGAACATGGATAGCATAAGAGGAATAGGTGGTAAAGCAAGAAGAAGTGGCTTCAAGTTGCACCAGAAGAAGCTTAGGTTGGGTATTAAAAAAATAACTACTTCACTGAAAGAGTTGTCAAGCATTGGGACAGGCTGCCCAGGGAAATGGTGGAGTCACTGCCCCTGGAAATGTTCCCAAAATGTGGGAATGTGGCACTTCAGCGTGGTATTTTCTGAGATCCCTGTCATTGGAGGAAGGAATCTGACTCCATGTTCTTAGAAGGCTAATTTATTATTTTATGATTTCTATGATATTAAAGAATACTGTACTAAACTGTAATAAAGAATAGAGAAAGGATACAGACAGAAGGCTAAAAGACAATAATGAAAAACTTGTGACTCTCTCCAGAGTCTGACACAGCCTGACAGTGACTGGTCATTAAGTCAAAACAATTCAATTAAACCAATGAAACAATCACCTATTGGATAAACAATCTCCAACCACATTCCAAAGCAGCAAAACACAGGAGAAGCAAATGATATAATATTGTTTTCCTTTTTCTCTGAGGCTTCTCAGCTTCCCAGGAGAAGAATCCTGGGCAAAGGGATTTTTCCAGAAAATATGATGGTGACACTTCAGGACATGGTTTTGTGGTGGACCTGGAAGAGCTGGGTCAATGGTTTGACTCAGTGGTCCTTTTCTAACCTAAACAATTCCACATTAACAGCCAAATGCTTTCTGTACATATACAGCCTTGGATGAGCACTCAAGGAAGGTATTGGAAGCAAAGGGTGCGAGATCCCAAATTTTGCTAATGAATGTTGCCATGAGCTTGGGAGAGTTGCATAAAACCCACAGGAATTCAGAATTGCCATCAGTTCTAGAAAAAGAAGGAGCTGCCAGCCAGCTTTCATTTGAAATAAAATGATGTTGTACGTCACAAACTGGCCCATCTTCTTCCTCTGGTTTGTATCATGAGTGCAAGAAATGAGCTCACCAGGACTTGTGCACAGCCTCATTCATCTTCTGTTTGACACGAGGGTGTCCCAGGAAAAAAAAATCCTTCCAATTCTCTCTCTTTGTAACAAGAAATGAGAGGAAAAGCAAACAAGTTTCTACCTGTGCGTGGATCCTGCAGGGGGTTTGGCTGAGCTTCCCTGGAGCTCCCCAAAGATGCTGTAACCCACTCTGATAGCTCCCAGTCATGATAACAAACCTGTGAGTGATTTCCTCTTTAAACTCATTTAATTTTCACTTCTGATCCTTGAACACAATCAAGAGCTTATGCAGAACCAAGACCCTCTTTTAAAAATCAGCCAAAATATTGCAGTGCCAGACCCCTTAGGCTGGTATGTGCTGATCCTCCATTCCTGGATTCCTGCAGCAGTGGTTTTTTGAGAGATGCTGCACCAGCCAAGCTGTCAGAGCAGCACAAAACTAATAACCAGGCTGAGCTACGTCCTGGTGATGTGACAATGGTACTGATGGTGCTTATTCTCACAGACTACAAGGCAGCATTTCTTTGATTGCTTATGGGAACACTTTACAGCTGAAGTATAATTTCATTTATTAGAGGCAGACAGCTTATAAAAATGTGTGAAACACAACAGGTACCAAAAGGAAAGCTGGGGAAGACTAATGAGGCACAAGGCTCGTGCCTTTAAAGAAAACAAAGAAAACTTGTCTGCCTTCTGCAGACAAACAGCTGATGCAGTTTGTTTTTTTATAGACATAAATCAATCAAAATATTCAAACCATGTTATCCTGAAGGGTTACAGCAAATGTAGTTCATCTAAAATTACTGATGACCTTGCTTTTAAACAGAGGATAGGACCAAAAAAAATCACATAGAAAAAACATAAAATCTGTCACATTCAAAGAAATATAGCTGGAGTGAAAACCAATCTAGAGGGGAAAACGTGCACAAGTAAAATGTTAATAGTATTGTCACAAAGTGTGTGTTCCTCAGAACAGTCTCCCACCCTGCCTGAGCGCTGAATTAAAACAAAATGTGATGCAAACCTCTTCAGAATACATCCAGGAGTGAAAAGTGGTTCAAGAGTGACAGAACTGCCCCAAGCAGCTGCAGGAGGGTTTGTAGAATCGTGCCCCAGCTGCAGAGGGATGTCCCTGCTGAATGACAGACGTGGAACAAAGACCAAAGGAGGCACTTTCCACCACATCAGGCTGCTCAGAGCCCTGTCCAGCCTGGCCTTGAGCACTTCCAGGGATGGGGCATTCACACCTTCCATGAGCAACCTGTGCCAGTGTTTCACCACCACATCATTGTAAAAAAACTTCTTCCTTATTCCTAATATAATTCTACTCTCCTTCAATGTAAAACCATCATCCCCTGTCCTGTCACAACAATCCCTGCTAAAAGCTGTGTCCCCATCTGTCCAAGGCCTCTGGGGGAACTGAAAGGTGCTTCAGGTCCCCCTGCAGCCTTTTCATCTCCAGCCTGAACCACTCCAACTCTGTCCTCACAGAGAAGGTGTTCCATCACTCCAATCACCTTTGTGGCCTCCTCTGGCTCCACTCCTACCTATCATTATAAAGAATCTTTGGATTTCAATCCTAATTATGGCATTAATGAGTTGAGCTTCACCAGTTCCTGTTAAGAAACCAACCAAAAAAATCTCCTGCCCTGTGAGAGATGAGAATCAGGAAGCAAAATGTTTGTTACCCTTCTATACCGCCACCTCATTCCCCTGGCTGGCATTCTTTGTGATCCATCACAGAAACATCATTTCTCATGCAAATTATTTCATGTTTTGTTGAATCCAGGTAGGGGTCATGGATCCAGTTCAGTTCCCATCCTTTTGGCTCTGTGGCTGTGGGTTTTGGCAAAACACAAAAGGAAAGGGTTGGGAGTCTGGCAGAGCCCTGTTTGCTTTCATGTGAAAGCCATTCAGCACTGTCAGGGAGGGGGCCTGGAGGGAGGAGTCAGCACCAGGTACCATGCTTTGAAGCCCTGACATGTTCTGAAGGGTAAGAGACCTGTCTGTAATGAAGAATTAGGTTTATAGTTGTGAATGGAATGGAATGGAATGGAATGGAATGGAATGGAATGGAATGGAATGGAATAGGAGAGGATGGGATGGGATGGGATGGGATGGGATGGGATGGGATGGGATGGGATGGAATAGAATAGAATAGAATAGAATAGAATAGAATAGAATAGAATAGAATAGAATAGAATAGAATAGAATAGTTTGGAGAATCTCTCTAGGATCATTGAGTTCAGCCTTTAGTAGTGCCAGCTCCATCACATCTCTGCAAATTTTGAATGCCTGCAGGGATGCTGTCCCCACTGCTCCCCTGGACAGCCTGCTCCAGTGCTGGTGAGTGCCTGAGCTTCACCTCCCAGGTCTCTGCCATTGCACCTGGAGCTCCATCTCCCACTGGAACAGAGCACAGCAGTGACAGGGATGCTGAGCAAGGCTAACCCTGAGCCATTCCCATGCCCTGACACACCCTGTATTCAATCCCTCTCACTGATTCCCTTATCCCAGACCCGGTGCTTTTCCATGGTGCTTCTTTCCATGCCCCCAGGGTGTGCTGGGTGCCTTACCCCTGCTCTGCCCTGACCACCCACAGTCCTCCAGAGTTCAGCTCTTCCTGAAAACAACGTGGCTGCTTTCATCATGAACCACATGAAGGCTGCACTCACAGACAAGTCTGAATCTGCTTTTCCCCTCTGGGTACAACTTCTGCCCCAGAGAACAGAGCACATCCTTCAGAGAGCTGCCCCACTGCTCATGTACATTAACTCCAAGCTCTCTCAGCTGATGCCATCAGCAATGAAGATTTCTGGGTAGGAAACTGCATAATCTCAAACTCTTCTGCAGTGTGAGGACAAGGGGAAGAAATGAGCTGGCTTGGCTGCATCCTGGAGCAGGTCAGGTACAGCATCACACCCTGGTGCAATCTCAGTGCTGAGCTGTGCTCACAGGGAATGCTTTGTTACCCCTGCTCACTGAAGCCATTGCAGCACAATAAATGCCATGCCATGACCCTGCTCTGCTCCTGCTCCCTTCCCTCCCATGCATGATGAAGAGAAGGCAACGGGAAGGAAGAATTTCCTTTGCTATTGAAGTCTGGCAGAGAGGGCTCAACTGAGCAACTTCAACCAGCCATGGAATTCCATCCCTGATAAAATCTTCTGTTTCAGGGATGTATTTACTCAGTTTGTTTAATCTGACAGTGAAAACTCCACACACATCAGTCTTTTAAATCATAATAAAAAACCCCTCCGCAATGAAAAATCTCACAGACAGCCTTATAAGTGGAAAGCTAATAAGTGTCAAAACCAAAAGAGAATTCTAACCAGTAAAGCAGAAAGGGAGCATTCCTATTTCTTACAAATGAAAGAGCACAAAAACCCCAAAAAATTGTTCTGCTGCTTTTTCTTCACCTATAATATTAAATATTGCCACTCAGGTTCTTCTTGCCCACCTTCCTTTGGGCAGAGTGTCTCCAAAGAGGGGAGCACTGCTTTGTTCATGCCAGATTTGGACCAATTTCAAGATGTTTTATTTCAAGAGTGCCTTTGCACTCGTGCAGGTGTCTGGCAGCTTTTTTCAGTTAAGAGAGAAACTTTTGCTGAAGAGAAGGAGAGAAGGAAAGGAAGAGTAAAAGGGGAGAAGGGAAAGAAAGGGGTAGAGCCTGTTTGGAGGTGTCTTCATGCGGTTTTCCAGGCAGATGTGAACCTGAAGAGATATAGCTGAGCTGGGCTGATGAGCTCCACGGAGACTGAGAAAGGTTGCACTTGGTGCAGTCGTGTCACAGCTGCACAGCCTCAGATTTGGAGCTGAAGAAAAGGCAGAGTTGAGAGAACCTGTGAAAAAAAACAAGAACTGAATGTGGGGCCCCATTATAAAACCACAGAGTCACAGAGGGGCTTGGATTGGAAGGGACCTTAAAGACCTTCTGTGACAGTGTTCACAGGGGTTTTAGGTTGAAGGAAGAGACGAGGATCTGACTCCATGTTTCAGAAGGCTGATTTATTATTTTATGATATATATTACATTAAAACTATACTAAAAGAATAGAAGAAAGGATTTCATCAGAAAGCTAGTTAAGAATAGAATAGCAAAGAATAATAACAAAAGCTTCTGTCTCAGACAGTCTGAGCCAGCTGACTTTGATTTGCCATTAATTACAAACAACTAACATGATCCAATCACAGATCCACCTGTTGCATTCCACAGCAGCAGATAACCATTGTTTACGTATTGTTCTTGTAGCTTCTCAGTTTCTCAAGAAGAAAAAACTTAAAGAAAAGATTTTCTATAAAGGATGTCTGCGACAACCTTCCAGCTCCATCCCCACTGCCATAGACAGGGATGACACCCACTAGACCAGGTTTCTCATCCTGAACTTTAAAATCTCCAGGGACAGGGAACCCACACCTTTGGGCAACCTGTTCCCTCCCAGTAAAGAGTTTATTTATTTCCTCTTTAGCAAATCTTTGGTAAAGGATTTTCCTTTACCATCAGCTCTGCCTTAAGTGTGGGCAAGCCCAGAGAGTCACTTTTCCTGCAAAATGAATACCCAAATAATTATTTCAGAAGTGCCAGTCTGATGAGGGACAGAGAACTTTGGGACTCCTGGGGTGAGTTCTCCAGCAGCAGTCTAAGGAGACAGAGAAGTGATTATGCTTTTCAGAAAAATGCAAAATTAGACCCAAAGTCATACTTTCCATGCACCCTGAATTACTGCTTGCAAGTAACAGTTCATGATCCCCCTGGGAGTCCCCTATTAAAAGCAAAGCATGAGAGGCTGGCTAACAAACTGATCACAGGCTGCATTATTGATTGTGCTATTAAGGTCCTGGTTTGAACCATTAGCAGGGTTAATGAAACGGTCGAACACTTCCCCCAGCACAACCATCACTGTGTTTCCCTCCAGCTCCACTTTCAGCATCCAGACCAGCTCACATTGAACCCAAGAGGGACCAGGCTGCTGCCTGGTGTAGAAATAGGCTGGCTGCACTGTGAAATAAGCCTATGGATGAGATATTAGGAGGGCATTAGCCATGGAAGAGTACAGGAAGGTTACCATGTACCAGTTCATTATATAATAATTTACTAATGAAGTCAGAGGCTGTAAATGTGAGTGTGTTTAATTCCACATCTTTCAGCCAGCTGAGGCAGCTGATGTGTGTTTTTTCCAGCCATCAACCTCAACAGATAAGAATAATTTGTCTCTGTTACACCAGAAAATCAAAACTCACCTGGACCCCCATCCAAACATCAAGATCAAACAGCAGGAACATCATGCCCAGTTATTGGTCTTATTTTGTCATCTTTGCAATATTTTTAAATCCTCCTCAGCACTGTGGGCAAACTGGAGAATGAGGGCAAAATGAATTGTACTGTCCTGGTCTGGAAGAGGGAATATTCCTCTTTTCCCAGCCACTGGTCCCGTCACTGCGCCCACTCCCTGTGCTCCGGTCCCCTCTGTGTCCCCACAAGGTGACACAAGTCCCACCAACAGGTAACTCTGCACCCCTGGGGTGTCACAGGCAGGGCTTTGGGTCCAATTCCAGCAGCTTCCTGAACCCAAGAGCTGGCTCTGCCTCTCCTTCACCATGGATGTGATCATGAGACAACATCAGAGTGAAAAATCAGCACACACTGGTTTGTGTTTCACTGCCTTTTGACTCCTGGTATTTTTCTGTGAAGATCCTCAAGAACCACAATGTTTTTTACATGTAAGGAAGCCTTTTCCACACTGACTGGCAGACCAATGGTTTAAAGGAAAACCTCTTTTTGATTTTGGCAATGTTCCTCCCACGGGATCACCAAATGCGGTGGTGTTTGCAGGGGTCCCGGGATGAGGGAAGAGATGAGAATCTTGACTCCATGTTTCAGAAGGCTGATTTATTATTTTATGATATATATTATATTTTAAAAAATTATATATTAAAACTATACTAAAGAATAGAAGAAAAGATTTCATCAGAAGGTTAGCAAAGAAAGGAATGGAATGATAATAAAAATAAATCTTGTGACTGCTCACAGCCTCGACACAGGTGGCTGTCATTGGTCATCAAGTAAAAACATTTTCACATGCGGGGTAAACAATTCTCCAAATCATATTCCAAAGCAGAAAAACATGGAGAAGCTGAAGCTTCTCAGCTTCTCAGGAGAAAAGATCCTAAAGGAAGGATTTTTCATAAAATATGTCTGTGACACATCTTCATCTTCCTCACGGCACTGCTACCTTCAGGTTTGAAATGTTCCATCCTAAAGGCATTCTGTATCATGTGTTCAAAACATCTCAAAAGTAATTGAATTCACAGTGCTTTGTAAAATTTCCACCCATTGCTCCTTTATATATAACTTAGCCAAGTGCAAATGTAATCTCCCAGAAAGTCCTTTTCCCATTTGCTTCCTCTGCATCCCAGTAGCTTTTATTCCCCCTGATGTCCACTGCAGGCTGTGCTGTCCTCATTCCCTTCTCCCTGTGTGTTAATTCCCCACAAGCTGACCCATTTCATAAACCATTTTATCTTCTGTACACACAAGGTATCTCCCTCACTGGAGATTGTGGAAGCTGGGAGCCACCTTTATTAAAGTTAGGTACACATCCCTATTTCAGGAAAAAATGTCTGGTTCTAATGCTGGTTGTGCATTTCTTGGTGGTCACAATTCTTGGTTCCTGAGGATTTGGTGCATCATCCTCAAGAGAACTGAGAGCCTTCATCACCCAACCAAATCCTGCTCCACACAACTGCCATGGTGAGAAAACTCAGCCCTCATGCTTTGTATCAGGTTTTTCCTCCTTCTGGATTGAAAATCCTGGTGAAAATCCAGTTCCAGGTTTGGATGGTGGGAGCTGTGGAGAAGTTCAGCTCCAGTGATGGCCCAGGAGGTGCTGGTGAATGGGCACTGATGATGAGGGAAGTTCTCCATCTCTCTGCCACCGCAGTGCAGGGACACACAGACATTGCAAAGGGCCGTGAGCAGGTGAGGAAGGTGATGTGAGAGAAGCAAAAGGTTTTAGAGGGATTTTTACCCCTCAGCAGAGTAAATGAAATACCAAGATTCACATGGCTTTGTGTGGAATGGGCGTTGTGAAGAGGACAAGTTGAATTAAGTGATGACACCACTTAGGTCAAGTAATTTTTTTTTTTTTTAAGAAGGAACTTAACAAATTATCTTCTTGCTGACCAGTTCCTCATGCCTTTTGCCTTTTATTTCAATCCATTTAAATTGCAAATATCTTCCTCACAGGGACTTTCTGCTGACAGCTCACCTGCTGGGAACCCGAGCCCCTGGGTCTCTCTGGGCTCTCCTCAGGGAAGGGCAAAGGCAGCTGCATCCACTCATATCTCCATAATTTCATTATGCTTTGCAGCCTCTTTGGCTGCCACTTCCACTGCTCCAAGGTCACTCCAGCAGTGAACAGGGAAGGCTGGGGCAGGATCCAGAGTTTCACCTTGACAGGATTCAATCCTGTTGTCTGAGCACAAGGGAGAAATGGGGGGGTTTTACTCAGCCCCCAACTTCCAGGAACCCCTGTAGCTCCAAAGTGGCACTTTGGGGTTTCTCAAGCAGCATTTTCTCTGCAGCAAGGCTCCTGTCTGCAGGCAAGTGGCTCAAATCTTTGTATTGTATTATTATAATTACAGCAATCAATGATTGCTTAAAATGGTCTTTATTTGAGGAGGCACAAGCCACTGGGTTTGCTCAACACTGGACCATCTGGCACAGGATTTTGTCCTACTGTTGGAACTGGTGCAGGTAGATAAATTTTCACCCTTTGAGCTTTTAATCAGTCAATCAGCAGTTTCAAGAAATAAAATATTTATTGTCCCTACTCCTAAAACTAATTTTTTTTTCTCCAACAGCTTTTCTTGATATATCTTCCCCTAGTCGCTCAGAAATCCTGTTCAAACAAAGGGAGAAAGAACGTAATTTAATAGTTCGGCCAGGATTTTTGGATGTCTAGCAACCAAGACACAGTAGATTAACCAAAATTACCTCTGCACATCCCAAAATGCCAAAGATTGATGTTGTCAGTGCAAGTGATCTGTGTCCTGCAGGTTTTGTGCAATGTCACAGATGACCTTGATCCCCACTCTTGGAAAATGCAAACCGAGGCCATGCAAGTGCATGGATTGCCCTTCTGGTCCAACTTGAGCTGAAAATTCAAATGTTTTCCTGAAAAATAATTCTTTGGGGGAATAAAAAACAATGTGAAATAAACTCAAGAGGTTGAATGGTTTCAGTTTTGGTTTTGAGCAGGACAGAAACTCTTCACTTTAGGCAGACAAATGTTAAATTCAATTTTTTTATTTATACCTGGGTAGTATCACCCCAGACAGGGATGTCACTGGTACAGATATTTTCTGTCAAGTATAAGGTGTTAAAAGACAGGAGCAACTCAAACACCATAAATCCTTCAAGGTAATGGGATCTGAAAATCAACCTCCTGTCCCAGTTTCTTCTTGCACTGGAGCTTACTGGGATTTTTTGGGTTTTACTGGTGTGTACTGGTACCATCCCTCCCTTGCTTGCAGGTAAAAATCTGTGTTACCTGCTCAGGACCACAATATTTGTGATTTATTAACTCTGTTTGGAAACAGCTCTTTCACAGAGCACAAATTCTCCTGGATTTATCAGTCAAACCAGAGGCTTTGGAGAGCAATTATTTTCCAGGGAGAATAGGGATGGATGGGTGTACAGTGACAAAAGGGGTAGAAGGCTTTGAAAAAGCCAGTTTTAAGATGGAGTGTTTCTTTCTGTGGTTCAAAAGTGGAGTTGGATCCCAAAGGAGAAGAGATTATTCCTTAAGAATTTTGCTATTCCAGCAAGATAGGAGTCAGTAGCTTAGCTCCAAGGAATTATATTACCAGTCCAGCCTGTCTCTCTCTTTCCACCCTTTCCCTGTGTCTCTTTATAAAGTTCTAAGTACTTTTCAGTGAAGAAAGGAGAAACATGATTTTAAGATGAGTTGGAGTTGAGCCTTGAGGCAGAAACAATGCTCAGAAACTCCGTTTTAATGAATACAAAATATTACACCGTGAAAAATCAGTGGCTGTTGCTGCTGCTTTTTCTTTGAAGGTATGTTAATTTTTGTTGCTCTTAAATACTCTTGTTGCTGGGAAACCGCCTCACACACTGTAATTGAAATTGGTTTTTCATATCCCTTTTTGTTCCTGGCAGGTTTGAAGTATTCTTAAAAGCTAAAAAAACTCTGCTGAGGAGAGGCAAGGTGCAGCTGATGGCAGATCCATTGGCATTTCTCTGGGCAAAAACACATCATGAAACACGTGCAGAAAAATTAAAGATTTGGGGCAGGGTACACATTGAAACTGGCAGGGGGTTGTGGTGAATATACTGTGAGCGAGAAGATTGGGAAGGGTGAGAAGAATATTTAATGGACTGTGGGAGTTAGAGGATCTTTTCCACACAAATCCACCTTGGTTTCAATCATTCTGGCACTCAGCATTTCCCCATTCAGGGATTATAACTTTTGCTCCCAAACTTTTGAAGACTCTGGTACACAGACACTTTGCAAAGCTCTGAATGTGTAATTAGTTGTACTCTTCCTTTGCAAATCAATTTGGTCTTACTTATGTTTTAAAAGATATGTCACTTTTCCATCTTTTTTTTTTCCCAGTGACTTGTTTAGCACCTTCTGTTATCTTGCAGGATTTGTACAAGTAGCTGAGCAATGTGGCTTCAGAGTAAAGATCAGCACACAGCTTAACTCTATTTTAAGATGCTTAATATGCACTCTTGTACCAAATCATTGTGTCTCTGAGATGAAAATATACTAGCTGTTCCTCTGACATAAATCCCTCTTTTATCTGCTTTGTTTGGCTACTCAACAGGGTGAAACTTGGCCAGATCTGAGAACTGGGTCCACAGGGAGAAAGTTAAACAAGAAACACTTCAATATTATTAAGGACAAAGCTCTTGACTCTTCACCTCCTTGATTAATGCTGCTTATAACTGTGCCTTATGTGAGGAAGAACAAGAAGCTCAGAGAAACAAAGGCTGTGCTGAAGTTTATGGACTGAATTGCAGCAGCACACATCCCATTCCCTTTTTTATCGTGCTCTGCCCCAGCCTTTCCTCTCCCTCAGCCTGCAAACAGCTCTGTTGTGCTCAAGTGCTAGTCGCATCTTTCATCCCACATAAATAATAATACATCACAGCAATAAAGCAGCTGCTGTGAGTTAATTCCAACCAAACTACAGCCTACCCCCATGCAACAAGATGTCTGCACAATCACTCTGAGTAATAAGTCCTGGGAAATGCTGCACAATAATCTCAGAGCTTGATTAATTTTTATTTCATAACGAGCTGTTATTAATGGGCCAGATGCTGATAGGTTTGCTCATGGTGAGGACAGTGTGACTGAGAGAGATGTGGCATTAAAAGAAAGGAAAGCAAAGTGCAACTGAGCTAGCTCAAGGATATTTCAGTGCATCACTGCCAGAGTAAAACAGCTAGTGAGTCAAACAAAACAAGATCAGCTTTTAGAAGCAAGTACAATGACTTGCTGCCTCGAAGAGATAATGTTCCTCTTTTAGTTTCTTGTGTCATGCAATAAAAGAACACTGAAAAGTTCCCAGAATATCTGCGCAGGGAGTTAACATTTCCAGGAAAAAAAAAACCACACACACAAAAAAGCAGCCTTTACAAAAGAGGTTTTCTTTCTTCCAGGCTCTTCAGAGAAAGGCTGTGTAAAAGAAAAGAGCGAGGAAAAAGTCCAGGCGAAGCCAGAAGGAAAACATCAAGTCTTTTCAGGAGGGAATGAAAGCACAAAGGCAGGTCCGTGGCAAATGTCAATATTTACATGAGTCACACCAGAACCACTGGCCAAGGGGCAGAGCAGGGAAGGGTGTTCAGAGCAGTGACCCTCTGGCCAGCAAGCAGGAGGTTTCCTTTGGCACTGCAGGGTGTGGGGTCAGCATCCACAGTGACCGCGACAAGAGCCATGGGTGCCAGTGACAATTCTGCAGCACTGAACCAAAACCACCCAGCCTGAAAAAGCCCCAGACTCTGGGGGAATTGATTTGCACAGCCAGAAGCTCTCCTAAGAGGGAAGAGCAAGATGAATTGAGTGCAGGGTGTGCAGAATGAGGGATAGGTGGGGTTGGAATTTTCGGCAAAATAAGGGAGCCGGGCAGTCCTTGCTGCCTTGTACAAATAGGAACAGGATCCTGGGAGGAAGGAACTCAAACTGCCCATAATAACTAAATAAACCCATCCTACAAGTAGCTAGTAAAGTGAAGCTGCCTGGAATTTACCCTGGAAAAGCCCAGGGCCAGCTCAGGTCCTGCAGAACTGCATTGATCGAGACAGATGAAAGAGCCCCTCCTCAGTCATGCTTCAGATATAATCAGCCTGACAAACCCAATCCATGGTTTCTTCTGAAAATCATTAGTCATCATATTAAACCAGATTATGTTAACAAATTGCTTCCATCTTCATACTCTTCAAGCAAACAGGCAAGCAAGGAGCAGCTTTGGTTTGAGCAAATGGCTTGGCCAGAGCTGACAGCAAATTGTGTGCACTAATTGAAATTCTAAATTAACACCATGTAGCACGGTTTGGCTTAATTGCTTTAAAAAGAGTTTTCCAGGGTACAATCTTCTTGTTTCCAGTGTTACACTGCCAAAGCTATTCTAACTTGTGAAGGTGGAGGAACAGGTTTAGGGAAGGCTCAGGTGTTCCCTTTGCCCCTCTACGTTGATATTCCTCAGTGTTTATGATAATCTCTCTCAGCTGTTGCAGAGCTGCTGTGTGCTCAGTCCCAGGAGGGTGTTCTTCCCTGAACACAGATGCAGATCTAACAGGGCCTGCTAATAACTTCATGCTTTATAGATCCAGCCAGGATCAGGCCCTGAGTGAGATCTGAGCACATCAGGAATGGCAGTTGTCTTGATTTGGAAAGACAGGAGTCTGCTAAGGAAGGCAGAAGCCTCCCCTGAAATGGAGAATGTAAACCCTCCCCACCCCTCCAAATTGCTATAAATTTTAAATTAAAGGTCTCTCAGGCAAAAATATGGGAGCAAGAAAATAACAGTTCTTTAATATGGAAAGGAAAAAAAAATAAAAGGACAAAATAAACAATGCAGTACACTAGAACAACACTGACAGAGTCAGAACCCAACATGACACCCTGTGGGTCAGGATGTTGGTGGCAGTCCAGTTGGAAATGTGGCTGCAGCCCTCCTGAAGTGTCAGGTATGGTTCTGCTGGAGCAGGGATCCTGTAGAGAAGGATGTATTCTTCCTCTGAAGATCCAGTGGAAGAAGAGGCAGCTGCTGTTCCTCTGGGGAATCCAGTGGAGAAAGCTGAGCTGGTGTTCCAGAATCTCCAGATTGTATCCAGGTAGGAATGCTTGGCTCCTCCCTCTGGGCTCACATCTCCCAATGGGATGTTATAGTTCTTATCAGCCCTGCAGTGACATTCAATAGTCTGTTATCAGCAGATGTCCCCTCCTGGGGGAGGTGTGAATGTGGTCACTCAAAGAGAGAGAGATAAGGCAAACTGCCCACTTGACAAAGGAAATCTGCCATGCAGATGGTAATTGAAAACATCTTGCATTGCAATCTTCAACAGCAGTGCTCTAATGAGCCCCACACAGGCAAGGGGAACAAGTCACAGAAGGAACAGGGGGAAATCCCACTGTCCTTTTTGAAAAAAAAATGCAGCTAAAAAAAGAGCTACTCTTCTAGATAATTGTTGACTCCTAATTTAGCCACAAACCATGGATATGCAGTGACATTTGAAAAGTTATGGGAATCAGAGGTGCCCAAGTGAGACTGAGAGATGCAGCTGGGATTTAGGGGAGGTGCTCACCCTCAGAGTGTTGCTGGAGGTCAGGAGGATACCCTAGACCACCAAAAGACCCCATGCTCAGACAACTGGATGCCATCACACATTTGCATAGATTCCCTTGGGAATTTACAATCAGAACTTGCACAGAAACACATCCATGGAGACTCTGAAATTCAGATGTGTTAACCTGCAGTGTAAGTCCTCCACTGAAAGATAAAGGAGATTTATCCTACCTCACTGAAACAAGCTCAACATCTCCAGGAACATGAGCAAGAAACTCCATGAGCTGAGCTTGGCTTCAGTCTCCAGAGACTCATTTGCAAGTCTGTGCTGCTCAGAGTGAAAATGACAGGTTACAGCTTGAACTCTACCTATGGAAGTTTGAGCATTAGATTGGGGTAAAATAGGAAAGGTTAAGTCCAAAGAGCAAATTATTATGGACATGTTTGTATTTCCACAGCTGCAACAGTTTAAAACCTCTGCTTCTATCAGCTCTGTTTCTGTAGGGGTGGTTCCAGGGACATCTGCTCTGGCCCAAACAAAGAACTTTGAAAAAAATTAAATTCCATCTTAAAAAACCATCCAAATGGAAAAGGGGGCTGTTTTCAAAGAACCACAGATGGATTTGTACCTGCCTTGTCAGGAAGGTTGCATTAGATGATCTCCTTCCAACCCCAGCCTTTCAGTGATGCTGGGGAGTGACCTGTCTGTTCTTTTGGCTAAGCCATGCCTGCAGAGTTTGTGAGCCCTTCTAATCAGCACCTGCACAAATTGGTCAGAGAAAATCACGGCTCCAGGATGGCACCTTGACCTGCTGTGGCTCTCCCATGGGCACATTCTCCAGCAGGACACCAGCAGCTCACAGAAATCTCCTCTGCCTCACACACAGACCTGATGGTTCCATATCTGAGCAGACACCACAGGACAGGCAGGAAGCACTGAGGGCACGTCCCACTCTGATCCTCTTCTCCATGGGGCTGCTCCTCCTCTGTGTAGAGCAGTCATTCCACCACCCAGCACTCTGCATGGCTATTATCTCCAAAGGCAGCACCTACATCCCCTCACAGGTTTTTTACCAATTGTACTCCAAGTGCCTGGCTTGGAGATGCTGCAGGAGCATGAATTTATTTGGCACGAGGGCACAGGTGAAGCTGTTACATGCCAGCTATGGAATATGGTCTATTTTGAACTCAGCATGTTCTTAAGGTATATCATCAGTTTTTCAGTTTCTCAGAGAAACAGTCAGGATTCGCAAAAACCCCTGAAGAAGGGCTTTAAATGTTTCAAAAGTTCCCCTGCATTATGCCAGGCCAGGAGAGGGACAGGAATAGAAGATTTCATTTAGATTACAGTTTCCCCAGAGAACAGGCTGCCTCTGACCATGTTTCTGAATGGTTCCTGCCATAATACACTCTCTGAATGCACATCCACAAACCTGCACACTGAGCAAAGAGCCCCAGGTGAAAGGACAAGAGCCTGACATGCTGTTTTTGGTGCTGTGTCGTGGGGTAGAAATGACCCCAGGAATGCTTTACGGGTCTCAATTACAGAAAACTACATCATGAAGTATTTTTCCCAGTCCACAGAGAGCAATGGACATTTCCCAAGCATGATTCATCTGCACTAGTTCAGAACAATTTCTCCCCAGAAAGCTTTATTTCTCTCTCCTGACTATAAAGGTGGAAATGGAGAATTTTACCTCTTACATGTCTACGTTTGGTCACAGCAATGCCATCAACTGTAGCAAAGGCACTGGGTTCAGAATGCAATTAAATTTCCCAGAGACAAAAAAGTCATTTGACGTTTTCTTCCAAAACCCATCACAGTTATTATAGCAAGGTTGAGCATGTACACAATGCCCAAGTTCCCACAGATGGTGGTGGACATTCTTTATGATTGATATGAAGGATTGAAGGTGGCTGAAGAGTTCCTGGATGCTACAGATGGATATTCCATCCAGAAATCTTATTTCCAACAAGCAGAAAAAGGCAAAAACCTCTGGAAATTAAGGACCTCTAGCTTTAAGTAGAGTAAGGCAGATATTTGTCCTGCAAGAAATACAATTACCTATTTGGTGAGAAGACAAAGCCACTGTGTTCCAACACTGCATCTTCACAGGAGAGTCTTCAAGGTGTCAGCCTGAATAGTCAGGAGAGTGTTAAACTGGGAAAGATGGAAGGCAGAGAGGGAGGAATGAATGAGCATGCATTTAGCTCGAAATTAAGATGTCAAGAACAAAATTAATCAAGGCACCAAGGGACGTGAAGAGAAGAAATTCTTTAATTGCCTATACTCTAATGCTGGGAGCCTGAGTAATAAACAAGAACTGGAATTGGAGGAGCTCATTTATGAGTATACATCAGACTTCGTTGGCATTATTGAAATCTTGGGGGAAGATTTGCATGATTGGAATATTAAAATCACTCATTATAATCTATTTAGGAAGGGTAAAGTGGGCAAATGCAGAAGGGGAGTGGCACTCAACATCAAATGTGTTTCTGTGGGAGTCAGGTGCCTGAGCACTTCTTGTGAAGCTTTTCAAGCATTTCTCTGTGTTTTACATCTGAAGACACGGGGAAAGATGGATGGCTGGGATTTGCAGTGTTGGATCTTTTGGAACCTCAGTTGTTGGAAGGTGCTCAATGTTTGTCACTCTTGAAAGACTTGTTTCTTCAAAAATCAGACTCCTACAGAACAGAAGAACATTCTGGGTAAATGGTTGCTTTTTTACTCTTCACAAAAACTCAGAGCACTGCTTGAATGGCTCTGAAATTTGCCATAAATAAAACAAGACATAATGAGCTCTGCTTAAATCCTACAGACATTTTATGTACAAAACCACAGAGGCTGAGCTGCTCTGAATGAGCTTTCCTACCTAGGTGTGTTTGACCCTTCCTGGCATGACAAACAGAAGAAATCTGGTTCTTTTCTATTTTTCAATGGCGTAAATTATCGCTGTGCTCTTGGAAGACGCAGCCTTGGCAGGTCTGCAGAATGAGAGGGGCTCTAATCATCACTTATTCTTCTGCTGCAATTTCCCTGACATCATTTTAGAGTCTCGCTCTCACTATACATCCACATGCTTTATTTCCTAGGTAATTTTCATGATTCTCTCTTACACATTTTCAGATGAATGAGCTATTCCCTAAGTACACAAGTTTCTCTGAGCCATTATCTTTAAGGCTCACCTTTTCCCTCCCTCCTACCCTACTCAATGCCTATTTCCATTCTGATTTTGGCAACAATTTAATTCATCCTAATTGAAAATCCTATGCAGTATTGCTGGAGTTCATACTGCCAAGCTAATTTCATGCCCTCATTATTGTGATCTTTATTCTGCTTCACACTACTGAAACCCCCCTCCACTCTGCACCATGCTATCAGAAAACATCTCAAAACCCAAATGCCAGAACAGCTCCAGTTTTTCTTCCCATATGTCAAGAATTATTTATTTTTACCCAGAAGTTCAAAGCTAAACAGTAATAACTTTGAATATGTCTTGATTACTCTGAAAAGTTCTTTATGAGAACTATGTGTGTGTGTTGGAAGGGGAGTAAAGCCAAGAAAAATCACAGAATCAGACTGTCCTGGTGGGAAGGGACTTGCAAAGATTATCAGGTCCAATTCCTGGTGCTGCAAAGGACATCCCAACATTCCCACCCTCTGCCTGAGAGCATTGTCCAAACATTGTCTGAACTCTGGCAAGTTTGGTGCTGTGACCACTTCCCTGTCCAGTGCCCAGCCACCCTCTGGGTGAAAAATCTTTTCCTGATATCCAACCTGAACCTCCCCTGGCACAGCTTCTTGCAGTTGAAAGAGATGAGATGTGCTTGCCTGGAGGAGCAGCTCTGCACAAAGTGGATGGATCAATGTGCTCCCATCCAGGAGCAGTTTCTGGATGGGCTGGGACTCAGGGGTATAGGTCAGCCACAATCCTCTTGGTTGTGTGTAGATTTCTCTGTTTTTCTCCAAAAGCATGTACTTTTCTGGTGTAAAGAAAAAATAAAGCCTGCTTGTGCTGGCTGTGTTTGAGTCAGTGACTCATTCTCTCTTTCCACAACAAAGCAAACTGAAATCACAGCAGAGCATGGAAGGGAGATGTGATTCAGACTTCACTCCTGATTTTATGCTTGAACAATATTCCTGAGTACAAAGTAACATCAGTCAGCCCCTTGTACATGTAATGCTGGGATGAGTTAAGAAAAAATTTGGACTAACAAGGTCCATGACTTTGCAAAGTTTTATATTATTTTTTCCCCTCAAAACTACGGTCAGTTTATAAGCTGAATCCATCCAATACAACACAGGGTTCTTCAGCCAATTAACTAATTAGTGCATGGTTTCCCAGCTCCATCTGAAGCTCAGTTCAAGCTGCAGCAGACACATTTCCCCCCAAGACAGTATGAGATGTCTGTGGTTGTTACAGCACGGTGTGTGCCTGCATGAACGGGCATCTATTCGTACTGACACAGCTCCAGAGGCGCTTCCAGCACCTCCTGGGAAATCTCATTTGAGGCAAAACCCACTGGAATTCATTCAGGGGGAAGCACTGTTCTGGCTGTGGGGCTGTAAACAAAAGGCAGTGTTTGTCACCTAAGACTGGAGCTAAAAGGAGATATCCTGGAGATGATGTGGGAGCGGAGAGCAGCAGATCTGGTTTCTGCTCTGTTAATACTAAAGAAAATAACAGGGGCTGCTCATAACCAGAGTGAGGGGCAGTCGTGGGGGCAGAGAAGCAGCAAGAAGGGAAGGGAGGGGGTTAGGAATACCAGCTGGAAACAGAGGGTGAAGAAAAACAATGTGGGAAGGAAATTTGGGGCCACATCAGCGAGGTTTAACACTGGAAAGGGGCATATGAATGGGATGCATGATTTGCATGATATGGAAGGGAGAGGGTCCAAGAAGGAGGAGAAATGGCCTGGAAACCAATAGGGTTGGTGTGAAAAGAAAGACTTGGAAATTCATGTATTACTTGTCTCAGAAAAGGGGAGAAGAGAAGAGAAGAGAAGAGAAGAGAAGAGAAGAGAAGAGAAGAGAAGAGAAGAGAAGAGAAGAGAAGAGAAGAGAAGAGAAGAGAAGAGAAGAGAAGAGAAGAGAAGAGAAGAGAAGAGATACAGGAAGGGACAACCACAACTTTACCAAGGTTGATTTGAAAACTTTACCAAGGATTTGAACTGCAGGACTCAGGTTTCATCCCCCCAGCCTACAGGGCACTGCAGTTCTCACTCACCCACCCTCAAAAAGGCCATTTCAGAGGCTGTGCCAAAGGGAAGAGCTGAGTATAAAGCAAAACAAGTCTAAATTTCAGCAAACCTCTTGCAGCAACACCAAGAGAGAAAAGACATCAGCTCTTCATGGTCATGGCCACATTGGGCATGGCCACTTGCACTCACAGCTGTCCCTCATGGAGCATCTGTTCCACCTTATTCCCTCTGGATTTCTGGCCCTGTGCACTGAGCTCTGCTGCTTTTCTGTGCAGCACCTTCAGCCTCAGCTGCATTAAAGTCCCCACAGTGAGGATTTTAAGACTCAACTAGACAAGAGAAGTAGAAGCTGCAGCTGAGGGATAATTCAGTTTTAATGGAGAGATGCAATTACTGATCTCCTGTTTGGGCTTTTTCCCTGGCTTAGCACACCTATGTCATTTATATTAAGCCATTCATCACTGCAGTGGTACATACCTGCTCTTAACTGAAGGTCCTGCTTAACTGGAGTGTTCCATTTAATTTATTTCACAGAAGACAAGCAGTAACATCTGCCCTTTCCTGAGCCCTCATGGAAAGCAGAATTCTTTAATATATACCCTTTTAATAAATTATGCACCACATTAGATAAAAGTACAGTAATGTGTGTGTGTATGTGAATGTACATATATACTGTAGTTTTTTGTTGAAAATAGGGAATATTTTTATGTTTAGGTGGACAAATATCAATTGGGAATCCTCTCCTTGGGTTCCCAGCTGTTCCTCTTCAAGGTTTTTAAAAGAATATAGACATCACTTAGAGCTGTGGCTGTGTGCCAGGAGGTTGCTACTTGGAAGTCCTTCAAATTCAGAGTCATCATGTCCAAATTTGTGTGGGGATCTGAACAAAACTCATTTTTTATCAGTTCCCAGGAGTCTGATTTCCATCACACTGACAGTGGGAACATCCGAATCCCAGCTGAATGGGAAATAATAAAATAAAATTAGTGCTTTTTGATGAGGGCAAAGGAGAAGGGATGTCCCACCAGTGGCCATTGTGCCTTATACACACGGATAAGGAAATTCATTATTTTCCTCCATTCATGGAGAATCTTCAAGAAGCCCCAGTGTATGTTTTCAGTTAAGGCTGGAAGAAGTTGTTTGTTTTTTTTTCTTGATAGAAGCAAGCACAGCCTGGCTATTTAAACTCACCACCAAGCACTGCACAATGACATTTCTGCTGCACTCACATCAGAGACCCCTGAAGGGAGCACTTGCTGCAGCAGCTGAGAGGAAAAATAACCTCAACATGAATAAACCACACCGTGCTTGTCAAGCTGAGCAGCCACACCTCTTCTCGTCCCCAGTGGACGTTTGGAGAAGTGGGCACTAAAACAAGCAGGGTGGTGACAGGGTACCAATCCCTGCTCACAAACTGGCAATTGCAAGAAGCCAAGGTTGGAATTGATGGTCTTGGAGGTCTTTTCCAGCCATAATGATTGCAGTGCCACAATCAGCAGCCCTGCCTTTCTCTGCTTGTTGATCCTCCCTGATTTTACTTTTTATCCTCCTGGTTCAAGCTTTGGATGTGCAATGAGCATTTTGAGGACCCCAGAGGTGCTGCCATGCTCTACACAGGATTTTCATGACTTTATTTGCAAAAGGAATGGATAAATTTGAATGGCAATGGAGTAGCATGGTGAAAGTCTCACGAAAGCTGTGATGCACCTTTAGGCAACTCCCTGTAATTCCACAGGCTTTCCCAAAGCAGCATCTCTGTGGTATCTGAGCACCTCAGGGGCTGGATACAAAGATCCTTCCTTTTAGGCCAGGAGGGACTCCAGTTTTGGGGCAGAACTTGAGTTTTGGGGAAGAACTCCAGTTTTGGGGAAGGTGTATTGTGCTAAACAAATAGGAAAAAAACCCCACTTGTGCATTTGCAAACCCTTGGCAGCAAAGCCACAAACCAGTCATGACCAGCTGGCCTGAGGAGCTCAGACTGGCCCTTGGCTCTTTTTGACCAGGTGTCAGCATCAGCAAAGGGAACTCAAGAGTGGCTGTGTCCACTCTGGGGTGCAGGGATCCCAAGGAATTTCATGGATTCATGGCTGGAGACAGTGCACCCATATTAACACAGAGACTCCTCGGGGTAAGATGGGACTCAGCAACAAAGGAGGAACACGACGGTGAAGTGGTGGCTGCAGGATGGCCCTGAGGAGGTGCTGCTTAACCCCCAGTCCAGATCAGAGGACTTTGCTGATCACACAAACCTGCAAAGTGTCTGTCTGTCCTCACCTGTACAGCCTAGAGCTCTTCTCCAGCTCGTGCCTGCCATGGGCAGGATATTCCTCCAGTGCCCTCATGAGAGATGAAAAAATCCCTAAGGACACCAGAGAGGAGCTGAAACCAATCCATCACACAGGAAATAACTGCAGTTAGTGTGGCAAGGCTCCTAGCATTAACCAACCCGCTACAAAACATGTTTCAGAAGTGATTTATCTTCTCCTCTTAGCACTTTTAAGCCAGTTGCCATTATAATTAGCTACAAGAGCAGCTCAAAAAACCCAAAAAAGTCGGGGGAAAAAAAACAACAGCAGCAAAAAAATCAAAGAAAAAACAAAACAAAAAACCCCAAAACCAACAAGAACAAAAACCCCAAAACAAACAAACAAACAAAACACAAAAAACAAACAAACACAAACAAACAAAAAACAAAACAAACAAAAAAACCCCAAAACCAGCCAACCAAACAACAGAAAAACAAACAAACAAAAAAAAAAAACCAAAAAACCAAACCCAGAAATTAAAAGTTGGGTATCTATTCTTCACAGCAGAACCAGCAATTATTTAGATTTACACTGCTATGATATTTCTGCATTCAGGTTTGGGGGGTTTTTTATTTTCTTTTTTTTTTTCCTCTTTCCCTTCAGTGTTTGTCTTCCTTTCATGGGGAAATTGATTGTTTGAAGGGACAAAGATTGATGCACCCAATGTTTACAAATGGCTCAAACTTCTGGACACTCTATTTTCCAGTGTAAACTAATAAGAAATTGATTTGTTAGTTGCTGGGTCTTTGGCTTGCTCGATGCATTTTGAAATATTTATATATGTATATTAGTACTAATCAGCCTTGAAAATGATGAACTGGATGGTTTGAATTCTAATAAACCGAAATTTTCATCATACAATGTCTAGTAGAAATGATCAATCTAAAATTTTTCTGTCATTTACACACATATCTAGGAAATATTTCTTAGTTAAGGACTGCTTTTCTGGAATAAGCAAGAATTTTATCACTTTCTTCTGTGATCATCTGTTGTCAGTTCTGTATCCCTCAGGCTTTTGTGTTACTCTTGTTTTGATTTATCATTTGATCTTTTTCATTTTGTCATCTTTGAACATGACTGAAAACCAGCAATGAGGATCATATGAAAAGAAACACATTTCTGCACACATTAAAAGCTGAAAGAATTTAATAAAATGCATTCCTCCCTGTATCTCAGAAGGGAGCATTCACCTGGTTTGTCTTGCTGTTCCTGGGGCCCACTGGAGTCTGGCTCATAACTGAGGCAACAATGAAGACTGATGGGATTTGTAGTCCCAAAAGTGGAATAAACTTCTGGCAGGATCAGTCTGGAGGAAGATGAAGGGCTCAATATTGGATGGGGCAGCCAGAGCTTCTCTGGGAAACTTGTGCTGGGGCTTCACCATCCTCACAGCCAAGAATTTCTTCCCAATATCCAATTTAACCCTGCCCTCTGTCAATTTGAAGCCATTCCCTGTGTCCTGTCCCTCCATCCCTTGTCCCCAGTCCCTCTCCAGCTCTCCTGGAGCCCCTTTAGGCCCTGGAAGTGGCTCCAAGTTCTTCCCTTCTCCATCTCTCTCACTCTGTCCTCACAGCAGAGATGTTGCATCTCTCTGAGCATCTCCATGACTCTCACCTGGGCTCACCCAACAGGGCCATGGATACAGATTTGGTCTGACAAAAGCCAAATGAAAATAGAAGATTATTCCCCAAGAACTTTTATCAACCAGTATCCACACTTCAGGCTGCTGAGGGGATCACCTACCCCAGGTTCTTCTCAGATTGCCATAGGTTTTTTTCCAGCAGAGTTTCTAAGGATGAACATGTGAATCCACAGCTCCTGGATCATTTTTTGTCCAGCATAATAAAAATATGACCCACCCTGTAAACACTAAACCCATCAGGAGAGAGCACAGCTTCTACCTAATGCCCCCAGCTCAGGCTGCACCTCCTTGTCCTCAGGATGGGTGGGTTCCTTAAAAAGCCTTGTGCTGCTGGAGTTTCCTGGGCTGGAGACTGCCTTACCTGAATCTGTCACTGCTGCTTTTGTTCCCACCCTGCTCCTGTGATCACAGCGCTGCACGGAGCAGCTGCTCTCTCCTCAGCACACTTCCTGACAGGTGATTACTTCACAATAAAGATTTAGGATAAAACAAACGTTGAGTTGATGGTGACACCCTCCTTTTCTCCCTCCAGCATTTCAAGCCTGGGTTCATTATCACCTCTTTAATTGGGTAATTATAATAGAGCTGACAATCACTCGGTGCCATCCAACGGCATTTTTGATCTCACCTTTTTTTTTTTTTTAATGTGTATATATAGTTATATATTAAAAGAAGAACCATTAAGCTTCTTATCCTTTGTCACACCCTTTCCAGGAATACCAGGGAGCCCAAAATCCCTGGGAATGACCCAGTCCTCAGCCAATACTGAACCCAAGCAGCACCATGGCAGCACGGATCATCACAGAAAGGGAGATGAGGGGGCTCAAGGTGAGCAATATTTGACAAATCAATGGAGGATGCTCAGCCTATCCCCAAGACCAGCCCAGGACCAGCTACAGCTCCTTCCAGCTTTGCTGTGTTCAGAGGGATGTGCTGGATCCCTTCACCAGCCTCACCACGGCAGAGGGAAAAGCAGCAAGACGAGGAAGCTCTTGCTAACAGACTCTTGGTCCCAGGAGTGAGTAATATTAATAGATTGCCTGCAATCTATTAGGAAAAGGAATTAATTAGTATCTTTAGATGAGTTTGTTGTGTGTTTGTTTAATTATGCACACAGGGAAAAAAAAAATACCATCTGCCCTTCTGAAAAAGAATAAAAATGCAATCACACAGGAGCAGATGCCCAAAGAAGGCAAGTGGAACTGCAGCACACACAAAGCTGATGGCAACAGAATCCTTAAGCATCGCTCCATTTCCTGTAAACACATTTTAAATGGCCAAAACTTTCTTTTGAGTCCCCAGAGAGATAATTTTATTGAAGAGAACTCTTCTATAATGCAGGAAAATCTATCAATGCTAGAAAAGGGTCTGTTTTGGTAAGAGTTGCAGTCCATTTATTTTCTGCCCTAATAAAGAAGAAAATATTCCTCCTCCCATATCTTTGCCTGAGAGCCCATTAATTTCAAAATTATAACAATTTGGAGGGAGGGGATTTTACATTTGCCATTTCAGGGGAGGCTCCTGCCTTCCTTAGCAGACAGCTGGCTTTCCAAACCAAGACACCCTTGTGCCTGAGCTCCAGCTGATCCTCACTCCACCAACTGAAACCATCTGAGTCCAGCATTTCACATAGTTTTCAATCCAACTCACTGTCCACTTGTCTAACCTGTGTTTCACCAGCTTGAAAATTAAGATGTTGTGGCAAACAGCATCAAAAGCCTTGTTAAATTATGGAAATAATCCCTGTTCTTCTCTCACCCATTGGCTAATAATTTCCTTGTAGAAAGCTCTGATCAGACACAGTTTCACCTTCATGAATCCATGCTGACTTCTGTCAAGTGCTTTATTGTCTTTAGACATTTGAAAATGGCTTCTAGAAGGACTAGAAGGAAAAGCAGGATATTTTCTCTCAGGCCTTCCAGACATCTCTGGAGAACACAAAGCATTGACAATTCCTGTGTCAAAAGAAATCCAAGAGAAAACTGAGCTCATGCTCTTCCCCAAAACATTGGTGCTTCAATTGTTTCTTTCCCAGGATGGCTCAGATCTCTGTCCCTCCATGGGCACCTTTATGGTCCATAAACCAAGCCTCAAATAGCCATGTTCAACCTGAGAAGATGTAGGAATGGTGACATCCCAACCCTGGAAGTGTTCCAGACCAGTTTGGATGGGGCTTGGAGCAACCTGAGCTAGTGGAAGGCATCCCTGCCCATGGAAGGGGTTGGAAATAAATAATCTTTAGGGTCCCTCGCAACCCAAATAATTTCATGTTTCTATGGCACTTGTCTTGTTTGAGTCTGCAGCAGAAAACCACACTGGGCGCTGAGATCTCCATTTAATGTCACTGCTGTTTTAAATGGATTTTGGAATTATGATGCACACCACAGAAATGGTTGCTACATATATTTAATGTGCATTATTTATAAAGAGACAATTCCTTAAGGCGATATGGAGGCATACAGGGACATGTATCAATATGTATGGGTTTAACAAAAAAAGAGCTGGAAGGTCTGGACTCAAATAATGCATGCTCCAAAAATGTCTATTTTAAACAATGAAACAACAGTGGCAGCATTTGTCTTTGTTTTAGGATCATGCTGAGTGGCTTAACTGTGCCAGATGGTTTGCTCATGTCTTACAAGTGAAAAGAAATGTCTGTGAGCTCACCCAAACTTGAATTTCCCTCTCTGAGACACTTCTGACACGAAAATAATGAAGATGCTGAGATGAAAGTAACTTATGGGACATTTATTCGATTTCATACTAGATGTACAAAGAACAAACCAGACAGTGTGTCACTGGAGATAGCAGCAAGGAAGAGATGGAAAAGAAGGAATATCTGGAATCTATAAGCTGCTGCAGGAACACACAGGGTGGGAGCAGAGTTATTTACCTCTGCATCGTGTGCCCAGAAAGGAATCACAGTCCCCCAGCATCACTCTTGCTGCTCTATGCCCTGCTCTGTGCTGCAGGGCTCAGCTCAGTGCCAGTCCTCTGCAGGTATTGGAGAAAGGGAAATTTTTATTTCAGCCTAAGCTTTCTTATGAAGAGCTAAGTGAAACTGAAAAATGTCCCTTCTGGTCTGTGTTTTCCCCCACACCAGGACAAAAGCAATGTGTGGTTTTTATTTTTTACGGAATGGACGAGGGAGCGACAAAGAAATTCAATTTGGAAAGGTCAAACCACAACAGATGTCAAATGCTCTTTTTGACATTTTCAGCTGAAGAGAAATGTTTCGACATGCCTGAAATCAAAACCTTTCCATTTGGGTTGCTGAAAGGTTTTGTTTTGAGTCATGTCAACATCCAACTTTGTTTTCTCACAGCAGCACGTGGTCTTGTGGGAGCTGTAGTTAAAACAGAAACAGTCACATTTCCCCACTCTCCTAGAGCAGGCTTCCTGCTCATAATAATTACATGCTAATTACTAGTTAATGTAATGTCCATGACAAACCACATTGCTTGGCTGGTGGGAAGTCAGCACAGCTCCTTTTGGTGGAAGCACAATCCTCTGAGGAGATTATTTTATTGGTGAAAATAGGGTTAAAACTACCAGCCCCATCAGGAAAATGCAGTTTAATAATTTGCTAAGGTGTTTCCAAAAGAAGCACATTATGAGCAGCCCAAAAAGAAAATACAGTTATTTAACAAAACTCCCAAAATGTT
Organism: Ammospiza nelsoni; assembly: GCF_027579445.1. Taxonomy (NCBI): domain Eukaryota; kingdom Metazoa; phylum Chordata; class Aves; order Passeriformes; family Passerellidae; genus Ammospiza; species Ammospiza nelsoni. Next base: position 4,133,769 of record NC_080637.1, read on the forward strand.
TTCTTAAATATGTATTTATATATAGAAAAGTTTTTAGACTGGAAAAGTCTTGTTCATCTATCATTAAAAATGCTGGAGAGCATCCTGGAGAGCCACAGCCCCCACAACTGAAATGTAGAATAAAGCTCAGTGTCTGCAGGAAAAAGAGTGTTTTAAAATTGACAAAACACAAAAAATAAGAAGAAAAAATATAAAATTTTAACTTTGCCACATAATGGAATATATTATTTAACAGCCCTCCTACACAAAAAAATAATGTTACAAAAAACCCTAAACCATAAAGCACCACAGAGCTGATTTCAGTCTGAATGACAATTACTATGATGTACATTTGTGAGGGGTCAGTCATCCTCAAAAACTCCCAGGTGCTTCCCAAGCCATAAATAAAGAGATCCTTCAGCAGGTATTGGGGTGGGAGGTAACAGCTTCTCTGCATCAGCAAAGATGCTCACTGGATGTTTTGGGGATGATTTTATTTACAAGTACAATTCCTACTCCAGCAGCAAGAATACAATTCAGGGATGAAATCCTTTAGTCAGGAATTCTGATCTAGGAATCCTCTAATCTAGGAATTATAACTAGGGCCTAGAGTTAGCCCCATCTTTGACACTGACCTGCTCTGGAAACATTCTCTGAGCTGCAACAGGACCTCAAATCCTTCAAAATCCTGAGACCACTTAGTCCCATAACAGGACTTAGGTGCCCACAAAATGTCCCTTGATTTCCAAACACCACTTGTAGATGGTGGAATGATCCAGAACCCATGTCCCACCTTCTCCTAGGGACATTTGTTCCCTGCTTCAAGGTCTTCTGGATGGATGGATGGATGGATGGATGGATGGATGGATGGATGGATGGATGGATGGATAATAGGAAATAGAATTAGCATCAGAATTTTAGGTCCCAACTTTATAAGCAATGGGAACACCACAGTTCTGGCCCCAGCAATTCCATGAGAGAAATGCTCCTTCCAGGGAATTTCAGGAAGGCAAATGGAAAGCTGGCAGTCAAAAGAGATTATGAAATCTTTCCTTTTCCTTTCCTTTCCTTTCCTTTCCTTTCCTTTCCTTTCCTTTCCTTTCCTTTCCTTTCCTTTCCTTTCCTTTCCTTTCCTTTCCTTTCCTTTCCTTTCCTTTCCTTTCCTTTCCTTTCCTTTCCTTTCCTTTCCTTTCCTTTTTCCTTTCCTTTCCTTTCCTTTCCTTTCCTTTCCTTTCCTTTCCTTTCCTTTCCTTTCCTTTCCTTTCCTTTCCTTTCCTTTCCTTTCCTTTCCTTTCCTTTCCTTTCCTTTCCTTTCCTTTCCTTTCCTTTCCTTTCCTTTCCTTTCCTTTCCTTTCCTTTCCTTTCCTTTTTTTCACTTGAGGACACTGCATGAGTTATGCGAGACACACATAAATATAAAATAAATAAACAGCAATGTAAAATCACATCCAGAACACAGCTGCTGTTCAAGGAGAAAACAGACATCAGTTTGTTTGTGCTGGTGCTCTCCAAAGGACAGATGAATATTTAGGTGGAGCATAGAAAAAGAAGCAGAAAAGGGAAAGAAATGTGTAAGGCTTGGGGGAAACACAAATCATTGGACACATAAAGAGCTTATTTATGGATTTATTCACAGGATATGTAGAATAAAGGGCTAATGGTAACAACAGAGGACAATTGAGTGAGTGAATGTGATGATGTAAGTACACACATCCTTGAAGGTTCACCTACTAATTCATAGTAAAATCCTTACAATGAGTCATTTTCTGCATTATGATCCTATAAATTACTCTTTTCTTGGAGAGAAAAGCACTGGAGTGAGGCAGACAAGAGAAGAAGCCCGCTGAAAAGATAAATACAAATAAATTCCGTTTTCCCAGCAGCTTTTCTTTCACATTGACAAGCAGAGGAATAAGGTGCTGCACAAGTATCTGTAATTACATGACTATTACAGAGCATGTTCTGACTGAGCCATGGAGTCTCACAAGCCCCACTAATGCATTTGGTTGTCCACATCTTGTCATGGAGAGGAAACTCCTCTTGGATGTCTTGACCCTTGGGTATTAGGGTTTGCTCTTCAAAATATGTTACCAATGATGTAAAATAAGGGAATTTTCACTAAACTACAGTAACTATGGTGATTTGCAGCAAATTTGGGACAGGTTTATCAAAGCCATTTTTACTCATCGTGCTGTTTGTGGGCTTGAGCAATTCAGTGGCATATTTTCTTTTTGGGTTTTTATATGAGGTGATTTTAGTGTGGCCTCAAATTCCCATATTCACTCAGCACATTATTATGTTACTAGCATTAACTTTGCTTTCAAATAGAGCAAAGTTAATGCTAGTAACATTATAATAATGTGCTAATGGGCTAATACACAAAATCCCCAGTATTTAATGTAGGCAAACACAACTTTTCCTCCTGTTCTTTCATTCTGTGGAGGTTTTCATGCATTCAAATGCTCTTGGATTTACTTATAAGAATAATATTGCCATTCTAGCAGGAATTACCTGACCGCAATTTGTCAATCAGGTCTTTCCAGGTCAGCAATGATTTTCTAGAATCATAGACTAGTTTGGGTTGGAAGGGACCTTAAAAATCCTCTCATTCCAACCCCCTGTCATGGGCAGGGACATCCTCCATCATCCCAGGGTGCTCCAAGCCCCATCCAACCTGGCCTTGGACACTTCCAGGGGGGCAGCCACAGCTTCTCTGGGCAACCTGTGCCAGGGCCTCAGCACCCTCACAGTCAATAATTTTGAACATCCAATATAAACCTACTCCCATGTCTCCGTTTTGATACTCAGACAACTATTAATTATTGATTTGGGCTGCCTTGTCTTTCAGACAGCTTGAATTGTTCATGTGCACTGAAAAACTGCTTAGAGCATAAGGGGGTTGAAAATCTATAACTGAGAGCTGGAAACACCAAGGCTGGTGTAGGATAGAGGGAAGGAAAGAGAAATGATTTTATGTATCACAGAAGCCTTTTTACTGGCTACATACCTCTAATTTTATAGTAGAGAAAGTCCAGATAAAAACTCATGTGTCCTCAGGCTGTTTTCCTCTCAGGATTTCCAACACTGGTATTTCTTCCCAAACACGGAGATTCATGAAAAAATCATACCAATTTTTGGGAATCAGGTGGCCTTCTTGAATATTGAGCTAAATCAAGGTATTGCTGAAGCCAGGGGAAGATTTTTTTTCAAGGAGTTTGACAAAGGCATCTAAATGTGACAAATTTTTCTAAGCAATTTTGTGCAGCAGCTGGAGCTGTCACCTTGTCATGCAGAAGGGTTGCAAGGACAAACCTGTTCAGAACAGCACAAGCATCTGCTGGAATGGTTTATGAGTGCACAGCCTTGAGCAGAGGTGAGGAAAAGTGATTTTATCCTTTCAGAGCTTTGGCTGTAACAATTTCAAGTGGACTGTTGCTTTTCTGAAACAAAAAAAAAACTATTCCTTTCCACTGCTTTTTGAGATGATTTAGTCTTTCTTCATTCTGTTTATTCTTTTAGGTATGAAAAGATGTAAACTTCCAGCTCTTGTGCTCAGAGTTTTGTTATGTTTTCTTGTTATACAGAAATTAATCTCCCCTTGATGTTTTTGCTTGCTTTCAAAAGCTTGTTAAAAATAACAAGGAACAAATTGGGTGGAAAAATGAAAAGCTGATGAATCATCCTTTTCTTTGTCAATCTGAGAAGGCTGAACCAAAGTAACCTTTTTAATTAAACTCATTCAGGCTTTTGGACTGGATGGACAGAGAACTTTGTCTTGACTGCAGCTTGAAGGCATCTCCTTGCAAGGTATGCAGTTTAAACATCTTGAAGTCTGGTCCTTTGGAAGGAAAGTATAATGAGTGTTTGGAAAGTTTTTGTACCTCCTAAAGAGAATGGAACTGCAGCTAAATGCAGCTTTACTGAAACCAGAGACACAACCTCAAGTGGAAAATAACTCTACTGTTTTGCACACATGGAGATAACGCCTTGAGCTAAATATGATATCAATGGGGTTCATCAAACCCTAGGCAAGATTATGTAGCCAAGTTATCACCATGACAGAGCAAAACAGATCTCCAAAGACATAATTAGACTGCTTGCAGATTTGGCCAACAAATGATAAAAAGTGGAGTCAGTAAAAATTCTTAGAAGGGATTACATCTTGAAGGAGATAATATGCCAGGGAGAACAGTCTCCTTTGCCTCCAGGAAGTCCTTTCTCCTTTCTAGAAAATTCTACTGTAGATTTCCAACATGGAGTATTTTTCCTGGATATTTTAAGCACTGAAGCAGTTCCTATCAGATTTTTCTTTCATGTTTTTGTGAATACTCCTCAGGATGATTTCCCAGACTCTCTGCATCCTTGTGCAGCTGAGGCCCAGCATTTTCCAAGAGGATCAGGTTATGTGGCCACTATCAGAGCAATGGAATGGGCTGAACAGTTTCAAAACTGTGAAAAGAAAACTCTACACATATTCAATAACTTCTTAAAGTTAAATAGTAATTAAATAATTTAAAATAATAATTAACTAATTAAGCTCCAAAGCTGTGAGGAGTGCTTGACTTGGATTGCAGGGAAAGGCATAATTTGCCCAACAGTCAATTGGCTGTTCCATTATGTTCCTAATTTCAGCTGTTTCCTTTACACAATTTTCTTTACATAACTTGCCTTTGTGATTATAGATTAAAATTTTGAGATGTTTGTGTAACTTAGAACTTCCCTCAAAATTTAATGTATGTAAATAAAATAACTGAAAAATAAACCCATCAGTCACACCATCATAGGCTGCAATACCTCTTCTTGCAGAGCCCATTTCTACTAAATAGGTAAAATCATGTAACAAAAACATGAAAATCCTAATCCAAAGTCCTTGTAATGGACTTCAAATGACATTCAAAGGCTTTTTGTGGGACTTAATTCTCACATTCCTAGGAAAAGTTCAAGCCTGAAGTAATGCAAAACTCCAAAGAAAATAAATAGAATTTTTTTGTTTTGCAATTGGTTTTTAATTTATACCCCTACCTGACACTCTAGCCACCAGCTTCACCCAGCCCCCACATCAATGAATAATTTCTTCCTAATATCTTCTCTAAGTCTACCTTCCTTCACCTAAAAGCCATTAATTAATGGTCTCAGGCTCTCCCTATTAAAGTCATCAGCCATATTTGGGTCCTGTTCCCCCCCAGCACCTGCCTGGGTAGGAGTTAGCTGGAGTTAACCCTTGGTTCACTAAGAACCAAGCCAGACTCACCAGTGAAAGATCCATCTCAGAAAAGAGGCGGCACATCCCCAGCCACTCTGAGTTGTCCACATCATATCAAAATCTCGGCAACAGCACTGCTCATCATGGATCCTGTGGCTTTTTCTCTGCTTCTTTTCCTCAGAATAAGGCAAGTGCCATGATATGAAAGTACACAAGGAGAACAGAGTAATTTGGGAACAGAGTAATTTGGGGCTTTATGCGATGTTCGCAAAACTGCTTCCGACGAGCTCCTGCTCTGCACGCCTTGCACCCTGCTCCATGAGCTGGCAGTGTGATGGAGAGCTCCCATTACCAGGTCCAGCATGGGGAGGTGATTGCTTTTGTCCATCCAGGCCCAGGAGCAGCTATTCCTCGTGAAATATTGGTGGGAATGCCAACAAATGTAACACAGCCATCCTCCGATGGGGAGGAACGCCGCGTGCGCCGGGGCAAACGAGGATGGATGGGGCAAGTGTGAGTATTCAAACAATAAAATCTGTGTGAGTAAATCATCTCTTATTGCTCCATACATCTTCTCCAGGGCTGCTGCTTCCTATTTCTTAACCAGCAAAGCCTCCCTGGTAATGCTGATTTTCTCTCTCTCCTGTTCCAGATGTGTTGATGTCATTTTATGCAGTTGGGGCTGAGATAAAAAAATGCTGAATGTTCCTCCCTCCCCATGACACACCTCCATCTCCTCCTCATGTTTATTTCTTGAGATACTTTCTCAAACTAAGAATAGGACTATGGGAAGGAGTGAAGGAGAGAAATATCCATGAAATGGGAACTGGACAAAACAACACCTCAGCTGTTCCCAGCCAAAGGAATTTTTCAGCAGTTGTCATTATTTTTGTTCTGGCATGATGCCTAACGGAATGGAAGCTGTTTCTCCTCATCCATTTGGTCCATGTTGTCTTCCACCATGGAGGAGGTTGCTAGGTTTGGTGTCACATTTTGTGTTTAATAGGGCCAGGAACATCAGGAAAATATTCTGCTCCCACCATCCACAGTCTGTGGTTTAATGCGCTGCATGGTTACTGCATTATTCATAATAATGATAATAACAGTAATATTAGTAATAATAATAATAACTATACCTTCTGTAGTTCTCCTAGCACCATTCCAAGAGGTTTTGTGATCCTAATTTAATATATGAAAAACATAATTTAATATATGATCTCTAATTTAATATACGATATTATAAACCACAATTTCTTGGTTGTACCATGGAAATGATAAATTCCAGACCTTAGCAGACTGGTCCAGTTTATAATCCACCAACTCCTATTGTGTCTTCTGGGGAAACAGCCATGACTTGGTGGTTTTGGTAGTGCCTTTCTGATATAAACATCCATTCTCTAGGAAAGCAGGTAAAGTTTAGGCCAAAGTGTTGATCTATACTGGCTTAGGATATAAAGGACAAGTAAAAAGGACCAAAAGTGTGAATTTTCCTCTCCCTGGGACATAGTGTCCCATACATACAGGACAGTATATTGTGGTAAGGCATGTGCACAACCTGCTTTGGAGAGCATGAATGCACTGCTCTTTGTATTGGCTGATCCTGTTCTAATCCATTAATTTCATCATTGCCCTCATTAAACTGGCAAAGAGGGTTGTTTGGAAAATTTCCCATTTAAAATTGTCTCCTTTCAGCTTTTCCAGATTGATTAAGTCTTGCTTGTTGTCAGTTACTCCATCTCACACTCCCCTGACAGCGTGAAACAGGATAATCATGTCCTGACATGCCTTACAGCCATAATAACTCTTTCTCTACTTCCAATTTTTTTCATATTATTTACCTGAATATTAAGGATCTTTGCCTGGGAGCTGACAGATGAAGAGCCTTATCTGTGTCCCATTTTACTAAGGTGCTTACATTTGCTGCTTCAAGTATTTAAAGCTGCTTTAATAAATTCACCACAGTTTGCGATGAATGCAATGTAGTCAGCAGAAGTTAATAGGAAACTTGAATTTAGTGTCCCCATTTGTCCAGGTAGCAGGGAATGGACTGGATGGTCCCCAGAACCTCCTTTGCTTGGAGTGCAGGGTGTAGTCAGAGGTTGCTTCAGGCTTCACTAAGATTTGGACGTGTAAAGCCGTAGTATCTCAGACTGAAGCAGCTGTGCTTTGGGGAACCTTGCAGCTTAAAACTCAGCCACAGACTCTGAATGTGCCTTTATTAAACTGAAAAGGTGTTCTTGTAGCTTTGGCCATCCTCTGTGTTTGCACACTGGGAGGGCAGGCAAGAGGGGCTGTGGGCTCCAGGGCTTCTCAGGAAACAGCTCCCTATGACTTTGTTCCCACCCCAACACAGATCCCACTTTGCCTCCCCAGCTGGAGAACTATCTTCTTGGAAGTTCAGCCATGCCAAAGTGAGATATTGGTGGGGACAAATGGACATCTTTTATTGGGGAGCACTGGGGAATGGATTGGGAGGTGGATACTGAGGCAGGTGGGGATGAAGAATCAAGGAGCAGCCAAGGCTGGAGCCCACAGCTGTAATGATCAACAAAGAATTTAGAACATAAATTGATTGCAGTGGTAGGAAATAAATTCTTATTTCTCAGACTCATACAGGAAGGAGCAAAGTGTAAAAATGTTCATTTAGATCTTGCCTGCCAAGACCTTTCAACAAGTAATCCAGAGCTGTCCCTTCTCCAGTTCCCCATTGGCTTTCTTCTCTTTAGACTGATGACCTTTGTTTCCAGCCCTGTAAAAGCCACCAGTGCCTAAATTTCTTGCCTTTGGGCAACAAACACCCAAGTGTGGCCTCACAACTGCTGTGGCATCTCACTGCAAAGCTGGAATGGGCTCCTGAGGTTGTTCCTCCAGGTGTCTGACAGAGCTGAGGCCCCTGGGGAGGAAGACAGAGACAAAACTTCAGAGTTTGTTGCGTACGTACTGCTGGTAGAATGGACACAGCCCAGTAGATTTCAGAGAATTCAGGAATTGCAGCAACACTGAATGCAGGGCCAGAGAGATCTCTCTGGAATTCCTCTGAAAGTTCACTTGCCTGAAGACAAATTCTTTTTACTTTTTCACCCGCTGAGATCAGACAGGTGCTTCTCAGCCCCTTTATCATCCCAGCCTGGCTTTACACCCTTCTATCTTCTTGACTAAATATGGTCCTGTCCCTGTTAAGAGCCTTGCAGACTCTGAATTTATTGTATTACAATGATCAACAATAGCAACCAGGTTTGAAAAATAAAATTAAAAAGGATATTTAGTGAGTTTGTTGAGATCTATTCTATCATCCAGGACCAGCAACATAGCTGGACGTTGCATCAAAAATGAAAAAGCTGCAAAATATTTTCTTTTCAACAATCTGCACATCATCTCAGCAGTATTGCAGCATGCAAGAATCATGGGGAAGAAAAAACCCCATGCATGGCACAGACAATTTACAGGGTACAGAAGGAAGCACAAGGAAAGGAGAAAAGGAATAAGGGGAAAGAAGGAATAGTGGGGGGAAATAATGCCTTGGGATTTAGTTTTTATATTTTTCACATTCTGTGCTGCCTTAGTGTGTGGGTCTGGGCTTCATACTATGGGATGGTGAGTTCTGTGCACAGAGCAGGGAGACAAAACATTCCTGCTCCAACTGGGCACCAAGGACACCTGGCACCTGTGCTGGGAAGGAGACAGCAAACACCTGAGAGGAGCTGGTGGTAGAGATATGAGTAGTTGTTAGTTGTCAAAAAGTTGTCTACTATATGAATATATTAGTTGAATATAGTAGTTAGGTCCATCATATTGTATGTTGTTTATTGTATGAATATATTAGTTTTGAAGGTAAAGAGTTTAAGGTATTAAAGTTTCTGTTAAGGTATTAAAGTTTGTGTTAAAGTATTAAAGTCTGCATTAAAAGTTTTTTAGTATAGAGTCTTAAGGTTTTGTATAAGAACAGTAGTGGCAGTAGTAGCAATAGTTGTTTTTTGGCATAGAGTTTGATGTTTTGAATAGTAGTAGGAGCTACAGGATTTTTTTCTTTTGTTTTTCTTTTTTTATTCTCTTTTCTTTTTATTTCTGTTATTATAGCTGTTGTTTCTTATACTTCATTATAAAGTGTTTTATTTATAAAACATTTAATTAGTTAAGAACATAATTTTAAAACATTTTAAACTAATTTGAAATTATTTTAATATATAAAGATAGCTCTACTTTCAACTTTAAAAACGATGTATATAATATTATTTATGCACAGAAATATATTATCTGTTTCTTTATTTGTTTATTTATTTATTTGTTTGTTTGCTTGTTTATTATCTGGCTCTTTGCTCAGCAAATGCCAGTCAAATATCCAAGGTAATCAGTGGTGATAAATGATTATGCCCCAGTGATACCCATTTGTCTGGACTTGCATTTGTATCTCCCCATGACAGGTCTGTGTTTTGTCCTTCCCTTGGCAAGCCAGCACTGGCTCTGCTCTCACAGAGTATTTCTAGGCACAGACTCACCTGAAAGTCATGGAGATCACAGATCCCCAAGGCTCCTGGGGCTGGTTTCCACACTAAAGGTATTGTCATTGCTTAAATGTGTTTGTTACTGCTCTTATTCACAACTTCTTTATAATTTTTAATACCTATATTGTCATTTTTGCTGCTTCACTGGGATTTTCCAGCTCTCTGGAGACAGACCTTGGTTAAACAGCTCAGAAAGCCTCAGTAGCACCAATTGCTCCATCAGGCTGCAAACATTAATTGTTTCAGTTCTTTACCTCCTTTCAGACCACATGGGTCACACCTGTCAGGAGCCTCATCTGCCCAAGTGATTCTGTACAGAGAGATATTTGATAGGCAATAATTTCACAGTTACTCAGAACTCATACAGTCACTGTCCAAAGACAAATTTCTCCCATCTCATCGTAAAAACAATTCAGTTTAAATCTGACTGGATGGGTTCAGAGTAGATGAATTAGGTCCTGCAGTGAAACTGGACAGGAGGACAACCCAGTTACCAGATTAACAGCCTTTTTCCTCTAAATAGAACCAAATACACCCATACAAAGCAGGAGAGGCATTATTAGAAATCTTCTATTTTTATGGATAGGAATGAATTTTTATGGAGCTGATAATGCAGATGGAACACACAATTGGCCTAGTCAAAATGAAAGACGAATACAAATTGCAAATCAGCTCCTGAGCTATAAAAATTGGTGTAACCTTCTCAGCAATAACTGATTGTTTAGGAGGCTCAAATAGAGTCACAGTGATGTTTCTTCCAGCCTTATTAGGCATCACAGTTGTCATATTAAACCAATGATGTATGAGTATTTGCTTATTGTAATGAGTTCTGGAGACAGTAGCTGGAGCAGTGATACAAAAAACCTCAGGCTGAAGATTTTGGATATTTTTTTCTCACTCCCTGAGGGAAATATTTCTCTCTTTTATTTCACCAACATCAAAGACTGCCTCAAACCCTGATACAGGCAGAACTCCTCCCAAAGCTAAATCTCTGGGATCTAATGCCCCTTCTCCCTCAATGGACTGTAAATATAACTCCAGATGCATCTGATGTTCTTCTGTATTTTCACTTCCCTGGGAGGAATGGGAAATTAATATTCCTTTGTATATGGTAGGCTAGAGGATCCCAGATTGCTATCCAAGCTTTAGCAAAACTCTCCTGGGAAATAAATTTGGAGGTGTTAGCAGCCATGCTGTTTGGAGGTCAGATCCTTTCAGCAGGGTGAGCTTTGGAGGAATTTAGAGCAGAGTGAAATGGGGCACTCCAGGCTCACCTAAGGGATGTTCAGAGGGAGGAAAAGAAGACATGTGGAGTGGAGGAGCCATCAGTGAGGGGAAGCAGCCAGGTGATGTGTGATTATCTGATATTCATGTGTTTTGTCAGCTCTGGAGCAATTCCACTGGCAGGGTAGCAGCACACTGAGGAGATCCTTGATGTCCTCATGGTCAGATTCGTGGCTGTGGCAGGAGCCATCAATTTCTGTATTCCAGCAGCTCAATTAAAAGGAATCAGGATGGGAGGCACACTGAGGATCCCCCTGCCCGGTGCCACAACTAATGGTGGGAGAATCAAAAAGCCAGTTAATTTCTTGATGAAATTTAGGTCCATCATTTCTTGTTCTGCCACTCACAGGCACATGTAAAACTTTATTTTCTCCTTCTTAAGAGCCTTGCTAAAGCTTCCCCTTAGGTCTTTCTCCTCTAGCTAAACAACTCCAGCTCTTTCTCTTGCAGACCATGCACGTCACACTGATGATCTCTGCTGCCCCTGGGAATATTCCCATTGGCTCAACTATTTTCCTTGAAGGCTGATATCAAAACCAGACCTGGGATGCCACTGGGGACAGAGAGGAGAATGACTTCCATTGTCTTGCAGGCTATTGCCCAGCTGATAGAGCCAAGCTGTTGGAAAGAGCATGAGCACATATATTTTATTGTTCAACCTATATTGTGTAAATTTTGGCTTGCTCTGCTCTGGAAAGGAAGTTGAAGTCAAACTGAATTATCAGCATTTTCTTGTTTCTCTTTTTTTTTTTTTTTTTTAGCAGCCAGGCACTTTTTGTTCTTTCCTAATCTTCTGTACTCACATCATTACAGGAATTATTTAAGTCCTATCTTGTGCTCCAGATAAATCCCCTTTGCCTCAAAGTGCATTCCACCTGCACAGGGGAAGACAAGGGAAGCTAATTCAAGTTGTAGACTCAAACATAATCTGGCCCTCCTTTTCCACTGCTTGTCTTGGCAACTAAAACCACTTTTACAGAGCTGTCATATGTCATTATTAGAAGAGTTGCAGCCATGAGCTGAATTAAAGTTTTGCAAAGCTGGTACATTTATTCCATATATTTTGCAGATGAGGTCTTTGTCCTCAGGGAGATAAGTGATTGCCAGGATTATATAGGCTTCATCCATACAGTGCTTGGGATTTGTCCAAGGAACAGGCCATGGTCCCCAGGCCATGTGGTGGAAGCTGCTTTATGTCTGCACTGTTCAAGTATCAGCAGTGCTTGGAGCTCAAGGTGTGTCATTGCAGGAGAGTTTCAGAGCTCTCCCTGCTGTTTTTCATGCCTAGAGAACATGCAGCTGCTCCTAGCCCACTGGGGGGAACTTGAGCATTGCTGGAACAGTCTCAGAAGACAAAAATGGCCCGAGGAAGCAACATCTTGTGCAACTTGAGTGCACGCTGTATGTAAAATATGGATTTCAGCATGAGATATTTTCTAGTCTGTGTCACTCATTTTCCAACCAGGAAAGGAATAATTTCACACTGGAGTCAAAATTGGGTTGAGCTAACATACACACACTTATAGTTGTCATGCTAAACAAGGCAGTGTTCATGCTGCATTAAATAGGATAACAAACTTCCTTTGAGTGGAGAAGGGAGAGTGGGACGCTCTTCCCTTCTCAAATCCAGATCCAGCAGGCATTTCAGAGATATCTGGAGTAGTTAAACTTGTCGTGGTGTAAATGTCCTGCTGTCATAAACACCAACCCAGGCACTGCCAGGATGTCAGGGGGCTGTTAATGGACATCAGGAGCTGCTCCCTGAAGTCACTCCCAGTGTCCAGGTTTAGAGAAAATTTGGGGAAGAATCCCCCGAAGGAGCTCCGGTGGGAAAAGCAGATCCAATCGGCCCCTCCCCCCAACTGGTCCTGGAGGGAAAAAATACCTCCCTGGAGAAAGGTGGAAAAAAACCTGTTTATTAAACAATAAAACCAAAACAATATCAAACAATGAGACCCCTTGCCACTCTAAAAGAGATGACAAATTGAGAAAACCCCGTGTTGAAGCTCAGCTCACTCAGTCTCTGGTGCTGGAATTGTCGCAGGCCACGCCCGGCCCGGTGGGCCTCAGGTGCAGCTGCCGGTGCTCTCCTGGGTGTTAGGTCCAGAGCAGTTTCAAGAGGTCCAAAGAAAAAGGGAAAAAAAAACAGTCCAGGGAACTTCTTTGCCTCAGCTAGCTAAATCTAACTAAAAAGAAAAAGAAGAGCTCTGTCCCACTGTCTGTTCATCCATAGACAACACAGGCCAGGAGAAGGAATGTGGAGGAGGAGTGCAGTGTCTGAAAACAAACTGCTGCTTCTTCTCTCCCCCCCTTCACTCTCTGGGACACTCTTAAAGGTACAAAACTTATTATTCAACATAAACAGAATGAGACGACTGGGGATAAAAGCATCATATAGTCAACCCAGGACACCCAGTTAAGTACTGGGAGTGTCTTAATTAGTACTAATGAGGGTGGTCCTGAGCAAGGCCAGGAGCTGGACTCCATGATCCTTGTGGGTCTCTTCCATCTCAGGATATTCTGTGACCTCTGATAACCTGTGATATATCAGGTTGAGGGAGGGGATTCTGCCCCACTCAGGTGAGACCTCACCTGCAGAGCTGCCTCCAGCCCTGGGGCCCAGCAGCAGAAGGATGTGGAGCTGATGGAGCAGATCCAGAGGAGTCCATGGATATGCTCCAAAGGCTGGAGCCAGGCTGGGAGAGCCAGGGTTGTCCAGCCTGGAGAAGAGAAGGCTCCAGGGAGAACTTTGAGCAGTTTCCAGTACCTAAAGGGGCTCCAGGAGAGCTGGAGAAGGACTTGGGACAAAGCAATGTAATTATGGAATGAGGGGGAATGGCTTTAAGCTGGCAGAAGGCAGGGTTAGATAAGATATTGGGAAGAAATCATTCCCTGTGGGTGCCCAGAGAATCTGTGGCTGCCCCTGGATCCCTGGAAGTGTCCAAGGCCAGGCTGGATGGGGCTTGGAGCAACCTGGGACAGTGGAAATTGTTCATGGCAGGGGGTTGGAATGAGATGATTTTTAAGATCCCTTCCAACCCGAACCACTCTGGATTCTGCAATTCTGTGAATGTACACCTTGCCCTTATAGCTGCCATACACTTAAACAGACCTGGAGAAAAATGGGATTTGTTTTGTTTATGATCCATTTCAGCTTTGCTCAGTGAAGGCTTTTGAGGTGTCGTAACAGAGTTCATGAGCAGTCAGTGTGCATTCCTGGGTGAAAATGGGCAGCACATGGCAGAGCTCTTCATCATGTGTTTTACAAAGCTGTGTTTGCAGTATTTTACTGCTGCAGTGATTGTTCACAGAGTGAGAAAGATATGATCCTATTTGCCTACTTCTTGACCACCTAAGAATGCAGTATATTTTACATGCAACAGGCCATAAACCAGGTTAAAAATAACATGAGCTTGCATTTCAGTTCCAGACCCCTTTCAGACTATCTGAGAGGGAATTTCCATGACTCATAGCACCAAAAAGACTCAGACCATAAAAACCTCAGGCAGCTTCCTGAAATAAAATTTGGGCTTAAGAAATGATATGATTTAAAAACAACGAAGCACGAGGTTTTATCTCTGTATATTTGCAGCCAGGTGCTCTAAGCACTTTTCAGCTTTTTCCTGTAATGAGAAGGAACACAAGGAAGATGGGAAGAAGCAACTCTCTTGTCATTTTAATACTCAGAGATTTACAAAAAATAGCCCTCACCAAATTCTGTGGTGCTGCAATATACCCCAGGGAATTGCCAAAATCATGTCAAACAGGCAGAGCAGAAAGATTTTGCTGTCTGCTTTCACCTTCCCTGGCAAATATTGATTTTAAAAGTGAGCTGAACCTTTGTGAGGGCCCACATACATGCAAGTTGGATTGTTTGGACAATTAACAGAGTTGCTACATTAAAACTGAGTCACCACCTGCTCTCCTGGAGTCACCAGAGGATAGGGGACCCTCTGAAGAGCACAGTGTAATTCCTGAAATCCAAATCCAGCCCGAGGGGATGTGTTTGGTGATTTCACAGTAGGGGTTTGAGGGCTTTCTTCAAGTGCCAGACGCTGTAGATATTTTACACTGGAGACCCTGAGGAGCAAATTCCCATCTGTTGACTGCAGGCTGGCTTTCCTTAATGATCTTTTTGGGTTTCCAGGGATGGATTAGAGATGGCCATCTCCTCCCTGCCAGGGTGCCCAGGATAATTGGCTGTGCCTCTGTTCATTGTGCAGGGTTATGTGGGATCAATATATTGAGCTGATTGCTCCCAAAAGGATGCTCGCTCTGGCAACCTCCCAGGGAGGCCTTATGTGGGAAAATTTACACATTTTTGGATGCTCTTCAGTGACAATGCTTCTTTCCAGACTCTACAGAGCCAAAGAGCCTGGAGCCAAGGAGATGTTTCTAGGCTGGATTGTGAATGTTTAAGATGATTTTAACTTTGACTGAGAGGTGTGGATGAGTTATGACAAAGGGATGTATCAGGGGTGAGAGGAGAGGTCCATCAGCTGTGGCTGTCTTGGAAGTCCTCTAGGAGACAAAGTGAGGGGGCATAAGGGCAAAAGACTTTCCTTGGTTGGGGTGAAATAGGCCAGATTGTAGCTAAAATTGGGAAAATCACTTTTTTACTTGATGTGTCTGGAGGAAATAAACCAGCAGGAGAGAAGGGAAGGGAAGGGAAGGGAAGGGAAGGGAAGGGAAGGGAAGGGAAGGGAAGGGAAGGGAAGGGAAGGGAAGGGAAGGGAAGGGAAGGGAAGGGAAGGGAAGGGAAGGGAAGGGAAGGGAAGGGAAGGGAAGGGAAGGGAAGGGAAGGGAAGGGAAGGGAAGGGAAGGGAAGGGAAGGGAAGGGAAGGGAAGGGAAGAGAGAAGAGAAGAGAAGAGAAGAGAAGAGAAGAGAAGAGAAGAGAAGAGAAGAGAAGAGAAGAGAAGAGAAGAGAAGAGAAGAGAAGAGAAGAGAAGAGAAGAGTTCTATTGATAAACATGGTAAAAATCTTGATACCTTTGACCCCTAAGAGTCTGGCCTAGAAAGAGATGGAATTTCTTCAGTGTTGGTGAAATGTTTCCCTGTGCAATGCCTGGGGATTGTCAGTGGACAATTCCTGCAACAATGGACTGGAGGCTGGGGACAGCATTTCCACCCTCAAAGCTTGCAGAGTTTATCTCCTCTAAATACAGCAGGTTCCTGGAGGGGAAAAAGGTCAGGATTTCAGTCATGTGCTTTTTTCTATAAGTCAAGGCTAAAAAGATAGTAGGACCTGGTAAGAAAAGAAGTTGTGAGACCTGCAGTTTAATTCTTGCCATAGCTAGAACCCAGCAAAATTTTTAAAACCCTCTGCTTTTGTTATTAAATTCAAATTTTTCATAGGCAATCAGTATAAATATGCTTACAGAGGCTAACAGGCCTTACTCTTGTTTTACTACCTCAGCAAAAAGGTGGAAGAGCTCTCCAAAGTTCACTGAAATTACTGAAAATCTTACTTTTTCACTCAAAATGTCACAGCCTTTCAGTTCATCTTGAAGAGGGTCTGACCTGCCTGAAATAAAAGCACAGGGATCATGAAACTTTACCTAAGAAATGCTGTTAGCTCCTCTCTGACCTGCCAATAATCCCATTCTGAAGGATTAAAAAAAAAAAAAAAATCAAAGGAGTAAAAAAGCCATAAGGCAATACAGAGAGTAATTTGAGTTTGTTTTTCAGGTTGTATCTGCAAACCTTTTGTTGTTGTACAAACCTTTGGGTAAGAGTCAGATTTCTCTATTGACTTTGATACTGGCTATTGGGTTGATATTTATATATTGGCTTGGGTGTGTGAGAACAAGTTTATCTTCAACAGTGCCATTTGTTTTGGTTTTTTAGTGGAAGATGCTCTTTGTCAAGATGAAAAAAAATCAGTGAGGTGGACACGAGAAATTTTCAAGACTGGAAAAGTAAATATTTTGACATGCACTCACACTTTGAGAAATGCACATCTGTAGCTGGAGCAGCTGTGGCAGCCTCTTTGGATGGCACCACCCCCCAGTTTTCATTCTTTTCAATTACTCTCAGATTTTAGAGTGTAGAGATTAAATCAGGAGTTTGGGAGAAGTGGCTCTGTAAAGTAAAACTACTGCAAACATCCCCATTGCTCCTCCTCTGGGGCACACAGGGGATGGAAAGCAGAGAAAAGCCAACTGAGTCTGCAGCCCTGGCAAGGAGGAATTAAACTGTTTGACTTTTAGACAGCCAAAATATTCATTTTTCCCCCCATCTATTTCCCAGAAGCACAAAGCATGGTAAATGAGAGAAAAGCACTTTTCTATCTAATTTAATCCAAGCATGACACCTGGAAACTTCTCTGAACAGCTCATATTACACCACAATTCCTACTGAAGGTGGATTCTGAAATCCTTTGCTTTCCATTTTTGTGTCCCATCAACAACAGCACAATTTGCTTTTTTATCACCTCAAAGGCTCTGCAGTGTGAGGGTGCATTCATCCACGAGATCAGCACAGTCCAGCAGGATTATAAAGTCTGCCCAAACTCTTTTGCAGCCACTTGCATTTGAGGAGAGGCAGGTGGAGGTTGTGTTTTGATTTGCAAACTCTTGGATGCAGCAATTGATTTAATAGTTTAATAATTAATCAGGGAGGGAAGACTGAAGGCATTTGTAAAGGGCTGAAGGGAAATCAATGGCAAGGAGAGCACGTTGCTGCTCAGAAATCAGGAGTGCATCAGACTGGGCTGGGAAAAATAATCCAGTGAATATTTAAAGAGACTGGAACTATTCAGCTTCACTTAGATTAGGGCTTTGGATTTTTATCTTTTCAAGCAGAATTGGCTGAAAATAGTTCTGGCTTTGTGAGGTGAAAAGAGGAGGACATTTGGCTCCCCAGTGCCTTGCTGCTGGTGATGGAGGGGAGCATGGCAAGGCTGATCCTCTCCCATGATTTTCTCTCCCTCTTTTCTGTGCTTGGTACCCTGAGACTGCTTCTTCCCAGGGATCCTATTGAGCAGGTTTCATTAGAAAAGAAGACATTCTGTAACTTCAGGAAAAGGACTTTGCACTGCCTTTTTGGGTAGAACTCACAACCAAATATCTCTGAGCTAAACTTCTCCTGCCTAACCAGTTGTGATTGGGGGAAGAGATTATCAATGAATTTAATTTTAAAAAAGCCCAACGCCAAATAAGAAACACAAAGGAAATTGTTTTATAATGTGCTCTGATTTTTCCTCCACCCAGAGAAAATGTGTTTATCTGACTCATATGAGCAACTTCACCCACCCCTTGGCAACTGGACTTGACTACAGTTAAATAATTTTATTTCTTTATTTTGCAGGTTTGCTTCCAGTTGCACTTTTTGGGGTTAAACACCAGCCAATGAATAGAACATGAGAAGCAGTTCCCTGGATTCATTGTCATTTGAATAAGACACCCAGCAGTCCTTACACTAAAAAAAAAATGCACCAAACTGTTAATTGATTTTTAAAGGAGAATTATGGTGCTTTTAACAAGCCACTTATCTTGCTAAGCATTGCTGGGGTAGTGTATCTTCCCCCGAAATGGCTGTTCCACAATGTGAGTCCCTAATTGCTTATAAAGCACACTGTTTATTGAGTATTAGCTCTGGCATGGTTGTTTATTACAGGAGTGCATTGCTTCATGCTTGTAAAAAGCCATCCAACTTAAATATGCCCTGCCTTGTCTCCTACCCTCTGATGAACACACACTCTCCATCCCTGAATTTGCAGTGGGACGGTGTTGGGTTTGTTGTTGCTGGAATGGCTCCCAAGGTATTAAAAAGTCTCTTTTTTTTCTCAGCCCTGTGATTGAAGAAGAAGTTGGGATTTCTCAGCTCTGCTTTTCAAGGTTGTTTATTTTCTCTTATCCATGACATTCTTTTTTGGACCTGTGGAGATCTGTCCAGCAGGTTGGGTTGTGGCACAGTCCCTGCCCTTGGGGTGGTGTTGGCTTTTTTTACTAAGAACTGCATGTACTTTATTTACAATAATTTTCCAATACCTATCACCTGTGTTAGATAGTCTGTCTCTACTCTAAACCAATCCAGAAGTGTCACCATCACCCAAAAGATGGAGTGTTGGAATTCAGGACATCCCTCTGGCTGCCCTGGATGGCTCCAGCCCCTGCCAGGGGGCTCAGAGACCTTGGCACAGAGCCCAAGACAGCTGTGACTGATTTTGACTCATGGAGCAAATTACCACCTTTATATGAAGAATTTCAAGTCAAGACAGTTAAAGTAGAATAATAGTTAGTTTGTCACGGGGTGAAAAATAGATTTTTGGGGTTTTTAGAATGGGGGTTCAGGACACAAGATGGAATAATCTGGGCCTGTCCAGTCTTTCTCCTTCTTCTTGGCCTCCATCTTCTGGGTGATGGTGGCACTTTAGGATTGGTTTAAGGTAGAAGCTCACTGTCTAACATGGGTGATAGGTATTGGGAAGTTGTGGTAAATAATGTACACATAGTTTTTAGTATAAAAAGATAACACCAGTGTGCCTCAACCCGACCTGCCAGACAGACCTCAGTGGGTCAGAGAAAGAATTTTATGGATAAGAAACAATAAACAACCTTGAGAATGAGAACAGAAGAATCCTGACTCCTTCTTTGACTGCTGGGCTGGGAAAAAGAGGCTTGTACCTATCTCAGAGTCACTGTGACCAGCAGAGATTCTGAGAGTGGAGGACAAGAAGGAGAAGAATAAGGACAGATATGCCCAGATTCCTCTATCTTGCTTCTTGAACCCCCAGTCTAAAAACCCCAAAATTTCACTTTTTCATCCTGTGACATATTAACTATAATTCTACTCAAACTCTTGTGGCTTGTAACTCCTCAGACAAAGTTGGGAATTGTTTCCATGGGCTAGAATCAAAGGCACAGGTGTTTGTGACTCCGTGCCAAGGTCTCTGAGCCCCTGGCAGGGTCTGGAATCACCCAGGGCAGTCAGAGGAATGTCCTGGGTTCCAACATGAAGAGTATCAGCAGAGCTGTGGAGAGCTGGAGGAGGTTGCCTGGTAACTGTGGGGAAAGGATCTGACTCGGGAGCGTATCCACTATTTATTATCTGCCTGCAATTAACAGGTCAGTGACCCAGGGAAACATTTCAGATGAAGTCAAACCATCAGCTGGACAAATGTGCCTCGAGTCCTTCTGTGTGCTGGACCCATGCAGGAGGGATGAAGCAGTGAAACACTGGTCCTGCAGCCTCCAGCTCCTGTGCCACGTGCTGTGTTATCATTGTGAGAATGAAACCTTCAGCTTGTGTGATCTGCAGGCAGCAGGGACGCATTTGCCTTCCTATTCCGTGGGGATTTGTCACTCCTTTTCCTGGGATGGGTGTTGTTTTCAGCTGCAGGGAGGAAAATGCCAGCAGAGAGAGAGAACACAAGGACATAGATATACTGGCATCATTTAGTTATAGCTCGTTTTTCAGACCTGGAATTATTTCTGCGATTTGCTGCTACTGCAAGGAGTGAGGAGGTGGATTTATCATCCCCTGGTCTCCCCTGTAAAACTGAAGCTGGCAGGTAGGAGGATGGCCGAGTTTGACACTCAGCCTCTGATTTCTTCTTCCCCATAAAGCTAGAAAACCTCTTTTCCTGTCAACAGAACTGCCTGGGCTGTAGGAGTAGCTGAAGAAGTGTTTTCTGTGTTTGACTGAGATTGCTGAGCAGTGGGGTGGGATTTGCTGAGTGAAGAACTCTAGTAATCATGTTTTATTGCCCTCTTCAGTTGCTTTTCCTGATCTCAGGATTCAGCTTGCACTGGTTTTGTGGTGTTTTTATCAGTGGCCATGTCCCAAGACTCTTCACAAAGGAATGCAACAAGATGGGTTTGGCCTCTTCTCACTTCTCTCAGCTAGACACAGAACAAGGGGAAATGGCTTCAAGTTGTGCCAGCGGAGGTTAAATTTGGATATTAGACAAAATTTCTTCACTGGAAGAATGGTTAAGCATTGGGACAGGCTCCACAGGGAAGTGGTGGAATCACCATCCATGGAAATGTTCAAAAACCAAATGTGTGTGGCACTTTGTGGTATGGTTTGGTGGGCCTGGTGGTATTTGGTCAAAAGCTGGACTTGCTCTTGGAGCACTTTTCAAGCTTTAATGATTCTGTGATTCCCAGAGATCAATCCCTATTTGTATGCCCAGACAAAGAGGGTCTTGGGGCACTCAGCACTGGAGTTTAATTTTGCATCTTAGCATCTGTGTGCTTCTTGCAAACACAATTTCTCCATTCTCCTGTCCAATGAAGCCCTGACACCATTTTGTTGGGAAAAGGAGAATTATATGGGACTGGCATGTTCAGATTCAGATTTAAAGGCATCCAAGTGAGGTTTGCATAGAGATTTCTGCTGTTTGAGAGCTAGCCAGGCCTTTGTTGATGAGCTGGATGAATTCTTAATGTTTCATCTGTCTTGTCAACCTATTCTAATGCAAGATTTCCCCTTGCTTAATCTCCCAGACACTTTATTTCGTTAGCAGCAGAACACAGTATCTTGTTCCTCTGCAGTATTCTCAAGGGCTTTATGAATCCTCCAAAAGACCTTTAAAATTAGAAAATACCAGCCATCTTTGTACCACCAAAGCTGTGTAACAGTCAATTTCCTGACTGTTTGAAATCAAATACTGTTGCCCCACTTAATGCCATGATTTGGATAAGTTGATTTCTAAGGGAGCTCAGGAAGCTGCAGCAACTTTCTTTTAAGTGCAAGTGGCTTTGAAGGAGACCATTTGGGATTTCAAATGGCCTTAAATGGAAAAATCCAAATCCACAGTAAAACTAAACGAGAAGGTCTCTGGAGATGATGTGCTTCAGTGAGCTTCACTCACTAAGCTTATTAAGAAAAATGTCAGCAAATACGACACTGAAAAATCCACAGTGTATTTCTGCTACCATCAGAAATGTTACAGTCTGAGACTACACTGCTCTCTGTTTGTATCCACTGGTTAATGAAATTACACAGTGTTAGTTTAACTCGCTGGGAAAAGATTTTCCTTTGGTACAAATATCTGAGTTAAATGCTGCAGCTGCACCACAGAAAAGGCATGATTACACAATTTATAAATATAGGGAGATACATAGATATTTAATTTCAGGTATATATAATTTTTACAGTTTTGTAGTTGATCTGTTCCAGATAAACAAGCTGTGCTAAACCACATCTCATCTTGCAGACAGATACCAATTCTTGATGTTGGAGTATTGTCAACATCAGTTTAATCACCTTAATAAAGTGAAAAAACAAGTATTTGACTGTGTACTCTCAAAACCCCATAACTGTAAACATTCTAGTATTTATTCACACCTTTGTAACATTTTAAAAATTAATTAATTGCCTGTTTGTTGATCTGGAAAGGATTGCAGATTAGGTTGAGTATGGAATCAGCCTGGAGTGGTCACACCAGTCTTGATGAAGATGCTTCCAGTACCTACAACCTACTACTTGTCTAGACCAGTTTTACAGTCAGTGGGGCACTGCACTTTCAGGAAATCATTCATCTCATTGTAAAATAATCATCTACAATCAGTCACATGGATTCTAAAAATGAATATTTGTGTCCATTGGCCCTACTGGGAGCTGGGGGTGGACAGCTCAAATGCCGTGCTGCACCTTGCATAGGTGGAATTAATCTAACACACATGGGTTCCATATCTGATCAGCTGAATCCTAACCCATGCCATCTGCAGCCACTGGAAAACAAAGGGCTCTTCAAGAAAATTAAGTCACCATCTGCTGGTGGAACCACAGCTCGTTGCCTTGGAAGTTTATGCCTGGAAGAAGAACAGAAACATAAGAAAAGTGGTGAGTTATCTTTGTGCTTGTCTCCTCTGCACACTCTGGCCTTTATGCAACTGATTCCTGCACCTGTTCTGACAGAATCACCAAAGGCTTTTGAAGCAGAACTCAGAAAACTTCAAGAATCTGGGTGGTTGAAAACATCCAGAATAATTTATCCTCATTCTTCCATCCACACCTCATCTCCAGCTCTTCTCTCTTGATGCTGTGTTGCTTGGGCCCTGCTGTTGTGTTTCCTTCTGCAGACATCAATTGTTCCTGACTAAATGTTCAACAAGATCATGAGACAGGTAGGGAAGGACCTTTTAGATCAGCTTGGTTGCATTCCAAATTGATTGAATTGATCTATCACCTCCACTTGTGTAAGGGTGAAGTGAGTAACAGAGGTCAAGAAATAGATTCTGTGGGTTATCTTAGATCACAAGACACTCTGATTAGGCTTGAATAAATTGGATAACATTAGTGCTATTACTCTGATCTGCACAATCACAGTTGGGTGAGCAGATAATTACCAGCAGAAAAATTAATTAGATGGATTTGTTTGAGCTGTGGTCATAATAGACTTATCTATGTGATAAGATATTAAAAAAAACACCCATAACCTCAACAAGATGAGTTGGGATGGGTTGTAGGTGCCTACTGATGAAATAGGCTGGAATTATTTTCTTCCTAGATGTCACTTTGCAGAGTACCTGTGGCTCTACTGAGGAGCTCTTCAAGCCACTCTAAATATCATGAGCCCATGAAGATTTTTGGTAAGCAAAGGAACATCTTTGAGAGCCATGGCAGTACAGGTCGGGTTATCATATATTTGCCTACACCCTACCATGGGTGATCTTTAAGGTCCTTTCCAACCCAAATTATCCTGTGAAACCAATGATTCTATTCTACCAGAAGAGCGTGGGATTTAAACCACACAGATTTGGGGTTTTGTCTTAGCACTCCTCCTCAAAAATGGCCAGTTCCAGCCATTCCTGAAATCCTGTCTGGGGTCATTTCCACTGAGAGAACAATAACAAAGCTTTCTTAATCTGGACCTATCCTGTTTTCTGAGTGAAGGCAAGGAGGTTTTGTGCACCCCCATTTCCTCCTAAGCTGACCATCCAAACCAGTTCACATCTGAGGAGTCTTTGATGCCTCCCATGATCTGCAAGAGCAGGTGCCATTTCACCCCTACATTCCTGTTCTATTTCAGTGCATGGCAGCCCTGCAGTACAACCCTTTTAGTCAAATCCTTTTCCAGCACAACCAGGTGAACAGAGCAGATTTACCAGCTCCGAACAACCTTTTCCCAAACCAATCTCTCCCTTCTGCAAGGCCTTGCTCATGCAATGAGGCCTCCAGCCAAGACTCTCCTTCTTCTGCCTCCTAAGGAGTTGCTAAAATAACTTGTTTAGTGAGTCTGCTGTCAAAATCATGCTCTGATCTGCCTGTGCTTTCCTCCACAGTGTTTGCATGGATGTAATCAATTTGTGAGAAGGTAATCATGCTGCTTTGCTTCTTTTCCTAAGCCTGCAGTAGATAAATGTATTAATGCTGTGATAACAATCTTGGAGCTGCTTCTAATCCAGTATTAACTCTCACTGACCTGTTAGCTGTATTATTCATGGTTTTCAAAGGAGGATATTGAAGCCCAAATTACCATTACTGTGCTTAAATCTGGACGCACATCACTGAGGAAACCTCGAGATGGGTCAGGGGAGTTGGTCACAGGATGAGAAGGAATGGTGGGGTGGGCACAAAGGAAGAAATCCTCACATACAAGGACAGAAAATAACCAACCAAACAAACCCAGCCCCAAACTCACCCAACAGAGATCCATTTTTAAATTACCTCAGAAGTGGTAGAAAGGAGAAATTGGTAGAGCCATCCTGAACCCAGCTTACCCCACCTGAAATGTTGAATGTCCCTCTGCATTCATTCAGATGTGAAGCCAGAAAAAAAACCCTTTCTATTTACAAAGGGCAACTTTTGTAAACACACTTTTCTAGTGATGGCTATTTTATTGTCTGACTGATGCACTGTGGGGAGCACAATTCTAAGTTTTCCTGTAGGCTACATTTTTTTATTTTACAGCCAGATGTCACAATAAAATTGTATAAGAAGAAACGATACAAATAAGATGCCAAATTGAGAAAAAATAATCAGCTTGGGGAGGAGAAAAACACATTTCAGTCTTCCAAACATCAGCAGAAACTCTTATAGTTCCATTATAAAAATAGATTACATTCTTAATGTAAAGGTCTGATATGCTCTGTAATGTTATATTGTCCTGCACAGAGTTATTTTGTGAAAAAGCTCTATTATAAATATCCTCTTGCTAAATCTTTTCCACTGTACCTTATAAATACATAAAATCTATTTGCAACTCAGTTTTTGTTACCGCTTTGATGCGTTTTGAGGAAAAGCACCATAAGGGTTGATTGTTCTCCATCACATTTGAGGGGTGACTTTTATGTGTTTACCACATATTTTGATAAAGGGGGCCCCAGAGGCAGCTGAATTACTGAAATTCTGCTGAAGTCAGAGCATTAAGGAGGTGCAGTGTTTTAGGCTTAGTATGTGATATTTATATAATATTTAAGATATTTAAATCACTGAAGGTAGTTTATTTTGTAATCCAGCTGTGAGGTGGAAGACCAGGATTAAATTTCCTTGACCTGCAGGAATCTGTAATCACATTCATCCCTTTTAATGGAAAGTCCGAGGTGTAACACAAGGAGGAGTTTTGCTCTCTCTTCTTGGAGTCATAAAATGCATCTTGAAATCTGTTTAAGGGAAGCAAAAATAAAAATCACGTATTTTGCTAAGTTGGGGATTTTTTTTCTGGAGCCCTAGGCCACCATGAAAAGCAGGTGTGATGGTTTTTTGTGCAATATTTATATCCCTCTACCTCACTGTAGAAAAACCTGTGAGAGGGAACCACTGGAGAAGGGAGTGTCCTTTGTGCTCAGGAGTCCCTGCCCTCTTGGCCACATCTCCAGCCCCTCTCCAGGGGATGTTTGAACATATTGTACAAAGCAGAAAGAATTAGACAACAAAATTATAGAATTGTTTGGGTTGGAAGGGACCTTTAAAGGCCAGCTAGTCCAACCCCAGATGCAGGACATCACCAATCATTTATGGTGCTGGGTTAATGGCTAGACTCAATGTCCTCAGAGGTGTTTTCCAAACCTAATGATTCTATGATTTACATCCTTCTAGGCAGAGAGGGGCAGTGAACAACACCTGAGACTCTGGAGTCTCCAAAACCTGAGCTGTTCACTTCCCCAGTGGATAAAAACCACCTCAGTCTACTCTCTGATTGTCACAAATTATCAAAATATAAATGAACCACTTTGAATGAAACTTTTCTGCTAATTCATAGGAATGCTGTATTAGGTGCCCCCCAGCTCTCTTTTTTAAATTAATATGAAAAAAAGTTTATTATTCCATCTTGAGTCAAGTTGAACTGGATGTTTGCATTACCTTTAATTTTGACAAGGGCTCAGCCCCCAGACAGTTTTTCATTTCAGGATCAGGCACATGGTGTGAGTTTATAAACCAGTGTCATAGCATGTTCTGCATGAAAACCTGTTCTGAGAGAGCAAGAACACATTCCACTCAATAAAAGAATAATAAAGTGTCAGGTAGGAAATAAATATTGAAATGCATTTCCCACCAGGGAAATCTCTTTGCAGTAACTAATTTAGATGGAGAATAAAACAAAAAGGCCCCATATCTCAACCTTGGCAATAACCTGTCACCAAGCAGCACTCACCTCTTGTCTCTGCTCAGACCTGATCCCTGCATGGGAAGAAGAGGTGACAACTGCTTTGCTGTCTCCCTTTATAAATCAAATCAAATCATATAAATCATGAGTGAAAGGAGTTCTTGCAAAGTAATAACAGTGCATTAGGGTCCCTTGGACATTCTTGAGCAGCAAGGACAAGGTTTTTCCTCTCAGTGCTGTCAGTACTTATGTGAGATACCACAGGTGAAGGGATTGCTTTGGAATTCCATCAAGAAATTAAACTACTTCCATGGTGGTGGTGGTTTTTGTTGTCATTATATTGCAAGAGTTCTATTATCACTACATTGCAAGGGTTCCATATTGCCAGTTTCATACCTCCCTAATGTTTCTTGTAGGCATCTCCTCTAGGCACTGACTCTTCCTTGTCCTCACAGCAGCCAGCTGACTCCAGTTCCCACCAAGCCACTCTTTGTAATAATGTTCTTATTGGCTACAGGTGTGGCCTGTTAGCATCAGGCCTGCTCCTAATCTTTAGTCATTGGCTCAGCTGCAACTCTTTAGGGGATAAGATTACATTCTATACCACCTTCATTTACCCATACTGTATTCCCCTACAGGTTTTCTTGTTTAAACTTCTCTGGAGATTAAAGCTGAGGCTAGGTGAACAATGCAGAAGGGATGGCAAGGTGTTACCTGCTGGGTTCCTATGCTGGCATGGGCTGTACACCATGCCAAGATGAGTGATGTTTGACTTCCCTGGAAGCAGCAGCAACAAATTATGGCCAGGACCCACACAGACTGTCCCTGCCTGCTGTCCCCCTGTGTTCTTGTCCATCTGGGTTCACCTTGTGCTCCCTCTCAGGGACCAACTCCCCTCTGTGTCCCTGCATTTCCCTGCACCACCTCTCGTGGTGGTTTTGTGGGTCTGGCTGGCACAGCCACCTCTGTGGGTCTCGGAATCTCTGCTGGTCAGAGTGACCCCTGAGATGTGTAAAAAGTCTTTTTTCCCAGCCTGGCAGTCAAAGAAGGAGTCAGAGTTGTTCAGCGATAGTTTTCAAAGTTGTTTATTATTTCTTATCTATAACATTCTTTCTCTGGCCTGCTGAGGTCTGTTCACCTTGGGGTGGTGTTATCTTTTATACTAAAAACTACATGTACATTATTTACCATAACTTCCCAATACCTATCACCTATGTTACCTTACCTTACCCAATACCTACACCTATGTTACATTACCTTACCTTAAACCAATCCAAAAGTGCCAACATCACCCAGAAGATGGAGGCCAGGAAGAGGGAGAAAGAAGGACAAGGCACACTCAAATTCCTCCATCTTGGGACCTTGAACCCTCGTTCTAAAAACCCCAAAATTCTGCTTTTGACTCTGTGACAAACTATCATTCTAGTCAAACTCTCTTGACTTGTAATTCTGCATATAAAACTGGTAATTTGCTCCACGGGTCAAAAATCAAAGGCACGGGGGTCTTGGGCTCTGTGCCAGGGTCTCTGAGCCCCCTGGCAGGGGCTGCCAGAGGGATGTCCTGGGTTCCCACATGTGGGGTTACACATATCCGGGGGGTACATTCTCTGCCTGGGATGGGCTGGAATTGAAACTTTTCCCTGGAAAACCAGACCTTGCCTCTGTAATCACAGGGAAGGTCACAGCTCTCTTTTCTTTTCTCCATTCCCCTGGAAGGAAAAGTGAGGTGAGCAGCACAGTGCCTTCTCAGCAAATGGAAGGAAAACACTAACAGAAAAAAAAGAAAAATACAAGGAAGAAAAAGCCACCAAGGATCACTGTTCCTGCCTGCAAAGAGCCCATGTCTGAATTGTCCCCACTCTGGAACACATTTCCTTCATCCCCAACTACCTGGAGTACAAAATCAAGGTCTTGCCACAGTCCTTCTCTGATGTCATCTGTCAATGTGCAGAATCCAGAAGATCAGAGTGACCCTTTCCGTTACCATCATATTTTCTGAAAACTCCTCTTTGCCCAGGATTCTTCTCCTGGGAAGCTGAGAAGCCTCAGAGAAAAAGGAAAACAATATTATCTGATTTGCTTCTCCTGTGTTTTGCTGCTTTGGAATGTGGTTGGAGGTTGTTTATCCAACAAGTGGTTGTTTGATTGGTTTCATGTGAATTCTTTTGACTTAATGACCAATCAGGGTCAGGTGTTGTTGGGACTCTGGAGAAAGTAATGAGTTTTTCATTAGTATCTTGTTAAACCTTCTGTAAATATATTTCTCTATTCTTTAGTATAGTTTTAGTATAGCATAATATAATATAATATAATATAATATAATATAATATAATATAATATAATATAATATAATATAATATAATATAATATAATATAATATAATATAATATAATATAATATAATATAATATAATATAATATAATATAATATAATATAATATAAATATGCCTTCTAAGAACACAGAGTCAGATTCATCTTTCCTCCCCACGATGGGGGACCCTGAAAACCCCACACCTTTCCTAAAGGCTTAAAAGGGAATTTCCCTTTAAACACCAGTATCTACCCTCCCATATGCTTTGTACCCTCTGGGTAGGCTCTTCCTCCATCAGGCCTCTTGGATAACCTCTCCCAACCCCTTCAGTTCCTGTTTCTCTTTGCTGTGCTCCACAACTCAGTCCAGGCACAAGGCTGTTGCTCTCACAGACCTCTAGGATTGATTTTGCCCACCTGGGATGCCTGAGATGATCCCCATGGGCCTGATGGAGGACATAAAGGAAAGGCTCATTTTTGGGGCAGCACTGGTAGTGATTGGCACATGCTTGCACACTTGAATATTCTGTTTTCTGTATTTTCCTTAAAATATTAATAGAGATCTTCATATACCCATAAATATTAATATATTGTTACCTTAATAAAAATATCAATATGCTTATAAAATAGCTTCTTGCTGATGATGCAGGCCTGAGCTTCCACAGACAAAGAGAAAAGCTCATCCATCCAATATGAGAGAACATATATTTCTACAGCCTGAAAAACAAAAAAATTAAGGTGCTCTGGAAAGGGAGGAGAATATGAAGGAAAGTAATTTTGCTGCACAGGTAATATCAGTCCAGAAATGTCCATGACTGTAGGTGGAAACACCTACACTGGAAGCTGTTACAGATATGCTCTTGTCGACCATGGGAAATAGGGAATTGTAAACAGAGCATTATTGATCTCACTGATTTTAAACTTCTGAACTAGTGCAGGACAAATCATTCTATTGGAAATGTTACATGTCTCCAGTAACTTTTTAAAAAGTCGAAATATCCCCATCAAGAAAGAAATGTCCTGTCCATCCCTGAATTCCCAGTGGTGATGCATAGCAAGAACTGCTCTCACCACCCTCACCTACACCTGCAGTTAGAGATTTCTTCATCTCATGTTTATTTTGCTCTGGCATCTCATCAATATCTCCTTATAAGTCCCAGGAATAAGGAAACTTGTCTTCCTGCTACATCTGTAAGGCATGATGTAATTTTCTGTGAATGATGCATTAAAATAAATAACTCTGTACTCCTGTGTCTAAGGGTCTCAAGCCCAGAAAATTAATTGCCCATCTCACTTTACAGCTTTACCATTGGCACCTTGAAGAAGTGGCTCATTAACGAGTGAAGGAGGATGCAGAAGGGGGGGAAATCCAATTTCTAGCTTGCAGTATTTTGCTAAAAACGTTGATAACAATTTCTACTATTAGTCTCTGTCAGAAATGGCAGAGTCATTACTGAGCTGGTGTGGCCAGAGGGCACCCTGCATCACAGCTCACTGAATAAACATTGTAAAACACTCTGCTTGAAAGTTTTCAAGTCCTTAGAGGAGTACTCTGCTCTGTTGGTAGCAGGCAGTTGAGCTGGAAGGAAATCTCACTTTCTGCTTTCCATTTCTGAGTAAATCATTGTGATTTTGTTGTTGTTGTTGTTGTCCCAGCCTTCCTCTGTGCAGGTGGGGCTGGCTGAGACACACCTGAGTGTCTGACCCAGGCAGTAAATTCCACCCACACAGGATCCCCTCTGAGCACATCCCCTCTGGGGTGGGAATTCAACAAGATTTCTCCATCAGGAGGGCAGGACTTGGGTGTGAAGACAGAAGAGTGCTTGGCTGGCATGCACTGAGCTGTCAGTCCAGATCAAAAACCTGTCAGAACCCAGGACATTCCTCTGGCTGCCCTGGAGGACGCGAGACCCTGGCAGGGGGCTCAGAGACCTTGGCACAGAGTCACAAACACCTGTGCCTTTGATTTTAGTCCTTGGAAAAAACCATTACCAACCTTGTGTGAGGATTCACAGGCCAGGAAAGTTTAAGTAGAATGATAGTGAGTTTGTTACAAGATAGAAAAGGAGAATTTTGAGTTTTTGGAATGAGGGTTCAGAAGCCAAGATGGAGGGATTTGGGCGTGCTTGTCCTTCTTCTTCTTGGCCTCCATCTTCTGGGTGATGGTGGCACTTTTGGATTGGTTTAAGGTAGAAACTCACTGTCTAACATAGGTGATAGATATTGGAAATTTATTGTAATTAAAGTACATGTAGTTTTTGGTATAAAAAGATAACCCAGCCCCAAGGTGGTCAGTGTGCCTCAAACTGACCTGCTGGACAGATCTCAGCAGGTCAGAGAAAGAATGTTACAGATAACAGCAAATAAAAAACCTTGGAAAGCAGAACAGAAGAATCCTGACTCCTTCTTTGTCTGCTGGGCTGGGAAAAGAGACTCTCTGACACATCCTGGGGTCATCCTGACCACAGAGACTCCAAGAAAAACCCTGCTGCTCCAACGCACAGTAATTGTGAGTGGCTGCCTGTGCCTCCATCAGGACCACGCACCTCAGAGGAGCAGGATAACATCTTTGAAGTGTTCCCAGTACTTCAGACAAATCACAGATTATCCTGAGTTCTAAGGGACCCACAAGGATCATCAAGTCCAGCTCCTGGCCCTGCACAGACACCCCAGCAATCCCACCACGTGCCTTTTCCTGCCTTTTGTGTGGTTTAAAATTTTAAAATCCTAGAGCTCACATTCCCCAGGGATTCCCGTAGGAGCTGGGTGCTGAAGGGACATTGTGAATCTGGGTTTACATGTTCCTGAGCACAAAAATACCCATCAGCTGTAGCATCCAGGAGGCTTGAGATCTACTGTCTTTCCTGCTGACTCTGCTGTGTGTAAGTGAAGCAATGATTCACCTTTTGGACACACTGCAAGGATTAGTTAATGTTTGGGGAAGCGTTTTAATGATATGAAGTGTGGTAAAAATGCTAAGTATTATTATTGTTCCACTTTGTCTTCCACTTAAATATAAAGAGGGATTGTGCAGCTACTTCCCAAGTGTCTCCCAAGGGTGTTTCTAAAGCAATTATGTTGGCTGACACTTTCAAGCCTCAGAAAATGGAAACGATTCAGAGGCTGACCAATCAGCCCCTTTACCAGCAGATGAATCTAACGACTTCAAAGCTATTCATTAAGCAGTCCTATGAATTGATTACATAAATTAGCATGCTGCTGACAAGGCAGGGAAGGGAGGAGAAGAGGCAGAGGAGGCTGACATAACACATCCCTCATTTGGCAAAGACAGTGGTTATTAGGAGCCCAGAGCTAATGAAAGAGACAGATCCATTAGGCACGTGTCGCTGGAGGGGATTGATTGCTCCCCCTGAAAAAGGGCTGCTCCTCCTGCTACTGGAGGATTATATTTGTTCTGGCTTGTTGATCCAGGGACAAGCATCACATTTAACAAAAAGAAAAACCCTGTAGTTTGTAAAGAGAGGGAAGGGAGATGATAAACTTGCATCTAAACCATTACTGAAATCTTCTAAGCCCAGGCACTGCAAGGCAGGTTGGTTCAGTTGTTAAAAGGGAAGATGTGTGAGGAGGATTTCCTGTCTGAAGCACCTGCATTTGGGAGAATTACAGTCAGAACTATTGGAAACAAGAAGTTTTTCAGTGAAAACATTGAATAACAAAATCTGACTGGTGCAGAACCCTGCCTTCAAAGAACATTAGTTGTTCAAGTCTAGCACAATTCAAAGTTCACTGCATGGTGCCCTAAGTTCTGTAAGTCTGGACCTAAGATGGGTCAACCATGAACTGTCAACATCATCTCCTCAGGCAAAGCAAGCATCACTTCACAGGGCCTCCCTTGAAAACTGGAGAGGGATTGAATAAAACAGTCTGATTTCCATGTTTTATCCAAATAAAACAGTCTGATTTCCATGTTTTATCCAAATAAAACAGTCTGATTTCCATGTTTTATCCAATTTCTACATTCAGGACTCTCTAGACAGTCCTGCCAGGATCTCCCTGTTTAGTTCAGCCCAGAACATGCCTGTGTAACTCTAACTACAGGCATATCCCTGTATTTTTTGTGAGAAGTAGGTTTTTCATCCTTTGGAGTTGCTTCTGGCTCTGCTTTAGGGGAAGATTAGTTGAGTCATGATTTGAGTAATCTCTGGCTCTGCTTTAGAAGATTAGTTGAGTCATGATTTGAGTAATCCCTAGTTAGAA
The DNA here is from genome assembly GCF_027579445.1 of Ammospiza nelsoni. Lineage (NCBI taxonomy): Eukaryota > Metazoa > Chordata > Aves > Passeriformes > Passerellidae > Ammospiza > Ammospiza nelsoni. The sequence continues at coordinate 4,166,768 of NC_080637.1, forward strand.
GGGCAAAAATGTGTTGTTCAGCCCTTCAGACCCTCAAGTATACGCTTAAATTAAGCACATGTTGAAGAGCTCTTCTGAATCAGGAGCCTGAGCAAGCTCAGGCTGAATTTTCTGCTGTATGTGAAAATTGCTGCAATCCATTATTCCAAATGCAGCTGGGGCAATGAAACCAAACAAAAGCTCCTGGAAAAAGAAACTCTCAAGCAAAACACATGTTCTGCTTGGTGAGTTTGATGCTGCTGTTTCTCTGCAGGAACAAACACCTTGTCATTTGGTGACTGATGTTTGCTAAAATATTTTGTTTTCTTCAAAGAAGGAATTGATCTTTAAAGAAGGAAATACTTGGCAGTTTCATTACCAAAGAGAGAGGAATCCTGGATGTGACATCCATTCAGATTTCTTCCAAATTTTCAGGAAAATGTTGTGATTCAAAAAGGAAACCAGCTACAAGCTGGAGAGCAAAGCTCCCCACAGTTCAGGATGGCTTGCTGGTTTCTGCTGGAGGAAAACCTGGGCTTGATGGATCACCAAGAAAATCCATTATGGCACCTGAACGCTGATGGCAGCTGCACCAATTTAGAACAACTGACTCCTCTTGTTGCAGTAAAGAATTCAGCAAGATCAGGAGCTACCAGAGCATCATTAAATCTGGATATTTAATGGAGCAGCTTTGCGCAACAATTGAACTTCAGAGAGGATTTTCCTGTCCTTCACCATTGAAGTAATTTGGCGGATTTGTTATTAACCAAGGAGAAAAAAAACCCAACAGGGATAGAATATTTTGCTAAGTCAAACTACCTCGGGGTTACACAGAGCCTGCTGCATTATGCAGTTGTTCCTTTGCATATTTCACTGGCTCTGGGGAAATATTAAAATTTGTAATTTCCATATTGCCAGATTATCGTACACTCTCCAGTGATTGTTCTCTCTATTTTTTATAATCTGTCAATTTTCACACTATTTAAAAAGACAATTTGACTGCCTTAATGCCAGAAAAATCTCGCAGGGTATTTTCTTTCTTTTTCTTTCCTCAGCCTAGGAAAGGCTATTTTTAGGACTAGAAACCTTTCATTACCATTCATTGAGCACCTTGCCTTGCCATTGCAGATAAACACTGAACTTAACAGTTTTTAGCCCTGAAAAAAAAAAAAAAAAAGAAATTTTGAATCTGCTTCCAGGAAGTTTTTTGGTAAATATCATGTCACTGTGGAGTGCCACATTAATAGAGAGTGTGAAATACAAGTGTGAAGTCTACGATATATCTATACCCTGTGCTTTTATATGTCATAATATTTAGTTATCCACAGCTAAGGAACTCACAAGATTCTTGAAGTGCAGTAAGCAACACTTTGCACATTTTACAGACAAGGAGATGGAAAAAATACGTGAAATAGATGCAGTGGCTGGCAGGAGGTGAGGCAGCTCCTCAAGTGCAGCTCCTGGTATTGATTTGCCATCTTCCTGTCCCATGAGCAGCCCAGTGCCTCCAGATTTCACTAAAATATGAATGAAATTAAAAGGCTGGATGAGCTAAAAGGCTTGAAAAGGGGAGATGCAAAGCTTGTCCACAGACACTTTTTGCACAATAATTAATTGTGGCAATGAAAAGTGGATTTTTCAGCTTCTTTTTGAGTCTCAGTGTCATTACTTTCTCCAGATGAATTGCCCTTAAATTTATTTGCACAAGAACCTGCTGTTGGGAGGCAGAACAGCAGAAATGGGTGTCCTGAAGACAGGTGAGTTCTGGAGTTTTGGTCGGTTCTGCCCCATCCCTGGAGTGTCCAAGGCCAGGTTGGACTGGGCTTGGAGCAACCTGGGATAGTGGAAGGTGTCCCTGCCCATGGCAGGGGCTGGAATGAGGGGATTTTTAGGGTCTCTTCTATGAAAAGAAGAGACCCTTCTGTGATTCTATGAAAATAATAGGAAAATATTGAGGAATATTGTGGAAGAAATTGAACTCTTCCCTGTGATGTGCCCCTCTGGCATGGTGAAAACACATGGCAGGGTCAGAAGCTCTGAGCATCCTTCTGAACAAAGCTCATGGAAAACTCAGCCTGTTCCTGCTAGGGAGAAAAAGTTCTAGAGCCACAGAACAATGCACCCATCCAAGCTCTTTCATGGTTTCATTAGTTCCTAATGGAAACTTTGCAGATGGAGTAGGCAGCAATTAACAATTAACAGCAATTAACAATTATTCCTTCAGCTTGCTTCAGCAGACAATTAAAGTCTCTTACGCTGTCCTTGCTCTTGCCCCTCTCTACCTTGGGAATTGCACTATCAGGGAATCATCTTATTTAGCAAAGGACCTGTTGTGACTTGTGGAAAATAGTTGCTCCCTTAGGGACAGGTTTTTAGAAGTGCCTGAAGATACAGCTGAGTATTCCCTTTTCAGGTTTTTGGGAGAGGAAGAGGGAAATCTCATTTCAAAATGATAATTTTTTTTTTTTTTTCAATGGAGCAAAAATACAGTGAGCCAAGTTTCTATCTAAGTGAAAAGTGTGGATGACTGAATTGTGGAAAACTGAATTGTGTAAGACACAATTCTCCTGCTCTGCATGTGGTGTGAAGAAGTGTCTGCCCTCGTCCTCAGGACTGTGGCAATTCCTGTTCCTGATTCCAGTGTAAATCCATGTGCAACTGGAAAAGATGATGAAACTGAAAAAGAACCCATGTGAAACTGAAAAAGAAGGAAACTTCTTTCCATGCAAGTGCTCCTTCCTCCCCACACCAAAACACTGACTGAAAAGCTTGGACATCCAGGTAGATAGATTGGGAAAATGAGCCAGCTGAGAGCTTTTCCATGGGGGTTAATCTTTAACCAGATGAATTTCCCAGCTGCAAAAATTGATGTGAGCATGAGGGAGACGGGAGGAGGAACACAGGGAGGGGATGGGACACTCAGTGGAGCAGGAATTCCTCCCTCTAAAGCCACAGAGTAACCTTGGCTTGTGGGTTAAGAGCATTAAATTCCTCCTTGTTTACTTTGAGCCACAAACCTACATTTAGGTAGTGATGACAAGCAGAAAAAGCACAGAAGTCCATCCTAACTCCTCCTCCTGTAACTTCTTCACATCTCTCTGCCCAGAAACTCCCAATGTGTTTCCATCCAGGACAGGCTGAGTGAGGAAGAGATATTGTGGGATAATACTGGGTGACTCACTAATACTGATCTGTGAATGCAAGAGATCCCCTGTAATTAATCATTTAGAAACAGCCCATTAATATTCCAAAGTCTGTAATTTATACAACTTCTGTCAGATTTGTTATCCAGATCAGAGGATAAAAAATAGGGCTGCAAGGGTCTGAGGAGGAAGCAGCCCACAAATCTTCACGGCAAGCCCAGCAGTGAGAAAAGCAGAATTAAACTGCTCATCCATCTTAGAGGAGCTGCCTGCACCAGGGTGGTTATCACCCCTCACACCCCTTCAGAGACAGAAACAACAAAGGGATCTTGCTTCTCCCAGAAAGGATAATGGAAATCTCCATGTCTGGAGGTATTTCAGTGTCTGTGAATGCACCTGGAACAGCCAGGGAAGCTGCAGAGGCAGAAATCCAGGTGGGATATCAATGAGTTGACACAAAATAGGTGTTTACCACTATGTGAGAGAGCTGAAAATGCCACTTGTGCTGCTCTAAGAGGGTGTGACTGTTCCTTGGCTTTGCCATCCCATTCATGTCTTGGATGGCAAAGGAAAGGAAAGGAAAGGTAACACAATCTCCAGCCCTGGCTGGAGTCAGGTGAGATACTCTGCCCAGGCACCTGAAGATTAAATAACACTTAAAATTACTGCCCAGCTTTGTAGATTTTCTGAAATGTCACCAAATTTTATCACTATTCTAAAATTTATCATTATTCCAAAATTCCAAAGTCTCTTTCTGTCCACTCCTAAAAATTACCCAAATATCCACTCCATTATCTGAACCAAACCTCTCCTCACATGCCTGTCAATAATACTAATAAAAAATTCATCCAATACTTTTTTGCTTCATGTCTCTGATGCCCTATCAGTAAAAAAATTAAAGATATATTTGTCTGAAATAAGTTTTAATTGAGAATGTCTTTTCCCATTCTACATGAAGGAGCTCATCTTCAAAGCAATCTGCACAAATCCCATTAACAGCAATAACAGAATTTGTGCAAGTAACTCCCCAAACACCACTTTGAACATTAAGCCCTTTACTTAATTCAATATCAGATAAAAACCACGATCTAAGGCAATGCAAGGACTTGATATTCTGGTTTGTGTTTCACAATGGGCTGGAGACTCTCACACACAGAGACACATCAGGCACATTGATGCCACAGCTTAACAACTTTAAATGAAAACAGAAAAGCTGCTTTTTATTAAAGGAACTAAATTGGAAGGAAAGAAAAAAAGAAAAAGCCCCCCAGCATCAACCTCAAATAGCAACTTCATTCCCAGAAGAGACATAAGAGAGAGAAAAGAGAGAACCTTCTTTGACTGGTTTTATTTTCCTCCTCCACCTCCTCCACAATCTTTTCCTGCTCCACCTCATTCTTAACAAATATTTGGGCTTGGACTGGTTCTTTTCTACCCTGCCCTCCCACACACAAATGCAATGTACTCCCATAAAAATTCAGATTTCATTGAGAAATGCCATGACCAAGGCACCACCCAGCCACCCTCTTAGGGACACTGTGTTCTCAAGCCCTTGAAGGAGAGGGAAGGTGTAGATTTTCATGTTTCTCTTTGCTGATTTACGTCCGGAGATAGCTCAGGGATGCCACTTGCTCGGTTTCTCGGCTGTTTAGGCTTGTAAGTTTTCTGTTTCTGCTGTTTAGGTGGCCTGGAAAGGCCCAGGGATGGCCTTGAAGAGCCGACGCTTCAAAGGACGAGGAGAGACTTCTGATCTTGTCTCGGTCTCGGTGTTTATTAATTGTTTATCTAAAAGATTTTCTTTCAGCCCGACAGAGGTCTGCACAGCAAGTCAGCCATGGGCACACTGCGAGCCCCCGGGCGGTCACTTATCTTTATACCCGAAGTTACGTGTACAATATTTATCATTTTTCCCCAATACCTTCTACCCTTATTAACCGGTGCACTTCTAGTAATAACCAATCCCAAAGTGCCACCATCACCACAGAAGATGGAGGCCAAGAAGAAGAAGAAGAAGAAGGACAGGACATGCCCCAATTCCTCCATCTTACTTCTTTAGACCCCCCTGTACAGAAATCTCACACTCTAATTAACTTATCCCTTCACCATACACCCAGTGAAACCTTCCCAGTCCTCATACAGGCGTCATTTCCTGTGTAGGATCAAAGTCCAGCCACCAGACACTTCTGGCAACATTCCAGGACTCCCGAGCCCCCCAAGGGTGTCTCGGCCACTCTGCACCTCCATCCTGAGGTGCTGAGATCCCACAGGAAGGTTGCCTCCACAGAGGAAGCTGTGGAGGCTCTGAACAGAAAACTGCACTGGTAAAATGCAATGAAGGTCAATCATACATCCAGGAGCTCAGCAGAGCTTGCAGTTTTCCTGTGCAAACCTGAAGTTTCACAGTTTGGATGTTCAAGGTCCTTCCAGCTATGAACAACAGTGAATTTCAGAGGAATGTTTGCATTTCAATGTGGTGATCTCCCCCAGCACACTCCTCCCTAGAGACAAGTGTGAACTCACCTTAAGCCAGTGGAACACAGGTCCTGATTTCTGCAAGGTCCCCAGGTCTCAGTGACAAGCCCATGAAAGGGATAACAACACTTTCTTCCCTTAAACAGGTCCTTTTGCTGGCTGTCATCCTGGGAGGCTGCTGACTGCCTTGGCAGGGAATCCTTTCCCTTTTTCCTTTCCTTTTTCCTTTCCTTTCCTTTCCTTTCCTTTCCTTTCCTTTCCTTTCCTTTCCTTTCCTTTCCTTTCCTTTCCTTTCCTTTCTTTCCTTTCCTTTCCTTTCCTTTCCTTTCCTTTCCTTTCCTTTCCTTTCCTTTCCTTTCCTTTCCTTTCCTTTCCTTTCCTTTCCTTTCCTTTCCTTTCCTTTCCTTTCCTTTCCTTTCCTTTCCTTTCCTTTCCTTTCCTTTCCTTTCCTTTCCTTTTTCCTTTCCTTTCCTTTTTCCTTTCCTTTCCTTTTTCCTTTCCTTTCCTTTTTCCTTTCCTTTCCTTTTTCCTTTCCTTTTTCCTTTCCTTTCCTTTTTCCTTTCCTTTCCTTTTTCCTTTCCTTTCCTTTTTCCTTTCCTTTCCTTTTTCCTTTCCTTTCCTTTTTCCTTTCCTTTCCTTTTTCCTTTCCTTTCCTTTTTCCTTTCCTTTCCTTTTTCCTTTCCTTTCCTTTTTCCTTTCCTTTCCTTTTTCCTTTCCTTTCCTTTTTCCTTTCCTTTCCTTTTTCCTTTCCTTTCCTTTTTCCTTTCCTTTCCTTTTTCCTTTCCTTTCCTTTTTCCTTTCCTTTCCTTTTTCCTTTCCTTTCCTTTTTCCTTTCCTTTCCTTTTTCCTTTCCTTTCCTTTTTCCTTTCCTTTCCTTTTTCCTTTCCTTTCCTTTTTCCTTTCCTTTCCTTTTTCCTTTCCTTTCCTTTTTCCTTTCCTTTCCTTTTTCCTTTCCTTTCCTTTTTCCTTTCCTTTCCTTTTTCCTTTCCTTTCCTTTTTCCTTTCCTTTCCTTTTTCCTTTCCTTTCCTTTTTCCTTTCCTTTCCTTTTTCCTTTCCTTTCCTTTTTCCTTTCCTTTCCTTTTTCCTTTCCTTTCCTTTTTCCTTTCCTTTCCTTTTTCCTTTCCTTTCCTTTTTCCTTTCCTTTCCTTTTTCCTTTCCTTTCCTTTTTCCTTTCCTTTCCTTTTTCCTTTCCTTTCCTTTTTCCTTTCCTTTCCTTTTTCCTTTCCTTTCCTTTTTCCTTTCCTTTCCTTTCCTTTCCTTTCCTTTCCTTTCCTTTCCTTTCCTTTCCTTTCCTTTCCTTTCCTTTCCTTTCCTTTCCTTTCCTTTCCTTCCTTTCCTTTCCTTCCCTTCCCTTCCCTTCCCTTCCCTTCCCTTCCCTTCCCTTCCCTTCCCTTCCCTTCCTTCCCTTCCCTTCCCTTCCCTTCCCCCTTTTCCTTCCTCCTTTTTTCCTTTCCCCTTCCCCCTTTCCCTTTTCCTTTCCCCTTTCCCTCCTTCCTTCTCCATCTCAACCATGAATCTTCTGCTTTTACTTTTATTAATTGCTGCATTAATCACCAGGCAGACTGAGCTTCTCAAAACGAAATGACCACTCCATGGCAGCATCAGCTCTGTGGTTTTGCCTGGGAATATCACATTTCATCATCCAAATGCCATCACTTTTTTTGTTTTACATGCTGGGGAAAGGCTTGTTGCTGGAGGTCTTACTTTGACACCCATCTGAAGGTCAGGTTAAACAAATGCCAAATAGGAACAAGATTTGTCTAATTGGTGGAGGGAAACAGTCAACCTGACACCTCAAGGTGTCCTGCAGCACTGTTTTTCTCTGGTTTTAAGATTTTATGACATATTAGAGAAGACAGCATAATTACAACTTCAGCTGAGATGTAGTTATAAAATCAACTTGCTGTAATTGAGTACAGACACTACAGCAAGAGGTGTATCAGTCTTAAGTAAATATTGTAGCAGTAGAGGGACTAGGAGAATCATTAAATTTCACAGAAAGGCATGAATCTTGAAATTAAAAAAGCAATAAAACTGCTATCAACAGCAGCAGTAACAGCAACAACATGGTTATTAAAAACAGTAATTATTTGCCTTGAAAGTCTGTCTAGAAAGCTTGGGAGTGAAATATAACTACCTGCTTTTGTTCATTCTGTATGCAGGAAAGAAAATGGTGTTTCCTTAGAGACCTGAGAATATAACTTTTGTTTTGTAGGTGTTTTTGTTGTAGGGATGGTTGACTACATGTTGGTGTTCATACTTCCACTTAGGTGACTGCTTGATTTTGTCAACAAATTAAATAAAGTATCTAGAAATCTTTCACAAATTATTTGCACATGAAAAACAGTAAAAATGGAAGTGTCTTCAAAATCTTGGTCTGTGATACCAGGAGCCAGACTGGTTGGTAGGCTCATTTCCCTCAGGAAATGATATATGGCAACCATATTTCATGTGTTGGTCCTTAATTTAGAGGAACTCCGTTGGAGTGTTTTGCCAGGGTTTGCCTGAAGTCACTTCATATTATTCAATAATTGTCTCTCTGCAGAGCTCTGAGTCTTGCCTGAGCTGGGGCAGAAATTCAAAAACTAGTGTCTGACCTATGCATTGCTTTTAAATGACTATATAATGAGCTATGGGGAGATACCTGGATCTATTTTCACCTCTGGATCCTGATGAATATCACAAACCATTCAAGTTTTTGCTCTTTTGGTTTTGCCATCATCAGATTCACCTCAGAATTATTCCCTTTGATAAATCCTTCCCATTCTCTGTTTTACCTTTCAGTGAGATCTTCTGTGGTCCAGCAGGCCCTTGGTCAGCAGCCAGCAGTGCCCACTGCTCTGATGCTTTATTCCCAAGTGTCATAAGGAGTCAGACAACAGGATTATCATCCCAAGACTTGTTGGCATTGTAAAATAACAATTTTTCAACGGCTTCATTCTTTTTAAAGTCACTCTTCCCCCATCTGCTTGCCCATGGTTGTGTTTTTGCCTGATAGACAATAGCCAGTCTTGAAGAAAATGGAGAAACAATGGAACACGAAGGGAGAAATTTTGGTTTTGCTGTGTCCACAAGAGGCATTTAAATATGACGGATGGAGTGTCACTGTCATATTTTCTGGAAAAATCCCTTCACCAGGATTTCTCCTCCTGGGAAGCTGAGAAGCCTCAGAGAAAAATGAAAACAATGATTATCTAATTGCTGCTCCTGTGTTTGCTGCTTTGGAATGTGGTCTGGAGATTGTTTATCCAACAGGTGCATATTTGATTCGTTTCATGTGAATTGTTTTTACTTAATGATCAATCACCATCAGCTGTGTCAGACTCTGAGGAGTCAGTCATGAGTTTTTATTCTTCTTCTTGTTAAGGTTTCTGTCTGTATCCTTTCTCTATTCTTTAGTATAGTTTTACTGTAGCATTCTTTAATATAATATATTATAAACTAATAAATTAGCATTCTGAGAACATGGAGTCAGATTCTCAATTACTTCTTTGTCCTGGGGACCTCACAAACTCAAAAATGGAGACAAACCAACGTCATCCAAACTCTTGTTAGCCAATTCTGTGGACTCTGTGCTCACTTTCTCCCATGCACACATCAATCAACCACCCTGCTTTCACTGAGGCAGATGGGACAGGGGAGGACACCAGTGGCAAATGCTTGGTAGCCAAGCCTGTCCAACAAACAGAGACTTTTAGAGCAGGATTCAGAATGCCACTGAGACGTCTGAAAGGTGACAGGACTTGCACAGCTGGAATTTAAGCTCAGCCCAGCCTGTAAGCGCAGGGAAAACGTCACACGAGGCACGTAAAGCACACCAGGTTCTGTCTGGCAGAGCAGCTATGCCTGAAGCCCACCCTTTGCAATTCACAGCTATTTTTTCCCCACTGCAGAATGGCTTCCCCCATCTTCAATGGCTGCTGTGCACCTGGGTAAGCTTTATTTTCTGTCTCCCTCTTCCACGTGCTGCTGTAACTCTCGTGATGCCACCATCAGCTCCTCTGTCGCTACACCCTCCTTTGCCTGTTGCTCACTGAGTTATTTCCATTCCTGTCACTCTGCTCCCATCACTTCCTTAAAACATCCCTGGATGCTGCTGTGTCTCCTCACCACCCCACCACCTTTCTTGTTTCATGTCCTGATGCTGGGAAGAACTTCAAGATGCATAAACCCAAACTATTCAGCTTGGTGCCTATGGAGGCTGAGCCAGGCAGGCTGTGATGTACCTCTGGAAGTTTGGGGGATCAGTGAAGGCAAAACTGATGAGGCAGCTTGATACATCAAACCACATCTCTGTCAAACAAACAAACAAAAAAAAAAAATAGCCTGGAGAGATATATGACTTATTGTTACTTTATTAACAACGTGGCTTACAACTGTTTCAAGTAAAAAGGGATTTCATTCTGAATAAAAATTAAAATATAACTCTGAATATAGATTTTCACTTATTTACATGGAAACATATATACAGAATAGAATCTTACAGCAAACTGACAACATGCCCTTCGCCCTGGGAACTTGAAAAAGTAAAAACACCAGCATTGATTGATTGATATGTATATATATATACACATACATATACACGCACATATATATACATATATATATACACACATATTTATCAACACACCAAAGGGATTATGTACACAAACTTGGGGTCAAAAACCTTCAGTACAAAATGGAATGCAGAACAATTCAAAGTTTTCCAACATGCACCACCACGAATGGAGGGTAACTGCTGGCTGTGGAGCCGATTCCTGCTGCTCCGTGAGAGACAGGAGGGTTTAAGTGCTTGCCTTGTCCTACACAAGGTACATGAAAAGACTCAACTCCCCTCCAAAGCTGCATTTGAGACTGTCACCTCCCTTGGAACACACAGGGCACCCCTGCCTGAGCATGTCAAAGTGCCATGGTACCATTCCCACACCATTCCCCAGGTGTTTTCCAGAAAGCAGGTAGGTCCCTGAAGGTGAAGCTGCTGGAACAACTTGGCACATCCTGACCAGTTCAGGCAGAACAGGGATGGGGAAATGGAATGCACACATTTACAATGTATAAATTACAGACATTTACATGTCCATAATCTCCAGTGAGGCTGGAGCAACAAGAAGCAGGTGGGGTGCCCTGGGAATGAGCATTTTCATCCTGTCACATCACAACACAGAGCAGAGGGTTCTGCACATCCACAACCTGAACTCAGGGCAGTGTCACCTTCTCCTGCGGGAGACAGCTCAAGTTTTAGCCTGGTATTTCCTATGGAGGCCTGGAAGGTGCAAGAGGAGAGTCTTCAGCTCCCAAACTCCAGAAGACACACCAGAGTTGGGTACAATGAAAAAAGACTGATTTTCCCTCCTATCCAGCCAATGAGCCTAGAGATATCTGAGTCAGATTTCTCTGTCTCCACTGGGAAATAAAAAATAGAACTTTTCAGTATTGTAGCTCTGAGTCTATTGCCAGCTTCCTTCCCTCCTCTCACCTGGCCCCTGCTGGGACTCAAACACCATTTTTGCTGTGAAAAAGAAAAGCTTTCAGGGATGATGCTCACAGAGCCCAGCTGTGCTGCTGTTCTGAAAGCTCTCTCTCCACAAAGACAACTCAAGTCCAGAACTCCAGGCTCCCTCCTCTTGAAGCCCTCTCCCTCCTCTCCCACATCCTTGGCAGTGATCAAGACTTACCTTTTTCACTGCAAAAATTAACACCATAGACTAAAAAAAAGAGAAAGGCCACGAGTATTTGTAACTATGACCCAGGTTCGTGCAGCTCATGTGTCTTCTGCAAGAGAATTCCCATGCATGGCACCAAATCACTGCAAAACCACTCTTATTCTGCAGGACAGCTGACATTTTTAAAGCCTTGCTGAGCTATAAAATTCTCATCTTTGATGACTGGCTCATATTCTATATGCAGCCATTAACACCATTTACACTTCTTGCTGGAGTATTGTACCAAAGAATAAATGAGACCATTAAAGGCTTCTGCTCCTTTACAGGGAGTTCATGAGCACCTAAGGACACAAGGCCTCTCTTGTGAAGTCTGACAGACTGCAGCTGCATTTCTGCCTACTAGCAGAAGGAGGCATTTAAATTTTCTCTTAATTAAGTGCAGACTTTTTGACTTCTATGTGAGCAAAACTCGTCCCACAACCCACACGTCTTGAGGGCCCTAACACTAACCTCAGTTATTTCTGGATCAAATCCTGAGTAACAGATTCCTTTAGTTCTGGGTCAGGTGATGTGATAAAGAATATTATTGAGGGGGAAAATATACATGCATCCACATTTTGAGAGAATTTTTACATAAACATACTGTATAAAACATCTCCTAAACACCCAGTATTGTGGGTGAAGGAGTATTTGTTGAATGTATCCAAGTTAAAAAGTGTACAGTCACAAGGAAAAGAAAAAATAAATCTAATGTTCAAGATGTTGCAGATTACAGAAAATATTTCCTGGAGTAAGGATTGAGCTTTGCAATCCCAAGCAATGGAAAATACAGCGTGACAGATCTTAGCACCAAAATGGAGCCCTTGGGACTGTATTTATCCATGCATAATAAAGCTGGTTTCAATGGTGTTCAGTTGCAGCATGTTGTTCTTTTTTGGCACTTGAACTTGGAAATCAGAGGAACACACTGAGTTCAGAGTTTCCACGTGCACTGCACCAGAAAAGCACAAAGTACTTGAAGTGCCCTGATTGCACAGAGCTTCTGAAACACTGAGGTGGCACAGCAGCTCTGCCAAATTCCATTTTGTGCCCTGAAAAGACCAAGGCAGGCTTTAAGGTGACTAAATGCTGATGATGGCAGCCCAGAATTGCCTGGTTTGCCTTCAAAAGGCTGAGATGGGGACACCACACAACTGGGACTGCAACAGGCTGAAGGTTAAAGCCAAGGAATGGTGACTTTCCAGTTTAAGGCAAATCAGCTGTTTGCCCAGAGTAAAATAAAGGAGTTTAGGTGTCCCACTGAGAAACTTTTTAAATCCCACCAGGCATCCAAATACATCTGTTAGGGTGGGTCAGGCCATCTCAGCATGGACATGCATCTACTGAGAACTTCAGTAAGGACAGGGTTTCAATCCAGTGCCTGGATTTTGGTTTTCTGAGGGCACACAGCATTTTTAGGAGGTTTCTGCACCCTGCAGGACCAAACTATCAAGGGTTATGGAATATGGATAACACAAAAGAGCTGGAAACCCTGAAATCCTCCTAGAGCTGAGAAGCCTTTGTGCTTCTGAGAGGTAGGAAAGCCAGGGTTTGTGAGCTGAAAAAGGAAGAAAAGCCCAGAAATCAAATAGCATTTTTCTTGAAGAGCTTCCATGACAGCAGGAGGAAGGCAGGACAACCAAGCAGGAAATCCTTAAGTTAATGACTTAATCCAATTTCAGAGATTGATGGGTCTGAAAAGTGGGAATTGGCTGATTCTGCCAAAGAAGGGCTGTGGAGGGAGCAGGACCTGCCTTGGATCTGTTCAGCCTGAGTGCAAGCTCCAAAGAAGCCAGTGCAGATCAAGATGAGCAGGCACCATACACCCTTCAGTCCCCTATTTTTGTTCCAAAAATTCTCATCTTTGGTCCTGTGCCTGAAGAGATTCCAGGAACACCTGCACAGCCTCCCTGTGGGAGCAAAGTGCCAGTGTGCTGAAGGTCAGCATGCAACAGCCCAGAAATAACAGCAGGGCTGCTCCCCAGCCCTTGGTGGTGGCCTGGGATAACCATGAGTTCAGCACTTCTCAGCAGTGGCATTTTGCAGCTGGTAACACAACAAACTTCAGGCCTGGATGCCAAATTCACAACAGGGAGGGGAGATGTGGCTTCACCACTGTCATTAGTCCATCTGTGGAACTGCAGCAGCTCTGAATTTAACTTGGAATCAATCAGGTCTGGAACAAAAAAATCCCACAAACTTACAGTGGCTTGCACTTGTACACTGCAAAGTAAAGTGGCATTTTACTCCAGCAAGGTTGGATTCCCATCATCTCCTTTGAAGTACATTACTCCAACGCTTTACAGATGTTCCAGAATTGAAATGAAGTCCAGGCAAAGGCAATTAGTTCCTTCTGATCTCTGTTCAATCTGAGCATATTGTCCAGTTGAACTCCACACCACTCATTGTCCACTTGTGTAAGAAATGGCCTAAGAAGTTCAGCTCCAGCTTTTCTGGAAAGCAACCATTGCAACAGACAACAGTACCCCAACCCTGTATTCTTCCCAACCTGCAGACTAAAAAGAAATTGTAAAGCATTTACCACCCAAGGTAATTTTAGCATAAAGATTTCAGGTTATCAACTTCTCTGAGAGGACAGAAAGTGATAAATGAGGCAACACTGAAGAACAATAAAGTGAAAGACAAATAGTGAGAGAGAAATCTGCAGAAATAAAAGAGCCGGCGCGAGATAAAATTAAAATGTTTTTGTTGTTGTTTAATAGTTCGAGTTTTGAATATGATTTAACTTCCCTGAACAGCCAGTAAAGATTCCCATGTTCTTGGCTCAATGCTTCACCCATTCCTTGGCTGGCCAGCCCTAGAGCTGCTTGCTCTCAGAGTCTGCGTGTGTCTGCTCCCCACTCATGCCTCCACGAGGAATTAGCTGCCATAGGAACATCTACAGTCACAAGGCTGATGAAGACAAAAAATGACATTTTTGCAGTGTGTCCCAGAAGGCATGAATTGTCTCTGACAAATCCCAGAGGCCAGAAACTCCAAGAACATAGAGCAGCAGAAGAAACTGGGTTTGATGAGTAAAGGATCAGGGCTGGGATGCTGTTTGCACACAGCCCTTCTGCTTCTCTTCCTTGGAACGTCCTCATGCTCCAGTTCTCCTGACAGAATCCTCCCAGGAGCTGTCTCCTGCTGACAGATGAAACACCAGGACTGGGCTGAAGTGAGGAGGAGCTGGGAGAAGCAGCCTCCCTGATTTTCTCAGCTGTTCTCTCACTTTGCTGGGTGCAATACTTCAGTCTTCACAGGTGAAGCACTGAGCAACACTTTCAGGGGACCCTGAGAGGGATCCAAAGTAGTTATCAAATCAGTCGCACTGATTTCACTATCAGCAGGAAATCCAGTCAAAACCTCCATTTTTTTAACATCTGCCCCACTACAGAACCCTGTTTCTGGATTTCTGAAGAACAAAACCCCAGTATTTGATGCAGAGGCAACCAATACTGCCTTGAGCCAATTAAAACTTGAAGAAGATATTCAGAACAAAGCAACAGTGAAGAACAGACCCAGTCCTGCTCATCTCCCATGTAAGAACATTTCTGATGAAGTCTCAGCATCTGGTCCAGCCTGCAGCAGTTGCACCAATCCCATTCCTCAGTGACAAATCATGAAACCTGCTGAAAGGGAAGCAGGAATTCCCAAGTGATGCAGGGCAGAGGCAATGCTTTCTTGACTAAAACACCCTCTGGGCAAGATCTGGATCTATTCCAGAGTACTTCTATCTGAAGGTCCTCCCTCTTCTCCAAAGAATTTAAGAAGGAAAGCAGTGAAGGGGAATGCAGCAGCTGCAGCCTGGTGTTGGTCAGTAGGATCTTCTGAGCACAGGGGTCAGCAGAGTCCCTGATCCCAGTCTGCTGTCACCTTATGGCTCCAAGACAGGTCTTTAAATTGACTTGGAGTTAAGATTTTGACTATGAAAGCCTTCATGTTCCTGTAAAGAATGGAGCACTGTACAGATCCCACCACAGAGATATTCAGCTGGTTGTGCAGAGCCAGCGTGGCTCAGGGTGTGCTGCTGCCCCACCAGGTCTTGTGTCACCTCTGTCAATCCACTGCAATTTTGTCTGGTATCACAGAGACCATGGGTTGAGTCCCCTTTCAAAATTAAGTCAGGAATAACCATTATATGCCTGGTGTAACAATTTTCCTTTTGTAAAACCAGAGAGGTGGAAGGAAGAAAAAAAAAAGATCACCGCAAGATCACCAAGATCAAACTTGCAGTTAAACCCCAGGTAATGCTACAAATGATGACTTACATTTCAATATGAAAGAAGAGTGTCAGAGCTGTCAGAAAGAAATGTTTATGTCCAGAAATTGTCCTAGACAAACCATGACCACCTGGAAACGTCTGACCCTTCTCCTTGGGAATGTGTCTGCCACTGGTAGGTTTGGTTTGGTGACAAATCACCTGATCCATGCTGGCCTTGCATCACTGGGCAATGGGTTGGACAGGCTCATGAGGAGAGATGCCAGCAGTCTTTCCATGTGCTTTACAAGTACAGAAAAGTTAGTTCCATTTGTAGCTCGTTTCTTCTTGTGTTTGTTTTTCTTCCCCCTATGGATTGCTCCCAGTGCTTCCAATTCCACTTGTTCCCAGAAAAGAAAAAGGATATGGGGGAAGAAAACCCCTTGAACAAGCTGAAGTGGTCAAAAAGACAGGGAACAAGGAGGAGGAGAGGAAGGAATGCAGAAGTGCAGTCAGTTGGCATACTGTGCATAGAAAGCAACTTTCACTCTCTCGATCTGGTGGCACAGTTTGATGGCTGGGCCCAGCTTCAGCTCCATGCACTCCTGCACTGTGGGCAGTGTCAGCAACAGGAGGGCCTGGCCATCGATGTCCTGGGGAGAGAAACACAGGGAAAATGGGTTTGTTTGAGGACTCTGGAGGGCAGAATGCATAAGCAAGTTTGGAGGAATAAGAAGAACAGTTTGCCCTAAAAACTAAGTTCTTTTATCCTCTGCTTTTTTCTCCCACTTTGACACAGCCTATCTCCTTTCCCCGAGACACAACATGATTTTTCAGAAGTTGTCCAGTGTCTCTTCACAGGTTTAACCCCCAGCTTGGGAAAAGCCTCCCAGCTGCTGAAATGAGGGATCACCTGCAGAACTTCTGCAGAGCCAACAAAGATCTGATCAGCTCATTTTATGCCTGAGGAGGTGAAACAAGGGGCAGGCTACAGACAGACACCAGGAGACACCAGGAGGGAGCTGAATGGAGAAACTGATGCTGTCCCACTGCCAAGTCTGACCCTTTCCCCCACCTCCTCTGGCCAGGATTTGCTCAGCACAGGTTTATGTCTGCCTTGCTCCATGCCCTGTACCCAGGTACACCCAGGACCTGCCTTGTTCCACTGCTGCACGACCAAGAGAGGGGCCTGGACCACCCAAAGCCCTTGCAATCTCTAATGTCCCACAATCCCAGAATGGTGTAGGCTGCAAAGGACCTCTGCAGGTCATGACTTCCCCTCAAGCATAACTATGCACCAAACTGGAGTAGAACCAGTACCCCAGATGAGGACTTTTATTGGGAACCTCTGCTGGCTTTATGATCCTCTTCTTAATAAAGAGCTCAAGCTCTCTTTATTCTTTAATAGACTGAGATATCAGGCCACAAAACTGCTTTTAACCCTTTAGGGAGCATCAGAGTCTATGCACAGCAACTCACAGCCAACAATAACTCCCCAGGACAGCCGTGATTAGGCAGCACTTTAAATTGACTTGGAGTTAAGATTTTGCTTAGGATTTAGACAAGGAGGATTTAGACACCTGAAGGGCTGCTTTGATCAGACTGTCCATAGCTCAGGTCCATCCCCCACTGAAGGTTCATGGCACAGACCATTGCACCAGGGCTTCACAAGGAAAAGCTCCAGTCATCTGTGTTTGATTCAAGCCACTGTAAAACCCTCTGGCAAAGCAGAGACAGGGTTGGCTTCCAAGCCCTGGCGTTGCTCCAGGCTGGTTAACAAATGGCTGGAGCTCGCTGTGACACAGCAACTGCAGCATCCTGCTCTGGGGAGCTTCACTCGCTCCAGACTCACCCTCCACCTTCTCCCAGCCACAGCAGCTGGAGTCATCCATGGTGAAGAATCAGAGACAGCTCAATGAGCAGCTGGCCACACCACTGACTAATTAACTACACTTGTTTTTCCCTAACTACGGCTCGTTAGTGCTGCCCTTTACCCTCAGCAGTAGCTGCGACTCATTTGCCAAGGAATGGCTTTTTCCACATAAACTGTACACACTCACACTGGCTTGAGATGAGAAGAGCACTGGCTTTGCTCCTGCAAACCTATCTGCTTAATGGGGAGAAGACTGGCATCTCCTAAATTTGGGTCATCCAATGCCTGACTGGCAGATCTTCAGAGGAACATAGTTAGGAATTAGGTGTCTACACACATGGGACATCTAACATTTCTGCTAACAGAAATATTTACACAGCCAGTTTGGGCTTCAAGCAGCACTTTTCTGCTTCCCAGGCTAGTATTTTAGAACAGGATGGAACCCATCTGGCTGGAGAAAGCCTGGTATGCACCAGGCAACCATGACCTCTTTTACATTGAGGTTCCTACCTATGGGACACCAGTATGGCACTGTGGACCTTGGCATGAAAGGACTGAACCTCCTGCTTTCCACAAGGGTCTTTCACAAGGCTGTTGAGTTTCTGGACTCTCTGAGAATCTGGTTCTGACTCAAGTTTCTAAGGGTTTTCATGCCTTGCCAAAAGTGGTGTTATAACTTGGCCTGATGGATCTGAAGTCTGGTCACAGTCTCTGTACCAAAGCCCCAAGCCCAGCCAGCAAGGTGGGATGTCCTGTAACACAAACAGGCACCACAGACACAAAGGGACAAGTGACAAAAGGACTTCTACCTGCTCCTGAAATATTTTGGCAAGGGGTGCACAGTCAGTGAGTTTAATAAACCTCACAACATCAGTCACAGTCCACTCCAGTGGGTTACTGTCCAGGACGAGCTTCTCTTCCTCTTCTGGCTTAATTTCCTGTGAGGACAAAAATAACAAAGAAAGGTTTTCATCATGTGGATGCCAGCCAGTCAGGGAGAGAGAAACAGCAATTGTTTATCCCAGTGGCTTGTGAGAATTTTTAGGGAGTTGTAAGAATGTAATAACCTGTTAGTACAATCTGCAGGTAGTGTTTTTTCATTTTGTTTTCCTGTTCTTCTCCAGGACGGCGTGTGAGAAAAGTGTTTTTTATTAACTAGCCGATCAAGTGGAATGTATCCTATTCATCTATAAAACCTGAAGAATCCTTTGTAATAAGGCCTCCTTTTCTCCTCTTGCAATTGGGTGTCTCACCTGTTCTTGTGTCATTCTTGGCTCAAGGGTGACATCATAAAACAAACTATCTCCTGTGGAGTCTTGAGGTCTCTGTGGTCAGGATGATCCCGAGATGTGTCTGAGAGTCTCTTTTCCCAGCCCAGCAGATGAAGAAAGAGTCAGGATTCTTCTGTTCTGGTGTTCAAGGTTGTTTATTCTCTGTTATCTATAACATTCTTTTCCTGACCTGCTGAAGTCCATTCAGCAGGTCAGACAGAGGCACACTGACCGCCTGGGGTGGTGTTATCTTTTTATACTAAAAACTATGTGTACTTTATTTACAATAATTTTCCAATACCTATCACCTATGTTAGACTGTCCGTCTCTACCCTAAACCAATCCATAAGTGCCAGCATCAACCAGAAGATGGAGGCTGGAGGCTAGGAAGAAGGAGAAAGAAGGACAAGGCACGCCCAGATTCCTCCATCTTGGGACCCCGAGCCCCCATTCTAAAAACCCCAAAAATCTATTTTTCACCCTGTGACAAATTAACTATCATTCTACTTAAACTCTTGTGGCTTGCAGATCCTCATATAAGGTTGGTAATTTTTTCCATGAGTCAAAATCAAAGTCACAGGGGGGGTCTTGGGCTCTGTGCCAAGGTCTCTGAGCCCCCTGGCAGGGGCTTGAGCCATCCAGGACAGCCAGAGGGATGTCCAACAGTGGAGAACCAGGGCAGGGCTGCCCTCCTCAGAGCAGCAAAGTTTGGCACTTGTTATGAGTAGAAAAAGCTGGCCATTTTTTAAAAATGTTGCAGAGTTCACAGGTTGGGCCAGTTGCTGCCAGGGTGGAGTTCTAACCGTTTGTTGCTGTAATCACCTGCCGTTTTCCTTAACTACCTGTTGTTGATGGTTAAGAATTCCCCCTTTTGTCGAGTGACACCCTGCTGCTTCCTGGAGGATGGTACCCAGATGGTGAGGGACATGGAGTCAACATGCAAATGACATTGGATCCAGCATGCAACAGGAGGGACCCCTCACCAAACCTAGCCAAAAACCCCTGAAACAACGAGACAACACAAAATTGACAAATCAAAGCGATGACCAGACGTGAAGAGCAGAATCCAGCATTTTTACCCCTCACCCTAACCTAAAAAGATGTCGGCTAGACAGAGCTAGACAGAGGACCTTGAATGTTGAACTGAAAAACAAGGGAACTTCCCAATGGTCTCATGAGGATGGAACCCCCAGCTCTGCCCACAGACCAGTGGGCACAGCTGCACTCTTCTTCCTCCTCCAGTCACTCCTGGGAGCAGCGGCGGCGTGAGCGTGGAGCCGTCGGTTGTCCCCAGCCGAGCTGATCACTTTTAATAAAGGTATTAAAAAGGAGAAAGGTCTCCTACCCGTGTTTATTTCAGCACTGAAGGTCAATTTAGGATGAACTGTGCTACAAAACACACGCTCACCTCCTTGGCTGGCGTGCCCTTGTCGGCCTCGCTGCCGGAGTGGGGCTGGGCCCTGCGGCTGCGGCGGGCTCTCTCGGGGGCAGGGGGCCTGTCCAGCTCGGCGCTGGCGCGCAGGGTGACGGCTCTGCGGGGCCGGGCAGAGGGCACCTCGGCCGAGGACGTGTCCGTCTGGTCATCGCGCAGCTCCGAGCTCGTCTCCTCGCTGCCCGTCTCGTCCTCCATCGCGTCCGCCTCGTCCTCCTCGCTCTCCTGCACCACAAACAGTGTTACCAGTAAAAAAAAGGTTGCCCATTTTTTTAAAAGGTTGTGGAGTTACAAGTTGAGCTGGCTGCTGGCAGAGGAGAGTTCTTTGTTAACTTTATGTTAACTTTAGGTTGTAATCACCTGTTAAGAGTTGGTCATTAACTCCTGTCTCAGACAACTTTTATAAAAAATCCTTTCTTTAGGATTTTTCCTCCTGAGAAGCTGAGAGGCCTCAGGAACAAAATGTAAACAATGATTATCTGCTGCTGTGGAATGCAACAGGTGGATGGATCTTTGATTGCCCCATCTTTGATGTTTATAATTAATGGCCAATCACAGCCCAGCTGGCTCGGCTCTCTGTCCGAGCAGCAAACCTTTGTTATTCTTTCTTTTCTATTCTTAGCTTAGCTACCCTTCTGAGATGAAACCTTTTCTTCTATTCTTTCAGTATAGTTTTAATGTAATATATATCATAAAACAATAAATCAAGCCTTCTGAAATATGGAGTCAGATCCTTGTCTCTTCCCTCAACATAAGACCCCTGTGAACACCGTCACAAACTCCCTATTGTTGAGAATTCCCCTTTTTGTCAGTACCACCCTGCCTGCTGCCAGGTGGATGACCCTTCTCGGACAGTGAAAGGAGGGGACATCGGAGGGCATACAAATGACCTCGGAGCCAGCATGCCACGGGAAAGCCATCCCACCAAACTTACCAAAAAGACCCCAAAAACAACGAGCCAACACAGAATTAAGAGATCAAAGTGATGTCTGGACGTGAGGAACAAAGTCCAGAGCCTGCAGAGACACTGAGACCCTTTTTTGCCCCTTGTCCTAGCCAAGGAGGACTTCAGCTAGTGGCGGGACCCTGAAGGTCAATCCAAAAAAGTGAACAAGGGATTTCCCGATGCTCTCATGTGGATGGAACCCCCAGCTCTGCCCACAGACCAATGGACACAGCTGCACTCTTCCTCCTCCTCTGAGTCACTCCTGGGAGGCAGCAGCAGTGTGAGTGCAGACCTGTTGGTTCTCCCCAACCGAGCTGATCACTTTTAATAAAGGCATTAAAAAGGAGAAAATTCTCCTGCCCGTGTTTATTTCAAACAGCACCTGGGAGATGGACACAGCAGCAAATCCAAAGGCATGGATGGGGCCAGACTGCACGCCCATGGCTGTGCTGGTCTGGGGTAACATTTGTTTTAACTGAATTATCTAGTTTTTGTTACAGTGCTAAGTGAATTAGCCCTCCATTTAGGTTTGTTACAAAATGCAGAAGAAGAAAAAGTGTATGGCAGGAAATTCTTTTTGTCCTCCCAACTAAAGCGCAGCAGGCCATGGGTCTGCAAGGGCACCATGGTGAGCAGAAGCCTAAAGATAGGAAATGCCAAGTCATGGTGAACAGGCTAGAAGCCCTTCTTCTGCCTTTTGGAACCCCTCTGTAACCCTATAGGTCACTTTCCTTTAACCCTTACCATTGGACCATTTCTGATCCCCCTGTACCCTATATAAAGGGCTGTTTTTGCCTGGTTCTGGTAGAAGATCTGTCAGTGGAACCCTTCACAGAAGAATCAACAAAGACAGCAGTGTGGAGCCCCACATGGCCTTCTCCTCTCTCTCCCTACATCTGCCTGCCTGCAGCACCTAGCAAGCTAAGAGCTAAAATCACAGGGAGCTAAAAATCACTAAATCACTAAAAGAGCTGATCTCACTTAAGCTTGCTAAGGTTGCCCGTGGCCGAGAACTGCTTGGGAACTTGGACAGTCTGTCCCAAACAGGACTGAGCTATCTGGACCCTGCAGCCTGCTGGGGACATCCTGAAACCCAGCAAAGGTGCATTACTAAAGGTCAACAGCAATGACTCATCTGGCATGAAATGTTCCTATCCTGGGCTGGTATCTCAAAACTTGTAGCACTGTTGACGTGCAGGAGGAGAAATGGAAAATACTAAGAGGATAAAATGAAATCCGGGTTGTCTGAGATGAAATAAAATCAGAAACTTGACTTTAGACTTTCACATTGATTCAAATCGGTTTGGATGTTATTGCTCCTGAAAAAAGGGAAATTTTGGTGTCTTTTGAAGACGTCTAGATGTTCAAGATAGCACTTTTTTAGTGACATTCCTACAAAACTCGGGACAGAAGATTTCACCCAGATTTCCCTGCTTTCAGCCCAACACTGAACTGCTGGAGGTGAAGCCCTAAGTTCCATTTGAAGTATTATATCAGATTCTTGTTATTTCTGTCACACAGGGCTTTACAAACATTCACCAACTGATGGAAACTGTGCATTTTGAACTTTATATATACATAACTTGCCCAAATGGCTTTGACAGCTTATCTGTGATCCAAGTGTGAGCAGGCACCCAAAGCCATGTGCTCAGGTCTTGAGTGAAAGAGCAATTTAGACAAAGATAGCTGTATTGGCTGAAAGGTTGAAAAACTTGGCTAATGGTTGATTTAGGCTCAACATAAGTTTAAGTTCCTTTGAAGCAGGTATAATCTAAGGAAATGAAGCAGAACTACACCTAAATGAGGACCAAGCCATGAA
The DNA here is from genome assembly GCF_027579445.1 of Ammospiza nelsoni. Lineage (NCBI taxonomy): Eukaryota > Metazoa > Chordata > Aves > Passeriformes > Passerellidae > Ammospiza > Ammospiza nelsoni. The sequence continues at coordinate 4,189,607 of NC_080637.1, forward strand.
GATGCAGGCAATCAACTGAAAGCTGAATAAAATAACCTACTCCAGCTGAAGTGCAGGGAATTTAAGTAAACCAATTTTATTTCACATTGCACAAAGCAGCAATCACTGGCACTCAGCTGAGGAAGTGAAACCACACATGAGCTCTGTTATTGTCACCATGGGAAAAGCCCCCAGAAAACAACCCACACAGAGCTAAGTCTATTCCAGGTTTAATTTGGACATGAATCTTTGCTGAGGCTCAGAACCTGTTGTATCACACAGCAGACTGGAAAGACTGAGCCCTCAAATTCCATGTATTTGGGACACAAACCATTTGCTTGTATGTTAAGCCTTGATGTTGTGAGCCAAAAAATATTAGGAATAGTTAAAAAATATATATAAAATTCCTTGAAACCACAATGGCTATGAGCTATTATTACTGATTACAATATTTGGAGATCTTAGACATGGATCAGAGAGCTCCTTCACTCTGCTAAATGCTGTGCAAAGTATCCAACAGGTTCATCTGCCTGCTTTTAAGGAAGGAAATAAAATAAAGAGATGAGTGAGCATTGGAAAGGTGGGAGCAAAAAATCTGCTTGCTACTTCTGAAATGGCCAAGGTAAAAATCCCCAAAGTGCCCCAAGAAACCAGACTGATCTTAGAATAACAGAGCAGCAAGGAAGGATCCAAAATAGAAACTGGAAGCATTCAGGTGTGCTGAGAAGCCCCACAAAAGGAAAATGCAGAAGGCACCAAGGGGTTTTTGCTGATTTATCCAGAGTGACACAAACCTCTGCAGAGCCTGCAGCATTGGAATCCACAGCTGATGATCTCCTTTTCTTCTGCACAAAGATGGATTTCCGCCTCTTTCTGCGTCTGGCTGGCTTGACATGGCCACCTTTCATGTTGTTATTTTCCCCAATTGGTGGCTTAATGATTTTTTTCCTCTTCCCATAATAATAAGCTGGAGAAAAGAAGCACAATGCCCATTAAAAGCTTTAACCACCCAAAGAAGGGAACCTTGGCTCGCTCCTTGCTACAGTTTCAGGAATGTACTCTAAGTGCAATTTAAACTTTAAAATACACTGATTTGGAAAAAAAAAAGTACAGCATAAATAGGTCATGTTGGACTAGCACAGAGTGTTACAGCTCTTATGTATCCAGATTTATTGATGATGAATGAAGACTTGAGAATTTAACAATGTGTTCAGGCAGAGCTGAGCAGTGATTTGGAGGGAAAGAGGCCAACAAGTTCCAGATTTGATCCAATGCAGTTCTGTGTGAGGTAAAATTGCTGAAGTTTTCAGCACAGAGGGGAGAGGGCCAGCTAGCCTCAGTCATGTACAAAGGAATGGGTTTTTATTAATTTAACTATTTTGTGGTCCAGGTTGAAATGAAGTCCTCTGACCTTACATTAAATGTTTGTATTAAATGCCTTAAGACACACTGTGGGGATGAAAGACACTGTCCTTGACCAGCAAGGGTATCTCAGGACAACTAAAATGGCCCTTGGCACCCATGGCAAAGTTCATAACTGAACTGAGCCTTTCAGCTAATCAATGGATTTCTGAGGAAAAATTCATCCAGTCACATAAACCACCAACTCTGAGATGGGACAACCTCAGCTGGAGCTCCTCCAGCTCTCCATTTGCTACCAGGGGAGCCAAGACTCCAGCTCAGGTGTAGATTTCTACAGAAACCCATCCCCAGGGATCTCAGTATCCCCCTGAGTGTGTTCCTCCTTCTACTGGCACCAAACTCAAGAGAATTGCTTTAGATCAATTACACTGCTTTTTGCAACCTTTGTGGAAGAAGGACAACACTCACTTCCACTTTCCTGACCTGTTTGAGAGCCAATAATACCAATAATATTGACAGCAAAAAGGATTGAACACTAACAACAACCTTCCTGAAGAGGCAGGATCATGTTTAAATATCAAACACTCTGAGTAGAGAGTCAGTGTTCAAACCTTCCAGCACCTCAGCACTGTGGTTCTGTCCTGTGCTGGTGTGTATGCCAGAAACTCATTACCAGGAGGATTCATCTCACCTAACAAAGCTGTCTCAGATGTGGCAAGTTAAAATCTCAGCTTCCCACAGCAGGTTCCTTTTACGTGCTCCGTGTGTGAACTTTAGATATGAAGAAAATTCAAGACTTCCAAAAAGTGATGATGTTCAAACAGATGCATTAGATGGAGTGAGAGGGACAGTTTTCTAGTAGATGATTCTAAGGGAACCTGTAGTGGCCTCAGGATTAAATAACTGCCCTTAGATGAGATGAATCCTCATCAGTATTGACATCAAATCACACAACTCCTGTTCTTCACCACACACCACCTCCCACTTCTCTGGTTCCCAGCTAGCACCAAGAGGCATTCTCCCAGTACTCACTGTACTTGGTTTTGGTGTGGATGGAGCAGTTCTCAGGGCAGACTTCAGCCACCAGCACCGGGCTGAAGAGGTTGGGGCAGCACTCGAGCTTGGCACAGACCCTCCTGCAGAAATCTGCCACCTGGTCCGACGTGCGCACGATCTTCACCGTCGCCCTGTACGTCTTCCCCCTGTACCTAGGGAGGAGCACAGGACCCCACGTCACCCATCCAGCAAAATCCTGTGGTGCTGCAGACCAGACCCTCCTCTGCCAGGGAGAGATCCTCCCCAGGGACTTCTGGGAGAGTGTCTCTCTTGGTAATGCAGGCAGAACAGGTGTCTGCTTTTTTTAGTGGCTCCATTTCAGATGGACTGGAGGAAGGAAAGGGTGGAATAAATTGAAGGTGTGGACATGAATCTCAGTAGGCTTGGTGAGGATACTGCACAGGACAGCAAGCCCTTATTGTGAACTGATGCAAAGGTTTTGGGAGAGGGATGCAGTGTCTCTTCATATATTGACTCATGGTCAGATGCTTATACACCTGGTGACCACCCTGTGTTTGGACTGAACTCTCTAAGCCCTCAGTGCACTTTGGTTTTCTCCACTGCCATCTTTCCTGCTCCCATATCATGTTCCAGCTCCCAGCAATCCCCAAGACTCATGGTGCCAGCTGTGGCTATCAGGACACACTCGTTGTGAAGAAATATCTGTGTGAAACAACAATCTCTGCCACCCCAGGACCAGATGACTTCGCCACTCTGAGATGTGAGCACTACAAAACCCGAGGAACTCATCAGGAGTCTCTGGAGTTATTTAACAGGGCTGCAGCAAAGGTCCTAAAAACTGATTCCTGCAGGGAATGCTTGGAGCAGAAACCTGCAATGAAAGGTTTGTCTTAAATTTGCTATGCCACTAAAACATTTATTTCAGTGTTTCATATGAAGTGTTTCTGAGTGATAAATGGCTGAGAAAGATACAGTTACATCCCTGCTATACTACATTGTAGATGTGAACCCTGGAAAACCAATTATCCCTGTAATTTATTAAACAGCAGCAGCAAGCTGTTGTAAACAGTGAGATAAGGTTTTTAAAACATCTCTTACGTATCCTGAGGAATGCAACACGAGAAACAACCATGCCAGAGGCCGGTGCTGGCATTACAAATGTGCTCACAGGAGGGAAAAGCAACACATAACCAAGAAAAAGAGGGAACAACAGTGGAAGAAAGATTACTGGATGGGAGGCAAGGAAAGAGAAAGATACAGTCACCAGGAAAAATGAAACAAAGCATTTGTCAGTGTATTAAGATCTGCAGTTTCCTAGCAGCTGCTGATAGATATGGGAGAGGAAGAGAAGGAGGTGGTGAAATAAAGATGTGACCAGAGAGTTAAAACATTCAGACAGCTCTTTCTGAAACAAAAAGGTGTGAGAAAAGGGTTTGAAACTGGCACATTAAGTGTTATAAAGGGGAAACCCAAATGAAACTTGGGTCTGAGAACAGCCCAGTCCAACCATGCTCAGGTCGCAATCCAAATTATCACCTCAGCATAAAACCTGAATGAGCACTCCTGCAAGGTGCCAGGCTCTGATACCCCTTTTGGTGCCAGGACAGTCCTGGATTCATTCACCTGAATGCATTAATGACTTCATGAGCCACCTTTTCACACACCCTTAAAGACCTGGCCAGATGATGTAAAAGGGAAAATGCTCCCTTCAGGTACAGAGCACTGTTATGATCCCAGCTTCCCCATGAAACAGCTGCAGAGGCAGGCTGGCTGAGCAGGTTTGGCAATACCTGATATACCAAAACCACTAAATGCCACAGGCATTTAAATGCACCTACTTACAAAAGTTTTATATTTCTTTTCAATGTGTTTGAAAAGACTCCTGCACTTATTACTTCTCCAGGAGCCATGACGTTTAATGACAGCCTGGATTGTTTGGTCAGTGAGTCTGCTCTCTGAGATTTCACTGTGCGGCTTTCACCTGGACCCAAATAACTCTGCTTGGACTAAACCAGCACTTCCAGACAAGCACCAGCCTCAAGGGTCTCCCCACTGGAAGAATCATGGCACAGGGAGCACCTGTACCTACACCTCATTTTATGTCTGGACGCATCTGAATTTAACTCACATTTATTTGTCCTTGTTCTGACTTTCAGCACTAGGATGAAAAGACTGCATCTGGTTTTGTTTCCCTGCAAAAGCACTCTAATCAAATTGCTTCTTGATCTTCTTTCTTATAAGCTAAGAAAGCTGCCTGATGGGTATTATTCAAGGATGGCTGACTTTTTCTAACTGTGTGCTTCCTATTGTGTTTGGCTGCCCAGGAAGGACCCATTGTACTGCAGTGACTGCTGAAAGGAAAAGATGAAACTAGGAAAATGAACAACTGACTGATTTCATCGTCTGCTTTGAATGCAACACACATTTTAATTAACAGAGAGGATGGCAAAATGGAGATCTCCATGACTGCAGCAATCAGTCTCAATAACCCAAGGTGCTAGCACTGGCCACAGCAATATTTTTTACATCATTTTGGTCTTGGCAGCACCTCATTCAACTATAAACCAGGTTCTCCTAATATTTTCCATATTCCTCACACACTAAAGATTTTTAACACAGGCACCACCAAATGTAATCTGAGCTGCTTCTAGGACAGCCATGTAGGAGCTCCTTTGTCAGAAAACATTTTCCATTAGCGTCTCTCAAAAAGTTACCAACTACTGATGCTCCTATTTATGTTTTTACACCAGGGCTCCTATCTTCTCAATCACTTGCAAGCAGCAAGTATCTACATGCACAGCATGGCAGTACTGGAGACTCGGAAAATTGCTATGTCAAGGATAGTATTTTTGGTTTTCTTAGAAATCACTGTTCTTTTTAAAAAAAATTATTTTCCAGCTAAAACCAAAGGAATCTTTCTTTCCTCTTCCCCCTTCTCTGCCCTCAGCTGCCAAACTCAGAGAAAACCTTAAGGCTGGAACTATTTCCATGAAAAATACACTTGCTGATCCACGAGCAAAAATATTAAATGAACATCACTTTGCAATAGAATTCTTCTGTTGAAGCTCCCTAAAATAGATTAGAGGGTCATGAGAACATAGTGCCTTCCAGAAGCCCCAGTTATGGACTGCTGTGTGATGACACAGAAAGTATTTTGCTGAAAAACTTCAAAAAGCAAGAACATTGAGAACCTCATTTTCAAAAGTCCCATTCTAAGGAGTTCTGACAATTCTTGTGACTAATTTGAGCAACTAAAAAGTCTCAATTTCCTTTTGGAGGACTTAAAACTCCTTTCTATTCTTTGCAAGAAATTTCTATTTTGTCTGTCTACCTTGAAGTCTGCCAAACATAAGTAGTTAACTTCCTTCAAAGCTATTTAATCATCCAGTGGCATTTTGTACTCTTGAACACTGGATTCAGAAAGGGCACTGGAATGCTCTGGTTGTAAGGCCTTGTCTCATTAAGTCTCCTAATTAGAGAAATAAAAGGTTTGAATAATTCCACTGATCCTGGCTTGTAAAGCCTTGCTCAAAATGAACACAAATTAATTTCCACTGTTTCTTCCTCAACCCCAAACCAGTTATCTCATCACATCAGGCACAACTCGCCCTTTGCTTCTTGCCAATCCCCTACTGGTCCTGCATGTTCTCAGAAATGGCTTCCAAGAGGATCTGGCTAATAACCTTTCCAGGAAAATTAATCTGAGAGCCTTGTTACTTGGATCCTCCTTCTTGCCCTTCCTAAGGAGCAGTGTGATAATTGTCTTTTCCAAAAATTAGGATTCTTCCCTCATCCTCATCAGCTTCCAAACACGCCAGCGAGCGGCCTTGCAATGACATTGGCCACTTCTCCCAGGCAGAGCTGGCTGCATCCCAACTGCTTCCATGCACTTGTGCACATCCACTTTGCTCCCAGGGTTTTTAGATTCTTTTCCACCTACTGTGGGTAACACCTCACTCCCTCAAACAGGATCAGGGCTCTGGGAAGCCTGAGAGCAAACCCTCACCAGCAAAGGCTGAGGCAAAGAAGATTTCAAACACCTCACCTATCACAAGTTGAAGGCAGTCTTCTAAAGCAGCTGCAGTGAAAAGAATTTCTTTGAAATGCTGCCTCATAAATAAGCAATGATGTCTGGCATAGGGGTAAATATTCCTGGAGTTCAGCTACTAGATTTGAGCACCTCTCAGGATTTCATTTAATGAAGGAGTCAAGGAATACTCATCTTTATTATTTTGATCAACTGGGCTTCATACAAGACCCAGGAGACAACTCTGTGCACACACTGCTTTTGTGTCCAAAGCCCTGCAAAAATGGGTAAATCCAAACAGCCCCTTTATCAGCCCTTAGAAATGAAACCCCTTGAAAAGCATGAAGTCCCTTAAGCATTTTATGTAAAATTGGGAAGGCAAATCAAGATGTAGGCACTGCACTTAAGAGCATCAAAACTATAAGGGTTGAATGCCAACAGCTTCAACCAGCCCTCATGGGAGCCCAGGTGGATCAAGGCTGACATTTCTAACTCATCATCACCAATAAATCAGGTTTGACTCTTCTCACATAGAGCCAGCAGTGCTGATGGGAAGCAGCTGCCATCACACCCTGCAAACACATCTCTCTGGACAATCTAAATTGTTTTATCTTCTTTGCAAGGTGAGTGTAATTGATTCCACAGTGGTCACTCATGGCAGCAGAGTGAACTAAACACAGGCTGCCCCAGGACTGAGATAATGCATTCCTGGCAGTGCAAAACCTGGCTTTTGGAACAGTGGGAAAAGCAGCTTTCTCCTCACCAATCCCTTTGCTGTACCCTGCTGCAGGCACTGCAGACAAACAGCACTGCCAATATCCAAGGAGGTGCCAGCCCACGTCAGAAAGAAGGTGACACGATGTGTCCCATCACAGCTGGCTCTGGAGCTGTCACCCTTAGCAACAGGCACCATCCAGAGCCCATGGATTGGAAGTTGCTCATTGTAGGCCTGTGTTGCTCATTAGAGGTCTGTGTTTAAGATTCTGGAGCACTGTCACACCTGGTGGAAGATGTCATGTGCTATTTGAATGTTCCACAGTATCTGGTTTCATGACTGTGTTTTCTTTCTTGCTCCTGAAGAACCAAATGCAATTAAAACTTCAGAATGGAGCAACTCAAGCAAACTAAAAAGGAAAAAAGAAGGAAGTCCTAGGGTAGCTAGACAGTCTTGGGGCATGTCAACCCTCTGCCATCCACTCTTAGAAGTACTCAAACTACCCACAGGCAAGCTGGCACCAGCACCAAGCACTGCTCTGTGAGAAGATCAGCCACAGAAGCCAGAGAGCTTTAAGAACCAGGCACTGTCCAGCCCCATGAGCTTTGTCTCCTCAGGAGCCAGAGGGCAATGCCACACTGGAGGAGAATCCTCAGAAATCCCTTCAAAACTTGCTGTCCTGGCTCTGAGCCTGTGATGATCCACTCTGTGGCTTAATAAAGGTGAAAGATGCTGCCTGACTCCCTGCAGAGTGAGGTGGATGCCTGCTGGGGCAGCCAGCACACAGGAACACAAACATGGACTGTGACTAAAATACTACCATGGATGGTCAGTTAAACATCTCCCAGGCTGTCTCCCATTAGAAATATGGATTGCAGCTTTAAGAAATAGGTGTTTCTGCTTTTGCACCAGGCAGATCCCCACACTCAAATGGGAAACTCCAACAAAATCCTACTCAGGATACTGCTAATAGGAAAAGTGCCTGTAAGCTCAGTTCCTTGCAGAAGAGGGTGTTAAGTAATAAAGGGCATCACAACTTGATTTCACAACTGCTAAGTACCTGCAGGAGTGAATTATCTGATATTTGTAGCACAAGATGTGGGATCCTGGAATCAATGAAAACCAGGTCATGGACAAAGACCCGTTTTAAACGAAAATCTGCATGCACAAAGTTGACTTTTAGACTTCCATCCACAACAAACACAAAAGCCTGATACTCCACATGGGTGAAAGCAGAAAATTAAAAATAGGATGTTTTTAGTAGATTTTCATTTCAGTTTGCAATCCTCCTTACAGGAAAGCAGTTTAAGTGTACACAGAGTAAAAGTTTCTCAACTCCCTCCCTCAATCAGAGAACACATGAACTCTCTGTAATATCTGCATGGGCAAAGAGCAAATGCAGTAGCCATCAATAGTGCTGTGTTTGGTAGCTATTCATATCAAATAACCAAGAGAAAATTGCTTTTCTTTGAAAAGGAGTCACAGAGTTCAGTACAAAGTGTGAGATTCACTGCATTTAACTACAGTACTTAAAAAGTCAAGGTGACCATTAGTCAACAAAGAAAGCTTTCTTCAAAGAAATATTTATTGAGATCCATCTTCAAGTGGGAAGAATTATTCTTCAGGACTCTGGAGAGAGCTTAGGTAAGACTCCCTTCTTTCAGAGAGACAACAATTGTTGAAATACATCCAAAGTATAGTGCCCATTACATAAAGAAGACATAAACAGGTAGAGTTTAATGCTGGAAGGAGGAATTCAGTATTCTTTTGTGCTGTTTAGAAGAGAATTGAAGAATATATTCTAGAAATCTTGATCTGAATCTCTGATCTGTTACTACTTTGCCCTAATCACACTCCTGTTAAAAAATGTGTCCCTGCTAATCTGTTTGAACTTTTTTTGGTGCCATTCACTCTCACCAGTTTTTTCTGCATTACTCTGACAGGCTCTAATTTAAAAGCAGCCATACTCCTCCATCTAGAAAGCCAGGAATTTAGTTCATTCACTAATAGCCAAGCTTATAAGAACAGCTTATCATAAAACTCAGGACTTGACTTCATCAAAAACTGGATGGCTGCTTGGAGAAACACAAAAGAAATGAACTGTTCAGGAGAACATTTCTGAAGTTGCTACGAATGAGTCAAATAATTCAATGAAGCAAAACGATAATTAGAAAAGTAAAACTCTCACAATAGAAAAAACCCCTTTTCTTATATTTTTTCCCCAAGTCAGTTTCTTTTCTGAAACCTCCCAAATAAAAGAACACACACTGAAGACTTACTTTGCTTTGAGTGTTTCCTCCTGAAAATTCCACTGAGGGTCTTCCACAAGCTGCAGTTCTCGTAAAACACTCCCTGGCTTGTAAGCTGCATTGATCACCATGCTGAGAACCTATGGGGAGATAAAAGCAACAACAATGATGCCTTTAAAAGCAGTCCTTGACCACACAGGTGCTGCACAGGCAGGAGCAGCTTGTTTCTGTCCTGGTTGCACAGGTTAAGTGCTGGATACAAGGAGGAGAGATCTCAGAATGGATCATTATATATATATATACATATTTTGCCATCATTGTTGCCATACTATAGATAACACCTGAGTCTAAAAAGATAACTGCATTAAATGCTGCTGTTTAACCCCAAAAATCTGCTAAGCAGTGATTCTGTCTTTGTGAAAAACCCTCTCACCCAAAGCAGATTGCACAGACTGCACCCATCATGGACCAGTTTAATAAAAAAATGAAAGCAGAAATAGTTCTGAAGGCACAACCAGGTACAGGTCATGTGCACCACCACACAGTGAACACTGAAGGGGAAATTCACACATTTGAAGTCAGCAATGTGCTTATGAGCCTGAGAGTTGTGTGCCTTGACTGTATTAACAGAATAGCAATGAAGTCTCCTCAAAAAGAGTTTGCAGGAGGTGTGCCTGGAGCCCAGTGTGTGTCCACTCTGTACAAGAGAGCACATGTGCCAATCCTTTTAATCCAAAGTCACTGAGAATAAAAATGATTCTTGCTATTGGCTCAGGAAATGCAAGCTTTAATAGCCTACACTTGGCATAGGGAGATAAACACAAGGAAAACAAATCTCTTAACAGCACCAGACTGTGTGTTTGAACACTCTGCATTGTATGCACACGAGTGATCCCACAGTGAATCTGGATTGGTTTTCATCTAATTTAGCTCGTTACCTAACGCCTGTTCTTAATTCCTTGGGGGCCTGCAAATGATTTCAGTATGATGAACATGAAGTTTATCCAACAACCATGAACAGAGTTCACCAGAAATGAAAAAAATAACTAGGTCACACTGCAGTGACCAATGTGTTTTATGTTTGTTTGGTTGGTTTTTTCCGGGTTGGTTTTTTCCCCCCTCTAAATCCAGCAACCTGAGGATTTGCTAGCATTTTGAAAGCCCTACAGGATTAATCATTTTCAGGCAAGGGCTTCACTTAATGCTGCAGAGCACTCTGTAAAATGGCACTGGCTAGAGTTTGCTTGGATAGGTTATTTACTAGAAGCAAAATTTAATTTATCATCGGGCCCTTGGAAACATAACTCAAACCACTCTTCAAAAAAGTCCAATTAGAGACACCAAACACTGACAGAAAGTAGATTTAGACTGGAAATGAGGAAGAAGCTCTTTCCTGAGGGTGGCAGGCCCTGGCACAGGGTGCCCAGAGCAGCTGTGGCTGCCCCTGGATCCCTGGCAGTGTCCAAGGCCAGGTTGGACAGGGCTTGGAGCAACCTGGGATAGTGGAAGGTGTCCCTGCCCATGGCAGGGGGAGGCACTGGATGATTTTATGGTCCCATACAACCCAAACCATTTTAAAATGCTATGAAATTACAGTTTCTGAGTGAGCCCTTCCAGCTGCTCACCCACATCTTTCTTGCTGGTCTCTCCCCACACAAACTGAGGAGCACTAGCCTGTGACACCTGGTGTCAGGAAGCCAGACAGAAGTGGGTTTTCAAAACATCAAGTGTCTGGGGAGCTGCCACACTCCTTCACAGCTCATCAGATGCCTTGATCAGCAAATCCAGGGAGTTTTAACCCCTGTGCAGGTGTGGGATCTCAGCACCTCAGGATGGAGGTGCAGAGTGGCCGAGACCACCCTTGGGGGGGCTCGGGAGTCCTGGAATGTTGCCAGAAGTATCTGGTGGCAGGGCTTTGATCCTACACAGGAGACGACACCTGTATGAGGACTGGGAAGGTTTCACTGGGTGTATGGTGAAGGGATAAGTTAATTAGAGTGTGAAACACAGGGTTTAGGATTTTGGTACAGGGGGGTCTAAAGAAGTAAGATGGAGGAATTGGGGCGTGTCCTGTTCTTCTTCTTCTTCTTCTTGGCCTCCATCTTCTGTGGTGATGTTGGCACTTTGGGATTGGTTATTACTAGAAGTGCACCGGTTAATAAGGGTAGAAGGTATTGGGGAAAAATGATAAATATTGTACACGTAACTTCGGGTATAAAGATAAGTGACCGCCCCGGGGGCTCGCAGTGTGCCCATGGCTGACTTGCTGTGCAGACCTCTGTTGGGCTGAAAGAAAATCTTTTAGATAAACAATTAATAAACACCGAGACCGAGACAAGATCAGAAGTCTCTCCTCGTCCTTTGAAGCGTCGGCTCTTCAAGGCCATCCCTGGGCCTGTCCAGGCCACCTAGACAGCACAGAAAACTTACAAGCCTAAACAGCCGAGAAACTGAGCAAGTGGCATCCCTGAGCTATCTCCGGACATAAATCAGCAAAAAGAGAAACATGAAATCTACATGCAGGTGTTTGTTTGGAAGGCTCTCCTTGAGCACACCTCTACACTCACCCTGGCTGGTGTAGATATATGGGGCAGAAAGCATCTTGCTGACCAATTTCCACCAGTGAAATGGTGCTTGTATGAGTTGTCAGAATAGCTGGGAAATGAGCAAGAAAAGAAAAGAAAACCCAAGCCTGCAATACCAGTGTGGCCCTGTCTGGGCGTTCTCCCAGACACCTAATCAACTCCAGCCCTGCACAGGCACCCACAGTGCCAGGACTTTTCTCAAAGCTGGCTTGTCACCAGCAGGACTCTGTGAACTTCTACACTCAGTTCAAAAAAATGAGTGTTTTGTAAGAACAATTATTTCCTTTTCAAGGAAGGCAAAAAAAAAAAAAAAAAAGGAATTAAAACCTCTGGTCTTAAAATTTAAAACCTCTGGCTTTTACTCATCTTGTACCTCAAGTGAGTCACTAGGTTTGGCAATTTACCCTACAGAAAAGGTCCATCATCACAGTAACAGTGGTACCTTCTAGCAACAGCATCACTTCATATTGCACTCTATTAAATGCAAACAAACAGAATTTTGGAAAAAGAAATTAACTGTGATTTAAACAAAACCAGTGAAGAAACCTAGACCAGTTTCCAACTTTCTCTGGAGATGGAAAATTACATCAACCATCTCAGGTCAAATTTCCTTTGGCTGGAGCGTGACCAGTCAGAGATTTTGGTGGTTTCATTTCAGCCCTCTGCATCAGGATTGGTTTGGGTGCCTTGGAGCACAGGGGAGATTAGGCAAGCTCAGCCTCTGCTGTTATGCATCAGTGAGGTTTTATTTTGATGCTGCTGGCCTTCAGATTTCCAGAGCTGAGGGAGCTGGAGTCACACCAGTGAACACGATCAGGCAGCACCATCACAAGCCTCTGCCCCACCTCACAAGCACCTGATGATGTTCATAAAGTTCTCCAATGTATTTTCATGTGCACAGGGGCTCTTTTTGAGTATATCTGGTGTGCCTGATGCCACTGGGCAGTTCAGCACTTTTGTTACCATCACAGCTCTCTGGTGTTCACACATTTCCCATTTCCATCCCCCTTGAAACAGTCTCAAGTTTTGAGATGGATGAAGTTTTCTTAGGAGAACTCCTAACTTCCTTCCTAACTTTCACTGTCAAGGTACAGCTAAAATATGATCACAACTCTTTTCTCTTATTCAAGACCTCAATGATCAGCATTCTTATGAGGAAAAACTCCATTTCCCTCCTCTATCTGAGATATAATCCCATACTCCTAACAAGAGATGCTAAATCCTAGGGTGGCCTCAAAGCAGGGCAGTAAACTTATTTTTTTTAACTTGGAATACTGATATATCTGTGGGACAGAGAGAGGAGAGCAGAAGAGTTATCTGGGATTCTTTCATTAGATGATCAAGGATCTAAAGGGCATCTTTTGTCATGGTCCATTTTCTTTTTAAATAGAGAAAGAGCAAAGTGTCTTAAAAATAGTAAGAGCAGTAAGCAATGAAGCCAATTAATCTTTACAGCATATTTCTCTAAAACATGGGGGGCTTATAGATCATCTGGAGTCTTAAGAAGACACCTTGTTTTATTTTACAACGTTGCTGAAGAGTTCTTGGCACATATGAAGAACTGTTTGGGCTTCTCAGATATTCTGACCCCAGTACCAAAACTAAAGCTGACAATGTATTTATTTTAATTTAACTTCAAGTCAGCCTTTATTAAATGGAGCTACCTTACAGTCACCACTTTTTAGCCCAGGTGCAATGGCTGCATGGCAGTAGCTGATGTCCCCATTGTATTTGGCTCCAGGTTTCAACTTGTTTTCCAAGAAAATACTTCAGAAATGAGACAAACTTTGCAGCTGATGTCAAACAACAGGCACTGCCACCTCACTTGCCTCTTCCAGTGAAAGAAACCACAATAAACCAGTGGTCCCAGCAGAAAACCTGTGTTGGCACTGGGAATAATGAACAGCAAGGCTGTAAAAATAAGTTTGGTAATAATAAACTGCATAAGAGTTACTTGCTACTCACCTAAAACTTTGGGATTCAAGGGTACACAAATAGGATGATGCTTCATTGCATCAATGGAGGTAACAACAAGCCTTAGGTGGAAATGGCTGAGAAGCATCAGGAACTTTAATTGTGCTGCAATTTTTCACCTCCATCCTGCCCAGGGCTCTCTGTGCTGCTGGCACCTCCCTCATCTCAGCAACAGCTAGCAGGAATCAGGTACAGCAACACCCTGAATGTTTTCTTGTCACCCTTCCCAGAATTTGGAACTGGTTCCCATGGCCAGAATGAGCTTGAGTTTTTCTTGAATATTTTCTGCAAAGTAACCAATGCTGGGCCACTGCCATTGTCCTGCTCCTTGGGAGATTGTTTATGTCTCCAAAACAAGATGCCCACATCTCCATGACACTGCTGTTTGCTCCTGTGTTGATGGCAACCCACAGTGAATTTGCTTCCAACCAAAAGAACTCCCCATGCTTGAAAAATATCAGCTCTCCCATCAAAACCCACAATGCAAAACCTGCCCCTTCTTCCTGGCTTGCAGTTTGCCTCATGGAAACCACCCCAGGACAATTTTAGGTGCACTGTTTGCTAATTCTGGGTCTGGCAAGCCATGACCCAGACTTTCCTCTGAAACCCCCCCAAAAGAGAGCTGGGCCATACCTCCTTGAGGACCAGCACACACTTGCCAGGCCCCACAGACTGAGGTAGCTCTGCAATCCTGCCTTTGTTTAAATAAGGACCTGAGAAGCAGCGGTGGTTGATGTAGAGCTGGGGGCAGCAGTACCTCCCATTGATGGTGCCTGCAAGGAGAAAGCAGCAGTGAGGTGCCTGCAGCACTCTTATACCAAAAAATCAAGGGCATGTCTATATTATTATCATTGTTTTAATTGAAGAGATGGGACTACAGTTGGTTTAAAAATTATCTATTATTTAAATAAACATTAGTCTTAGAGTGTGTGAGATTTAAGAGAGTAAGTAGTCAGCTGTAGCTCAAAATGGTCTCAAGTTTTTCATTACAAGATAATATATGACTTTCTAATCTAATGGATAGCTGCCACAAAGTTTATTTGGTTTTTCTAACTTATCACCTTTACTTCTACTGTAATGTGTATACACTTTCATCTAATGGGTTACAATCACACAGTACACACACATACTTCTATTATAACTTCTAAACTCTTAGCTTATTGTATACAATTACACCCTTACATTATAAACCCTTCACTATCTTATCAATACAGTTTCTCACTTACTTAAGGCATATTCTTACTTATAACTATAGAAATATAAGTTTATAATTTTTCTGTTTAATGTCTGTATACTTTATTTTTACATCAATTCAAGCTTCTTCCAAGGCTGCAAATTAAACCATCGTGTGCCTGTGGAAGTTTGTATTTTTCTATTTTCCACACTTCTTCCTCCTGGATGTGGGAAGAAGGGGAGGAGTAAAAAGGAGGAACAAAATTCTGCCCTGGGATAGAGGGTAGGGAAGTCTCTGCTATTCAAATCCATCCAGCATGGGAAAATGAAGTGGTTTTGATAGTGACTGATTTGTCTGCTGAAAGGAGGACTGGGAAAGGAGTTAATCCATGACATGAGCCAGGGCTCTCCCAGAACTCACACTGCAGGGGGACACAAGCACCTCACTGCAACCTGCCAGGAGGGGATGCATGAGCTGAGCCTCACAGACAGGGGGGCAGCTCAGGGAGAACATTCTCTCAGTGAAAGAGCTTTAGAAACTCCTCTTCAGCTCCTGTCCACCCCCACAAGTCCTGCAGTGCCATTCCCTGACCCAACATGGGTCTACAGAGCAGTTTTCCTTGTCTGGGCCAATTACTCTGGGCTCCTCTATAGACCATGGAGAGAAATGTGAACTTCTAGATGTGGTTCACATGCCTTCCAAGTGGTCATCCACTTTTTTTGGTTATCATACCCAAAAGGACCCTGATTCTCCCCATTTGATTGTAATGGGGTGTTGGCTGCAATGCCAACATGTGTCCCACAGCCTGCTGAAATCAAGTGAGTTAAATCCTGTCCCTGCTGCTAGGTTTACACCATTAATTGGATGAATATTGCACTCAGAGCCTCTTGCCTCTGCTAAAGGGGAGAGGAATTTGCCTCTGGCAGAAGCAGCAGCCACACCACACAGTCCTGACATAACAGAGGGGACCCATCAGGTCCTGCTGTACCCAATTTCATCAGTGTCAATTAACAACCTGCACCCATCTCCACCAGAGAGATTCATTAGCCTTGTCTTAATATCATCATATCAGCTGGGCAAGCTCCAGGGGAACTGTGATAGCCCCAGCAGGACATGTGGAGAACCAGACCCTCACCTGCTGTACATCAGGTGGGTTCACTCCACCTTACACCCCCTGAGGATGTGGTTCCATCTCCCCACCCCTACTGGAACTCACTGCCTTTTGGGGTCCTCCCCTTCCACACAGGACATGGGTCTTTGAAATAAGGATCCTTACCTGTTGTGTCTAGCTGAGGAACTGGGCAGAGGTCATGAGGTATTTTCTCAACAGGCACTGTGGATGGTAACCTGTTAAAAGAGGAATGGGGTGTATTTAATAGAGTATTTGGTGTATTTAATAGCATCAGACAGGACAAAGGGCCAGAACCAGTCCCCAGGCTGGACCAAAAGCTACACCAGCAGCAGCCTGGGATGGGGAACAGAGATATCTCCAACACAATTCCACTTCCCCATGGCTGATCACAGACCAGGGTATTGCAGATGAAGGAGCCAGATCCACCCCTTCTTGGAAAATATACTCTGATGTGTCAGCTTTAGACACCCAGGCTCCAAATATCTCCCTTAAATCCCTTAAATTCAAGTTTCTACAAACTGCAAGAGCTAGACAGGGAAATGCCCTCTTGGTATATGTCCATCTTCCCTAAGCATCCCTTGCTGGCCATCAGACAGGGGCTGTACAGCCCCAGCCAACAAAAAAAGGCTGTTACAGAGACTTTCTAATATGCTAACAAATATTTCAGCCTTAAAAGAATCCTCTTGCTGGCTGTGCTGCAGTATCTGAGCAGTAGTTACTGAGCCACACAGCTGCTGTGTATTATCCCCCCTGGAAGACCTGATGCATTCCTGTGAAAACACCACCTTAAATAACAAAAAACCCCCAAACCAACTTACTGTTTTTCTGGCTGCACAACTGCAATTCTCCTCTTCCTTCGCACTGCAAAAATGAAGCAAGAAAGAAAAAAAGAATTTTGTCCCCTTCTGTCCTGTTAAGTACACCCAGAATGCATAAAAAGCTGTGTAAATGCACTGACTATAAAATGACTTTGAACACAATGAAATGGTACTTAATTACTATCACCATCTTTTCTTGGTATTTTTTAAGTAAGTCACTACATCATTAAAACCTACTTTAAGGATGTAATAATACATTTAATCTTTCCTCTGGAATGCTAATATTGTGTTTTATGGGATCAGCATAAAAGAAAAAAAATTAAAATAAAAACACAAATATTTTTCCATACAGAAACACATATGGATAAGATTACATTTTACAAGCATGATTACCTCCAGCATAATTTATCCCCAGCAATAACTTGTGATAAGGCTGCATAATGTTGCCATAGCAGTATTCTCCTAAATTAGGCTCTGGCTGCCTGATTTTTAACTTAAGCATATTTAACTCTTTGAAAGGGATGATACATTTTAAAATTTGCCTTTCAGATGTTAATTAATATAAACAATGAGGCCAATTTTTCACCTGGTGGCTTGAGATTGGATATGTTGGAACAGGAGAGCAGCACCAAGCCACTGAGTTCTCATGAAATGCCCTCAAATGCAAATAGAAAGGAAAGAAATTTGTCTTAATGTGCACTGGAGGCAGGACAAAACACTGTGGGCTTAATTGTGCTGTGGGGGGATTTAAACTGAACACAAGGAAAATCTCTGAGTTGGCAAGGGCAGTGAAATAAGGGACACATACCCTGGGAAAAGGCAGAAATTCCATCACAGAATGGCAGCAATTATTTCTCTATTTAAATGAAGCAGATCCTGCTTTGGAAAGGGGCACCTGGATGGCCTCTGTCTGTCCACTGCACCTGACATTTTATGGTTTTGTTTTTTTTTCAATTTGAGGTCTTTGTCCCCAATCCACTCAGTTGCCTGAGTGAACCTGGCTCAGCACAACAAAACCTGGCTTCCCTCTGACAACCCCACTGACCAACAACCCCTCTGCAAACCCACAACCCCCTCTGCAATCTCAAACCATGGAACAGCCTTCTCCACCACAGACAACTCCCATTTTTGAAGGGGCTGATCACAGAGAAAAACACAAACTGTATCATTCCAGTCTGGTCACTAATTAGATTTATTATGATTTATTGCAGTACACGTGATTGTGTACTGTAAATAGCCTGGTTATTGGTCTGCTGGGTAGGTTGATAGTGTCAAAAATGGGATTAGAGACCTTAGGAAAAATCCCTGATATCATCTGCACTTCTCAGGTCTCCATGTACTTACAAACAGCTTTGTGTGGTGGGGTGAGGTTATAAGCATTTGCTTCACACCAGCCAACAGGGAAAATGTCCATGGACTCCACATCAACAATGTACTCTGGAGAGGGCATCTGTGAACCTACAAACACAAATTTACAATGGGATTTAGGCATGGGAACACCAAGCTCAGAGCCATCCAAGCACCCATCACAAGCCTGGGGAAGCAAATGATGGAACATGTAAAAATAAATCTGCTTCCCTGCACCCAAATCAGGCACCATTTCATCTTCAGCTCTGCACAGACAGCAAGGATGGGGCTGCTGCATTTACAGTGCAATGTGGTTCAGAGGAAAACCCCATTAAGAGCACTTTGAGGGTGTGCAGTGAAGCAGCCAAAAGCCAGGGAGGTTAAACATACGTAACTTCCCTCAACCAGACAGCCTGGCTGACCCCTGGATATTTTGTGATGTTGCACATCTGAGTTAGAAGGATGTGTTGAATGCTTGCTCTTAATGTCAGGAGAGTGCATCCAGGCTTTCCCAGGTTGGCAGCTAATGTGAGAGAGAGGCTTTGATGTTCCAGTGCTTCCCTGAAGCTTTTTTGTGCAGCTCTGCCCTTGAGTCCCATTTTTTAAGGGTGAGAGGTGGCCACTCCTCTGTCCAGAAGTGCCCTGAATTCTCCTAGGGTTCATCACAGGAAGCAAGAGCTGGTCACCCAACAGGACAGAAGCAGTATGAAAATCCCAAGTGGGGCACATGCACCAAGGTCTACGGCACAATGCTGACTCCAAAACTTCACCTGAAGTCTCTAGTTAAAGCAATTATCTTCCAATTTGGTTATCACAGCTGTTTTAGAAGACAACCTCCTTTCTTCATTGATGTGGGTCCCATTCACAGAACAAATTAATTATTTAGGTTGGAAAAGACCTCCAAGATCATCAAGCCCAACCACTAACCCATCACTAACCCATGATGTCTCTCAGCACCACATCTACATGACTTTTGAACACTTCCAGAGACAGTTATTCCTCCACTACCCTGGGAAACCTGTTTCAATGCCTCACCACCCCTTCAGTGAAGGAAAATCTTCCTACTTTTTTTCCTAATTAACCTTATTTCCACTCAAAGTCCAATTAAGATATTCATGCTGGCTTTGAGTTCCTTCTAAAACAACTCTTGTGTCCTGAGTCAAGGCACATTTAACTACTCCAATTCAAGCTGCTGGTACAGCTGGGCCAGCAACTTCACCTCCTCCCTCTGCCAATTCCACCCCAGGACAGACAGCTCCAGCACCAGCATGGGGTGATCTCCTAATAAAAGGGACCAAAGGATCAGCAGTTCCCCCTGCATCACCCTTGCCTTGGCATCTGTTAAAACATCTTTGCTTCCTGCTAAAGGCAGCAAGTGTTTGACTGTGCACAGCCAGAGGACTACAGGGAGCTTCTCACTAACGTGTGTTCATCAAGGGCTTGTGGTGTAATTGAAACAGTAATTGAACTTTGAGATGGGAACAGCACTGAGGCTGAGGTGCAACATTTGGATCAGTAATGAACCTGCTGCTCTGAGACTGTGGCTGCAGAAAAAAGCCTCCTCCTCAAAGGAGGCAGGGAAATAGGTGCACACTGCTGGAGGAAATAATGAAAAAAAATGCAATTATGATGTCTGTGTAGATCCAAGGATGTCCTCATGGTGTTTCCTGAGCCCTGCATCATCATGTTCATGCACTATCCACTGAAAATACATACTGGTATGTGAGGAAGAGAATGGGATGAAGGTATAGGGGAAGGACACAACTTGCTGAACACAAGATTTCAGCAGCTAAAGTTCCCTGAAAAACCATTTCCCTCCACGAGATAATACCAGTGGTCACTGCTCAGTTTGAACCTGATGAAAGCTCCAGTGGGGAGCTCCACTTCCACCTGACACAAATCCAGGCAAGGAGCCCATGTGACAACAGTGAGTCAGTGGTAAGGCATGCACACAGTGAGCAAGTCATGGATCAATGGCAAGACATGCAGACAGTGAGCAAGCCATGGATCAAGCC